>NC_135369.1:86410764-87035764 GCF_049243985.1 Paroedura picta
GTTAAAACCAACCAGTATGATCCTGCATAGCAATAACAACAACACAGCTCTCCCAGTTGCAAAGTTCCTTTCTCAGGGAGTGCAGCTTGATCTTCCATGAAGCATCTTTCTTTCTCTTCCCTTTCCCCCCTTTTCTTCCTAAGGGGGCATATTTCAGTGGGCAGGAGGGGTGCTGCTGATGGGAACAGGGGTGTGTGTGTGTGGGGGGGGGGGTTGTACTGGATTTTACTGTTTAATTTGTTATGTTTTATTTTTAATGTTATGTTTTATTGCTATTACCTAAACCACCCCAAGGCTGCTTGCAGGGAAGGGTGGTATAAAAGATAAATAAATATTTTATTTATTTATATAATAAATAAATAGAATAAAATCAGCTAGTTTGTCCTTTAAATAAAGTGACCAGATTTTAACATTGGTAAAGCCGGACACCATTGACACGGGGGGGGGGGGTTCTTGATTAAGAATTTGGTCTATTTGGAGCAACAAAAAGTTTCATAGAACGCATAGAACACAAAAATAGTATTGTTATATATATATATATATATATATATATATATATATATATATATATATATATATATATATATATATATATATATATATATATATATATATATATATATATATATATATATATATATATATATATACACATACATATACACACACACATACATACATACATATATATATATATACACATACATACATACATACATACATACATACATACATATATATATATACATATACATACACACACACACATATACATATATACATACATACATACATACATATATACATACACACACACACACACACACACAATTTCAACATAAGTACAATTTGCTAGGTACCCCCAGATGTCCCTCCAAAAGTGGGACAATCTGGTCACCTTACCTTTAAACCTTCTTGTCTAAGCATTTACATCTTCCTTTTTAAAAAACCCAGTAATCTTTATCATGTTAATAGGCATGTACTATCATTTTTTGATCTTTAGTCACTTAATACTTATTTTGATCTTTAGTCACTTAATAAGAATTCTGTGTAACTTGAAAGCTCACTTCCAGCATTTTGAGCAGTAAGTAGTTCAAGAAAAGAATCATTTGATCTGTGATCAGCATGGGCTACTAAGATTCTTATCTGCTGAGATGAGGAGGAATGGCCAGCCTTGTGATTCTGAACCTACTCACTCCGGCTTAGCACCATTGTGGAACTGCAGCTTTAAAGTGTTTAATTAGATTAATCTGCAAACAATTCAGGAAATCCAATTGTGACCATGTGTCTACTCTGACAAATACATTGCCTTTGTGGAAAGTAAGGGCAGTTGTTTTTTTATTTGGTAAAATCATTTACATATATTAAAATGCAATCAAGAAAAAAAAAAGGATCCCAAATCTTCTACAAAAGGAACAATTGTACTTCCTTGGCTGAAATGTTGCATCGAAGACAAATGTCTATTGTGGATTTCATGTTTGTTTGTGACACCAAATGACCATCAAATTTAAGGTGCTATGCTAATGGTGGCAGCTGCTGCAGCACTATTCCCACAGAAAATGGCATGCAATGTATGCAATGAAACATTTTTTTCAACCAGCTTCTGATGAGATTCAAGACTACAAGATTTGCAAAATCAGGAGCTACACACAGTGATTCATCTGGCACAATGACCACTTACTTGATTCTTAGATTTATAGAATGCCTTCTGAGCTTTAAAGATAAATATTTCAAATACTTTTGCTGCACAGTAAGCTATTTAAGTCTGCAAAGCTTGGGTTACTAGGGAAATTATTTACAATTTTGTGGCTATTCCTAATGTGTGAAAATATAAAAACTGATTTAAGGATTGCTTGTACCAATGGCCCAGGCCCTGTGTATGTGCATGTGTGATGGGCTGTCAAGTTGCTTTTGACTTATGGCAACCCTCTAAGTCAGGGGTAGTCAACCTGTGGTCCTCCAGATGTCCATGGACTACAATTGTCATGAGCCCCTGCCAGCATCTGGAGGACCACAGGTTGACTACCCTTTTCATAGCCTATTTGCAGGGTTGTTGTAGTGCCCTGGCTGTCTAGAGCAGGGGTAGTCAACCTGTGGTCCTCCAGATGTTCATGGACTACAATTCCCATGAGCCCCTGACAGCAAATGCTGGCAGGGGCTCATGGGAATTGTAGTCTATGGACATCTGGAGGGCCACAGGTTGACTACCCCTGCTCTAAGTGACCTCCAAAATGTCCTGTTGTTGCTCAGATCTTACAAATGAAGGGCCATGGCTTCCTGGACTGAGTCAGAGAGTTAGAATCATAGAATCATAGAATCATAGAGTTGGAAGGGGCCATACAGGCCATCTAGTCCAACCCCCTGCTCAACGCAGGATTAGCCCTAAGCTAACAGAATAAAGTTAACAGAATAAAGAGGCAAAACAGTTGTTCTGGGGGGAAAGGATAAGGATTAGTTTATAAGAAAGTAGATTATCCATTACGTGTTCACAAAAGCCACCTAGAGACTTGGTTGTACATCATCAACCCATTTTTACAAACTATGTGATTGCCATCTTAAGGCACAAACTGGCCATTTGTAGGACAATGTATTTTGGTCCTTTGTCAACACAATAATGTCTGAGTTAGTAAGGAGAAAACAGGTACATGTGGCTGTGTAGATGCCAGATATGGAAAACAAGGAAATAACTGTGATGATGCAGAGAACTGAGCTGTTAGATTCTAGCGAGGTATTAGGGGATCCATCTTTGATTTCCTGACATGGTGTTGTTGTTTTTTAAGTATTAGGATCTCACAGCTGTTTCTCTGCCTCTACTGTGCTTCTATCTCCAATCTCTCCCCCCCTCCTTTGGTGAACTTTAGTGGGAAGTGTTATCACATCACATAGTTCCTTCATTCATTATTCATTTAGGTCTTGCTGCCTATCCAGAATAACTGGCCAAAGTAGCTCAGATTAATTTTTGAAACAACATAAAACTACAAACCAAACAACCATTTAAAACATCCAAATGGAAGTAGCTAATAGAATAACTGAAGCAGTAATCCTAGATGGCGGGGGTTATGAATCATAACCAAAATCAGCATAAAAACTGTAAAAACAGGGCCACACAAATAAAACATTCTAAAATAATATGTAAGCCATAAAACAAATTATAAAATGCCAAGTCAGTAAAACAACAGGAAGATAGCCAGGAAAGAATGTCAGATAAAACCTGGGCAAATAAACAAACAAGCACAGATAGAATAGCCAAGGCAGCAGATGCAATAGCAGGGAGGGGCAGACCCAACACTTTGCCAAAGAGATGTGGTTTGGCACCCATTTGCTCGATGGAATGCAGGTACTTTCCACACAGATTGGGCTGGTGTGCTTCTCATGTGTGGTTCTCTGCAATGATACAGTGGAGCAGCAATGAGGCTGTTACAGGGCAGATTTCCTTGCCTTTTCCCTACTCCAGACCCCTGTGGAGGCCATTCCCTTCATGCCACTGGGAGGTGAGGTGGGCTTTTCAGGGTTTTTAAAACCCAGAAACTGATATATCGTTACAGCATTATAATAATCTGTGTTCAGGTGCTTGAAAACTCTCTAGAGCTGGTGGAGGAATGGCTGCCAAGGAGCACTGGACCAGAGAACATGGAGCTGATGTGGGTGAAACTGGGAGGATCAAGATGTCCCTGTCCACATAGATGTAGCCCCAGCTTTGCTGCTATTTCCCACAAAACATTACAGCAAAATAGGCTTACCCACCCTTTCTTAATGGAAAAGCAGATGAGGAAAATGGAGGGGGGGGTGTGGAGGGTGAACATTGTGATGTCACTTTCAGTCAATTCACCCAGAAGTGATATCACAGCATCCATGGTACTCTAGGAATTTCTCAAGAGCCTATGGTATTTACCATAGAAGTAGGAGAAATTTCTAGAATGTTGCAGACACTGACAGGGATTGTAGTGCTCACCTGGAAATATTTGTATGATTAAGGTCAAGCAGCACTTTTGAGAACAATAAGTTTTTCAGGTTTCCCCCACCACTGCTTCCCAACAGCATTGTGTGACTTCCATAATCTCCCATCTATTTGATGAAGGAAGCTTTGTCCCATAAAAGCTTATACTCTGACAAACTTGTTGATCTCTGAGGTGCTACTGGACTTGAATCTTGCTGTTCTACTGCTGACCAACACAGCTACCATCTGGAATGACAAGATTTGATTAGGCTCCATCCCTGAAATGCTCCTGGGTACCAGAACTTGCTGACAATGGAAGCAGTTCCCAGGAGAGAGAAACTGCATTACAACAAGGTAAAAGTGCATAAGGGCAAGTTACACATTACCCACCACAGGTGCTGCATGTATCTGTTACCTGAGATTACCTTATATAAGCCTATGAGTTTCAGTAAAGAAATGGTAGAAGGAAAGCCAGAACAGCTTAGATCTCTCCCTTCTAGTGGGCTTTCTTCTCAGAATCATTCATCCTTAAAAAAAAAAAAATCCTTTGGCGAGGGTCCATCTTTCCTGAAATGGAAAGGTTAAGCAGCCCCTCCACCCACCATTCTTCCACTGAAACTTGCTACCTCAGAGGCTGCGTTCTGTTTTTATTTATAAAGAAAATCAAAAGAAAACAAATGCACAGCTTTATATAACATGTTATTTGGCCCTCCGCTCTGAAGCCCTAAGGAGAGACCTGTCATTTCAGAAGAGACATCCCCAATAGAACAAGTATCCTTTAAGGCAAATGCCAGGGGTTAGTGAAAACCCATGAGTCAGTTGCCTCTACAGGCTGAAGGATTTCCATATTTTTTGTACAGGAATAAGAATATTTAGATATATTGTTCAGATGCTACTTTGATCCTTTCTGTCTTTGCATTCAAAGTACTGCATCAGCATGTGGCCCATTCACATTGTTGCGGGCATCCTGTTCTGTTATTTATATATTACAAAGTCTCTAATGTGGGATGAGGGAAAAGATGGCCCATTACTTAAAGCATCTACAATGAAAGTCATCCCTAACTGCTATTGGAAGCACATTTTATGTGAGGGAGAGGAGAGGAGAGGAGAAGGGGAACTGAAAGCTGCTGAGGATGGACTATGAGAGTTTCTGCTTAGGGCACTCTTTTAAGGATGTTGGACTCATTTGACTTCGGGTCTTAGGCCTGCCTGCTTGTGTATTTCTTCCTACACATATCTAATACCTGCCTAACAGAGACATCTGTAAAATACACAAATGATCACAAAGATATATTAGTCTCCAGTTCTTTCTTCTCCAAAAGAAAGGTTACTTTGGGTTGTATTCACACAGTGACAACCCTCCACCTAGCTCCCATAGTTGCTATGAACGCAAAGGCAGTGGCAACTATGTGGCCATCCAGCAGTTTTCTGTGAACATTCCTGCTTTGGCCACACCACAGCTGCCATCTTCCTTGCTGCAGTGCCCCAGCGCTATAGCACTTCCTGGTGGTTGTGGTTTTTAATGTCTGGGGGGGGAAATCCCAACCGTGGTACAGAGTATAGAAGAATGAACGCCATAGGTGACTGAGGCCTGGAAATGGTACCAATGTGGGGAGGACCTTAATAAATGCCAGGGTTCCTGTCCACACAGCATCTGAATGTGCTTGGATGGCTGCCTTTCTGAATAAAGACCATAGCAAAGCAGAGGACAATTGAAGGATGACATCATATGAATGCTTGCAAAACCACTGATCTTGTTTGGAAGGCAAGAGCCACATGGAAACTGTTGGAATTATGAAATTCTGGTGCTTAAGCAGCGTGCACAAGCCTTACAATACAGCACAGATTATATGGTCTGTGTGCAGGCAAGAATCAAAATAACAAACACGCTCTTTAAAGAGCCGGTTTAGTGTCGTAGTGGGTAAGGGCAGCGGGCTCTAATCTGGATAATCAGATTTGCCACTCCTCTACATGCAGCCAGCTAGGTGACCTTTGTCCAGTCACAGTTCTCTCAGAGCTCTCCCAGTCTCACTTACCTCCCAGGGTGTCCGCTGTGGGGAAAGGAAGGGAAGGTGATTGTAAGCTGCTTTGAGACTCCTTCAAGTAGGAAAAAGTGGGGTACAAAAACCTGCTCTTCCTTATCTTTGCAAATTAGTAAGAATTCATTATTATAGGGAACTCCCTTCTAGAAAGAAGAGTGAAGAGAAAGAGTTCTAATCTAGTTTAACTGACTACAATGGATGGAGCCGCAGGAATCCATGTCCTGTTCTCATGATGTGTGGTTCTCAGAAGAATGGAGAAGAGGTACACTGTGGAGAGCAGGTGTCAAAAACAGAAGGAAGGACGTGTTCCTGAGAATACCAATCTACACATCCAAGGAATAGTTGCAGAGCGGAGAGTGAAATAACAATCTGTATCTGCACCTCTCTCTCTATTTCTAAATCACTTATTGCCCCCCTCTGACATCTGAAAGTTCACTTCCAACAGAATCAGCCTTGGATTTCCCACCAGCCATTGTAGGGTATGTATAAATGTGGGTCACTATCATGCTTAAATAATTCATGTGGATTATTCATGGATCCATTTGCAGATTTTCTAGATGGATGCCCATTAATGCTGATCCATGTCTCTGTATTTGCACATGAACTGCAAAGTATAGAAAAGAAGGAAACAAAAACTGCTGCATTGGGACTGGGCCAGTGCTGACCTGTAAATCATAATTCCTGGCTGGGCAAACACTCCTTGTGTGGCCACTAAAAGTCCTTGCTTTTTTAGAGTTAACATTAATTGTCAGGTCATTGGATACTGGAAGCTCCGTAATATGCGGATTTCTATATTCTGAGATCCTTGCACAAAAAATGGCTACAAGCAATGAGGTTCATGTATCTGAAGACTGTGGGATGATGCTAGCCAAAAGTAAAATTAATCCTTGTTATTGTTCTTATAATTCCTCCCACATGTTGAGGGATTTATAAAATGCAGCCATTCAAAGTGCATTTGAATCTGGCCCTGGTCCCATAAAAAAGGTTGTTTGTACAGCTGACTGCAGAGCCCATTCAAAACAATCAAAACTGCTTTAACATGTTCTGTGGCTTTCACTCTGATTTATAGTTTCAAGAACGCACTATCCACAGTGGCTTGGAGTTAAAATGCTTGATACTGTTGCTCTCTAAACTGCTTAGAATGAGTTACCTCCCATTTTATCCGGTCGGGTTTTTGTGGGACAGAGATGTTAGGCATAAACTGACACAGGCTGGACTAATGAAATGTATGCTATCTATTTTCTATCATGTGGGATTACATTGATTGTTTTATTTTTGCAGAGTTGAGAGTCATTATGGCACATGGGAGATGTGGGATGTGACCGTGCATTGTGAGAGGTGAAAAGCAGCAGTGCTGTATCTCTTCCTCCTCTCTATCCTGGTAGTACAGAGAATGGGGATACAATACCATAATTCCACTAACATTACTTCCTACGTGTAGCGAAGTTTGGGGAACAGCATCACAAGTTGCTTCACATTACTGGAGGGGAGAGGAAGAAGAGATGCAGGGCTGTTGTTTCCTGCAGCAATCACATACCTTCTTTAACGTTTATAATGGCTGGTGATGGTGATCAGAGCAAATCTGTTCTGCAACCCACAGGATTAGCCCCTGGGCAGGCAATTGAAATGCTGAGCTAGTTTTGGAACAGAGCATTTTGTTTGTCCACTGGAGAGTCAAATCTGTATTTAATTAATTCGCATACTACTTTCCATTGTGTTTCTGTGCAAGAAATAACACCCATGTCTGCCTGCTTCCTCTCTAGTCCAAAAGCAAATATCAGAGAAGCTATCTGTGATTTGTTGATATTTGAAACACAATTTTATTTTTGTCAAGGCTTCTTTAAGTGAACCGGTTGTCCATTCTTGGCACAGTAAAGTTCTGCACCCCTCATGACTTTGCATGTATTCACAGTGGCTGCCCAATATTTATTGGCCCAATAAAATGTATTTTTCTTCAACTACAGTTGTACAGAGAAAGGGCCTATGAGTACAGTAGTATGTATGCTCTCTTCACAAGTTATAAGGAATGTACACAGAGGATAAGATAGGGCTGCAGGTGTGAATCTCCTCCCACATACCTTTCCAGATATGAAGTCTACATACTCTGAAGGTATCACGTTGCCCAGGTGAAAGGATTATCATGAGAATCAGTAAATAATGAAAGCAGCATTAGCATTATGATAAGTAAAGTTTGGAGCATGGCTAGGATTACCAACCTCCAGGTGGAGCCTGGATATATCCTGGAATTAAAACTGATATCCAGACTGCAAAGATCAGTAGAGTCCATGGCACTACATTGCATTAAATTACCTGTCCTCCCCAAACCCTGCTTTGCTCAGACTCCACCCCCATCCCAAGTCTCCAGGAGTTTCTCAGTCTGGAGCTGGCAACCCTAAGCATAGTCCTGGCCAGACTGGAGACCCACTGAATACAGAGGAATGTTTTCCATTCTATTCTATATGCATAGACTTTATGGTGACTCCAAGAGAGGTGTGGCATTCAAATAAATTCTTTCTCCTGCCGGCTGCTGGTATGCTGGTAGGCACATGGCAACCCTATTACCCAAATGTAGGAAATTGCATGGGATTCCTTCCATCATTCTGTCCTGACTATGGATCCTCAGTGCTTGGTGTTTTGGTCCTGTGTGGCTTCCAATATTTTTGCTTGCTGAAAACATCTGGCAGCCATTCAAGATTAAAGTTGCTGCAGACCAGAAAGCTATTGTTAGTTTATCATTTTAATGAATACTTTTGACCAGTTAACATATTGACCAATGTAGCCCTGCAGAGGAGAAATGTTGCGGCAATTAATCTGAAATGACATCCTCTAAATGAGTAATTCCTGCTTGTTCTTCAGCATGAATGCATCTTTAGAAAGGAACATGTTGCAACGCATAGTCACAACTGGCAAAGCAGGACCTGCACTTGGACAGGCTGATATGGAAAACAAATAGAATTACTCAGAAGGGCCCCTCTGCTCTTACAGTTAACTAATTGCATTGCTTTGCCACTGGGTTCCTTTCCTAGATCAATGACCATCCAGCACATCTCCCATCTCTTGGGACAGCATTTCTAATGAGGATGGAAGGCCAGGGGCTACAACATGTAATGGAAACCGCAGAGGCAAAAAGCCAAGGTTTTAGGATCAATATTCTACATAGATTTGCAGCACCACATTGGAGATGTGGCATCTCCTACGTGTAATCCAAGGGAAGTCAGGAAAAAAACTCCTGTTTTGTGGACAGGTGTGTGTGTGTAAGTGCTTCGTCTTTCCCTAGCACCCAAACATTTCAGAGCTTATCCAGGAGAGCTGTGTCAACAGCACTTCAAGCTCCCATAATCCTCCTATGCTAGATCCAGTGCCTGCCACACTAGCTGATGGGAGAAAACTAAGATCAACAGCAGCACAGACTGTGAGGCGTGCACTCATATCTCTGCAGTACCGGAGCATAAGAAACTATCCTCTGTTGAGTTTTGTGGCCAGCTTGAGAGTGGCGCTTTACAAATTCCATCCCTTAGCTGACTGCATTAACAGGTGTAGAAGAAGAGCTGGTTTGTATACTGCTCTTTTTCACTTCCCAAAGGAAGTGATTTTCAATCATCTTCCCTTCTTCTCCCCACAACAGACACCCCGTGAGGTCAGTGGGGCTCAAAGAGAGTTATGGGAACTGGGACTAGCCCAAGATCACCCAGCTGGCTGCCTGTGAAGGATGAGTGGGGAATCAAACCCAACTAGAGGCCTCTGCTCTTAACCACTGCCCTATGCTGGTGTAGAGAGTGGAAAAGACACACTGAGAGGACAGAAACTGACTTCCTCAGTAAAAACTTTTCTACTGGACTTGTAGCTTCGGCTGTTTCCATATGGGTTATTTACCCCAGGTTTGACATTGTTGGGATGTGAGATTTTCTCTTGCACATCGTTATGATGCATTTGTGTACCTTTTGGGCATTCTCCAATTTTTCTTCAATTTTTCCCAAACTTGCTTTTTGGGGAAGTTTTGGAAGAGACTGCAGCAAATTGGGGATAGCTGCTGTATGGATGGGAAACTTGCATGACAGCAACTTCCCTTCCCTCTGCGGCAGCCATTTCTTGCTCCTGCCACTGATGGAGAGGGTGTTGTTTTAATCAGCAATGGAAGATTGTCACAGTGTTATAAAATATAACAATCTGTATATCAGGTTCTGTGAATACCCAGCTTTCATTTTTTAAAAAATGTCTCTAGCCCCTTTCAATGCAGAGATGTAAGAAGGAAGGCCTATTCCTGGCAGGAAAGGATCCCCAGCCAAGCACCGGACTGTGCTAGTTCAGCCCAGTGAAAGGAAGGTCTGGAAGTGGGGCTTCAAAGTCTACGCTCCAAAGCAGCCATTTCTGCCTGGGGAGCTGATCTTTATAGTCCGGAGAGACGCAGTAATTTCAGGGTCCATTCCGCACATCTGCCAATGTTGCTGGATGTCCGCGGCAGCCTGAAACATTTGTAGTGGAATTTTGACATTTCACACAGTGCAAATTGTAGTGCAATATTTATGCACCCATAGATCTTTTGTGGTAACTCACATGTTTCTGGTTTTGCAGGAATTGCAAACAAGGTGCTCTAAATTTGTGGTGCTTCTGCCTGCCTCAGCCCGTCAATCAAAATGGAGATCAAAAGGATTGTCCTTGTGGCTCTGAAATACCCCTTTCCCTCTGAAATACCCCTTTCCCTTTAAATTCCTTTAAATTCCCCCCTAAATACCCCTTTCCCTACATGGCAATGAATATGTGTTAATTCATTGCTTCTTTGCTTCACATGGAACTGTATTTGTTGTAATTCCCCCCCCCCCCATACACACAAATGGCTTTTTACACAAGGCTAAACCAGGGGGGAGGTATTCATTGGAGATGGAAAAAAAGCCCACTGAGGGAGCTTTCACAGTTCCTCCATCCACGCTAATTAATACGGCTTACTGGCGGACATGTGTGTAAATGTTGACACGCATCTCCAAGAAAACAAAATAACATACAATGCATGTTAGTGCAGGCAGGGCAACATTCGGGCACGTGGTGAGCAAGGGACTCTGTGGTGTTATGATGCTCACTTTGAAAGTTTAAAGTTTAAAACCTTTTGTTGAATGAAAAGCATGCTTACTTGTTCGTTGCTTTATACAGTTTGTAGGGGGGAAAGGCATTCCCGTCTCCTGGAAGCTTGGGAGAAGAAACGGAGGAGGGACCTTCTTCCTAACGCTATTTTGAGAATGCACATGTCTTTTGCTGATGTTTTGCAGGTTGGTCTCAGGAGTCAAGCACTTTTTAAAGGGGAAATCCACTTTTTACGATTCCCCCCCAAAGCGCTATAAAAAAGCAAATGTTGCTGGAGTGTTACTGGAGTGCTGCGGTTTGTGTACAACATCATGTGGAATGTCAAAAATGTAGCATTACAAATGTAGTATTACAAAGTATTACAATTCAGCTACAGTTAAGTTGTGCAGAATGGACCCAGGAGATCTCCAGCTGCACCTGCTTTGGAAATATTCCTTGAGGTTTGAAAGTAGGACCTCAAAAGGGTATAATGCCTCTGTGTCCACCCAGCCAGCCACATAGCACCCACTGGCCATTTCAGGTTAAGAAAACATTGCTGAGAGGAGGTGAGGTTGACAGATAGGTGTAGGTTCATATTCTGGAATTCCATACATCCTGGGTGTACTTGAACCTGACTCGGTTCTGCACTGTTGTGCACAGAGAGACCTCCTCTTAGGGTTGCTGACTTCCAAGTGAGGCACAAAACCCACACCAAACTGTAAGCTAGCACTCGTTGCATTGCAGCATGCAATGGGCCATACCAGAAATAATACTGGCAACAGGGGAAGAAGAAGGCAGTGTTGAAAAGTAGGTGTGAAACCAGAAAGGGCTTCAGTATGGCTAGAAAGAAAGGGCATATCTAGTTTGATGGATACCAAGTTACATTTGAGATCTGCTGTGGACATATTCAGTCATATGGGAAGTGGCATGAAAATCTTATTCTCAGAAATATCCTAATTCCATGAATACGGGTAGCTTCTAGTTACCCCCAAAGCTTGTCTAGCCTTCTCAAGAGACTTCACCCAACCCTTAACAAATGCTATCTGTCCATCCCTCTTTTGCAAATTACAAACAGATACAGGGATTAACACATGGCCAGGATTTTTATAAATTTTGACCTCAGGTCTATTTTAGAGAAAAACATGCACTGCCCAAAACAGCTGTATTCAGAATGACTCACACAGTGGGAAGAGGTTTGCTGGAAAGATAATGACACAATCTAATTGGCTGCCATTTTTACAACACCCAATTAAACGATAAATGGATGTGGTCAGAGAAGGGCGAAATGAAGATTGTTATGTAAATGGCACTCTGCAGAACTCTTGCGAGCAGCCAAAGACTTGCAATTTGGCATTGCCTGGACAGAAGTGATAAGACACTAGTTCAGAGTTCACATTTCCTGGGTTGATAGCTATTCACTTTCCAGATGATCCTTTTGGTGCACAGTAAAGACTGTGGGTGAGCCAAGTAACTCTCCTTCAGCTAGGCTTGCTAGTGTGTGGCCAATATGTGTGGGGGGGAAACTGTCAGCTGCAGGAAATTCTACACAGATCAGCTACAGCCATTCCTTTAAAAAATGACATGGGCTGTTTCCACAGGGAGCTTTCCCTCTGTGTCAGCAGCTCTAGTAGTGTGAGGTTGTTTTATTCCACATAATGTTGCTATCCATTTGGGCCCCAGTTGTGAATAGCTCTATGTTTACTGCTGAACAACTTGCTTTAAAAAAAACAGGAAGGAAAAATATTGTTTCCTGTATATCATTGTTGGGATGTTCGTTTCAGTATGTCTGGAAAGGAATCTATGAAACATTTCTGTAATGATCTTTGTGTGAGGCTGCTGCCTTTGAAAATGGTCTGGAAATTTCAGCTGGTCTAAAATGTAGCACCCAGCTACAGTCAAAGGGGCTGAAAGACCTGCACCGGCTGTTTCCAGGCACAATTCACAGTGCTGATCACCTTTATGGCCTGGATCCCGCATACCTGAGGGACAGCTTAATTGACTATACCCCTCCAAGAGCATTGTGCTCCTCCAATTTCAACAGGCTGGTGATCTGTGGTCCAAGACAGGTACATCTGGTCTCAACTAGGGCTAGGGCCTGTTTAGTCCTGGCCCCACCTGGAGGAATGAGCTCCCAGAAGAGCTGACTAAGTTCTGCAGGCTCTGCAAAACAGAGCTCTTTCCCCAGTCATTTGGTTGGGCCAATTAATTCCTGCACTAATACCATCTAGAACAGGGGTAGTCAACCTGTGGTCCTCCAGATGTTCATGGACTATAATTCCCATGTAGCTTGGAATGTAGCAAATGTTGGCAGGGGCTCATGGGAATTGTACTCCATTGGACATCTGGAGCCCCACAGGTTGACTACCCCTAATCTAGAACATCATTGCAAGGAAACCTGAAGCTACCATGCAGAAAGTAGATTTGGAATGACCTAGAAACATCCAACTGCACCCAAGAATACACTCTGCCATGAATTGGTCTTATTATTAATTGGTTTTAATGTTATATTAATTAAGTAATGTTGTTTTTATTGTCATGTAATAATTGCTGTTTTTATTGACATTATAAACTGCCCTGAACCAGCTATGCTGGGAGGGCAGTGAATAAATCCAGCTAAATAAATAGATAATGAATGAAGTACTCCATCAATACTGTCCAGTCCAGCCTCCTCACAAGCCTTGCTTGCTGTCCCCCTGTCTTCAGACGTGAGGTGAGTGATTCCAATCTCTGCCTGGGTGAGTGGATGAGGGCCAAAGAGGAGTTCAGTGAAGGAGTAGGCACCTCCACCCCCTCAATGGGACCTGTGAACTTTTAAATTTGCTTAACTGGCTGTTTGCATTAGCAGGCCAGGAAGAAGAACGTGCCTTCCAGGAGCCTGCCTGGACAGTCAGGTCAATTTACTTCCAGCCAATTTATCACCATGCTTCTTTGCTTCAGGCTAGAAAGCATCAGGCTCACACCAACAACTAGACCTGCTCTTTTGGGGTATTTGTATTATGGGGTATCAGCAGAAGTGAATGGTGCTAACCAAACAGACTGTCAACAACAATAACCTGTGGGAGGTTGTTGTTGTAAGCCATTCACACGAATACAACTATTGGCGATCCCATTGCACAGCTGTCACCATGATCCCCGATCCTGCATCACCTCCCTCAGCCGTGGAATGTTCTGGCCAGTGTCCATTTTGTTTGTGTTTAACCACTGTGTTCTTGCTCTGCCTGGTTTCCTTTTTCGACTGACCAATCCTAGCATAATCACTTTCTCCACTGAGTTGGATCGCATGATATGGCCAAAGTAAGTGAGCCAGAGTTTCATGATTTTACCAGCCAGTGGTATATCAGACTTTATGTGCTGTAGTATTTCCTTGTTTGTGACTTTTGCTGATCACGGAACCCGCAAAAGCCTTCTCCAAAGCCGGAGTTAAAATGAATAGATTCTTCTCTTGTCTGAATTATTTCATCGTCCAACTTTCACAGCCATAAGTGGCTACTGGAAATATGATAGATCTCACTAGATTAGATCTCACTAATCTACATTTGGTAGTCAGGCTTATGTCCTTGCTTTTCCATATTCAGTTCAAGTTCATCATTGCTGAGCAATTCATCATTTTATTTCCATGCTGCAATCACCACTCACATCCATTTGTGATCCAAGAAAAATGAATTCTTGAACGCATTTGATCTCTTCACCATCAATTGTCATTGTGACATGTCTGTTTTTTTTAAGTGGTCACTATTTTTATCTTTTTAGTGTTTAAGAAAAGGCCAAAATTCTTTCTTACTACATTGACTTTTGTAATCGGCTGTTCTAGGCCTGCCTTAGTTTCTGACAGGAGAGTAGTGTCATCAGCATCCCAAAGGTTATTTATATTCCTTCCTCCAGTCTTAATTCCAGTATTTGATTCCTTGAGTTCAGTCTCTCTCATCATGATCTCAGCATACAAATTAAACAGGAAAGGGGAAACCCTGGTGCACTCCTTTCTCTATTTTGAACCAGTCAGTGTCAACAAATAGTGTACATACAGTAGCTTCTTGGTTTGCGTAGAGTGACTGCATCAGTTTGATCAAATGCACTGGCACTACCAAATTTTGCAGAGCTTCCCACAATTTTTTGTGATCCACACAATCAAAAGCTTTCTTGTCGTCAATAAAGCAGATGTAGGCATCTCTGTTTGTGTGCCAACTTTTGCATTAAAGTCACCAACTATGTAAATGACATCTTTCTTGGGTACTTGTTTTAAAGTATCTTGAATAGCGGTATAGAAGTCTTCAATTTCCACCTCTGTAGCATCAGTTGTTAGAGTGTATACTTAGATAGCTGTGATATTTATTGGCTTGGCACAAATTTGAATTGTCATGATTCAATCATTGATCATCGAAAAACTTTCCACTGCTCAAGAAAAATTTTTTTTCTTGCAATGAAAGCCACACTGTTCCTTCTTATAGAGTTGTGTCTTGAATAGTAGATGATAAAATCCTCTGACTAAAAGAAACCATCATCTGTTCAATGTAATTCACTGATGCCAAGGAGGTCAATGTTCAACCTGATCATTTCTCTTTTGACAATTTCCGATTTGCTTTTACCATTGGCAGCATCAGCACCTGGGGTTCCTGTTGGATTTGTCCCATGCATGTCATAAAATCCAGGGGTACTTGCTACAGGTCCTTGTTCCTTCCCAGCCACCTGTTGGGTACCTTCTGTCCTGAGGGGCTCACCATTGGGCACCATATTGAAATCTTTTGAGAGCTGTACCTTTAGGATTTTCTTGGCAATTCTTTTTACAAAGTAGTTTGCCAGATCTTTCCTTATTCCTTCCCATTTATTCGGGCATGTGACTGGCATGCTCAAATATGCATGGATGTGGGAAGTACATTTGTTTTATTTATGTTGCTTGTAATTTGCTTTGCTCACTGGAACTCAAATTGTTAAAAAATTATACACTCCAGGGGTCAAACACGCTAAGTATGCCACTGCCTTTATGTAATGTTTGTTGGTTCCTCAAAAACATCTGGTTTGACTAGGATACCAAAAACACCTGTGGCTAGTTTTGGATGGGTCCCTGTCCAATGTAAATTTGGATTTGTTGGTCATCATACCAAAAAGATTGAGAATTACTGCTATAGAGTTCATACTCAAAAGGAGCCATTTTCTCCAGGGGAGCAGAAGGAGAAGGCCTGTTAATGACACCCTGAGGGGTCTGTGAGGCTGAGAGCGCTCTAGCTGGCCCAATGCCACCCAGCAGGCTGCAAGTGGAGGTTTGGAGAATCCAACCAAGTTCTCCAGATTAGAAGCTGCCTTGCTTAACCATTATATCAAACTGGCTCTCTGTTGCCTGGAGATCAGTTCTAATTTTGGGAAATCTCCAAGGCTTACCTGGGGATTATGGCAACTTAATAAAGTAATATTTAAATATCAGTCTTGATCTTTTATTGTGGTATACAGAAACCAAAGTGAGATTCCAGTTATACTGATGAAGGTGTAATTACATTGAAAGTGAGTTTACAATCCAGAATCTCAGTTTGCTTTCTGATTACTGCAATAAAAGACTGAGACTGATATTTAAATATTACTTTATTGGGTTGCCATAATTTCAGACCTTTCTTCTTGCTTACCTTATGGGTCTGATTGGAATTCTTCGTTGGACTTACCTGGAGACTGGCAACCCTAGGGGAAGACTGAAAAGTGGAAAACAGCTGCTGAACAAACCAGGCTAAGGGGTCCCTGTGTAGATCCGTGTCAGATCTTTGAAGGCCACATGACTCAGACTAGATCAGCAGTGCTACCACTGACTTAACATTCCCTCCATCTGCAAACAAGTGGTTGCGTGAAGGAAGCAATGGTTGAGGTAAGTCTGAATTGTTTGTGCTGTTATTTGATTTTTATCATCATCCTTGCTGATAGAAGGTCTGAACAAAGTGGTTCTTAAAGTGCTGGCAGAGCTGACCAGGAGTTTTCCCTGGCAGCAAAATGGCTGGCCAGCCTCTGGGGGATTTGAACCTTGACTTCCCTGCTCTGAATTTGCTATGCCACACAGGTTCTCTTGTTAAATGCAAGTTCACAGCTCCTTCATTTGCAAGGGTTCAAAGCAAAACAAAATGGATGATATCAGGCTGTATATCTTGGACTGACTCTTTATTAGAAATTTGCTTGCAACAAAAATGAGTATTGAACAAAGAGTGAATTTTAAAGCCTAGCTCAATGCAGCTGACCAAGCAAAATAGTGGCTCTGAAGCATTTGGATTCCAGTCTTCCGTGTGTATACTCTCAGAAATTATTATCATTGTTAAATTTCATCCTTGCCAGCACCATTAAAGGGGAGCACAACAAAGGGTGCCTTTCCCTTGTAGGCTGTCAGTGTTCATGGTGGGCTTCTAGTACAGCACTTTCCCTCCTCACCAGTATATCCAACAGGATCTGTCCTGATTGCCGAAGTACACAGGAAGATCATTATAGTGCAGTTGGCAAGGTTTTAATCTTTTGCTGAAATAAACATTGCTCAGCAAGTTTATGATTTATGGTATAAACAGAGGCTAGATCAAGCTGATCATACGTAGCCCACAGCCTGTTCCAGGCACACCCTTTGGAACGTTCTGTGTTGCAGTTTCCTTGATTGTGCAGTGTCCTGAGACGCCTTATAACAGCTCAGCCTATGAATCTGCAGATTCTGGCCAGCCACGGCAACTGAATTGCTGTTGTTCTAACCAGGCTGGCTCTCATTCGGTGTCTCTGTATTATGGGTTGCCTGAAGTTTGCCTCAACAGGGTAGTTCTAGACAAAAACATTAAGCCTTCAAGCGCCGCTTGCTTACTGCCAGCTAAAATATAAGGGAGGCAAAGGGGTTGCTGCAGCACACCGACAAAATATCCATCCCTGTAGCCATTAGCACTAGCAGCCCTAGCCATCTGTTCAGTCACTCTCGCCAGCTGCATGAGAATATAGGATCATTCCTGCAGGAGCTTCTCAGTTTCTCTGAAGAAATTAATTTAAAAAAATGTCACAAATGGTTGCTTTAGAGGGTGGACTCCACAGTACTGTACATTTCATTTCATTTAGTGTCCTTGGCAAGCATCAGGAAAAAAATTAAAACCACAGTAATAATTAGAACATTTTAACAATCAAGGCACTCAAGATCAACCAAGGATTTTCGCACTCTCCTGGCAGTATAACAGGACTTCGCCTCTGTATAAGAAACAGAATTATCTTTATCTGAAAGTTAAGGTGACCAGATTTTAACATTGGTAAAGTGGGACACCATTGACCGGGGGGGGGGGGGGTTCTTGATTAAAAATTTGATCTATATGGAGCAACAAAAAGATTCATAGAACGCATAGAACACAAAAATAGTATTGTAATATATATATTTTAATGTCAACATAAGTACAATTTGCCAGATACCTCCAGATGTCCCTCCAAAAGTGGGACAATCTGGTCACCTTACTGAAAGTATGATATTAACTAAAAGGTCATCAGTTTATCCAGAGAACATCAGTGTTAAGAGTGAAATTAGATGACTTCTGATATCCCTATAAAAACCACAATGTCATAGAACATGAGCTATCGATTCAATTGCACCCAGATAGCAAGGACAGAAACGATCCTCCATAGGCACATGCTGTAATCTTCCACTGAGCAGTGCTGATGGGAATGCATTGAACTGAGCTCTTGAAAAGGTCCAATGGAATTTGGAGAAGGTGATATGTGTTAAGTACGGTGTGGTGGAAAATCTGAGACTGAAATAGCTTATATGGGCTTGCAAGGAGGGCCATGTCAATTTGCAGGTACTTCACGGAGGTCCTTTTGGCTCCACCCCTAAAGTTTCCAGGTATTTTCCAACCCAGAACAGGAAACCCTATATAAAAATGTCAATGAATATTTACAAATAAATTAATTTAACATATTAATCAAGCCAGTGTTAAAGATTAAAATGTGACTTCCTAAAAGGGGCCCAGCTTCGGCCTGTGTAACCTCCACCTTTAGTTGTACCATCACATGTTTGCTTTGAGCATTTGTGGTGGCCTGTTGAATGATGTGTTATGAGAACATCACTATGGTGTATCTGTACATTACAATAGAACAGCTTTGTTTCCCCCTCTTTGTGTGTTTTGGTTTAGTCTCTTGGGGTAGAGTCCCTGCACAATATTTCTCTTTGTTCCTTAGAACTGTAAACTGTATGAGCTTCCTTGTCCTGAAACCAGTTGGTCCCATCCCTGTATTTCCTTTCTAGTCAATGGATTTTATTTTGAACAGACCCATTTCTGCTGCGTGAACCTAAGAGCAGTAATGTCAGTTTGTTTTCTGTGATTTCTGATTTGGAATCAAAACAGACCATCACAAGCATAGCAACAGGCTTTTCTGAATTCAACTACAAAACAGTTATAGAAAACCTTTCAATGGGTGAAGAGAAACAAGCACCTATTGAGCCGGTGCTTAACTTTATTTGTTTGATTTATTACCTGCTGCTATCAAAAGAATCATCTCAAGGCTCATAAAAATAAAAATAAACTCCATAAAAAAATAAACTCATAAAAATAAACTCCAACAAGATAAAACATTAAAAGCCACAATATAGTCTGACAGCAAGAGCAAAATAATAAATAAATACCCCAACCATCCCCCCCCCCCCAGCGCCTCAGGGTCAAACTCCCAGGGTGTCGATTGTCCCAGATATAAGTTGTTGTCAAATATGTTCTCAAACTTACTCTTGAGTATGTTGTAGCAAACTGTTGCAAAGCTGCTGCAAAATAACTGCAGACAAGTATGCAGTTAGTCATTTCTATAAAGCCCGCCATCTTGGTATGTGGAGCTTTGACACATAAACTGTTCACTACCAGGTAACTGTTACCACGTAGAGAGAGTTAGAGCTGCCCTGGCATGCTGGCTTGCCTGCCATGTCAATTTGTTCACTTCACCCTGCCATGTTATTCCTTCCACCTCCAAATTACCCATATACAGCTCTATAAATATTCAATATTCTTTTCTGATGGTGGCCTTCTGCCCTCCCTCGTATTACGTGAATTGTGATGCTAATGTTAATTTTTTGGCAAACTACAGAATAAAACATACACAAATACTGCACTCAACACAAAAACCATAGAGTTTTGTGCAGAGTCTACTGGGAATTTCCAAGTCAGTGATGCACATGATTCCACATATGTCTGCCATATTAAACTGAAATCAGCTGTCGGATTCCTTTCATCTTCAAATTAATAATACCCCAAAAAGGGTTTTGAGAGATATTTGACTGTGTTTATATCAGTTCTTGAGAAACACAGTCAAGACAGAGAAGATAGAAGAGACAGGAAACTCAGCGGGGGCACTCCTGCCTGGAAAGCAAAACTTGTGAAAACAACTGGCCAGCCTGTGACGTCCTCCCAGATGTTCTTTTTAAAAGGGCACTTAACTTGTTTATGTTTTCCCTAACACTGGAATTGTGACAGATTATTTTTGTTGTAGATCTTTTGCAACGTTTTGTAGGTGGTCTTGTAAAGAATAGAGGTCGTTAACCTCCTCCTGCCACCACCTTCTCCTTTGACCAGATTGTTTATGTGGTGGCGGTTGGTACCAGTTGCTTCAGATAGCAAGGATTTTCCGGGAGACCATTGCACTGACATGGCTGGAGGTCAACGATACATCGACTTTGCAGTGGAAGTGAGAAGAGAGTCAGACTCTTGACATAAATCGCCTCCAAAAATGTATACAAGGAAGTGAATGTATACATAAAAGGTATGCATAATAAGTAGGGGTTAAGGTCTTATCAGCTTGAGTTTGGGTGGTCACAGCAATCACAAGTGGCTCAGAAGGTGCAAGAAACACTAGGCAAAGTCATCCCAAATGAAGATTTGCTATATATCCATGCTTTTTGTTGTGCCACAGTAAATGTCTAAAGCATGGGTGAAGAAATCTTGTGAACATGGATTGATGTGTGAATGTTGTTACTTAAACATGATGGTCACCATATATTGGTGTGTGCCTGGAAAGTGAGAAAACAAACAGCAAACTTAGGACATTTGGAAAATTCCTCTGACATTGTCTGCATTTGCATGTGAATATCATAATTCATCAGAGTGTTGACATTCACTGAACATTTGTGTGGCAGTGGGAGAGTCTCCTGCTGTGTTCACACTGAATCGCTGTAAGTTAGTGGGGAGCAGAAACCCTCCCACCAAAACTGAAAACTAAGATAAACTATTTAGATAGTAAGAACCATAGCATATTTGTTGTTGTTATGTGCGAAGTCGTGTCCGACCCATCGCGACCCCATGGACAATGATCCTCCAGGCCTTCCTGTCCTCTACCATTCCCCGGAGTCCATTTAAGTTTGCACCTACTGCTTCAGTGACTCCATCCAGCCACCTCATTCTCTGTCGTCCCCTTCTTCTTTTGCCCTCGATCACTCCCAGCATTAGGCTCTTCTCCAGGGAGTCCTTCCTTCTCATGAGGTGGCCAAAGTATTTGAGTTTCATCTTCAGGATCTGGCCTTCTAAAGAGCAGTCAGGGTTGATCTCCTCTAGGACTGACCGGTTTGTTCGCCTTGCAGTCCAAGGGACTCGCAAGAGTCTTCTCCAGCACCAGAGTTCAAAAGCCTCAATTCTTTGACGCTCGGCCTTCCTTATGGTCCAACTTTCGCAGCCATACATTGCAACTGGGAAGACCATAGCCTTGACTAAACGCACTTTTGTTGGCAGGGTGATGTCTCTGCTTTTTAGGATGCTGTCTAGATTTGCCATAGCTTTCCTCCCCAGGAGCAAGCGTCTTTTAATTTCTTTGCTGCAGTCCCCATCTGCAGTGATCTTGGAGCCCAGGAAAATAAAATCTGTCACTATCTCCATTTCTTCCCCATCTATTTGCCAGGAATTGAGGGGGCCGGATGCCATGATCTTTGTTTTCTTGATGTTGAGTTTCAAGCCAACTTTTGCACTCTCCTCCTTCACCCGCATCAACAGGCTCTTTAGTTCCTCTTCACTTTCTGCCATTAGAGTGGTATCATCTGCATATCTGAGGTTGTTGATATTTCTCCCTGCAATCTTGATCCCAATTTGTGACTCCTCTAATCCTGCATTTCTCATGATGTGCTCTGCATACAAGTTAAATAGGCAAGGCGACAGTATACAGCCTTGCCGAACTCCTTTCTCAATTTTGAACCAGTCAGTGATTCCATGTTCAGTTCTCACTGTTGCTTCTTGACCTGCATATAAATTTCTCAAGAGACAAATAAGATGCTCTGGTATTCCCATCTCTTTAAGAACTTGCCACAATTTGTTGTGTTCCACACAATCAAAGGCTTTAGCATAGTCAATGAAGCAGAAGTAGATGTTCTTCTGGTACTCCCTAGCTTTCTCCATGATCCAGCGTATGTTGGCAATTTGATCTCTAGTTCCTCTGCCTCTTCGAAATCCTGCCTGTACTTCTGGAAGTTCTCGGTCCACATATTGCTGGAGCCTAGCTTGTAGGATTTTGAGCATAACTTTGCTAGCATGAGAAATTAGTGCAATGGTGCGGTAGTTTGAACATTCTTTGGCATTGCCCTTCTTTGGGATTGGAATGTAAACTGACCTTTTCCAATCCTGTGGCCATTGTTGAGTTTTCCAAATTTGCTGGCATATTGAGTGTAGCACTTTTACTGCATCGTCCTTTAAGATTTTGAATAGTTCAACTGGAATGCTGTCACCACCACTAGCTTTATTGTTGCTTAGACTTCCTAAGGCCCATTTGACTTCACATTCCAGGATGTCTGGCTCCAGGTCAGTAACTACCCCATTGTGGTCATCAGGGATGTTAAGCTCACTCTTGTATAGTTGTTCTGTATAATTTTGCCACCTTTGTTTAATCTCTTCTGCTTCTGTGAGGTCCCTACCATTTTGGTCCCTTATCATACCCATCTTTGCATGAAACGTTCTCTTCATATCTCCAATTTTCTTGAAAAGATCTCTGGTCCTCCCCATTCTATTGTTTTCTTCTATTTGTTTGCACTGTTCATTTAAGAAGGCATTCTTATCTCTTCTAGCTTTTCTCTGGAATTCTGCATTCAATTGGGTGTATCTTTCTCTTTCTCCCTTGCCTTTCACTTCCCTTCTCTCCTTAGCTATTTGTAAAGCTTCCTCAGACAGCCATTTTGATTTCTTGCATTTCTTTTTCTTTGGGATGGTTTTAGTTGCTACCTCTTGTACAATGTTGCAAACCTCAGTCCATAGTTCTTCAGGCACTCTGTCTATCAGATCTAATTCCTTAAATCTATTTGTCACCTCTACTGTGTATTCGTCGGGGATATGATTTAGTTCATACCTGAGTGGCCTAGTGCTTTTCCCTACTTTCTTCAATTTAAGCCTAAATTTTGCAACAAAAAGCTCATGATCTGAACCACAATCAGCTCCTGGTCTTGTTTTTATTGACTGGATAGAACTTTTCCATCTTTGGCTGCAGAGCACATAGTCAATCTGATTTCTGTGTTGACCGTCTGGTGATGTCCATGTGTAGAGTCGTCTCTTGGGTTGTTGGAAAAGAGTGTTTGCTATGACCATTGTATTCTCTTGACAAAATTCTACCAGCCTGTGCCCTGCTTCATTTTGTAGTCCAAGGCCAAACTTGCCTGTTATCCCGGTTATCTTTTGGCTTCCTACTTTAGCATTCCAATCCCCCATGATGATAAGCACATCATTTTTGGCGTTGCTTCTAGAAGGTGTTGTAGGGCTTCATAGAACTGATCAACTTCATCCTCTTCAGCAGCAGTGGTTGGGGCATAGACCTGGATCACTGTGATGTTGAATGGTTTGCCTTGGATTCGGACTGAGATCATTCTGTCATTTTGGGGATTGTATCCCAAGACTGCTTTTCCTACTCTCTTATTGATTATGAAGGCTACTCCATTTCTTCTGCGAGATTCTTGTCCACAGTAGTATACCTGATGGTCATCTGAATTAAATTCACCCATTCCTGTCCATTTTAGTTCACTGATTCCTAAAATGTCGATGTTCAGTCTTGTCATTTCTTGTTTGACCACGTCCAGCTTACCTTGATTCATGGATCTGACGTTCCAGGTTCCTATGGAATAAAAATCTTTACAGCATCGGACTGTCTTTTCGCCACCAGTTACTTCCACAACTGAGCGTCCTTTCGGCTTTGGCCCAGTCGCTTCATTCATTCTGGCGCTACTCGTACTAGCCGTCTGCTCATCCCCAGTAGCATATTGGACACCTCCCGACCTGAGGGGCTCATCTTCCGGCGTCATATCGTTAAGCCTATTGGAACTGTCCATAGAGTTTTCATGGCAAAGATACTGGAGTGGTTTGCCATTTCCTTCTCCAGTGGATCACCTTTTGTCAGAGCTCTCAGCTATGACCTGTCCGTCTTGGGTGACCCTGCACGGTATAGCTCATAGCTTCACTGAACTATGCAAGCCCCCTTGCCACAACAAGGCAGCGATCCTTGAAGGGGGACCATAGCATATAGCAAGATCATAACAGAAAATCAGAAAAATGGTTCTTCGTAGGGGTCACATTGACTAGATTCTTACCATAATATAGCACATACAACTTCTCTCACACATCCATATACCGATCTACTGCTCCAGGGCCCAGCTTGCTGTTGGCATGGCTGCTTCTGGGACACTACTCTCATGCATGTAGGCTGTACAAAAGGGTCATATGGATCACATGGGTATTCCCCCTGTCAGGGACCCCAAATGAAGACAGGTGTTAGTGGGGAAGCCACTATGTGACCCATACATTCCATGTATTATACTGTTTATATACATTGCCACTGGGGCATGGAGTTCAGATACTTGGGAAAGAAAGGAAAAAGAGGAGGGGGAGAATTCTGGGTTATTTGGGAAGGTCAACATGGCTACCATGATTATGCTTTTGTGCAGACATGTTGAGGAAAAGTGGGAGGGGGCTTCAGTGTGGCAATAGGTATGGTGGGAGGGATGTGGACATTCTCTCTGTTTTGCTTGTTGCTGCTGTCATGGCACAGACTCATATTTGTGTCTCTGTGTGCAAACAGCCTCTATGTCCTCTTAAGACAAGAAACACTGTACTCATTGCTTAATTCTTCCTCCTTGTAATTCCAGATTTGTGGCAGCTTGTAGTAGCAATTCTGTGGTGAGAGAAAGACATTCTGTACATGCCCAAAGGAAACGTATTTTAGGCACTAGGTTTCCCCCTGTTCCTGAGACTGACAACAATTTCATATTCGAGGTTCACCTCAAGTTATGATGTAAACAAAACATGGTTCTCCATGAAAAAAGTGTCATGTAGAATAGATATGTTCCTTGAGTTATACTCTACATGTTCTCTTTCAAAATCTTGTAGTGATAGATATAGTTAAAGTTGTGGCAAGATCAGAAGTAGTCTATGGACAGATTAGTTCATAAGTATTTCTAAAAAAACACTTCAGGTACAAATTTGCTATAAAAGGAGAGCAGAGACAAGTATTCTCTGTTCTCATGTTTGACTTTACAAACTCTGGTCTCTGCTCTCCTTGTAAACTGGGACAAAACACTTGTCCCTTTGGCTGTTTCAACACAATGTAGGTGCAACTGTTCAGCTCCCATCTGGCACACAAAACAAGGCTCTACTTTGTCTTCCATTTGGATTGAATTGCTATTGAGATGCATGGGCCTCCTGGTTGACATTGGAGTAGCTGGACCTTCAGGGTTAGAAAGGATAAATCTCTTCCTTGCTTTCCCTCTTTGGCCTTTTGTTTCCTTGGTTTAATGGAAATTTGTTTGTTTAATGCTCTGTATATTGGTGGTTGCACCCACCACCTTTCTGCAAAATCCTTCAGGCACAACAAGATTGTTTGATTAATATTCTAATGTTAAAGTATTCAGCTATTTGTGTTGCAATATATTTTTATCTCTGTATTGGCATTTTTTTTAGCCTTCCTACTTCTTCCAACTACATTCTCATTAATTTCATAGTTCATTTTTCAGTAGGGTTGGTACCTTGTTTTTTCTTTAGTGTTCATTTTTCTTGATTGCTATCTTTTCTTTCAAAGATTCATACTGCTGATATCCTCCACGTGGAGGAAAACCTCTGTTTTTCTCCATAATAAGACATCCTTTGGGAAAGATTGATGAAGAATCTACCATATGGTTCAGATAAAGCATCTGTGACTTTCATACTGTCTAGAGGTGGTGCGGAGGAGAGGGGAAGGGAGGGGAGGGACCCCCAGCAATTCTGTATTGAGAGCAAGACAATGAGCAAGGTGAGTATTTTTGTTTTAACTTGTGTGGGGGGGAGGCAGGGGGGCTGGGCATTAGGCTGCAGAAGCCTGCTGGTGAGCCCCAGGTCTTGGGGGCAGCAGAAGTAAATAGCACAGAAGATCACACACAAAAATGAAACTAACTTCTCATTTAACAAGTATTTTATTTTATTAGTGACGCACTGTATTTGAAGATTTTTTTTTATAGAGGTTTTTTAGTAAAGTGTTTAGAGCTCACCTGGATTTGTGTGTGTGAATCTCCCATCTAGATGGCTTTCTATCTCTACTATACAGGATCTTGGCTGTGGATTAATTTGTAGTTCTTTGGGATCTTCAAGCCCCATCTTGGAGTTGACAACCCTAGCAATGCGTATCAGTTGTGTCTGGGTGATGTCTCTTCTGGTAGGTATAGAAGGGAGTTGTGGCCAGCTGGCCTCACTTCCAGTTGTGCCTCCATGGTCAAAAGGTTGAAAAAGACTGCTCTAGTATGAGAACTATTACTTTTGTCATCAAGGAACTTCAGTGGTTCCTTGCCTGGGTTTGTGCCGCCCATGTATTTAAATATATTGGGTCCTGCCCCCCGCATTCACAAGCCTCCCTGTCATTCCAGTATACTTGGTCATACAGCTGAAACCAATTTAGAATCAGTGACTCTATACACTGAAAATGTTTTAGCTCTCATCTTCTGGGATTATCAGTGTTTCTCATACTGGAACATTTAAAGCTACACATTTAGTATCTGTGATTGCCAGCTGCAGAGTGTACAAGACCGCCATTGGGTGGTCCCCTTTGTATTTCAGAGTAGATTGTCTCAAGGTGTTCTCACCAGGGTTTAATGGCCATTTCAATAACAGAGTTTTCGTGCAGGTTTTAGTCAGTAGAGGAGACAAACCTGATAAAATCAAGCCATATATCATTTAACCAAATGTTCCTTTTGGCCTTCTCACTCCTGGCTTGATTCCTGGTGGTCTACAGAGTTCCTATCAGATTCTTATGGGTTGCCTTCATTAATTTAACCAATATAGTTATTAACTTACAATTGCCTGTAACGTACTAAAGCAAATTGGCCAAACCACAGGCAATAAATCAAAATGCAGTTTTCATTAAAAATGAATGGGAACTCTCATTTGTTATTATGTAGGGCAATTTCTTGGTTTGGACTATTTTGAAGGGAGGCAAAATAGCTAACATCCAGGGGAAGAAAGTGATGGAGGAGATCTACAGCTGCCTGAACTTCATCAGATCCGATACATTTGGAGACATCTAGGTTCCATCTTCTAGCAGTTCACTCCTCTGAAAGAGCTGACTGGCAAGATGCTTCAATAAACAGTCCAGTGATCTGTTTCACTCAAGGGCTCAGCATTAATCTTCTAGAGTAAACGTCCTTCAGAAACAACTGACTTATTCCCAGGCTACCAAAGCCAACAATCCTTCATTAAGGAGTAAGTTTATGCTATACATCAACTCCTCTTTATTTCCAAGTGTGTTTTTAAAAAATGTACCATTATTACAAATGGTGTTTATATTACAGCTTCAAGGAATTGTGGCTAAAAATGATAGACTGTCTCTGGGAAGTGGACCCAGAAAACAAACAAACACACTCACATGCACACGCGCGCACACACACACACACACAGGGGTGCTTTCATACCAAACTGCAGGCTCTACCTGCAACTGGCGTACTGTTTTCCCTTTAGGTCAGAGCAAAGGGTTTTATTTGCTCTGGCATAGGAGGAAAAACTCCATGTGGAACTCCATGAGTTGTGCTCAGAAAGAGCTCAACATTGTATGGGAGATCCCCAATAAAATGTGTGTGTGTGGGGGGGGGTTGTGTTCCACCTGGGGGAAGATCCCTGTGTATCAACAAGCTTGTATCAACAAGCAGCTCATGTTGTTGTGATGGTAAATATGGGTTATTTCATAAAAAGCAAGAACTTTTCATTTCAAGGGAGAAATTGTGAGAATCCCATGTGTAGATTGACAGGTGTGATAACCATACAAATATTTGCTTTGCTACATTTTGCTACAAATGACTCCCAATCCCCTGGATAATTTCCTCTGGTGGTTACATGTCAAATGTTGTATGTAGTTCTGTCCTGAGTGCATCAACTACAATGAATATACAGCAGTCTTCATGTAAGAACCTATTAGCAGACCTATGTGCTCTATTTGCTATTAGAGATACAAATACCAATATTTATATTTTCAGTGATACAACTTCCATTTTTTTCTCTCTCAGAAGCTCATAGATGAAATCCAATACTAGCCACATTCTACATCAATTGCAATGGACAAAATATTCTATACAACATGCAGAAAAGAAGCCTTAAGATCATGGTCTGAAAGATCTGCCCAACCTTCTTTTTCTGAATTATAATATCCAGCTTGATGAAGAGTTCTAGTGAACTCAAAAATTTACAATTTGTGTTAATTCGGTTGACCTTAATGAAAGATACTGAGTGCTTTTTAATTAGATTTTAGCATGGAAGAATATATTTTATGCTCCTTTTATTATAAAATCTTCAGTGAGCACCACTTCAAGGGAAGGAGATTTCACCACCATGTGATGAAATGTAATACCCTCAGCTGGTGGGTGAGGTGGATTTGTGTAGAAAGCTGTGACTTTTTGAGTCCCCACAGAAGGTAATGACAAGCCTGTACTGGAAAATGACAGTTCTCTTTCTCATGTTCTGGGGGGCACAGACAACAACCCAATCTCAAACAATTCCTCACCTACAACAATGCAATATCTAATTTGAACATGAACACTGGTACCAGAGCTGGCAACAAACCCTGTTGCCAACTTTGCTGCCACATACACTCCAATAACACAATCACTGGACCTAACAACATCACCTACACTATCAAAGGCTCATCTTCTAACATTGTATATGCCATTAAATGACAACAGTGCCCCTCTGTTCTCTACATAGGACAAACAGGTCAAACTCTCCAAAGAATAAATGGACACAAAATTGACATCAAACAACACAGTACTGAGAAACCTTCCAGGACATTCACTAAGGGACCTCAAAGTAGCAGTTCTATTGCAAAGAAACTTCAAGAACAGACTAGAAAGGGAGACTGTAGAAATACAAGTTATTACAACACTACAATAGAATCTCCAGGACTCAACAACAATAATGGAGTAACGCTAAAAAATAATGCGCCTCCGGCCATTTCTCAGCTTCTGGCTCTCTCGCTTTCATCTGCCATCTTCTCATGCTTCTTGGCACTCTGCATGCCTGCTTGAAATGGCAGAAGAGAGCAATGTGGTTTACGTGACTCTCCTCCTCCTGTCAATCAAACCAGGCAGCCAATTACCTTTCTCCATGTTTTGAAGGGACTGCAATGCCAGCTAATTTTTTTATAAGTAAAACTTCTCCTATGGGACACCTATGCATCTAATCATATAAGTATAGTGCTTTTTTAATGCCACTACTTTTGGAATCATAAGCCTTGAGTATTTTAAAAATTAATCTCGAGCCTGATTTTTTTGGGGGAGGGGGACTTTAGAGAGGCATGCTTTGTGTTTTAACTGGGGAGGGGGATATTTTTTGCTTTGCTGTTATGATTTAATGCCTATTCATTGCTCCATTCATTGCTTAAAAAACAAACAAACCCATCTGCAGGAGAAGGGAGAGGGAGGCGGGTGCAAGGGTAGGACATTGGAGACAGAGATAGTGTTACTTCGGCTCTGCACATTTCCTTGGTGTGTGGCTTGCTGGTTGCTCTCCTCTAACTTCTGCTACATAGTTTGGGGAATCCACTTTATGTGATTCCCCAGCTAGTGCTTTAAATGAAGCATATTGCTACCAGTTTGCTGCTTGGACACTGGATTTCGGTGACGTCATGCAAAATAGCAAAAATATGGCATCTGCAGAAGGTAAGCATTTCACTATATCGGGTGCAGAATGGGGTTGATTTTCACACTTCACATTTTGGCATGTAGTGCATGTTACGTCATATGATCTGCTTCAACATGGTTATGAATAAATACGGTTTACAAGAAGAATCTGCTATGGAGTTTGGGTTGTTTAGCTTTCTAGAAATGACATAAATTGCTTGCAGGCCACTGCTTGATGCTCCTCAGAATTCTGGCTTCATTACAAATCCTCCATGCATAACCTACGATACTAAGGCTTTCCAGCCTTCTAATGTCGCAAGTACCAAAGTTGTGGTTCTCCTTACTGCTTTCCCTTCAGCCTCCTGGAATGATGAACCACTGGCTTACCCAACTAATTTTTAGCATCTGTTTTGAGATAAAACACCGTAACTAAGATAACATCAGCGGACGGGGAACCATAAAGCCAGAGTTTTCAAAAAGAAACCACTTTCTGGATCAGATTATGTACTTCCTTGAGCAATAAGAACATACAGATGTTTTGGAGCCAGACAGTGTCCCCTATATGGGTCTAGAGGAAATTGTCTTTTTATTTTTATTTATAAAGTGTAGGAATTGGACCCAATATCTTGCACACATTCCATTCACCATAAAGGTCATCTAGTCACTAGATGCCACTTAAATCATGCTGTGTGCAGCTTTAAATATTATTTAAATATTTAAATATTCTCATAGGCAAGAAACTTCAGGGGGTGGTTTTTACAAAGTCGGTTTACTTGTCCAGGGAGAGTATATAAGAACCAAAGAAAAGCTCTGTTGAACCAGATCAGTGGCCCATCTAATCCAGCATCCTATCCCTTACAATGATGAAACATTTATTCTGTCGGGTATAGAGGCTAGACTGGCACCTTCCAGATGGCACCTAGAGATCCCTCACTGTTACAATTGACCTTCAAACAACCAAGATTGGTTCCCCTGGAGAAAATGGCTACTTTGAAGGGTGGACATTACAGCACTATAACCTACCAAAATTTCTCTCATCTCCAAACACCCTCCTTCTCAAGTTCCACCTCCCCAACCATAATTAATTAGACTAGTCAGAGGCTGCGGATAGGTAAGAAGGTAGAGCTATCCTAGGGCCCTACTGCCAGGGCACTATGAGCATCAGAGAGGTGTTAGCACTGCAGTGCTAGTCAATATCTTATCATTATCCAGTGGAGACTGTACATATGGAAGAAACCCCCTGAACAATGCCCAGAGAGTATGGCAATACCACTGGAGTGCAAAAGAAAAGGAGGTGCTTTGGAGTGAATATATGCAGGGGGTATATGTGTAATCAAGTAATCAAGATTACTCCTGTAATCAAGTTCCTTTTTTGCTAGGTGCACACATGAGATCACTAGGTGAACACACCTTGCTTAACCCCCTTAAATAAATGCAATTGATTGGATTTGTGTCCAACAGCTTTAGGCCACCACAAGCTGCTTATTATACAGGCCCAAGGTGCTGTTCCTTCTGTTCTTGCACTTGAAGAGGAGTTGTAATTTTTTTTTCATTTTTGAAATTGCTGCTGTTAAACTATTACACTATTTCTGACACTAAGCAGTAATCCTGATGACATGGTATACTAGAGGTAATCAGCTCAATCTTGAAAAAAATATATAGAAGGATATACCCGTAAGCAGAATGGGAAGCAGACTTATGATTGTAGGCAGTAGATTGTAGGCACAAAGAGACCTAAATAGTAGATATCATTTCAGATGGAATAGTTTCCTTTAACTAAGTGATTTTCTAAAAATTGGAGTCAGTGGCCAGGGGGTAGGGAGGCTACTTTGTAAAAGTACTGTAATTAGTGACTTAATAGTACTTCTTCCTCAGTATACTGATGTCAGCAGCTGACTACCTCAATTTTTTTAAAAAATGAACTGATTAGTACTATTACATGGCTTGGTTTTACTTTAATACACATCCACAGGGCAGAAAAAAAATGTTTAAAAACAAAGCTGAAGAGGGGGGGGGCAGAAAAAGGCAGATGAATGAATGTGTGGGAGAGGCTGACAGTGTTGCCCAAAGTGGAATGTCTCTTGAACTTAGATGAAGGAATTACTGAATTCTAGGAGATGCTGGAAGAGGGATAACAATGGGATTCTGCACTTGTGTATACCGGGGTCCTTCCTTTTTGGAGACTCACACAGAAACCAATTTGAAATGAAATGTTGATTTTATTGAAAACAAATAAAAACTGAAGCTAACAAATTTACACATAATTTTAACTAACAAGAAGAGGAACAATAGAGATGAGATGATGTGATAGGGGATATAATCAGTGGAAAAGAAATACGATATCTTCATGACATGTAGAAGTCCAGAATAAATAACAAAAATGATTAGCATTCCATGTGTATGCGAGATACCCAGAAGACACACACACACATTGTAGAAAAGTGGGTCCATATGTACTGGGGGTGTGAGAAGAATCCTATAGAACATGTGCCTTAAATATCCAGATCTGTGTCTGGAGGCTAAAGTTGGGCTCTGCAGCCCCTAAAACAATGGGCTTGCTGAGCTTGCTGGTGTAATATAGAAATCTGGGTGGCAGGTGATCTTCTAGTCCAGAGTGGAAAAAGCATAGGGTTAGAGGTTTCCCAGGACAGAGATAATATTGGTGATAGCTCTGCATGAACCCTTGATGAGGCAAAAGGACAAAGACTTAGCTACATTGACTGAATTAGGCAAACATGCAAATAGGAATTAGAGGATGGGATTCAGATGTGGTAGGTATGTTAATCATGGCAAATAGAATTCCATAGGTGAAGCAGGAAGGAAGAAGCACTTGAGGAATAAGACATTTCTAGATGCTCCACTGACCTTTAAATAGGTATTGTCTCTAGGGAGGGAAAAGAAAAGCTAGCAGCTGGGTACCCCATGAGCTGATGGGGCAATATTGTTGAAGGATTTTTATGGACAAATATCCCCTTAAAGCGAGGAGAGGTCTTACTGCTAACAACAGGGGGATAAACAGAAAAAGGGAGGGAGAATAGGGGAGAGGCTGTAGACACTGCCTCAATGAGACAATCAGGTTATATCCCTGTACTCTATTTGATTAATACTGTGTGGCAATATTAATTTTATAATGAAATTCCATTACACATTTTAAAAAGGCTTAAAAAAATTATTTACTTCTTTCAGACTGTTTCTGCACTGGGAACTTCGCGCTCCCAGATCCCATGTGAGAACACAAATCCAGGGCAGACGAGCTACACCAGGACAAATGCTCCTGCAGGTGGGGCAACCTGCCCTGGCTCAAACTCCAGTCTGCAGCCTGGCACAGAGCCCCCAGTGTGGAAATGGTCTCAGTAATATGGGTTCTGTTAAAGGAATTAAGTTTCCATTCCAGAAAAAGTAAACCACATCTGGACCTTGTCAGTTTAATCTTTTGTGCTTTAATTAAGGGGTTGGTTTCGAAGAGTATCTTTTATATAGCTCCTGCTTTATTGTAGCTTACACATGCATGCAAGAAAATAGCAGTAACATTTTCACAACCATTCTATGAGGTTTCATACTCATTTGGTGCAAAGGCTTTGACAAAGGTGTCCCTCACATGGTCTCATTTTCATTTAATTTAGCATTTCTTTTAAAATGAATGCTGCTTTTTTCACTGCTTTTTTCTCTAAATGCAATGTATAATGATTTTTGGAATTTAGAAACCAGTCATTTTTTTTTAAAGGAGCTATGTTGGTAATGAGCCATATGTTTTCCTGCTTAGTGACTTGGCCATTAACTATGATGCTGCTTAATGAGAAATCAAGGTCAGCTAGGAATGCAAGTCACACCTGCCTACCAGAGTGAGACCAGTGTGCTGCTTTGGGAGCATGCCTTATGACTGGAGAAGGAAAAAGATACAGTTCTGAATGTTACTCATGAAAGAAGAAAGAAGCTGTAGGGGGAATACAGATACAACACAATAGTGGGTAATTTAAAAACTCCCTTGCTGAATTCAGTACAAATGGATATTCTTCTGTCCCTGTCAATTTTATAAAAGAACTTTTTAATATTTTCAGTATCGTTCAGTTGGGGAAAGGCAGTTATTGGATATTCCCTGTTTTGGATGAGTATTTATACTGTCATTTTATTTTACTCCTGTGTTATAGTGGTTAGTGTGTTGAAATAGCACAGGCAAACCTTAGGTTGAAATCTTGACGTGGTGAAGGGGCAAATAAGCCTATTGCAGAGGCATGATGATGGGTCATTGAAATCCCTGTTCATCTACAAAGCTTGGTGGAAGATAATAAACTACTCGCTCTCAGTGTGGGATGGAAAACTTGTGTGTGTGTGTTGCCCAAATTCCTTGGCAAAAAAATGGGATAGAGTAAGGTCTAAGAGTAAGAATGCTCCATTCTGCAGGGACTCTGCTCTTCTGGGAGCTCATTCCAAAATGGCCCCGGCCCTGGTCGAGGCCAGGCAGACTTTGTGCAGCTCAGGGACCTCCAACTGATTCATCATCGCAGAGCACAAGGCCCTGCATGGGACATAGAGAGTTAGACTAGGCTAGGTGAGCCTCCAACAAATTCATACCCACTGAGCATAAGGCCCTGCAGGGGGCATAAGGAGATAGGCAGTCCCATAGGTATGTAGGGTCCAGACCATCAGTGGCCTTAAAAGTTAACACCAAAACTTTGAACTTGATCTGGGCTGCAACTGGCAGCCGATGCAGCTGCCTCAGCATACGCTGGATATGGACCTTCCAAGATATTCCTGTGAAGACTCTAGCCGTTGCATTTTGTACTAGCTGCAATTTCTGGGTCAAGGCCAAGGGTAGGCCCAAGTAGAGTGAGTTACAGAAGTCTAGTCGGGATGTGACCATTGCATGGAAAACTGTGGCTAAGCTATCTGAGGACAGATACAGCGCTAGTAGCTTTGCCTGACATAGATGGCAAAATGCCAAGCATGCTACTCTGGTGACCTGGGCCTCCATAAACAAGGAGGCATCCAGGGCTACTCCCAAGTTCCTAGCTGAGGGCAAAATGTTTAGTTGCACCCCTGCCATGTTAGGAAGGCACACTTCCTGATCTGCTGCCTTCATGCCCAGCCACAGGACCTCCATCTTGGAAGGGTTGAGTTTCAGGCAACTCTGCTATAGCTTCCAAACATCTGGCAAATGTATTGGAGGGGGGGAGTCTGTCCATTCATCCATGAGGAGATAGAGCTGGGTGTCATCGCATATTGGTCACAACCCGGCCCAAAGCTCCAGGCTAGGTAGGCCAGAGGGCCAAAGCTAGGTAAAGACTCTTGTACCCCCTTCCAAATAGTTCTAAGGCAACAACAGCCAATTTGATTTTGACTATGGTATTTATGACCCATGGACTATGATTCCTTTCAAAGCCATGTCACCTCCCACTTATGACGGAAGTTTGATTTTTTACTGATTGGTTCTCGGCTATGGGCAGAAATCATCTATTTATGAGGAAAGGCATCAACAGACATTTTGTAGAAAATCAAGATTTAAAACAATTTCTCATACTACTTCTAAAAGACATGGATACCTCTACAGCACCTACAGCAACAGTGTAATATGTGCACCTCACTTAGGCAGAATACATTCCATTTGCCACTCTCAGACTAAGGTTTTGACTCAGATTTGCATTTGTATAGGGTCAAGTTTTTAGACAATTTCTTCAGCAAAATTTGCCTTTTTGGGTGCAAACCCAATTTGCCCCGTCACTTGACCCACAGCAAGGGAACCTTCAGAAATCCAATTTTAACTTTTTGAAGCAGGAACCAATGGGGTCTAAATTGGTGGTGGCCAATGAGGAAATTTGGGCTTTTTCACCGTGTCCAACATTGTTCCCCACCCCTCACCCCATAGCATCACTTCTGAAATCAACTCCCCCAACCACCCCTGCCCTTAAAAAAAATGGCTGATTGTGTTACAATGCAATTTCAATATAACAGTGAAAGCCACAAAGACCATTGCTGCTGGGGGCAATGACAGTGTGCTCCCCAGAATCCAGGCCTCTCCAGCTGGCCGCTGAGGCTTGCCTGCTCAACATGACTGCTTTTTGCCACCTGGAGCCTTGGAGCCGTGAAGGGGGACACGTTCATGTGAGACTTAGTGGCACATGAGACTCGATCACTTGCATCATTTTCAAAAAAGGTTTTTTTGGGTGTATGTGTGTATGTGGGGGGGGGGATAACACAAAACACCAACCCACTTTTTGTATCCTGACAAACTTGTTTGCATTATAATACTTTTGCGCTATAATGCGACTTGGGTGATTAAAACAACTGCAACAGACTAGGAATGGGAGCATTCAAACGGAACAGATGATTGGGTGTTTTCATCATGTGACAAAGATGGACATTTTTTTTTTAAGGCTGCCAGGAAGTTTCCACTTCCTATCCCTAGGCTTCAGTGTGGAAACGAATGGGGGCTCAATTTGCAGGCAAAATGAGGGGAAAAGGGGACAAAGGGTCCCAATGTGGAACTTAGAAATGGTCCAGGGAGGGAAGCTTTTAAAACAAAAATCATTGTGAAAGGACAGCTGGGTGAGTCCTCAGTTTGGAAACATCTCAGAGTTTTAATGCTTGTGTCTTCTTTTCAAAATAGTCAGCAACAATAACAAAGCCTTTATTGGCATAACAGAAGGAAAGAATAAACAGAAATAAGATGCAGTTTTCAAAATAGTCATTATTGAATCTTCAGGTATTACCTTCTGGGTTTTGATTTGATTTATTCTGAATTGTTTTACTGTCCCTTGGGGATATGCATAGCTTGTATTGCTATCAAAACAGCAGGACTTAATGGCTACTAGAAAAAGAAGAAGAAGAAGGTTCTTATATGCCGCTTTTCCCTACCCAAAGGAGGCTCAAAGTGGCTTACAGTCCCCTTCTCTTTCCTCTCCCCACAACAGACACCCTGTGGGGTGGGTGAGGCTGAGAGAGCCCTGATATCACTGCTCAGTCAGAACAGCTTTAACAGTGCCGTGGCGAGCCCAAGGTCACCCAGCTGGCTGCATGTGGGGGAGCGCAGAATTGAACCCGGCATGCCAGATTAGAAGTCTGCACTCCTAACGACTACACCAAATTACTACTCTGCACTATTGTGATAGCTTGTGTTAGGAAGTTTTTGAACCAAAGAAATATTGTGTTCTTGCAATAATAAACTTTTGTTCTTGTTATAGTCTTGGGCCAAGGTGGTATAGTTGTTAAAGTGCTATACGAGGCCCCAGAAGATCTAGTTCACATTCTCACTGTCAAGAGACTCAGAAGGTGATCTTGGTCCTGTGACATTCTATCAGTCTAACCTACAACACAAGGTCTCTGAGAGAAAAATACGAAGAAAGGAGAGCACCCACATCGCTCTGAGCTCCTTGAAGGAAGAGTGAAATAAAAATGTATTAAATTAATAGGGATGGCTGCAGCTCTTTCCGTATCACAAAGTGAATTGGACTAATAAAATATGTCATCCCAGCCTGCTGTCTGCTATAGAAGTTGACAGGCACAATATTAACTTGCAATTCTAATGCAAAAAATCATATCTTCTTTGAATTATTTCTATTTTATGCTTATTTGATGATGATTTATCTAATTGGCTAATTAATTGTGTGCCTGATTATTTAATATTAAGATGTTCTAATTGTACTAAGCATTGAATGCATGCAAAATGAAGCATCACAATGTCAGTCTCTCAAGTTATCTTGCACCTTTTGATAATTGCACACTATAAAGGGATATGAGTGATGCATTTTTTCCTGGAATTAATTTATACATATAATTTATGAGGTTTTATTCATACAGAAACAGCTTTTCATTACAAAAGAAGCAAGGACAGGCAGACAGTTCTTCACTGGTAGTCTTTAGTACAAATGTGAGCTTTTCCAAAATGGTGTGAACATACTGGAAAAGATTCTTGTGAAGGTAGGATGAGGAGATATCTTACTTTTTACTCTGCAGAGAAGAAAAATGCCTGATGTGGAATGGCTTAAACAATCAGTTCCCTATCTGGGCTTCCCCCCAGTATGAAGCCACCCTAGAACTACAGCTAATTTTGCCCTAGAATAATGTTCTAGTAGTAAGTTCACCAGAATGATGTTGGGGACAAGTACTTCACCATTCATGTGGTTTTCACAGCTAAATTTGATCTAAGTTTCTCCAGCTGACTAATTCTTTTACAGAAAACTGGTTCTCAGTCCCTGAATGCTGGGGGATTCAGGTTTCATTTCGTTTGTACCTTTTGTCCACCAGCCTGTAACTTTGAACCAGAGCAATTATATTAGGGAAAGCAAAGGCAGTTGGACACATTATTCAATTGTATATTATTCCACTGTAGGCTATAGAAACCGTCAAGCTTTGTTTGTGAATTCCATTTCCCCCTCTGCTGCCCCAGCATCTGATACTGGATCCACTACCATTACATTCAGTGACACATGAGAACTGCCTAGCTGAGCAGTGTTCACTGAGGGAACACTGCACTGATGGTTTCTCTCTCATCCAAACAATATAATACCATAGCACATTATTGCTAACATTAATATAGTGACAACACACATTAATTTCTTCTTCAGATGTTTCTCTGTTGTGTGTTTTAAATCCTAGCACATCACTGCAGACTTATGACTATGGATTAATGTCCTCCAAATTGTCCTATTGTTAACAGTCTCGCTCAGGTCTTGCAAACTAAAGGCTATAGCTTCCTTTAAAGCAGTCTTTCTCAACTTGTTACCAGTGTGAAATCCTTGAAACATTCTTCAGGCTTCCAGAAACCCTAGAAGGGGGACAATCATGCAGAATATGGTTGGGAAGTATAGCTGTGTACACGGCGACCAAAGGATCCTCCCCTTCTCACCCCCTCCAGGCCCACCATTGGGGTGTGTGTGTGTATATCACCTGATAAATGTCTAACAAAATTTTTAAAATATATTAAAAATTAATTAATTGCTCCATTTGGGTAACCCTTCCAGAGCCATCAAGAAACCTCATGGTTTCACAAAACCCTGGTTGAGAAGGCCTGCTTTATAGAGTCAATCCATCTCTTGTTGAGTCTTCCTCTTTTCTTGCTGCCTTCCTGACAGATGATCTCTGGCAACAGCTGGATAAAGGTGGGTCAGTGCCGCTGGTGTTGCTTGATCTCACCGCAGTGTTTGACATGGTAGAGCTTCCTGCTCACCAACTTGTTGATGCACTGCCCTTCAATGGGCAACCTCCTTTATCCATGGTTGAAGACAGAGGGTCAGTATTGGGGAGAATCAATCATTCCATCGCCAACTTTCTTGTGGAGTTCTGCAAGGGGTGATTCTCTCCCAATATTATTCAACATCTTAATGTGCCCTTTTGCTTAGCTAATCCAAAGTTTTGGATTTGGATGCTACCAATATGTGGATAACACCCAGCTCTATCTCTTGTTGGATGGTTGGCTGGACACCCCTCAGAGCTCTTTGGTACAGTGTTTGGAAATGGTGATTGAGTGGCTTAAACCAGGGGTAATCAACCTGTGGTCCTCCAGATGTTCATGGACTACAGTTCATGGAATTGTAGTCCATGAACATCTGGAGGACCACAGGTTGACTACCCCTGGCTTAACCCAAGATGTGTGAAACTGAACTCTGGCTGGAGAAGAAAGAACCAGACTAGGAAATGCACATTTCCAGGCTGGTTGGAGTACAATTTACTGTTGTACGATTGGCCAGAAACCTGAGATGCCTCCTTAATGAGGGAGGTTCAAGTCATGAAGGTAGCACAACTGGCATTTTCCCATCTACACCAAGCAGCGCTATTAGTGCCCTATTTAGCAATGGTCACCTCAAGACTTGATTACTACAACTCACTCTGTGGGCCTTCCCGTGACCCTGCTCTGGAAACTACAGCTGGTCCAGAAAACAACTGCCCAGGTTCTCATATGAATATCGTGGAGAGCCCACGTAAGAACAGTCCTGTGGCAGCTGCATTGGCTTCTGGTTGAATTCCAGATCCAGGCCAAGATTTTGATATTAACCTTCAAGGCCATATGTGGTCTGGGCCCTGTGTATCTGAGTACCTTTCTGAATCCATTCTCCAGAGGGCACTTTGCTCAGCCAATGCCAACCAGCTGAGGATTTTGTTGTTGTTACCATTAGAAATATTTGTTAGAACAAAAGATCATTAACATTCTGCCATCAACAATAACAGAACAGACAGCACAGGAACCATTAAAAAACCAGGAACTGCCAAACAGAGCAGACTAGGTTGGGCTAAACTGACCAGAAGGTAGTTTCATGAGAGATATGATGAGAAACCTGCCCCATTCCTTTCACTGTGCCACACTCATGAGAAGTTCCCCCTGGATTGTGTCTGTAGCTAATCTGCACCCCCCCCCTCACAGTTGGCTTCCTTATTAAACATTCTCTCTCCTCTCTGCTTATTATGAAGCAACTGAATGGGGGGCCGGGTGGGGGTGGGGGGCGGGGAGGTCTCCCTACAAGGGAAGCACAAAAGAGAAGCATTTGCATTGAAGCCACCAACTGAGCTAGCAATTAAAGCGCCGCTATCCTAGCAAAGTGCTTCTGCTGGCTATTACTGTGGACTTGGCTTATGACAGCAGCAGCTGACACACAATGCTTCCATTCATCTCCTGACAGGTCTTTGGTAATCAGAGTAGATGCTGTGCGTTTACCTTAATTCACTGAGCAATGTTTCGCTGCAGTCTCACTGCCCCATTTGCTATCATAAAGCAGGGCAATCTTGAGTTGTTGAAGGTAGCTAATTTAGCCATGAATGTGTTGCTTGGGGCAGGATGCTTCTTGGGCACTGCAGCTTTCTGTTACTCATATCTGCAAGACTACCTTTCTCCCTGTGCATTTCTAAATGGAACACATCCCGTATAACTAGAACTGATGAATTTTTAACCTTACTTCTGTCTTTCCAACAGCAGCTTGATCTGTGGATTGGACATCCTGATTTCTGCAGATGAAGCACCAGGAAATCCAGCTGCTGTGAAGCAACAGAATCAGATTGTCCATTTTTAATGAGAAACTGATAACACAAACATATGTAACAGTTTTCATATAGATTATAATTACGAGAGGTCCAAAAACAGACTCAAGCATCACTTTTGAAAATGGCCTTTATTTTTTGTGTATGCTTCACTCACTGAAGACTTCATGAAAGCTGATGTGCAGCTTGTACACACAACTCCTTAGATTACTTAAGATATACACACATTCATCCTTTCTTGGGTCAGCTTTTGTACATTTTAGTCATGGCAGAATATCAGTCCCCTCTTCATCTGTTCATTAACATTCTGTCCCCATAGAATGACTGTCCCCATAGAATTATGGGTTCTGCTGTGGGCCATACGTTGCCAACTGAACAGCAAAAATGCCCTTTTAACAGAGGTAGAATGAGTGGCAATAGGTAGGTAAGGCTTCTTATGGGATCTCCTGACAATTGCTTGCAGATCAAAATTATGTTAATTAGTATAATAGAATCATAGAGTTGGAAGGGATCTCCAGGATAATCTAGTCCTTCCCCCTGCACAATTGAAAGGGTTCAAAGGTCTGTAGATACTTTGATGCTGGTCAATGGCCATAATAAATAATCAATCAATCAAGGAGAGCAACAAGAATGATCCAGGGCCTGGAGTTCAAGCCCTATGAGGAAAGACTGAGGGACTTGGGGATGTTCAGCCTGGAGAAGAGGATGTTGAGAGGGGACATGACTGCTGTCTTTAAGTATTAGAGGAGGGCAGGGAATGGTTCCTATTGGCATCACAGGATAAGATCTGCAGTAATGGGTTTAAACTTTGTGGAGAATGATACCGTCTAGATATCCAGAACAAAATGTTCACAGTCAGAGTACTTCAGCAGTGGAATCAACTGCCTAAGAAGATAGTGAGCTCCCCCTCACTGACAGTCTTCAAGCAGTGGCTAGACAGATACTTATTCTGGATGCTTAGGGCTGATCCTGCAATGAGCAGGGGGTTGGGCCATATGGCCTGTATGGCCCCCTCCCACAGTATGAATCTATAATTCTATATCACAGTCGCTTTTGTTAAATGTGGAAGTCTAGTATAAATAGTGGCATATTTTAGCCCAGTTTTCCAGCCTGTCAAGATCATCTTGTATCCTGATTGTGTCTTCTGCTGTGTTTGTTACCCCTCTCAGTTTAGTATCACCTCCAAATTTAATAAGCACCCCCTCTATTCCTTCATCCAAATAATGTATAAATACATTGAGCAACACAGGGTTCAGAACAGATCCCTGAGGCACTCCAGTTGTCACTCCTCTCCAAGAGGATGATGAACCATAAACAAGTACCCCTTGGGTGTGATCTAGAGACAGCTAGAGGGACCAGTCAGAAGATTAGCCTTTGATGGACTTGGTGGTCTTTTTTGAAATCTGAACAATCAGGAGGTTCCCCTTTTCATTTGATCTTCCTTGACCATCAACTCAGATGAAAGGAAAATATGCATGCTGAACCACTGCTCCTTTGGTTAGAGAGGAAATAGGCCTCTCTTTGCTACATGTCATCATATAGAATATGGTGCCAAAAATGAAGGCATATGAAATTCTCTCATTTGGTGGCTATAGAGTAAATGACTATTCCATCAGCCTCTGTCCCCTATCTACAATATTCCATGGAACTTAAAACACTACAGTGATGTTTAAAGATTGCTTGGACAGTACATTTGAAGTGCTTTGAATGCTTAAAATGCTAATTAATATAATAGAAACAGCAACAATTGCATTTGTGGAGATTCACTTTGATAAAGGCCAAGAATCTTTTGTGTAGTTTAATGAAAGTGTAGGAGATCCCCAGATACCAATTGCATGATCAAAGCCAGCAATTTATGAGTTAAATCAGAATTCTCCCTCTGGCTGGAGTGTAATATTTGGTGTATTAAAAACACTCCCACTATCACCCCAGCATGGCTCTGGCTAATAATCATAGTCAGCCCTGTTTCTGGCCTGCTGAGTTATATACAGGCTGTTTAGCATCTCCAGTCACATAGGCACCACTTTGCACAATTCATGTGTAAATGCCAGGTTTGAGAGGATCACCATCTTAGCCACTGCTCAGAGGAAGAAAAGAAGAAATAGCCAGCAGGTTACAATATAGGCGACCTGAACAATAGCAGTCACATATGGAATGGGGCAATATGCCTACCCTGCTCAGCTCAATGTTTCTTAGTCTCTGTTTTTAATATTAAAATTAATGCCATTTGTTAGCCTGCTTCAAGCCATGCTGGCTTTTTAGTGCTTTCTCATTTTTAGGATTCTGAAATTTTATTTTAAATTAAGATCAGGGCTGATCTCACAGGGAAAACATGCCTTTCTGACAGCCCCCAAAGAAACCATTGGGCAGGCAGCCTGGGGGAAGCAGGAAATTAATCTTGTCTTTTTGAAATGCGTCACCCATGTAGTTTGTTTTATGCTGCTCATTCAGCAAAGCAACAAGGACACATGTACACAGGGAGGGCTGTTCAAGCTTTTGTGGCCTGGCTCCAGTGAGGAAGGGGGACATGTTTTCATTCAATGCTAAATCTTGCCAAATAGTTGACAATATTGATGTTGCTAGAATTACTCAATACTTAAATGGTGGTTATAGTTTAAAAACTTGATAGTCATTACTCATGGAGCCGAATATTTATCAGTGAAGCTTTTTTGTGAATTCATTCTTCTGTACTTGTAAACTTCTGCACAGAATCTTGCATCAAAAAAATTGTAACATTTTAGAACAGCCAAGCAAAACGGCCCAGAGTTGTTTCAGTTGCCTGAATCTAATCACCCTGATCCAAAGTCCCATGTTGACTATGAGGTAGTCCATAGAACTCTTCTGCTTGCTCATTCATGTCAGTGGAAAGGCAGTATCTGCTAGACCTAACAGTAAAGAAGAGAATTGGTAGGTGCATATAAGCTGTGAGAGAGATAAATGAAACTTCCCATGTTGAGGCCATATGGCATTGAATGTTCACTTCTGGTAGGCAGTTATGGGGGAGAGCTGCCACCTTCATGTCCTACTCAGTTTCTCGGTGACATTTAGCTGTCCGTTGCTAGAGACCTCAGTGAATAGATCTGTAAATCAACAAGCTTGTGGGTGACAACTGTTTGACATTCTTGTCCTGGGTCCATTTATGTGTAGATGACTTTGTGCATGACATTTATACTTACTGTTTTTCTTCTTCTTTTTGCAGTGATTTTTACTGCCCAGAGTGGTTTACATGGAACATCATGGGATACATAGAAGATCACATTTCCTCACTATATATATTCCTAACATATAGTGCTACTCCTCCCCGCTTCTTTGTCTGTCCCTTTTAAATAAGTTGTACCCCTCAATCCTATTAATCCAGTTGTGAGATTTATCCCACCAGGTTTCTGTAATGCCTATGAGATCATAGTCCCCTTCCTTTATTAGGATTTCTAGTTCTTCCCACTTGTTCCCCATATTCTGGGCATTAGTGTAGACACATTGTAATCCATCATACAACTACCCCAGATGTTCAGTTTTTGATCTTTCCTTTAAGTTAATAGTTCCCTGCATATGTGCCATTCCCTTTAAATCTGCAGTGTCCCCATCTACAGTTATTGTCATCAAACTAGGCTTTGAATGAAAGTCTTGCTCCCCCATTGGACTTAGTTTAAAGACCTCACCAGGTCTGCAAGACTCTTCACAAAGACATTTTTCCCACCGTTGTGGGATTTCCAGTCATTTATCTGCATTATTTTTCTTTCCCTTTCTAAGCCTCGGCCATTAACAGGAAGAGCTGACAAAAATACAACCGTACTCCCAAGTCCTTCACTCCCCACCCCCTCCCCAGCCACGTAGTCTCGCTTCATATGCTCCACTTGTGCGATTTGGCCGCTTTGGCGGCCGTTCCCTCCGGGCGCAGCCAGCACCGTGCCGCGGGGGGGGGCACCGCGGGCGGCAGCGCAACGGTGGGCACAACCATGCAGGCGTGGAGTTCCATGCCTGCGTGGTTGTGCCCACCGTTGTGCCTCCGCCCGCGCCGCCCTTCCCCCCTCGCAACACGCCGCTGGCTGTGCCCGGAGGGAACGGACGCCGAAGCGGCCGAATCACACAAGCCTACTCCTTTTATAGCACAAAGGCCTACCCAGCAGAGGGTGGAGCTAGCAATCATCCCCAGGCAAAACTGCCACCTAAGGCAAATCAGCGAGTGTGATTAGCTGTAGCCCCCACCACCCAGGCAATGAACAGACTCAAACTCAAACACTCAAACACAACACACAAACAGCCCCCACTCTGCTGCAACCTATATACCCTCATACACTGCCCTCACATGCTGTAAGAAAGAATGCAACACACTCCTTCTTACCTTCCTGCCTGCCTGCCTTCAGTTTTTTACTGAGATTTCCAACTTATTTTTATTGTAACACTCATATAACTCTATGAGGAATGAGTAGAGACTCATTCATAAAGATCCCAAATCTTAGTTATGGAAGCCTTTAGTTCTTCAGTCCTTCAGGTCTTAACCTAACTTTTCAAAAAAGAAATAGATATTTAATGAAACAGTTCAAAATCCTTTCAATAAGAAGAATAAACAGGGACTAGAGCTGAGATTGCTACTTTATGTATCCCCACGGACATTAGTTTTGCTGTAAGTCCAAAAAACCCATTTCTAGCACTCCTTGGAAAAAGCCATAAAAGTAAAGTTGGAAACTCTTTATGCAAGTGAAAGTCTAACTTCCACCAGAGGAGTAATTAGAAATAAGGATTTAGGCTCTGGTGAGCTGTCATTTAGAAGTGGAGTCTGTCTTCTTGCTCTCTTGGCACAATCATGACATCATTTTTATGCACATGTTTGTTGGGGAGCTTTGAATTACAGAATTAAGTGTTAGTCTAAGGAATGAGAACTGGACCAGAGCAGCACACTTCCTTTCATGTGTTTCAGCATACAAGAACAAAAAGTACAGACAAAAGTCTTGTGCTTTTGGAACTTTTGAGACTTATGTGATTGGCACAGCATCAGCCACGTGTGGTAAAGGATTCATTTTTTTACAAAATGAGAGATGGATGCACTTTTATTAAAACTGGGAACATATAATACCATGTTGTGGCAGATAATGTGAACTGTTTGCTGTGAATCTTTTTGACAGTATAATAATTTGTACAGAGAAGACACCTCTACATGACTATCATTCTTCTTTTCAGAGAACTCTATCAGCTAGGAGCATCATTTCAGAGACTGGGGCTAGACTATATCTTTATCAAAGAACTCTCAACACCCTTATCAAACATTCCTCAAGATTCTTTAAGGAAAGCCATGATGCTTAAACTGGTATTAAAATATAGATTTGTACTATAGGTAGTCACTTAGGCCCATTATGCACAGCCGCCGAAACGGCGATTTCGGGTCACATGGAAAACGCGGAGGGGGAAGACGCAAAGCACACTGGTTATGCAAGCGACGGGGTGCGACGGTGGCAAAACCCAGAGTAACCGATTATGCACGCGGCAATCCCGGCACCACTTCTGGTTGCGCCCCGGTCACCCGGAAGCTGTGCTTTCTTCTGCTTTTCGCTGACGCGGCTTTTTTGGCGGCATGCACCGAAGCTGCGGCCGGTTGCAGCCGGCTCCGTGCATTATCGGTGATTTTAGTCGCCGCCATTCCACCCCGAATGTGCGTTATTCCCCCTGTGCATAATGGGTCCCAGTCTGGCATAACATATTATATCAGTTGTTTCCTTGTTCTGCAATAAAAATATATAGATGAGCGGGGAGAGGAAAAATGCTTGGATAAGGGATGTCATTGACCAAGGGGCTAGGCAATTAGCACTGTGCATAGTCAGCTTCTTCTACAAACCGGAAGAACTGGTTGCTTCTGGGCTTCATTCAATTTGGCAGTTTCTTACCTCTGTTTAAAAAGGTGTGAGTGCAGATTTGTATCTGGTTCTTATCTGTCTTCACCTTCAGTGTTAGCTCAATATTTGTTCAGTTTGGGCCACATGACTGGAAAATCATCATCATACACCCAACACAAACAATCATAATACAGTTCTAAAAAGAAACGATGAAGCCTGGTAACCTCATGCAAATTATTTGTACATGTTTGTGTTGTTCTGGAATAGTGGAAATTATAGGCACTCAGGCATTACGGAAACAGTTTCTGATGTATTCTGATCCTGAGAGGCATCTACCCATTACTTTGCTATTTTGTGGAAAGGCTTTTCAATATGAATTGTTACACAGGTCCTAAATGTCATATGCGCACATTTGTGTATATTTCCAAGGACATTGCAGTAATGTTAACACATTGATAGTCCTTACTTCAGTCACTTCCCCCTTTGTCCAACAGTTACATTTAAATTCAAATTGCTGCAGGGTTATATAAATTATAAGAGCTAAAGTTCAATCATATGAGAACACAATGTGTGCACAATTATACAATCATTTGAAATGTGGAGAGAGTGCATCCAGTAATTCCACAAATAAGGTTATCTTGTGGTAAATACCACACCCCTTGCATATAAATTTCCATTGGGGATTTCAGTCCCACGGCAATAATCAATACAATCTTCTCAGCCTATATTTTTCTTTCTTTAAATTATCCAGGCATATAAGCCCTAATGCCTTTAGGCAATGATGACGGGAAGAGCACAAATGCCAGAAAGTGAGATAGTGAGTTTATGGCTTGTAATGAAAAAGACCTATTATACATTTATGAGCTTGTCTAATGAGTCTCAACATAAGAACCTAGATTTCATTTCTTCAATTTGTGTGTCCAAAATGTCACTGTAAATTTAAGATTACATGTGTCTGTTTACACAAACAGCACTTAATCATATGTTCTGGTGTTTCTGTTTTCTGTGAGAGCACCCAAGTAAGAAAGCAAATTTTCCTTATGGGTATCAAAGTGCTGTTTTTGTGCTCCTGTGTGAATGCATCTCCTTTGCACAATGGGTAGCTAGTCTTGTCAGCTCTCATCCCCTCACAGGAATGGGGAAGAGGGCACCTGGAACCAGTTAGGTAGCACAAACTTTCATACCTGACCAAGACTACTATAAAAATGCTGTTGAATCCTACTATGATAGCTGACGTGTAGCCCTGCCTCCTTCTTATTTCTTTATTATTATGGAAACCCAGAGTGGTAATAACCAGCAGAATTCTAATCAGATTTGCAGGATTCTAGACAAGACCTAAAGAATTTCTGAGGAATAACAGAAGTTTGCCAATGAAATTCCAAGCTAAGCATGATCTTTATATCTTCCAACAGGCTGATGACTGCCAACATGCCATCCCCCCAGGAAAGTGGAAAATGTAAAGGTCTGATTTCATATTCTACCAGAATTCTTTTTTGCAAGGTAGCAATAGTGCTGGCCTGGATAGTTTTTTTTAATGTATCTGGGGATGTATATACCACCCCTTTCAGTAGGCAGAATACACATATAAATTCTGTAGACTAGTACAATAGACAATCAGTTAAAGTACTAAACCAAGTGTAAGCTAACCTGATCTCATGAGTCCTCAGAAGTTAAACAAGGCCAGCCCTGATCAGTATTTGGAAGGGAGACCATCAAGAACTACCAGGGTCATGATAAAGAGACAGGCAATTACTTTTGCCTTGAACACTGTGTCGTCATAAGTCAGCTGATGGTAAAACCAAAAAAACTGTCCAATAGCCTATATTGTGCTGCTTGCTCTCTCTAATGGGAACTTACAGGAATGATTTCCAGGAGGTTGATTAGTTGATTTAGACTTTCCAGTTGAAAAGTTTAGCCTGCAAGTTCTAGGGCCAGGGTCTTCCATTGTGTCCCCTCCCCCACACACACTTGGAGAACTCTGCGAGGAGTCCACCTGTTAATTCACTTTCCATGGAATTCGGAAGCAGTAATTTTACATCAGCTTATTAGCTCAGTCAGGGCTAACTTTCCGAAGCATTTTATCATGACAGTTTCTATTCCACTGTGTCTTTCTTAATGGATTTCAGATTCAAGTGGGTAGCTGTGTTGACCTGAAGCAGCAGAACAAATTTAGAGTTGTGTGACACCTTTAAGACCAACAACAACTTATTGAAGGTGTGAGCTTTCGTATGGACACACACTTCCTCAGATAAGCGTGCATGTGCACGAAAACTCATAAAACTTGTTGGTCTGAAAGGTGCCATGGAACTATAAATTTGTTTCACTGGATTTCAGAAAGCATCATTATATCTGTTGCTTCCATGCTTACATTGTGTTTTAATAAGGATGCAACGTCAGCTGTAGTACATGCAATTCATCTTTGTAGGCTGCATATGTGTGAAATCAAACCTATAGGATGTTTTTCCCCCATTGCCAGATGCTTGCTTTCAGATGCATTGCTTGTGTTTGTTAATATTTTTTACTTGTAAATTATGACCCACAGACACAAACAACAAAATTAAATGGGATTCTTATCAAATTGTAAGAAGTTCCTATAATGCTAAAATACAATCAATTTGAACATCTGTTTACTTGTTTTCTCGTGTTTCAAAATTATGATTGATGAAATTAGAACCACAAGAGCTAGTAACATACTTATGCAATTGAAAACAAAGATTCTTGGAGCTCTAATAACAGCAAAGGGCCATCTGTCTGTAAACTCCAGAGTAACCCAGCATGGTGCTTCTATGTTTCTGAGCAAAATGGTTTTCAGCCCCCAGCTTGCTGAGAGTAATAGGGAGCTTACAGACTTGAATGGCTATGGTCTCTGGAAATCAAAGATGCTTGTGAGGAACAAGCTCTAGGGACAGAATGAAATTGAGAGTAACATGCCCCCCCCAAGGCACCAAAAACAGAAAAAGACAACATTCATCCAATCAGAGTAGCACCATGAATGATGTAACACCAGCCAGGTGGCACATGTATGGTGGGGGCAGTATTGGGAGGTTTCCCGCCCCCCCTCTCTAAGAATAGGGCCTTGTGTTACAGGAAGCTCAGAACTCACCCTAATCCGGCTTGTGCCTTTCACATCATGAAACGATACATGATTTCAGGACCATTTTCCACAGTTGGAATCATCGTGAGGAAAGCTATACCACAGCTGGTAGCTCTGAAGAGGCTGAAAAGCAGGGAAGAGAAAAGCCAGGATGGCAGTGAGGAGGGGAGGGAATGTTTTAGCCATGTGTCTGTTTTCAAGTACTTCAACTTAGAAACTCCCCTTCTGTATTAAATTAAAACAAGGTACTCAACAAGCTTGTCTTTTCCTCCTTAGTGAACAGGAAACGAGCACAGTTTTGACAGAGAATGATCAATGCACCAAAGAACTAAATGTTGTGCTATAAAAGTCCTGACACTGGTGGGTAGAAGATAAGCCAAAAGGCAATTATTTTAACTGCAAGGAAGCAGGCTATGGTTAAATGTATTAGGAAGAACTATCTGACAGCCAATCAGCAATATAATGCATTACCAAGGTATGCTGGGAAGTGCCAGTCCTTGGAGATATTTAAAATAAAAGATCTCAATAGAATGATAATTTAGGTATAGTAGGAGTGTGCAGGAGGCTGAAATAGGTCATTTCCTGATTCAGGATTCTGGGATTGACTGTTCTGAGTAAAAATTAGAACAGGAAAGGCATGACAAGCTCTGTAAGTAGGTCCACGTGATATCTTGGGTCTATAGGGAATGGAGAGGAATGTAGCTCATTTGTATTTATTGATTTATTATTTGATTTTTATACCGTCCCTCCTGCAAGTGGGCTTGAGCCAGTTTACAACAATAAAACAAAGATAAAAACATTGTTAAAAGATAGTTTGAAAACCCTCCCCCACCCTCATTAATCTCATCTGCCTTATACATTGGATAGTATAAGGCTCAGGGAGACTCAGGGAGAGGCCCATATAATTTCAGGCCACCATGGCCTCAACCATAAGCCTAATGGAAGAGTGCCATTTTGCAGACCTCGTGGAATTTTGACAGCTCTGTCAAGCTCCAGATCTCAGCTGGCAACTCATTCCTTCAGACCAGAGCCTGAAGGAATGAGTTGGCAGCATTCACACACACTGCTACCCAGAAGTGTATGCATCCCATTTTTCTGACCTAGATGTAGAGCTCTACACTTCTTATTGAATTGCATCTTGTTCTCATTTGCCCACTTTTCTAGCATTTTCAGATCTCACTGAAATCCATCTTCTGGGGTGTTCACTACTCCTCCCAATTTGGTGTCATCCACAAATGTAATGAGGAGTCCCCCTACTCCCTCATCCTGATCCTTGATAAAAATGTTGAAAAGTACCAGACCCAGTACTGAGTCCTGTGGCAATCCACTGCTCACCTCCCTCCACTCTGATAAAATTTCTAGGTTACCCCTCTTTACTGAAGAGGTGGCTCATAACAATTAAAATTTCATACAAGATTAAATAATATATATTTAAAACAATCTGTTAAAACAAAATTAAGTGGAAGCCCAGCAGAACATGCTTTGTAGCTAAGACCTGGGGACAGATGGCCCAGGCATATGTGGGAAAGAGAGGGGGATGGCGGGGGGGGGGGGGTGTTCAGATGTCAGTGAGTAACTAACATGAATTATGTATTGCATCCCACTGCTGTCACAGACAAAAACATATAAAAGTATCTCAAAACTACTCCATTTGCATGATCATGTATTTTGGATATTGCAAGTTTCTTAATTTATTTGGCCCCATTGAAGTTTTCATAGTAAGCAAATTAACAATCTAATGATGACTCAGCCATAGTTAAGCACCATGAAATCCCATTGATTATTGTGACAGATTTAAACATTTCCCCCACTCAAATCAACAGGGTATAAAGATGCATAACCTGTTCAGTATTTGGCATACAGTTATTTTCTGTCAACAAGGAACTACAAGCCAGTCCCTTTTATCTGCTTGGCATTCTTGTACAGCAGACTTTTGTTGTTGTCAGCAATTCAGTCAAGTCCAACTGTGTAGATCCACTGACACTGCTGTTGCTGTGATCCCTGATCCCGCACTGCCTTCATCAGCCGTGCAATGTTCTGGCCAGTGTCCATCCCGATGGTGTTCAACCACCATGCCCTCTGTTGGCCTGGTTTCCCTTTTCCACTGACCAATCCTAGCATAATTACTTTCTCCCTTGAGTTGGGAGAGGTATGTGAACATGTGACATTGACAACACAAAATGGTGGCATGGCAGGAAACCAAATTCAAATCCAGAAGTTTCTAACATGGAAACAATGAGTCAAGATCCAAAAATTGCTGTAAGGGAAGATTCAGAAAACCCAAGGTAAGGAGACATGGGATTCAGATCTATGCCTAGGGAGGCACCATTTTGTGCAGAAATATTTGCATTGTTTGATACTTTAAGAATACTAATGTGGGGTGTTGCTCTCAGAGTGCAAATCAATACACCTGATCAGTCCCTCAGATGCTAACAGCCCTCTTCTCAAAATTCCAAGAACTTCTGTCTCAGTCACTGGCTGTACTCAGAACCATTTCTCTCCAATTAGCGCCCACCCAAGCAGATGGAGCATGTCCAGTAGCAAAACCTATCAGAAGTTATCAATACAAGCAAGTATCTTCTATAGTGACTATGAAAGAACCACTTGTTTGCTAAAAGCCTAGAGGAAAATATCTCCTCAGCTTGAATGGCCATAACACATACTTCAGTATGTCTCTTTATGAACTTTCAAAGAGTTCAGTTGTAACATACCCACATTCCCAGTAATGGTTGATTTCTAAATAAGGCCAGTGCTTACAGAGTGTTTTCAAGTGCTTGAAAGCCATTTACTGCAGGTCTGTGCCTCGCAAGACTTCACAGTCCAGTTAAATACTACTGTTGCAACTCTACCCAAGCTTTGCCTGAAGCCAGATTCCATTCAGTCTCTCTACCGAGGGAAGGAAAGTGTGTTTGCATAGCAAAGCAACATGATAGCTTCCTCTCTAGTCAGTGATGATAATGCCTGGGTGGTCTTTGTGTTTCTCACAATTAATAGGCCATTAGTGAGGCCCATCACTTTTCTCTTTATTCATATGGCCAGGAGATAGTTGGAATGACCAGATATATCTTTCATAGCTGTGTGCAACAGGGAATTGTGGTATGTGAAGCTTCTCTCTGATATATTATGCTGCAGTTTCCAAATATGTCCTCTTCTACATAGCTATGGAACTTTCTGAACTATGTGTGGTGTCGTCCCTCCCTCACTGAATAAGTACTTTTGCACAATCAGAAATGCATTTGCACATTGCACTCTGTCAGAAATTGCCTTTAGTTGAGGCTTACTTGATCTGACCTGGCCAACATTCAAAGGTTTCCAGCCTCTAGGTGGGGCATGGTGATCTCCTGGAAACATAACAGAAATCTGGGAAGTGAGCTCAGCAACATATAATGTCACAAAGAAGCAGCCATTTTCTGCTGGGTAACTGATCTTGGTCCTCTGGAGATCAGTTGTAATAACAGGTGTGACCTGGAAGCTGGCAAACATACCCCTCTTCAGTGCTTCCTTCTCTCCTTCAAGGGTTGCCACCCCTTAGGTGAGCCATAGAGAAGTCCTGCAAACACAAAAGGTCTCCCAACTAGAGAGATCAGTCCCCCCTTAGGATTGCCAGCTCCATATTGGAAAATTCCTGGAGATTTGGGGGTGGAGCCTTGGGAGGATGAGGATCAGGGAGAGAAGTGACCACAGCAGTATATTCATGCGAACGTCCACCCTCCAAAACAGCCATTTTCTCCAAGCAAACTGATCTCTGTCATCTGGAGCAGTGGTCCCCAACCTTTTTATCACTGGGGACCACTCAACGCTTGACAATTTTACTGAGGCCCGGTGTGTGTGTGTGTGTGGGGGGGGTAGTTTACTCCTCTACTCTCAACCACTGCCCTAACGCTCTCTGATCGCTATGGTAATGTTTAAACATCCCTTCAAAATAAGATACAGACATGCCACAACAATGAACATAAGGAACATTTTATTTTCATGGAAATTTTAACTCATGACAATGACAAATCAATGGGAACCCTGAGCTTGTTTCTCTGCAACGAGATAGTCCCATCTGGGAGTGATGGGAGACAATGACACCCGAAGTGTGTTGTAAAGGGCCGTGGGGGACGAAGTAAAGGGCCGGGGGGGGGGGGGGAAGCAGGCGTCCTTCACGGCCCACCTCCAATTAATCGAAGGACCACATGTGGTCCGCAGCCCACAGGTTGGGGATCACTAATCTGGAGAATAGTTGTAATACTGGGTGATCTCTAGTCCCCATCTGGAGGCTGGCAACCCTACACTCTGAGTCCAAAGAGAAAGGATGAGAAATAAGTACAATAAATAATATTATTATACCTCACTTAGATCCCTCCTCTCCTCAAACTCCACCATTGCCAAACCTCTAGGAATCTTGGAGTTGGCAACCCTATCTCCTTCATACCCAATAGCCAACCTACCTTTATCTGTCTTAAGCTGTCCCTCTTCCTCTCCTCCCAGCAGCCAAGACTCCACCCCCCAAATCTCCAGGACTCTTCCAGTCTGGAGTTGACAATTCCAAGGGGGAACTGATCTCTCTGGTTTTGTGTTTCCAGGAGCTCTGTGGTGCCAGCCACTGAGCCAAACCTACTTGCATGGTAGGGAACCCTCAAGGACTTGTTAGGGAGAGCGAGCATCACTTTCCTTGGTAGCCCAATTTCCACAATATTTCCTCTTCCCTTCATCCTGGCAACTCACATATCCTCTTCCCTTTAACTTCCTCATCCTCTCCTCAGCCATTCACCAACCCACCCTTAATCTGCCTCCCATATACTGTATATATTCGCATATAAACCAACCAGCATATAAACTGAGGAACTTAATTTAACCACAAAATCTGGGCAAAATTATTGACTCGCATATAAGCCAAGGTTGGGAAATGCAGCAGGCTACTGGTAAATTTACAGGGTGGCCTAAGCGCTTAATTCATGCTCAATCATCACAGGCTTTCCCATCCAGCCTCCAGCACCCACAACAAATACAGAAATGTCAAGAGGATGAATAGCTGCTGGTTTTTGTATCCCACTTTTCACTAACCAAAGCAGTCTCAAAGCGGCTTACAATTGCCTTCCCCTCTTCTCTTGATGCCAGACATTCTGAGAGAGCACTGACGGAACTGCTCTGTGAGAACAGCTCTGGCAGGAGAACCAAACAGTGCCCCCCCTGCCAGCAAACCAGAGCAGAACAATAGTACCCAAAGTTGGCAACCTACTACAAGTACAACAGCTACCAAACTGGGGGCTACAGTGCCCCCAGAACAAAACATTGAAATAAAGAACTGTAAAACTGAAAACTGAAAGAACTGTAAAAATCAACTTTTAAAAGAAACACAACCCCAAGAAGAAAAGGCAAACAATGCTGCCCCTCAGATAAAAGAAGAAAAAAACACTAGGAGAAAGAAATAGTAAATCCCAAAGCACCCCAAAACCCATGCCACCCCACCCCACAGAAACCAAAAGAATAGTTTGGAAGAAGTGATTAGGAAAAGAAGGGGAAAACATATCAGAATCCCGCAGTCAAACCATTGATATCCTACAAGCTGCCAGAGGTGAGGAGGGGAGCTTTCAAGATCTTTGCAGAAGGCGATGGTTGCCTGGGAGCAATTTGCTCACCTGCAAAAAGCTTAGCTTTTAAGACTAGGAGCAACTAGCTCACTTGCAAAGAGCTCAACTTGCAAATGCAATGTTACAAATAGCTGGCTGGGAGCAGGCTGTTAATCAATTACCCGCATATAAACCGAGGAGGTATTTTTAGCGCTAAAACTGTGCTGGAAAACTCAGCTTATAAGCGAGTATATACAGTATATAATTTATTTTCTTCATTTATACCCCACCTTTCTCTACAATGAGGACCAAAGAAGCTTATATTATTCTCCTTGAATCCTTTTTATCTGCACAACCACCCCATTAGGTAGATTAGGTTGAAAGTATGTGACTGGTCCAAAATCACCCAGTGAGCTTCTGCAGCAAGGTGGGGAATTGAACCTGGGCCTTGTACATCCTACTCTGAAGCTCTAACTGCTGTACTAGACTGGCTTTTATAGGGTAGCTGCTGTTGAACAGTAGCAAACAGAAAGGCCTAGTTGTGTCATGCAAGCCAGGTGGTATCAAGTCACCTGGAGGTTGCTTCCAGGCCTGTGGTTGGCACAATCCAGGTGGGGCCTGGAGGTATTTTAGGATTACAACTGTACGCCAGATGAGAGAGACCTGTCCCCCTGGAGATAATGACAGCTTAGGAGGGTGGTCTCTACAGTATTATAGTTGGCTGGAACCCCTCCCCAAACCTTGCCCTCCTCAGACTCCACCCACAAATCTCCAGGAATTTCCCTAACTGGCCCCACAATGCCCTCTCTCAAAAGCTAAAATAGACCTTGAAGGGGACCTGCCCCCTGCCTTTAGCTAAGATAGTCAAACACCTTGGAATGTCACGGTGGCCTAGAAACAGTCACAGAGAGAATGTGTCACTTAAAGCTACAGGCAGTCTTTTAAAATATAATTTTTGGCATTTTTTAAATCCCCGAATATATTGTTTTTGGGTTTTTTTGTTGGTTTTTAGTTGTTTTTGCATTTCAGATTTTTCTTGGGCCCACTTCAGGTTTGTAGAAAAATCTTTTGTGTCTGTTCACAGCTCTAGGCACTGGATTTAAGTAACCAAACATTTGGCTGACTTGGATATTAGAATATTAGAAAACAATGAAGGGGAGCTACTTTGAAATCTGTGCATCTAATTCAGGTAGAGTGTTCAAGGAGACTGCAAAACATGCCTCCAATTTGTACTTATTGAATGGGTTTTGCATCAAACTGTAAATCTAGCAGGGTTAGTATGGAAAGTAATATAAGAATAATATTCAGCACTAGTTGGTCCATGTTTAAAATCCACTAATGAAAAGAACGCCTGTGACAGTCACTCTTTTGTGGGCTAGCAGACAGCTACTTCCTTTCCAGTTGACACAAATGTAATCTATAACATTTTTGTTGCTTGTAATTTATTGAACAGACAAAGATGAGAGCTTTAAGGGTTTCCGCTTGGCTTGTTTCCCAGTCTAATGATGATACTGACTGTCTGCCTAAAAGAAAATAAACTTTAAATGCCATAAAAAATAATCACACCCTCATAATAAGCAACCATTGCCAATTTAGATTTTGGGGGCTACAGCAGCACACGAGGAGAACTCCAGATGGACTGTGTCAAATGGGTGACCTTTTGGATCTGCTCTCCACTCCTTTTAGCCTAAACTGTTCCACAACATTCAATGTTTTCTTTTAATTTCCATCATCTCTGTGAACTTTCTGTGTCACCAAGGAAAGGAAAGGCTGGCATCTTAAAAGAGATACCAGAAGTTTCTCATGCTTCTAGATAACTTCATTTAACTTACAATAAGAATAAGAGTCCAGAATCAGAAGAGTAATTTTGCCAGCAAAACAACAGAAGCATCCAATGGGAATAGTCCACGCTGGCCCAAGTCACCTCCACCACTGTTAGAATACAAGTTTCTCAATCTATGTATTTATATATTTACATTCTCTTTATAGTCCTTTCTTGCTGAGACTCAAGGTAGATTATATAGTGTAAATGAATACTATCAGCAGGATGGGACCTCCAATAAACAGTGCAAAAGGATATAAACCACAAAAATGTGAAACCACAAAATCTGAAACCAAGCAGAGATCTGAAAAGGAATTGTAAGCATTAGCATGACACATTTAATGATGCAGAAATGACTTTGTGGGATCATACTTACAGCAATAAGTAGTATCTATTATGCACAGTAAAATCAGAGTCCAGTGGCACCTTTAAGACCAACAAAGATTTATTCAGGGCGTGAGCTTTCGAGTGCAAGCACTCTTCATCAGACTATGAATTCCTTACATGACAGTGGGAATATATAGCAAAAATTAATTCTGTTACATTAGTAAACTGTGTCACACATCCAAATACAGCCAATGATAATTCTTTGCCAAAACAGCCAATCAATCCCCTGGAATTCAGTTGTAGTTAACAAAATCATAGGAGAAATAACACTGCCCATGTCAGTGATCAAAGGCTCTCACCTCACCATATGCTGCTTGCCCCATCTGTCTCCATACAAGTGTGAAACATTCACACAAGGGAATTGCTGGTAACTATCTTATCCCAAGGTCAGGGAGACAAACTTAGAATTCCATTACAATGCCATTACTTTACAGTCATATTATCACAAATAAAATAAATTGTGAAGAATATGGATATATGAGTTGAACAAGGTTAGCATGAATAGTGAGATAAAAAACCTATGTCCTTGTTGAGTCCTGGGTATGTCAGAGTTTTGAGTGTTGTAATAACTTGCATTTCTGCAATCTCCCTTTCTAGCCTGGTTCTTGAAGTTCCTTTGCAAAGAAATGTTCAGGTCCCTTATTGAATGTCCTGGAAGGTTGAAGTGTTCCCCTACAGATTTTTTCAATTTTGTGGTTTTTGATGTCAGGCTTGTGCCCATTAATTCTTTGGCGTAGAGTTTGACTGTTTGCCCTATGTAGAGAACACAGGGGCATTGTTGGCACTTGATTGCATATACTATGTTGGAAGATGAGCAGGTTTATAAGCCTTTGATGGTATAGGTGAGGTTGTTAGGTCCACTCCAATGCCACAATTACTGGACCTAGTACTGGACAGTACTAGGCAAGCCAGATCTCATAAGTTAAGCAGGGTCAGTCCTATGTAGGATTTGAATGGGAGACCATCAGGGAATACCAGGATCATGATGCAGAAGCAATGGCAAACCACCTTTGAATATCTTTTGCCTTGAAGCCTTTAAGGAAAAGCCTCAAAACTCAAATTTCCAGCATTGGTTATTGCTTGGAGGGGTGGATTCCAAGTAAGGACATAGAATGGGCAGCAATCAGAGCATAAATCAACAGCATGGTTCAAAGGCCATTGTTCTGTTCAGTGGTATCTTCAAAAACATTGGGTTCAAGATATGGGAAATGATTATGTTATCTTACTATGATCTCATTAAGAGTACTCAATTCAAATTAAAAAAAAAGACCAACTAGAAAAAAAATCCAGCTATAACAGAAGGACTAAATGACATGAGACTAAAAGAAGCAAGCAGTTTTGCCCCTGCTTTGGAGAACAGAAGACAGGAAAAATGCAAAAGTAAAGTTTCTTGATAATTTCAGATAGGATAAAGGCAGCAATAGGTGATTCTGGGTAACCACTCCCTTGACCCTTTTTTGTGAATGTGATCAAATTATGGTGTATATATATATATCATACCACTCTATGACTTCTCCACCTTTTGTGAGCAGCAGTTTTTGAACAGGGTTTATGTGGTTATCTCAGTTCATCTCATATCTTGGTGAGGTAAGTTAGCAGAGCAATATTTCAAGGCCAGCCAGGGAACAACACAGCTGGTGGCTCCAATAATCTTTGGCACATCCCTGGCATTCCTTGGGATTAATTAAAGGAGTAATCCTAAACAGGTCTACTAAATAAGTCCCATTTTGTTCAATGAGGCTTATTTTCAGGAAAGTACTCTTAGGAGGATCACATCTGAAGTATGCGTATATACATGCACAATAACCTGACTATTGGAACATTCCCATAGGAATTATGTGGGTGCAACTTGATACAAATTGCACCTTAATTGGAGGAGTACCCATATGATTCTAATGTTTCATGGCTGCCCTACTGCAAAAGCACCACAGGAATCAGACCTGAACTAGCAAGAAGCGTTAGGAGAGTCGCTATTGTGCAGTTTGAGTCTGTTGAAGTTGGGCATTGGGCTTATTTCTCAAGAGTTTCACTGGACCTGAAACCAAACTTGCAAGGACAGTGTCACCATTGGAAAAAAGGCTTTGGGTGGTGACAGCAAATAAACAAATGGACGGATGGATGGACGGACGGATGGACGATGTATATCCATGGCGCAGTCATGGAATAGACAGAATGCTACAGCATTGTGAGAGACTGCCTTTATTCTTGTAGAAATGGTTTTCCTTATATTAGCATAACACCTCATTGCTATTGTGTGGCTGTGTCAAGATGATGGATGTGTGGGGCCTGATCTGATTTTGAAGTCTTATTTATTTAATTTATTTTAAACATTTCTATCCTGCCTTATCTTCTTAGACTCACGGCACATCTGTGTCATCCTGATAGAGGGCAAGGAGAGAGAGTCTGCACTGGGTCCTAAGGGCAGGGTTATTTTTATAGCCCCGAATTAAATTTGAGGTCTGTCAACAAAGGGTAACCTGCCTTTTGAGAAATCTGAACCAACATTTGTTGCATAATTTAGTCTTCCAAGCTGTCACTTCTGGCCCAGTGCTTGAAAATCTAATCACACCATCCTAAACAGAGTTATGGCCTTCTAAGTTTATTGATTTCAATGAACTTAGAAGGGTGTAACTCTGCTTAGGATTGCACTGCAAATTCAGAGTACTGGATTTTACTAACTGAAAGGAAAAATATGCAATCAATGTGCATATGTTTCAAGTTACTGGCCAGATTCTCAGTTAGCACCCAGTTAGGGCAATTTAAACAGAACAAGGACTAGCAAATGGACACATGGAGAGAACTGGAGAGAAAGCAGCACAGACCTAAAGGAAAGGGGAATATATATAAGGCTTAAAGGTTTCCTGATTCTTGCCTTTAATATCCATTGTCCTTTAGAGACTATCCTGTTCAATGATGGGAGAAGAACAGAAACAACAGACATTCAAATGTAAGGATTTTTTAAAAAAGCTTATTGGATTATTAACACTTGGCAGTGTTTCCTAACCCTAAGCATTTATTGGCTAATCACATTTTCCCCTTTGTTTCTCTTTGTTCACTGGCCTGATTTTCTTGGGAGAAAAAGCAAAACTGGTTTACAATGGTTACAAAACTCTGGCTGTGGAGAGACCCAGTAACCTGGTTTCTACAGTCTTGTAAGGAGCTATTCTGATATGAGAATGAGATACAAGGTAACATAATGGATTGTTAACATCCTTCCACCCACCCACCCACCCCCTAAAAACAAAATGTCCTGCTATACCTTTAAGCTTACCAAGTTGTTGAATTTTTCACTTTTGCAGACTACAGAATGCTTTGTAGATTGTAACTTGGCAGGGTATGATTCAAGTACCGTATCACCTTAAAGACTGACAAGGATTCCATGGTACAAGCTCCTGAGATTAAAATCCCTTGTATTCAACAAAGTGAGCTTTGACTCTCAAAAACTGATACCCTGGAAATGTCTATGGTCTTTAAGATGTCACTGGACTAAGGCTCTTCTAACTGCAGCCCAACATGCCTACTCACTTGTAACTTTGCAAGTATTTCTAGGCCAGTGTGAGAAGTATGTTTTACATACAGGGGCTAAAAGGGAAAGAAAGAACATCTCAGTCTTTTATAACCTAGAAAACTGGGACAGGAAAACTCTTGGCAATGTGATGGCTGCATCCCCAAGTGGTTTTCCATGTGGACCCCAAGGAACAGCTGCTCTACCTGTGCAGAATGAGCTGGTAGATGAACTGTTTACCTGTAGGTAAACCTGCATTTAGGTAGGAAAAACCAAACACACCAATATAAGATGGGGGAGACTTGTCTTGGCAGTAGCATGTGCAAAAAGGATCTAGGAGTCTTAGTAGACCATACATTGAACATGAGTCAGCAGTGTGACTCAGTGGCTAACAAGGCAAATGGGATTTTGGGCTGTATTAAACGGAGTATCGTGTCCAGATCACGGGAGGTGATGGTACCGCTTTGCTCTGGTTCGGCCTCACTTGGAGTACTGTGTTTAGTTTTGGGCACCCAGTTGAAGAGGGATGTTGACAAACTGGAACATGTCCAGAGGAGGGCAGCAAAGATGCTGAGGGGTCTGGAGACCAAGGCATATGAAGAAAGGTTGGGGAAGCTTGGTCTGTTTAGCTGGGAGAGAAGACGACTGAGAGGGGATCTGATAACCGTCTTCAAGTATTTAAAAGGGTGCCATATGGAGGAACTCTATTATTCTATGATTCTAACTGCAATTAAGAAACAGGCACTATCCTAATTTTGCTTACATCATGTGCATAACCATTTGTTTTGCCTTTTAGCACTTAGTGCCACCATGTGTATGCCTGCAATGTCAAACTGTTGAATGCACTCCACAACTGTCTGTAGTCTGTGAGTGCTTACTCCAAATGAAATTGTTCATCTAGGAGAGGGGTTCCCACTGTGGTGGAGCCTTTGCCTAGAAGGGCTTTCTATAGGCCTCTGGAAATATGATTGGCTGTGCTGGCCTGTTAACTGTAAGTCCAGATCAGTACAGATTTGGGGTGACACATGCCCCCTTGCTTCGTCTCCATGGATACTCATGGGTATCAATACCATGAAAATTCACAGTTCCTATATTATGTGTTCTGAACCACAGTGTGCAAATTGTGATAGTGGAAACATGGAACTGGCGTATTCTGAGTCAGACCCCTGGCCCACCAAAGTCAATCAGGCTACTCAGACTGGCAGCAGCACTCCAGAGTCTCAGACAGGTCAAACACATTTGATTTGGTGACTGGAAAAAGTGATACCTGAACTGGGCCAGAATGTATTGGGGTGTGGGCAGAAACGTTTATACACCTTGCCCTATTCAAGCACACCATTCTTACTGTTCCCACACTTCACTGATTTTTGAAGGCCAAAGAAGTATGCAATTAGACAAATGAGGAATGGCCTTGCTCCCACCTCTGATCCTTTTCTCTTACAATATTGTAGAGGTGGGAAGAGCTTTTCCTGCTTGCAGGCCCCTTTTTTCTCCCACAGACGAAAGGCAGGAAAGAATGATTCTTCACACCAAAGTTATTTTGCAATGTTCTGCCAAGTGTGTATAGGGCCTGAGAGCCAGTGAGCAAATGTCATTTACGCTTCCTTTTTGGGCCCTCGACATATCTGAGAACTGATCTTGCACAGCTCCCCTTGCTCTGTGCCTAGTCACCCTTGAGAAAGGAGTCTCTTCTGGGCTGTTTCCCACAGAATTTGATAACTCAGTCTCTCCTCTGCAGTGATCACAGCTCGGTCAGGTCATTTGTAGGCCAGTTTAGTCTCACAGAGGGGCAGAGAAGGTGGACCGAATGCCACGGAAATGGTGAGGAGCATTTCAGCACAAGTGGATCACTTCTTCAGGTATAGGTCTTCTGATCGAAATAAAATAATGTACAGTGGAAAATGGATGAGACAGACTTTAAGAAATGCTAAATATTAACAACAATAATTTTAAAAATGTATTTACTTACTACATTTATACCCCCTTCAAAATTGTTCAAAGTATATCTTCATCCAGAATTGTTTCCAGATGGACACTGAAAACCTGAAAGGAAAAATTCATAACATGCCAATTACTCTGGCCTCAAAACCACAAACTATTGTGTACAGCTGTTGACAAAATGAAATGTTGTTCCAAACATTTAATATCTAATTGAATAAACTTGCAGAGATGGCTTCCTATGTCTTATTTAGTGTTTGACTGTCTGGATTTCCACAGTTCCTAGCATTGTGAATTGAAAGAAAGGGACTGTGGTAGAACACAGTCCAGTTGGGCGGCGGGCGTATTTTTGCCTGCCCGTGGAGACTCATGGATCCAATTGGTTTCCGGAATGCTCTGCGGGACCCGATGCCTCCTGGCGACTCATTAGTGGCCCTAGTGGAGGACTGGCAGTCCCGTCTAATAGCCACCATAGATGAGATTGCCCCTAAACGTCCTCTCTGCCCTCAACTCAAACGGGCCCCCTGGTACACATGGGTGCTCCGGGAGAAGAAGAGGAAGTGAGATGACTAGAGCGAGTGTGGTGGAAGACCCGCGACGAGGCTGTTGGCTGCCTTTGGCAATGAGGTTTGATGGCTTCAGGTCGCTCTCTTCCCCCGAAGTGGACAAGTTGCTGGGGTTGGTCAGGGCGACCACTTGCCCCCCTGGACCCCTGTCCCTCTTGGCTCCTCAAAGGAGGTGGCCAGGGGATAGGAGGTCAACTCAGGGACATTATCAACTGGTCCCTGAGTTCCGGGGAGTTCCCTGAGAGGTTGAAGGAGGCAGTGGTTCACTCTCTCCTGAAAAAACCAACACTGGACCCGTGGGACCCTGCCAACTACTACCCAGTATCGCATTTAGCATTCCTGGGAAAGGTGGTGGAAAGGTCCATGGTGGACCAGGTCCTGGCTTTCTTGGAAGAAACTTCAGCACTCAATCCACATCAGTCTGGCTTCTGCCCTGGCCACGGGGTGGAGACGGTGTTGGTCACCCTGCTGGATGACCTCCATCGCCAGCTGGATAGAGGCGGGTTGGCCATGCTGGTCCTCTTAGACCTGTCAGCAGCCTTTGACATTGTGGACCATGTGATCCTGGTCCACTGCCTTGCCGGCACCAGTGCGTGGTTCTCTCCCCCACCTTGTTCAACATCTTTATTGCCCAGCTGGTACAGAGTTTCAGGCTGGGTTGCCATCAGTACGCTCTATCTCCTAATGGACGGCCACTCAGACTCTCCCCCAGAACCATTTGCCAGATGTTTGGAAGCAGTGACAGAATAGTTCGAGCAGAGTCGCCTGAATAGTGACAGAATAGTTTGAGCAGAGTCGCCTGAAACTCAACCCTTCCAAGACGGAGGTCCTATGGTTGGGAAGAAGGGGGCGGGAACAGGAAGTGTGTTTACCCACCTTGGTGGGAGCGCAACTTACCATCGCACCTCAAGCCAGGAATTTGGGGGTGACCATTGATGACTCCCTGATTATGGAAGCGCAGGTCAAGAGAGTAGCGGTCCAGGCATTTTTCCATCTTTGCCAGGCCCGGTTACTAGCGCCCTACCTGTCCCCTGACCACTTAGCCACAGTGATCTATGCGACAGTCATCTCCAGATTAGATTTCTGTAACTCGCTCTATGCAGACCTACCCTTGTCCTTGATCCGGAAACTTCAGCTAGGGCAAAATGCAGCTGCGAGGGTCCTCACTGGCATACCTTAGTGGGCCCACATCCAGCTGGTGCTGAGGCAGCTGCACTGGTTGCCAATTGCTGTCTAGATCTGGTTCAAGGTTTTGGTTCTAACCTTTAAGGCTTTAAGGCTTTTGGTTCTAACCTTTAAGGTTGGGACCCACATACCTGAGGGACCGCCTATCGCCCTATGTACCCCACAGGGCCTTACGCTCTGGGGGGGGGGGAATCTATTGGTCGTTCCCGGCCCCAGAAAAGTGCACCTAGCCTCAACCAGGGCCAGGGCTTTCTCTGTCCTTCCAGAATTTAAAACTTCCAAATTTCTGTTTCCTGCTTGGAGGAGGGAGGCTGGCCCATCAAATAGTCTTTAGCTATACCGATTAGTATTTGTATGAAGGTGGGCCAAGGTACATCTGGAAAGCAATGCACTTCTTTATAGTGTCAAAAACAACATGGTTTAGTAAAGCATCCTTCTTTTAAAAATGGCCTCTCCCACCTGAAAGCAGGATTAATAGCAAAGCACTGCTCTCAGCCATTTTCACCACAAACAGATGTCCATTAAAGGGACTCAGCTTTGCGTATTCTCAACAACAACAACAACAACAACAAAAGATGCAAAAGAGAGTTGCTAAATACACTGAAATGGAATTAGAAGTGGGATGTTAGCCATTCCAGTTTTCTTTCTGCATGCCTTGAAACAAATTTGATTTTATGTACTTATCTAGTACATAAAAGCTAATCACCACTTGAGATTCAAGAGAAATGTATGAAATATACATTACGATTTGACAGAAACCAGAGACTTTTCCAACAATAACTGCAACTCATTAAGAAAAGAGGAAAAGCTTCAGGGAGACAGAAGGGTCTTCGGTGACACGCATCATTTATTAAAGGCATCATGTTAATTTTAACTTGCCATGGAATTCCTCTTCCTGATTAGTTTGTATATCATGCATCTAATTCTGAAATGTACCACAGAGAATATGAGTGAAGGGTGATTTCTCTACATACCTGAGGGAAGTCCCAGGTTTGCAGAAAATAATGATGATGATGACGATGACGATAACACCAACTTTGCATGACAAAGGGTAAAATAATTGAACACATGTTAGTGCCTGCAGTAAAATTACTCAAATTGACTACAAAGGAAGTTATAATAGAGTTGCAGCTATGATGCATGGGAAGTATGGTTTACCGTCAGCCAGAAATTCAAATACAAGATCATGGAGCATGATGAAACAAACATTCTTTGGGACTTCTGGTTACAAACAGATAAACTGCTAGAGAATAACCCCTGATAACACAATTGTAGGAAAAATGAGAAATAGTTGCTGCTAGAGTGTTAGTTTTATTCTCTCTCTCACTCCTCTTTCACAGTTCATTTTAAAATTATACTCATAGAATCATAGAGTTGGAAGGTACATTCTAAGGCTATCTAGTCCAACCCCCTGCACTATGGAGGACACTATCGCCCATCCCCTGTAACCTGTCACCCCCTTCAATCTTCACAGAATCAGCCTCTATGCCAGATGGCTATCTAGACTCTGTTTAAAAATTTCCAAAGATGGAGACCCTACCACCTCCGGAGGAAGCCTGTTCCACTGAGAAACTGCTCTGACTGTCAGGAACTACCAACTTGGATATAGAGTTTTAAATGAAGTGCCAGAAGGAAGGGGAAGGCAGTCAGTTCACAAGTGGTTACACCCCTAATGGTGCCAAAGCCAGTAAGAGGTCCCCAAGGTAACCAGACACTTTGTAGCAGAAGACACAGAGGCAAGTCTTGAGAATGTGCAAAGGAAGCTGGGAGTCCTGACTCTCCCAGTAGCCAATTCATACAAAGGTCAGGTGGTGGCAGTGACTGAATGGAGAGAGATAAAAACCCCTCCACGAGAACAGGGTGGAACAAGGCTTGTAGGCCAGATCAAGACTGTTCTACCACAGTCCCTCTCTTTCAATTCACAATGGCTGTTTTGGAGAGGGAGCTCCTGAGGCTTCTCGAGGCTCCTGGTCAAAGGGCTTGCTTGAGAGGGAGGAACTCTGTGCCGGAGAGGTTGCAGGATGGGAGAGGTTGGGACCTGGGGATGTGCAGGTCATTTCCAGGTAACAGAGATCAGTCCCTCTGTAGAAAAGCCCTGGCCTTGGATACCATGCAGGTGCAGGGATGCCAGGCTCCAGGTGGGAAACAGAGAGAAAAGCTGGGTGGCAATAATTGCTAATAACAATAAATCTTTAAACCGCCCGTGGCGCCACGGGCGCCACGGACTATATAATTCGGTAAGGGGGGTAGAGGTGGGATTAGTCCGTGATGAGGAAGGGTCCGGATTGGACCCTTCCTCACGACAGACAATCAGAGGGAACAATCGGCAGGCGCGAAGCGCCTGCCGATTGGCCCCTCCGATTCGCAGTTCCTCCCGGCCTGACGCGGCGAGAGGCGCGAAGCACCTCTCGCTGCGTCAGGGCGCCGATCCAGGGAGCCCCCGGCAGTCGCGCGAAGCGCGGCTGCCGGGGGTTCCCTGCCTGGCGGGCTGACGCGGCGAGAGGCGCAAAGCGCCTCTCGCCGCGTCAGCCCGCCGCCAACGAAACGACCTCGCCGCCACCAACAAGCCCGCCGCCGACCAGCCCACCGCCACCGCCGACCAGCCCGCCGCCGCCGCCTGAGGTAGGACCTAGCGCCCGCTGCATTCCCCTGCAGCGGGCTTGATTACTAGTATCAAATAATTCATAAACTTGTCACAGTTTCTTCCTTCAATTACAATATTTAATTGACTAGGCTTCAAAGCCCGCCCGTAAGGACAGGCTTTGAAGCGGCCGCCCCCCTCCCCACCGATTCTGCTGCTTCCCTGCAGACCTCAGAGCAGGGCCGCCACATTGGGGATGTGGCAGGCCTGCTCCAAGGCCTGCATGGAAGCCTCCCCTGGCCGTCCGCCTACCTGCTGAGTCCCCAGGCTGCGGCGAACTCCAGGCAGTCAGGCAATGGGCCAGTCGCAAGGCGCTTCACGGCTTCTGATTGGCCCCTCACCTGACTGGCTGGAATTCTTGTCAGTCCGGGTGAGGGGCCAATCGAAAGGTACTGCGCGCCTTCAAATTGGCCCCTTGGCCCCGTATCCCGCACTTAGCTCGTGCCTTGTTAAGCCTTAACCAAATATGTGTACCGCTCCCCGAGCGGTTTACAGATAGCAAAATTTGCTTAGAGAACTGAAAACCTTTCAGGGAGTATGTTCTTTAGTTCAGTTCAATATCAGAGTAAATAAAAAACCATTGTATGTTACAATAAAACATGAAAACATTGGTTGACAAAGAACATACAGAGGATTTATCAGTTACTGCCTCTATGTCATTTTTTCTGAACTTTTATTCCATTGAGGAACTCCTGAAACATTCTTCAGGCTTCATGAAACCCCAGAAGTGGGATGTCCATGTCCCAGCTGGATGATGGCATCCCCACCACTGGTCAGGGTTGCCAGCCTCCAGGTGAGGCCTGGGGAAACCCCAGAATGAAAAGTCCTCTCCAGGCTGCAGAGATCAGTTCCCATGGAGGAAAGAGCTGCTTGGGATAGAGAAGTGGAGGGAGCTGTGTAGCACTCCCCTACACACACACACACACACACACACAAACACACACACACACAGAGCGCAAACACAAGACAAAAGCATTCCTTCCTTCTCAAATAGCAAACCTTTTTAACCACACAATCTCCACTTCATGTAGGAAATACCTGAGTGTCTCCCTCCTTGGATTGCTCTGAGAAGCCAGAAGGCCCACACTTAAAGGAAAAGAATCCTCTAACAGCCAATGAGCAAGTCAAAAAAGACTGACACCATCCTCCAGCAACAGCTTCTTCTGCCTGTGCTCTAGTTAGATCACTTTCAGGCAATGGCAATTTGTACAGCTTGGTGAAGTGGTTCAAAACAGTAGCTTCTAATGTGTGAGCTGGATTTGGTTCCCTGCTCCTCTACATGCTGGGTGACCTTGGGCTAGACACAGTCCTGTTAGAAACTGTTCTCACAGAGCAGTTTCTCTCAGAGCTCACACAGCTTACCTACCTCACAGGGTGTCTGTTGTGGGGAAAAGAAGATAAGGTGGGTATAAGCCACTCTGAGACTTCTTTGGGCAGTGGAAAGCAGGGTATAAAAACCAAGTCTTCCACTGGGAAGTTGCTACTGGGAAACTTTCTACTGGAGAGCTACATTTTCCCTTCTGAAGCTGGTAGGAAGTTGGAGGTGGAGAGCTGATTCCTTATTAAGCCCTTCCTGGCTGAGGACTACCTCCTGATTGGGTCTAAACTACCTGAGCAGGCCAGTCCTAGATGAGGGCCAATCAGGTAGTGGGTGAGCAGTCAATTTGGGTTTTATATGGTTTACTGATCTGACTCATTAATAGTATGCACAGATTTTATAAGTCTCCTTGAAATCAACTTGAATGCTATAGTTGCATCCTTCATAGAGATGTGTTGTTGCCACCTTCAGCAATTGATACTGTTGGTTACACTAAATCTATCCAAAATCTTTACTAAAAATCTTTCTGTCTGCCTGCCAGAGAGGATCTCAATATAGGGTAGTTTAGATTCTGGTTCAGCTGCCATCTCCCATGAAGAGCTTTGTTATTTTATCAAAGCACTTTTTAATGGTAGTTATTTAGCCTCCCTTTCCATTACAAGTAGAATTGCTATTCTGCTGACACCCAAAATAACAGTCTCCCTTACCAAGGGAAGATTTTTTTAAAAAATCTGCACATGAGAAGCTGCTATTCTACCTTACAATTATTATATGGATGTTATTTTTAATATAAATGCATTAACCACAAAAAAGCAATGGCTATGCTACTGTCTCCATAGGGTCTACTGCATACAGCACAGCATCCATGCGTGCATCTGTTTTTGTTTGGTTCAGGTTAGGAATCCACCTGAAACCCCATTTATATGGATCTCCTTAGACTCCACTGCATTTGCCGAAAAGATCTGACCTTTTCATTCTAATTATAAGTCATTTGTTCCCTACATTCAGTTTCTCCCTCTGAATAGGCCAGAAAGTCACAAAAATGTGGGCTACACTGGGTCATAACTGACTAATCCTGGTTCTTAACCTTCAGGTATTTTGAAGTAGCTAACTGTGTCAGCTTGGACACAAGGCTTGGTTGACCTAAAATTGTTTAGGTTTGAAACTGGGGGACAATTTTTTTCTGGAATTACTGTTCAGTGTTCAGATTTCACAGGTTTGTATTATGGGTCTATATTATTAATCACAGTGTTTAGACAAGGAATAGCTGAGTCACATGGAAGGCCATATAACCAGCTATGTGTGATTGTTTGAATGAAGACAGCAACTTTTATCCACTCCCTCTATCTCTGCAGTATACAATTACATCAAATAAGTAAATTCTCAAGGCTGTCCTCAAGGCAAGCAGACTGCCTAGGGGGAAGTGTCAAAGGCTGTCTCCCACTGCCTCACCATCCTGCCATCCTGTCAGCTTATACAAAGAGCTTGCCTGTGTCCCCTGAGGGTATGTGAGTTGCACTGCCCAGACATACCATTGATGGTAAACTGGCCTCTATCTCCCTTCCCATTTTGCTTTGTCTGTCTGCCAGCATGTACATGCAAAACATTCCATTCTGTCCTCTGCAGCTGAAAACATTCAAAGCAGTACCTTTTAGTAGGACCAGCCTAATGACACACAACAGCATGCAAACTTCTGAGTTCTTCAGCACCCTTTAGCAAGCTCAGTGTTACAAAACAAACAGAAGAAAGAGCACAATTTTAAGCCCTTGTCACGTCACTATACAGTGGCTATTCTGGCAGGCAAAAACAGGTTTCAAATTACTGTAGGTCAGGGGGCATAAAAGTTAAACTCTAAGCAATGTCTTTTTGGAGAGGGCTTTATGGGGGGCAGGAACCATGGCTGAATGGTAAAGCATCTAGTCTGTATGGAGAAGGCCCCACATTCAAACTCTGGACTCTCTTGCTAAAAGAAGCAGGGGGGTAGGTGATCTGAAAAACATCTGTCTGAGACCTTGGAGAGCTGCTGTCAGTCAGAGGAGATAATATTAACCTTGATGGATGAATGGTATGATTTTGTGGCATCATCTGTTTTCATGAGCTGAATTGGAATGTAATTGTGATGGACTGTTGATATTTTATTGCATCAACGGGCTAGTAATAGTTTTTGGCAAGCAGTTGTAGTTGAAGGTACAGTTTTAGAGGGTTTATTGTTTTATCTGTGATGATGCTTTCAGGAGGCAACATGACAGAGGTTTACAAAATTATGCATGAGAAAGAAAATGTAGAGAAATAAGGATTTTTCTCTCTTTCTCACAATACAGGAATGTGTAATTCATGAGAAGCAGATTTAGAACCGATAAAAGGAAATGTTTCTTTACCCAAAGAGTAACATGAGGAATTCACTGCCACAGGAAGTGGTGACAGCTATAAGCATAGACTGTTCAAGAGGGGATTGGATAAACATATGAAGCAGATGTCCATGTATGGCTATTAACCACAAGCTATGGATGGAACACTTTATCTGGGGCAGTAATGCTCTGTAGTTTTGGTGGTTGAGGGACAACATTATGAAGATTTCTGAAGTAAATCTGGCTTCACTGTTAGACCTCCTGAGGGAATCAGGGTTTGGGCCACTATGACCTCTTCTGCACAAGGGATTAGGCTATGCTCCATGCTGTAGAGCAGCGGGAAGCATTTCTTTCATTTTCTTAGAAAGACTCCTCCTAAGGGGAAAAGAAAAAAAGCTTCCTACCATTCTGCTTTGCTGATCTTAGAAGATGATTGGGGAGTTTTCACCAACTGACAATGATTGACATATAAAACAAATGGTGAAAAGTTTTGGCTTCCTGTCCCTTGTCTAACTCCTGGGGGCAAACAGGGGTAAGAGCAGGGCAAGGGCCCACACTGTGGTTATGGGAAGAATTGGGGCAACTAGCCCCAGAACCAAAACCAGGCAGCATGATGCCTCCCATGTGGCAGACATGTATGTGACACAGAGTGTTGGACTGGATAGGCCATTGGCCTGACCCAACATTGCTTTTCTTGTGTATTTATGCCCTTATGCATCTATGTGTGTTAGCTACCTTGAAGCTACAGAATAATATTTTAATTAGTTATTTAGGTCAAAGGACTTATGATAAATCTTGAATATTGTAAATACAGAGTAAGGACCTTTCCAATATTTCCAAATGAGATATGATCACCCCTCCAGCAGCAAGTTTCTGCTTGCAGATCCTTAACACTATGAGATAGAAAAGGTCAATAGTAGTTGAGATCTAGAATTGTCCTTATTGTGGACTGAGAGTTGAACGCTGGTGAAGGGATGAAATACAAATGGTTCTAGTCTCTGATTGATGGGTGAGTAGGCTGAAATTTATGGAGAAGACCACAACAGAATAGGCATTAGGATATTGTCATCTCTTAGTCCTTCCCTTGAAGCTTTGGCTGGGATGTCAGCCGATAATGAATTGCAGCAATTAAGACTGCTGCACTGGGAGCTGTTCAGCCTCTTTTGATCTGGAGCAGGTTTATTTATTGTTGTTTATTCATTACATTTCTATCCCACCCTTTCTCCTAGGAGCTGAGAGTGGAATTCCTCCCCACACACAACAAATCAGCAAGAAAGGGCTGTGAGAATGACTTGCTCAAAGCCACCTTAATGGCAAACCGGCAAGGTTCATTTCTGTATTTTCTATCATGATTATAGCCCTGGGATGGGAGTAAGAAGGGCTATAAGGGCTTTTCCCTTTGGAGTATTCTCTAAATTATCAGCTTCTGTTATTTTTTAAAAAATGAAAACTTCCCCTATGGGGAAATAGGGAAAAGGTAGCATCCTACCCAAATAAGCATGCCTCAGAACTTCCCCTGTGCAAAGATGACTGATAAGCCCTCGGGTTCTTGGCATTTAAATCTTAATGAAGTTATTTAATAAATTATATAACTTTATGCATCAGACTACTTGGATTTAAGTGTTAGCAAATTCAAAAATAAATCCCACATAGTAATATATACATGAATTCTTCTCTGAAGAACCTAACTGACTGCATACAAATGAATCTCATATGAATCCTACATTTGGGGAAAGATTATTACTCCTGACATACTGAAAATGACTAGAAAGTGCAAAGCAGCACTTGATGCATAGAAGTGTACATGCATAGGATCTCTCCATATGAATGCGAGCCATGCTATTTGGGAGTTTTTAGTCATCTAGAATGGTGCCTACATATATCAATATATCTAATTCTCAATGTGGCCAAATCTGTTGATATGAAAATACAGAGACTGGATCCATGAACAGACAAAACATACCTTTCTATTAACCTGAAAAATGCCCCAAGTTTACAGGTGAAAAAAAAAAAAGCTAAAAGCTAAAACATTGGGATGTTAGTCCACAAATAATAGTAGTATAGCTTTAAGAAACAAATGCTCTCACTGGCCATTGCTAGGCAACCACAGCAATACCATCAGCCTTCAAGCCTTGGCTTCTGTCTAGTAAAGATCATGGTAAGAGAAATAATGCTTTTCAGAGCTGTTTTGACCTTTAAGAAAGAACTCATAATGTCCAGGTTGGGCAGCAAGCACCACTGACTTGCTACCCTGCAACTTGTTTCATATGACTCATCCAGAAATAAAATGCCAGAAATAAAATAATTTTCTTTCAAAGTTATAATACAAAGTGTGCCTCTCAAAAGTTTACTCTCCCCCTCCAAATCGGAAACGATACTAATTTTTAAATGTATCAAAGGACTTGTGATCCCATATGTGGTGGTATTCATAAAGCACTATGCAACTATGATTCCATGCATAGGCATTGCAACTGAGAAATATGATTTTAAAAAATTAGCGGACATCATAGGACCTTTAAAATATGGAGAAAGGAGATTGGTTGCCTGAATTGACTGACAGGCGGAGGCATGATATGTAAAAGGTGCATTGCTCTCTTCCACCTTTTCCAGCAGCAGATGTGGAGGGTGAGATGAGTGAAAAAATGGCAGACAAAGGCAAGACAACAGAAAAGGTGAGGAGGGGCTGGGAAGCATGATAAAATTTGGCACTTTGCCATTCAGCTGGCATAACACTATTTTTACTGATGTGTGGAAATGCTCACAGTTTGAAAGGAGATTAGGTAATTAATGAAGGACAAGTCTATCAGTGGTTACTAGCCATGGCGACTGAGGAAAACCTGTACATTCAGCGGCAGTAAACCTCTGAATATGGCCCTCTAGAGGATCTGATTGACCACTGTGTGAGACAGGATACTGGATTAGATTGACCGTAATGCCTCTGATGAAGTAAACTGTTTTTTTTACATCAGTTATCAGCTGCCTTCATGATAAACCAGTTAGCACCTAAGATGGCCCAATGCTCTCCTCCCATTTACATTCGGAGGATAAATCTAAAACAGCTCATTGACAAGACCTAAAACACCACTTGACAATCACTGGTTACGTCATTTCCTTTTCCTTGAAATTTACTTGAAGAGGCTTTGAGCAGAAAGATTATTCTGGCTGACAATTGCAGACACACACTTGCTTAACACAGCCTCATCAATTTTAATGTTAAATGAATAAATAATGATGAGATACTTAAGGTGTAAATGGTTCATTAATTATTACTGAGGTACAGTAGGGTTCCTATTGAAGGGCATATGACATCCACATTAATGCCTAATGACATTCTTTATGTAATTACAGTGAATATTAAATGAACTACATCAGCAATGGGGGCTGTTAATTTTAATTATCAAATGTACATAGAGTGTTTTGTCCTTTGTGTTATACCTACCAGAAAAATAACAATAGACATGCAGGTCCACCCTAATATTGGAGGAATTTCTTCTAAATCTCGCAGTGATTGCGATGGTCATATTGTTCTACCTTTTGCATTGACAATGTGAAAATATTAAGAACACAGAACACTAAGGTCCATTCCGCACAAGGACCAATGTTGCCAAATGTTCACAGAATGCAGAAACGCTATGTTAAATAGTAGAATTTCGTCATTCCGCATACCTTTATTTTTAGTGGAATATAGAAGTCCCAGTAGCGTCTCATTCATTCCCCCCAGGTTTCCGTTCTCTCTGGAATCGCAACAAAGGAAGCGATTTTTTTCTGTGCTTCTTCCTGCTCCTGGCTGTCAATCAAACAGAACAGCCAATGGGCTGTAGTGTTCATGCTCCTGAAAAGCCCTTTTCTCTTTAAGAACTATTTTTTTAAAAAACAAACACACCCGTTGCAACAAATATGCGTTCAGTTGTTGCATCGGAAAGACCTTTTTGCTGGCGTAGGAGCTGGCGATTAATTGTTTACACGCTCCTCAAGTAGAACCCCCCCCCCTCCACGGGCACGATTTGTGGCTGAAATTACGGGCAGTGCCGAACAGGGGGCTGTGTGGGGGCTGTGTTGTGCTTGGGATTTTTGCCATTTTTCCCCCTTAGACCTGCGAAAGCAACGAACGAGCGAGGCTTCACTGGCTAAAGTCCCTCCACAGAAGTGATTTAAAGTAAAATAAACCTCCCTAAGTTCCCAAGCACAACACAGCCCCCTGTTCGGAGGAAACAAAAACATATACACCATTTTAAATAAACATAAAATATTCTCAATGAGGTTTAAAGCATCTCATTCTCTTGTCGAAGCTGGAATCTGAATTAAAGTCTCAAATGTCTCAGATTTTCAAATTTTGTTTTCCTGGATGAAAATATTTATTTCCCTTTAAGAAAGGTTATACTGAATGTTTCTTGCACTACAGAGACTATGCAGCATCATTCACACCCTGGGGTTTCAAGGGCAGAGAGAAAGACATTTGAGTATGTGTGACATATTATTTAAAAAATCCACCTGTGCTTGTTCTGACAATGATACACTGAGACTTCCTCAATAAAAAAGGGTTGATACTGGAGCATGTAGCAATATAACTTTAAGCACAGTATTTTATTAACTCTCTCCGTCTAGTTATGTCATTTATGTTCATCCAAGTCAGGAAATGCTACTTCACAGGACCAGCTGTCACAGGCTCTGTGCTATTTCAACACACTTTCTCCAGGAATGGACAGCATAGTCAAAAGGTTTTATTGATAGTAATGTGGGACGTGTGTTCAAGACATTTTGAAATGCCCATTCTGCTTTTTTAAAGGAGAGATTTTGTAATACATCTTTATGTTGGCTTAATCTGATACTAATTTTAGGCATTTTGGCATCCAAGGAAAAAAAAATATACAATGGCATTTTCCCATCTCTCTCTTAGTAAACACAGAATCCCAAGCCAACTGGATTCCCCAGCTGCACCTTCAAAGCCAATGGGATTGCTTGTCTTTTGTTTGGCCTCAGGTCCCATGTCCTTGTCCTCCCTTCTTCAAAGGAGCAGAAGAGGATGAGCAAATTGGTAAATGTGGTGTATTTCCTTCCACATACACTAATAATAATGCTGCTCTAAAAGTGATGCTCCAGGGAGCTGCCTATCACCCCATACTGCTCTCTGTCAGAGTTGGCTCCATAGGAAAGCCAGATGAGGAAGACTCCTCAAGCAATGAGTTTTGGAGGAATCTCATCTACCCACTCCATCCTTTCATATTTTCTGCTGCCTGCACTGCTAATGCCTTACCCCTCACTTCTATTACTCACTGCCTTCACTGCTGCCAATCCCATCTCTGCTTCCATCTGAGAACCACAACAGCTAATTCTCCTTACTCTGTCTTCCTCAGATCTCTTTAAAAACAGCATAGCAAAACATACTTGACCTATTTGGCTTCCTAACTTCTTGTAAGATTCCTCTTACAAGAGTTTGCCATCATTGTGATTGCTTAAGCAACCATTATAAGAGATAGGGTTGCCAGAGCATGCAATTGTTTTCCTTGGCCTTAGGGTTACCAACCTCCAGATGTAACATGTTTTCCTAGAATTATAATTGATTTCCAAAATACAGAAATCTGTTCCCCTGGAAAAAAGGGCAACTTTGGAGGTGTGTCTAGAGCATTTAATCCCTGCTGAGCTCCTTCCTCTTTTCAAACTCCACCCTCCCCAGGCTCTGCCTCAAAATCAGGAATTTCCTGAGCCATAGTTAGCAACCCTGTTTTCAGATATCAGTTTTGTTGGCCTGGATCCTAAATTGCCTTTTTCTAAGTGAGGAGCTTCTATTAACAGACAATCCCTTTAATTCATGGAAGAAGTAATCCATAAATACAAGAACCTCACAGTGAAAGGGAACTTCATAAATATCTAATTGACAATTTTTCAAAGTAAATTGCATTAATTAGGTTATATTGTTAAAATCTAGAGCCTTAATTTTGGATGTTGGTTTATTCCATATATATTTTGTTCCAACATTTAGTAACTCTGATGAGCCTTTTGGCAGGGAGTTGATCTAAAATTTGTCATCTGGCCATGTAGATGCAATTAAAATCTTGCCTTGCATACAAATCCCAAGCCACTCCAAGTTGGTGCAAGAAAATTTGTTAGGAGCAAATAATCTACAGATCCTGGAGATAACTAATTTGCTGGGTTTTGTATCCAGTTCTGAAGTCCAACCCATGACATAAGTGCTGCTTTTTGAACATAGAATTATTTCAGAAATCATTTTCATCAAAATGTATAGTGGACCCATGCAAACCAGCTTCCCTTTTTTTACCTAACCAAAACACAACTAGTAGGTGATGGCCATACCATTAATGTGGTTAATCTCAGGCAGCGTATTTGGGGATAACATTTAATGACAGTTATTACGTTCGTAATACTTTTATGAAGAAGAATTTATTTATTATTTATCATTGTATTTATAACCTGCCACTCCCATAACTGATGGCTCGTGGCAGTTGACAAACAACAACCCACAATAAAACCCCATTAAAATCTCCATTAAAAACCCTCCAAGCAGCAGAAGCCAACCCTTCCACCTCCAAGTCTGAACAATTCCCACCTTGTCTTGGGGGGGAGGGGTGACAACATGGGGCACTGCCAATCTACTCTAATATAATTGCCCTGGCTTCACCAATAGACCTCCATTTTACAGGCACTGAAGAACTGTGAAAGTTCTGTCAGGACTTCAGCCCTCCGGGGAGTTCATTCCACCAGATCAGGACCAGAACCAAAAAGGCCTTGGCTTGAGTCAAGGCCAGGTGAACCTCCCTTGGGCCAGTGACCTCCAGCAGATTTGTACCTACTGAGCTAAATGCCCTGCAGGAGGGGGGCATAAGAGGGTATGCAGTCCTTTAGGTATGTGGGGCCCAGACTGTGGATGACCTTAAAGGAAAGTACTAAAACCTTGAACTTGATCTGGGCAACAACTGGTAACCAATGCAGCTGCCCCAGCACAGACTGGATGTGGGCAAGGTGTTCCTGTGAGGACCCTGGCAGTTGCATTTTGCACCAGCTGTAATTTCTGGGTCAAAGACAAGTAAAGGTCAGCATAGAGTGAGTTACAGAAGTCCAGCCTGGGGGTGACCTTTGCATGGATCACTGTGGCCAAGTGGTCCAAAGAAAGGTAGGGCCCTAGTAGCCTTGCTTAGCGCAGATGGAAAATGCCATACGGGCTATTCCCGTGACCTGAGCCTCCATTGACAAGTTTATTCTTATACTCTGCTTGTCACTGAGCAAAGGAATCTCAAGGCAGCTTACAATCACCTTCCCTTCCTTTCCTCAAAACAGACACCCTCTGAGGTAGGTGAGGCTGAGAGAGATCTGACAGAACTATTTGTCCAGAACAACACTATCAGTGTTGTGACAAGCCCAAGATCACCCAGCTGGCTACATGTGGAGGAGCAGGGGAACAAACCTTAGATTAGAAGTTGCCACTCTTAACCATTACACCACACTGGTTCTCTAACCATTGAAGGTTGACATTTGGGTTTTCGGCCAATATTAAACCTGCTGGTCATTTTGTATGGATCCTGGAGGTAGACCCAGCTTTGAGTTAATTCATAACAAGCCAATCCTATGTCCCATGGCTTCCAGCTACAGATTCTGATGGGGAAGAAATTGAAAGTTTTAATGCAAATGAGGAGGTAAAAATCAAAATTTAAGTTATGTTAAGGCATGCTGAAAGATCAACATGGAAATACATGGGAATACATTAACTGAAGAGGACAAAATAAAGAATAGATGAGAACAGTACTAAAGAATTATGCATAAAAGATGAAAGGATGATAGATTCTTTCCAAGAAGAATCTTTTGAAGAATCTACAGATTTAGAAAGTTAAGTGAAAGCTGCACTTAAAGCAGTTGGCAGAAACAAATCACCAGGAGTAGATGGGATATCAATAGAGTGATTTCAAGCAGAAACTGAGTCCATGAAAGAATATGCCAACAAATACGTAAAACAGAACAATGGCCCACAGACTGGAAATGCTCAATTTACATTCCAATTCAGAAAGAGAGAGAGATCAAAGACTACAGCAACTATTATACCGTTGCATTAATTTCTCACACAAGTAAAATGATGCTCAAAATCCTACAACAAAGACTGTTACCATATATAGAACAAGAAATGTGAGATGTTCTAGCTGGATTCAGAAAAGGATGAGGCACTAGAGATCATATTGCAAATGTATGTATATTGGTTACTGGAGCATATTATAGTATTCCCTGTTACTTGGCATGAGTGTGAAAGTTGTACAATGAAGAAAGTTGATTCTTTTGAAATGTGGTGTTGGGGGAGAATTTACTGATACCTTGGACTGTCCAAAAAAAAAAAAAAAGGCTGTGAGTTCTGGATCAAGCCAAGTCCAAACTCTCCCTAAAAACTAAAATGGCTAAATGGAGGCTATCATACTTTGGACACATTACAGGAAGACCAGGGTCACTGGAAAAGAGAATAAGAGACGCAACATGAGATGGATTGAATCAATCTTGGATACCGCAGTCCGCAGTTTGCAAGATCTGAGTAAGGCTGCTAATGATGAGACAGTTTGGAAGTCATTAATTCCTAGGGTTGCAATAATTCTGAAGTGACTTGATGGCACTTTACACACACACACACACACACACACACACACCATTTATTGTTTATTATTTAGTTAAATCAATCATAGAATCATAGAATCATAGAGTTGGAAGGGGCCATACAGGCCATCTAGTCCAACCCCCTGCTCAACGCAGGATCAGGCCAATGACTTAATTGATTTCCTATATAAGATACAAAGTGCAACTTAGAATAAAAAGGAAGAATATGACAAAGCAAAAATGTACAATCCTTAATAATAATAAAACAAGTGAAGTTACAAAAGACCATTAGAACATAATTCAAAAAGATACTGATAAAATCAAAATCAAGGCAGCAGAAAACATTCAGTAAGACTAAAACAGACCTGGATTGTTTTTTTGGGTTTTTTGTCCCATTTCTGATTTAAATAATTCAGCAGGGGGCATCAAGACTAATTAAATCTGTCAGGATTCTTGAGTTCAACACAAAAACGTAGCATAAATTCCTTGTTAGGAAATTTCCCTGCATGGAGGCAATGTTCCCGCAGCAGGAGTCAATCCCCTTTCCCAAGAAGCCTCTGGGTTTACTTTAGTGCCTGGGCAGCTTACACACAGAGAAACATACCAGGGGCTCTGCTGGAGATCTTATCTCCTTCTGGTTGTATATTGAGTAGGAAAGGGTTTGTATATTGAGGTTGTATATTGAGTAGGAAAGGGTTTTTTTACCGGGTTAGATGATCTCCTGGGATGATTTGTCCTAACTTCTACAGATGAATAACATGGAAGTATTAATGGGGCAGAGTATGATAAAGGGCAGCATCAAATTGTTAGGAATGTTGAGGGAATGTTGATGAGCATTGCAATGTTGTCTTTTCTTTCTACAGCTGTTGCTGTGGTAGTGACTCTACTCAGTATGTGATTATGTTTATCATTATAGTTAGATATATACTTTCTTAATTCATAAATTCAAGGTAATTTATATGGGATTTCCAGTATTTATTTATTAATTAAATTATTATATTTATATACTGCCCTCCCCTGAGGCTCAGGGCAGTTTACATAAAACTTAGTGGAATAGGGAACAGTACTGTTAACTCAGTAGTTGTAAACAGTAACAATACAGTGATTACAAATAGAACAATATGATAGGACAGTAGAACAATGGTGAGAACAGTAATTCTAACTATAACATACTGTCCTCATGGCTTGAACAATATGGCTATGATTTTCATAGGAGGGAGGCTCGGGGACCAATGGAAGGTGGTTCAGGTCAACCTCCCTTTTGTAGGCCCTGCAGAATTGTTCTAGTTCTGCAAGAGCTTTGATCTTCTCTGGGAGCTTGTTCCACCAGGTGGGGACCAGGATGGAGAAAGCTCTGTCCCCTATTTGAGGTCAAGCAAGGTTCCTTGGGGCCCAGGGATCACCAGGCAGTTGGAGGTAGGTGAGCATAAAGTTCTTTGAGGGGTGTAGGCAGAAAGGCGGTCTCTCAGGTACACTGGACCCAGATCATATAAGGCCTTAAGGGTGATTATCAGAACCTTAAGCCTGATCCAGAATTCGACTAAAAGCCAGCGCAGTTGCTGAAGAATGGGTCAAATATGGAACCTCTATGGTATTGTTGTGAGGATTCTGGCCACCACATTCTAGACCAGCTGTAATTTCCAGATCAAGGTTAAGGGTAGGCCTGCCTAGAGCGAGTTGCATAAGTCCAGTCTAAAGATGACCGTTGAGGGATCACTGTGGCTAGGTGTTCCAGGGCCAAGTAGGGCACTAGTAGTTTGGCTTGGCAAAAGTGATAGAATGGCAGCCACACTACTTTCATGACCTGAGCCTCCATTGAGAGAGCAGCATCGAGAATCACCCCCAGGTTCTTTGTGGAGTGGGTCACTGATTGCTGTACTCCATCCAAGTTGTGTAGGCACACTTCCTCACTTAGACCCTTCCTGCCCAGCCACAGGACCGCCATCTTTGAAGAAGAAGAAGAGTTGGTTCTTATATGCCGCTTTTCCCTACCCGAAGGAGGCTCAAAGCGGCTTACAGTCGCCTTCCCATTCCTCTCCCCACAACAGACAGACTGTGGGGTGGGTGAGGCTGAGAGAGCCCTGATATCACTGCTCGGTCAGAGCAGTTTTATCAGTGCCGTGGCGAGCCCAAGGTCACCCAGCTGGTTGCATGTGGGGGAGCGCAGAACCGAACCCGGAATGCCAGATTAGAAGTCCGCACTCCTAACCACTACACCAAACTGGCTCCACTTTGAAGGGTTCAGGATGACTCTGCTTGAGCCACCCGGTCACTGCTTCTAGGCAGCTGGCTAATGTTTCTGGAGGAGAATCAGGGCAGCAATCCATCAGGAGAAAGAGCTGGGTGTCATCAGTATATTGGTGACAACCCTGCCCAAACTTCCACACCAGTTGAGCAGGAGGGTGCATAAAGATGTTGAATAGGACTTGAGAAAGGGACTTCACATGCAAACTGGTGGTGGTTTAATGAACTTTCTCCTATTGTTACCCTCTGTCGGTGATTCTGGAGAAAGGAGATCAGCTGCTGAAGGGCAGTCCATCTCATTCCGGCATCAGCAAGGCAGCGAAGCTCATGGTTGACTGTGTCAAACACTGCTGAGAGGTCTAATAACACAAGCAGCACTGACATGCCCTGGTCCAATTGGCAATGGAGGTCATCTGTCAGGGCAACAACAAATTGTGAAAGCCCTAATATCACCATGGCTAACACTAGGTCCATCCAATTTCTAGAGGGTGGTAGCTTGACATGTACATTAAAGTCCCCCAGAATTAAGAATCTAGGGAACTCCCACCTCCTCTAGTAAGGCTGGCAGGGCATCTGTAGGTGCATTGGGTGCGTGGTACACCAAGCAGATGGCCACACTCTCGGTTGAGTCCCACTCAAAACGTACACGTTCAATTCCTGGGACAGACAGTGCAGGGAGAGCCCTGAAGGAGGAGTCCTCTTGGATTATGATTGCCACTCCTCCCTGTCTCAAGTTCAAGACTGATGGAGGACAAAGCAACCGGCAGAGGCTAACTCTTTAAGGACAACTCTCTTACCCTCCCTGACCCAGGTCTCCGTCACACATGCCAGATCCACATTATTTGCAAAGCAGTTTAGCAAGGTCTGTGTATTATTATTAATTGACTTGGTATTGCACAGCATCAGTGTTGGAAGCAGATTGTTCACCTTTGCCTCAACTCTAGTATCTCAAGGGATGGGATGGAGGTTGGAAGGGGTCTGATCATGCCTGTATCTTAGATCCCTTATCTTGTCCCACCTCCTCCCACTGCTGTCTTCTGGCGCTTTCGTCCAAGCACTGGCTAAACTCTGCTTAGTGTCAGCAAGATGGCTGCATCCATAGCATGGGGCCCAGGGTACAAATATGCTATATCAGCATTAGCCCAGGGGTAACACCTGCCACAGTGGGAGGGTTACCTTAAATAGTAGATATATTTGCATGCACTGTTTTGTTTTTCTACCCTCTTTCTACAATCCCAGCCCAACTGCATTATTTTGTTTTACTAGGGATTTTTGCTGTTAGAATCAAACAGTATCATAGCTTGTAATCCATTTGATAAATGAAAAGCCTTTTATTGTACTTGTAGTCTATTTGGTCCCAGAGGCAGACATGGATAAATAACAGCAACGGTAATAACAATTCCTGACCAGTGTCACAGTTGCATGGGAAAAAATGTCTGAATCTCAAGGAAGTTGCAAAACATAGTGGGGGGGGGATGTAAGCTTTGGGCTAGCGACATCAGACTAGCTCAGCACTAGTTTCTTTAAGGATAGAATAGAAGTAATCAGAAATTAATATAATGAAAAAGAAAAACAGAAGATTCTACCAGAATTTCAAAAGGATCACTACAGATCTTATATTTAAGACACAAACCAAAACCCAAATAATATTACTAAAATCCAGTTTTGTTGCATTGATTGTTGTATATATTATACTAGCCTCTTTGACATGAATATTCACCATTCTCAATGTAGCCAAATCTGTGGTTACTTAAATCTACAGACTTGAGCCATAAACAGACAAGACAGACCTGAGACCAATTGTGTACAGGAAGAAAAGGCAAGGGCCGGCGTGTGCATGGCAGTGGGGCTAATCCCCATCTACGCATGATGTTGCCACCAGCCTGGCATCCTCCAGGCCCTGGCCTGCTTCAGGGCCTCAGATGGCCCACACCAAAGGAATACTGCTTTTTCCACATTCCCTTTTTTGCCTCAGCCAGCATCATCAGCCATGCCGGGCCAGGTCCTTGCATAGAGGCTCCTCCCCTCCTAGAAAACATACTGTTCAGCTTTGCGGCACTGTGGAGCCAAATGGGGAGTTTTTAAAAACCTTCTATGAAGGTGGGCATGCAATCCCCCCCCCCCATGGAAGTAACTGCCTGCCTCCCCAAACACTGATGCATCGAAGTGCATCAAACCTTTCAGCTCAGGAGTTGTGTGTGCACAGCCACAACTCTGGGATAGACTTACTGTGCCAGTGAAAATATTCCCCCATTGGCACACAAGAAGTGTTGGGCATGCTGCCCCACTGCAAGAAACTGGTAGCAGCCCAGTGTGGCCGCCACCATACATAACAGCTCTGAGGATGTCCAAAAGGCTCCCATGCCTCTACTATTCTGTAAAATGGGCAGGAATGTTCATGGAGCATTTTTATAAAGGAAATCAGGCCGTATCATAATGGAATGGTTCAGGAGGGTGCTTTTATAAAGGGAGAAAGGTTGTAGTCCATCACAGTGTTGGTTGTGTTATTTATTATCTTGGGTTTGCTGCCTTGTCTTCTACATTTATAATCCATTACTTGCATTGTTTATAGTATGTCACAATCTAGACATTTTTTTTTGTTTGCATTTTGTTTCCTAATATTGTAATAATTCCATTGCACTGTTAATTAGATGCCTTATACTGGCTTATTTCTTTGTTTTCATCTTTTGTAATACATTTTGAGGCTCAGAGAGAATGGTGGGCTATAAATAATGAAAACAAATAATTTGTCTTGAATCTGAATAAGAATGGCAAACTATAAATTAAGTAAACAAATAAAAGGGCAGTTTTTGAAAAGAGACTTTGGGATGTAATGATTTCGGACTATATTGTACTCATGTCAAAATGAAAAATGATTTTCTTGTATATCTTAGTGTGAGCAATAAGTAATGCCATGAATTACAATCTTTCTGTTGTTTGCTTGTATATACATTCATGCCAATTTGAAAGATTTGTTTGTAGTATTTTTTACTCTACAAATTTGTCATTCAAAATAGGGTTGCTAGGCAGTGCCTGCAGGAGTTTTGTGAGGGGTGCAATATCCCAGGAGAAAAAAGAAAAAGAAGAAAAGGCCTTGTTTACTTACAGGAAGTTCTGACTATAGAGTTCTGGTGATTCCTAGAGCTACATGGAAGTTACAAAGGGTCGTTCTAAGACTCACAAGGAACTCTGTAGTCAGAAATTCCTATAAGTATATGACTTTTTAATTTTTCTTCCAGGATGCTGCCCCCGTTTAGCCCCAGTATCTGCCCACCAACCAGCTGAGCATTGGCAGGCAAGGGCCACAATTTTCTGGAGGTCTCCCACCATAAGATGGCAAATGAGAACCATAGTTTTGCATTATTTTAAAGTATTGCATTATTTTAAAGTATTAACAAGCACATATCTCTATCGAAGGGCCAGAACTTATAGAAGAGTATACATTATTGTCCATTGTATTCAATTAATTTAAAAGGATGCTATTAGTGTCACACACCTAGAGCTATGTTTTTAATATCTTTTGTTTCTGGCACTTGAGAAGGAAATCAGTAGGTCCTATTTTATCCACTTTATACTCCAAACACCTGTACTCCATTCCACTGGTTTCAACGTGGCTTACGCTCCCAAGTCATTGTTAAGGCTCACTGTTCTGTCTCATAAAGGAGAAACGCCTTAACCCCAAAGTTTTTTGAACCAAGAACCTAAAGGGTTAAAAAATACAAATATACTGCTTAATACAACAGTGACAACATGTAAAAAGCTCAAAATGCTCAAATATATGAAAATACATGCATTTATTAAAGGTAGTTAAAAATAATTTCTGGCTCAAGTGTTAGCCTCACATACTGATTAAAATAATTGACCACATGCACTTCAGCCTGATGCCCTTCATTGGTGTTCAAACATATATAACATATCATAAACAATAGCTCCAGACATAAAACAATTAAATAGTTTACAAATAAAAAGGACCCAAAAGTGGTTGTAATTTTTTTTACTGTAATATAGGATAGGAATAAAAAAGCAGAGGCCTCTTTATAAGTAACCGTTGCCCTTGTTAAATATGCATATGGTCACTCTTCAATATACTTTCTTTTCAAGTTCCAAAAATATTAATTCTCAAATATAGTAGGGAGTCCCTGCAAACACCTGCACTCCATTCTACTGGTTTCAAGTTGGCTTTTAAAATTTATCCTTGTAGCTCAACCCCTGGGCTTGTAGCTCAACCTTGTCTAGTTGGGTTTTGGTCCCCTTTTTGGTTTTGTTGTTTTGTAACTCCATTCTCCCCCTTCAAGGATCGCTGCCTTGTTGTGGCAAGGGGGCTTGCGTAGTTCAGTGAAGCTATGAGCTATGCCGTGCAGGGCCACCCAAGACGGACAGGTCATAGCTGAGAGCTCTGACAAAAGGTGATCCACTGGAGAAGGAAATGGCAAACCACTCCAGTATCTTTGCCATGAAAACTCTATGGACAGTTCCAATAGGCATAACGATATGACGCTGGAAGATGAGCCCCTCAGGTCGGAAGGTGTCCAATATGCTACTGGGGATGAGCAGACGGCTAGTACGAGTAGCACCAGAATGAATGAAGCGGCTGGGCCAAAGCCGAAAGGACGCTCAGTTGTGGAAGTAACTGGTGGCGAAAAGACAGTCCGATGCTGTAAAGATTTTTATTCCATAGGAACCTGGAACGTCAGATCCATGAATCAAGGCAAGCTGGATGTGGTTAAACAAGAAATGAGAAGACTGAACATCGACATTTTAGGAATCAGTGAACTAAAATGGACAGGAATGGGTGAATTTAATTCAGATGACCATCAGGTATACTACTGTGGACAAGAATCTCGCAGAAGAAATGGAGTAGCCTTCATAATCAATAAGAGAGTAGGAAAAGCAGTCTTGGGATACAATCCCCAAAATGACAGAATGATCTCAGTTCGAATCCAAGGCAAACCATTCAACATCACAGTGATCCAGGTCTACGCCCCAACCACTGCTGCTGAAGAGGATGAAGTTGATCAGTTCTATGAAGCCCTACAACACCTTCTAGAAGCAACGCCCAAAAATGATGTGCTTATCATCATGGGGGATTGGAATGCTAAAGTAGGAAGCCAAAAGATAACCGGGATAACAGGCAAGTTTGGCCTTGGAGTACAAAATGAAGCAGGGCACAGGCTGGTAGAATTTTGTCAAGAGAATACAATGGTCATAGCAAACACTCTTTTCCAGCAACCCAAGAGACGACTCTACACATGGACATCACCAGACGGTCAACACAGAAATCAGATTGACTATGTGCTCTGCAGCCAAAGATGGAAAAGTTCTATCCAGTCAATAAAAACAAGACCAGGAGCTGATTGTGGTTCAGATCATGAGCTTCTTGTTGCAAAATTTAGGCTTAAATTGAAGAAAGTAGGGAAAAGCACTAGGCCACTCAGGTATGAACTAAATCATATCCCCGACGAATACACAGTAGAGGTGACAAATAGATTTAAGGAATTAGATCTGATAGACAGAGTGCCTGAAGAACTATGGACGGAGGTTCGCAACATTGTACAAGAGGTAGCAACTAAAACCATCCCAAAGAAAAAGAAATGCAAGAAATCAAAATGGCTGTCTGAGGAAGCTTTACAAATAGCTAAGGAGAGAAGGGAAGTGAAAGGCAAGGGAGAAAGAGAAAGATACACCCAATTGAATGCAGAATTCCAGAGAAAAGCTAGAAGAGATAAGAATGCCTTCTTAAATGAACAGTGCAAACAAATAGAAGAAAACAATAGAATGGGGAGGACCAGAGATCTTTTCAAGAAAATTGGAGATATGAAGAGAACGTTTCATGCAAAGATGGGTATGATAAGGGACCAAAATGGTAGGGACCTCACAGAAGCAGAAGAGATCAAACAAAGGTGGCAAAATTATACAGAAGAACTATACAAGAGTGAGCTTAACATCCCTGATGACCACAATGGGGTAGTTACTGACCTGGAGCCAGACATCCTGGAATGTGAAGTCAAATGGGCCTTAGGAAGTCTGAGCAACAATAAAGCTAGTGGTAGTGACAGCATTCCAGTTGAACTATTCAAAATCTTAAAGGACGATGCAGTAAAAGTGCTACACTCGATATGCCAGCAAATTTGGAAAACTCAACAATGGCCACAGGATTGGAAAAGGTCAGTTTATATTCCAATCCCAAAGAAGGGCAATGCCAAAGAATGTTCAAACTACCGCACCATTGCACTAATTTCTCATGCTAGCAAAGTTATGCTCAAAATCCTACAAGCTAGGCTCCAGCAATATGTGGACCGAGAACTTCCAGAAGTACAGGCAGGATTTCGAAGAGGCAGAGGAACTAGAGATCAAATTGCAACATACGCTGGATCATGGAGAAAGCTAGGGAGTACCAGAAGAACGTCTACTTCTGCTTCATTGACTATGCTAAAGCCTTTGATTGTGTGGAGCACAACAAATTGTGGCAAGTTCTTAAAGAGATGGGAATACCAGAGCATCTTATTTGTCTCTTGAGAAATTTATATGCAGGTCAAGAAGCAACAGTGAGAACTGAACATGGAATCACTGACTGGTTCAAAATTGAGAAAGGAGTTCGGCAAGGCTGTATACTGTCGCCTTGCCTATTTAACTTGTATGCAGAGCACATCATGAGAAATGCGGGATTAGAGGAGTCACAAATTGGGATCAAGATTGCAGGGAGAAATATCAACAACCTCAGATATGCAGATGATACCACTCTAATGGCAGAAAGTGAAGAGGAACTAAAGAGCCTGTTGATGCGGGTGAAGGAGGAGAGTGCAAAAGTTGGCTTGAAACTCAACATCAAGAAAACAAAGATCATGGCATCCGGCCCTCTCAATTCCTTCCAAATAGATGGGGAAGAAATGGAGATAGTGACAGATTTTATTTTCCTGGGCTCCAAGATCACTGCAGATGGGGACTGCAGCAAAGAAATTAAAAGACGCTTGCTCCTGGGGAGGAAAGCTATGGCAAATCTAGACAGCATCCTAAAAAGCAGAGACATCACCCTGCCAACAAAAGTGCGTTTAGTCAAGGCTATGGTCTTCCCAGTTGCAATGTATGGCTGCGAAAGTTGGACCATAAGGAAGGCCGAGCGTCAAAGAATTGAGGCTTTTGAACTCTGGTGCTGGAGAAGACTCTTGCGAGTCCCTTGGACTGCAAGGCGAACAAACCGGTCAGTCCTCGAGGAGATCAGCCCTGACTGCTCTTTAGAAGGCCAGATCCTGAAGATGAAACTCAAATATTTTGGCCACCTCATGAGAAGGAAGGACTCCCTGGAGAAGAGCCTAATGCTGGGAGAGATCGAGGGCAAAAGAAGAAGGGGACGACAGAGAATGAGGTGGATGGATGGAGTCACTGAAGCAGTAGGTGCAAACTTAAATGGACTCCGGGGAATGGTAGAGGACAGGAAGGCCTGGAGGATCATTGTCCATGGGGTCGCGATGGGTCGGACACGACTTCGCACATAACAACAACAACAAACTCCATTCTGCCAACATTTCCTTCTAAGATATTGTAGGCTACAATAATTATAAAGGGGGGGGGGTATTTGACTGAAACTGGATGTTTAATTTCAACTTGCTTCATTAGGGCATATGTTTAAATGTACAGGTTAATAGTAATGATGACTAAAAGGCCCAAGGTACATTTGGCCAGGCCAAAGGAACATTGGGTACACATGATATTATTTCTGTTTAAACAAGGAGGAAGTGAAGGATCTGTTTGCATAATAACCCATTAACACAGGAAAACTATCAGACTTCATACAATGCCCTTGTCTTCAGGAAAGCCAACACCTTGATTGCATTTCCATGGGAACAAAGAAAACTATTTTCCATGGTGACCTGGATTCTAATAAGCACACCTGTGTGGGAGAAGAGGGTTACTGTGTTTTTCTAGCCACATATCTTTTAATGCAGCCTTAAAACTGGGAAGTCTGGAAATGTCTAAGAGCAATACTTGGAGAGTTTAGGCATGCCCATCCCCTGGTCCTATTTTCCTTTAGTAAATATTTTTGTATTGTGACCCAAAAAGCTTGCTGCAGTGCCAAGTTAATGTGTTATGTTGATACTGAGATGAAAAAAAGCCTGTAGAAGTTTGTGCTTTCGATCATTATTGTCTCACATTCCCTTTTTACTAGTTGGAGAAAATGAAGCTGACAGGCAGTGATTTAGCTCTGCTCAGAGACTACCACCATGCATTCTCGGCCAAGGTGGAGTTTGACCCTAGAACCAAGAATATCGGCTGAATGACACTAGCTTTCTTTTCCCCCCAAATGGTGGCTTTTTCATATTGACCAAGCAAAATCACATGAGTGGGGTCAGCTACAAGGAAGATGAGAATCAAGTGAAATGCAGAGACTTGCACGGCTGTTGAGAAAGCCCAGGGTTTCATGAAACCCCTGTTGAGAAAGCCTGACTTAGACAGTATCACATGCTCTGTCAGCTGAGAGAAGACCTTTATAAAGAGGCCTAATCCCAAATGTCTGAGAGATTAGCAACTGCATTAGACATAGTTTTAGAGGGTTGTTGTGTTGGTCTTCAGTACAACAGCTAGGTTCAAGTCCAGTAGCACTTTAGAGACTAACAAAGTTTTCAGGTTATGAGTTTTTGAGAGTCAAGGCTCCTTTCATCAGATCTGACAAAGGCAGCTTTCACTCTTGAAATCTTTTATCTCGCCCCAATCTTGTTGGTCTGTAAGGAGCTACCGGACCCAAGTCTAGCTGTTGCACTGGAGACAGAAACTGGAAGAGGGCTAATGTTGCAACATTGTGCTGGTGTGTTGATATCACTTCATACCACTGAAACTAAGCACAACATCAGAACAAATAAGTTAACACATGTGCATGGTCAGACTTGTCCCCTGATTTCCCTCCCTGGAAAGATAGACACTGGGGCTTGGATGAGGTAGAGTAATACATCATGTAAATATACAGAAATATAAAGAAACACATTTAAAGTGTTATAACTTACATTTCAGAAATTTTAAAACTAAAACTAATTTGCCTGTATCACCTCCTAATCAGGGGATAGAGAAAGAGAGGGGGTGTCTTCCAGTTTGGATGTGTTTTGGTAGAAAGGCCAGTGAAATTCCTGATGTTATTTTTAGGGCCTCAACCGTAGGCCCAGTAGAACAGTTCTGTTTTACAAGCCCTGTGGAACTGTCCAAGGTCCCTCAGGGCTCTGATGTCATCGGGTGGAGCATTCTACCAGGCTCTGGTTGAGGCCAATTTGATCTCTTCATTTATCCTTATGAAGTTAGGCAAATCTTAGTAAGTGACCACATGAGAGAGGAAGTACTTTTATTTATTTAATTTTATTTAAAACACTTAACTGCATTTCTACCTTGTGGAACTCAAGGCAGCCTTCAATGTAATTTTTTTATTATTATTATAAATCGTATCCATGGTTCCTCTATATATTTGTGAAACGGCTCTGTGGGAGGAGCATGTCCTGGGCTTCTGCAAGTGAATATGGGCCAATCAGTGAATACGGGCCAATCACTGAATACGGGCCAGTAGGGCCGGCCCCTACACCCACCTCTCTCACAGTGTGCCTATTATGGGGAGAAGAAGGGAAGGCAATTTTAAACTGCTGAGAGATACCTGAGGTGCCTGTGGACCATTCCCAGGTCTAATGAAGCTGTCAGCCCCACTTCCCTGATAGGATGACTGTTATGGGGAGAGGAAAGGAAGGTGATTTTAAAATGCTCAAAGAAAACTGAGGCCTGCTGGGTGACTGTGGTCCATTCCCAGTTCCCACAAACTCTCAGCTCCACTTGCCTGACATGGTGTCTGTTATAGGGAGAGGAAGGGAGAAGCAGGCAAGACAATTTTAAACTGCTTAGAGACACCTGAGGCCTGCTGGGTGACTGTGAACCATTCTCAGTTCTCACAGAGCTCTCAGCCCACTTCCCTCACTGGATAACTGTTATGGGGAGAGGAAGGGAAGGCGATTTTAAATTGCTTAGAAACAACTGAGGCCTGTTGGGTAACGGTGAGCCATTCCCAGTTCTTTCACAGCTCTCAGCCCCACTTTCCTCACAGGGTGTCTGCTACGGGGAGAGGAATGGAAGGTGATTTTAACTTGCTTAGAGACACCTGAGGCCTGCTGGGTGACTGTGGTACATTCCCAGTTCTCTCAGACCTCTCAAGCCCCACATCCCTCACAGGTTTTGTGGGGAGATGAATGGAAAAGGTGTTTGTAAACTGCTTTGTGACTCCTTTTAGCTGAAAACAGCAGGGTACAAAAATCCAGCTCTTCTTTTCTAAGGGGTAACCATGGAAGAAGCATGTGGGCACATAACATTATATCAACAGTAAAAAAAAATGGAGACAGAAGGAGCAGGGCTACAGAACTGGGAGGAATTGGTTGCCATGTAATTTTCCCCTAAGTATAGTCTCCAGTCTGATTTTCCCTTCACATATCTGAAAACATGGCTCTTGAAAACTCATCTGTTATCACTATGCCACAATTCCCAAAGGTCAGTCCTCTCCCACATTCAGCCAACATTCCAAACCACAGGTTCTTGATGCCCACGCCCTCATTTGTCACCATGCCACCACAACCCCCCCCCCCGCCCCATTCAACACACATATTCAACCTCATGCCCTTACAGACTGGACAACTCCTCCCCTTACTCTTCGCAGTGCCAAGATCTCTCTCTTAATCACTCTCTTCCTTTTTACCTACCTCTCTTTTTGCTATTTCACCCCCCTCCCTCTGCCAGTGCCCGTTGTATCTGCTACAACGGGCTTTATTCTCAGTTTATATATAAATGACAAAACTTTTTCTGGCACACATGGGAATGCACTCTTGATATAGAGCTAGGCAAAAGCTCAGAGTGGTGGCCACATCTAGTACATATTTTAGAAGGTGGGCTCCAAATCAGATACTTTTGAAAGACTAGAGCAACACCTAATAGATTTTTCTTTGCCACCCTGCAAACCTTTAGATTTTGATCTTGTACAAAAGAGCACTCCACACAATAATTTGACCACTGAGGAAGACCCCTCCAGTTCAAAGTGCATTTGATTTATTCTGTCATGTGCAGTTAGATATGTGTTGTTTTTATTATGTTTTTAATATATTGAATCAGTGCACTTTGTTTAATAAATATTTGTTAAGATTTTTTAATATTGTTGCAGCTCAACCTTTGGGTTCCTGACTTTCTGTTCATGTTGGCTTTCGGTTTCCTTTTTTAGTTTTGCACCAATTTAAAATAACAGTTGGGACTGCCAACAAATAAAATTTAAATTAGTCAAATGCAGTCCTCAATCAAAACTTTTGTGAGAAAGTTCTGTTGCATTCTTTACAAACTAAATGTACCTGCGATTATTCTTTGGAGCTTGTTGACACATACAAATGGAGGGGATTCATGGAGCTTGGCTGTCTTTGTTCAGTTGACCAGCAGAAACATCGCAGAGAGGATGTGTTAAGGAAGAAAAGCCCAACAAAGTAATTAGGCAATTGTTGGTCTCCATATCACATGCTTTGTGCCCAGAAACACAGTTGTGTCTTTGGAAGGAACTGCTGGATTTGTTAGATGTGAGCAGTGCTTCTTTGCTTCTGCAAAACAAGAACAAATAAAAATCAGCTAATAAATAAAGAACTGTCTGCATCATGCTACAGCTATGTAAAGTTGGCTGGGCTGTATTTGTGAGCTATGCTTTACCAGAGTCAGATGTGATTGTATTCTGGGAAATCCACAGTGTTCATCATGTTGCCTTCTCTAACACAAGCTTTGACCAGATCCATTGCAGACTCACTGAGGCCAGCAGGAGTTTTGTTGTTGACTTCAGTGTGATTCAGAAACAAGCCAGTGCCATCCCACAGATTTTTTACTCTGATCCTGCTTTGGTGTAAAATCTTATTACAGTGATACATTCAAGCAAAAGGACTGGGAATCATCATAGCAGTGGTAAAAAGGTCAACCTCTCCCTTTGGAAGCAGCAGGGCTAGAGAAAAAAAACTGATACATGAAATGGCTTTGACTTTACAGGCTCAAGTCCTCAGATCAGCTATGAATTTACGGTGTAGGGTGAGGGGATGTATAAAGTGCCTTCAAATCACTGCTGACTTATGGTGACCCCAGCCAGGTTCTTTCAAGGCAAGGGAGAAATAAAGGAGGTTTGCTATTGCCTTCCACTGCAGGCTTCCAACTCTTCTGAGATCTGACAAGATTGGGTTATACTATGACGCCTTCCCTACCAATGAATTGACTATGGGGTTTCTATTTCTTAGTTACCCCATGCTAAATGAAACCATATTGCAATGTATTGTCTAGTCTATGGGAAGAATACAAATGCTATATTACAAGAAACTTGTGGGGGTGCTATCACCTTCCCCCAACTTTGTTCCCTTCCTTCTCCCTCCTACCTCTCTCACAGTCTTTCTCCCCTCTGCTATCCCTTGCCTTACTCTATATCTTCCTGCCCCTCATCACTCTTTATTTTTTTTTGCCTCCCCACCTCATCACTCTTTCTCGCTCTTTCTGTCTCCCACCCCATCACCCTTGGTGTAGTGGTTAGGAGTGCAGATTTCTAATCTGGCAATCTGGGTTTAATTCCATGCTCACCCACATGCATCCAGCTGGGTGACCTTGGGGTCGCCACGGCACTGATAAAACTGTTCTGACCGAGCAGTGATATCAGGGCTCTCTCAGCCTCACCCACCCCACAGGGTGTCTGTTGTGGGGAGAGGAATGGGAAGGCGAATGTAAGCCACTCTGAGCCTCCTTTGGGTAGAGAAAAGCGGCATATAAGAACCAACTCTTCTTCTTCTTCTTCTTCGTCTTCTTCTTGTTCTTGTTGTTCTTCTTCTTCTTCCTGCCTTATCACTCTCCTAGGCTATATGATTGCCAGCTCCAGACAGGGAAATTCCTGGAGATCTGAAGGTGGAGCTGTGGGATAGTGACATTTAGGGAGGAATGCAACCTCAGCAGAGTATAATGTTATAGACTCTGTCCTCCAAAGCAGTCATTCTAGGTGATCTCTAGCCCTCATCTGAAGGATGGCAATGATAGAACCCGTGGAGGACATTTTTGGTATGGCATTATACCATACCAGTCTGATGTCTTTCTCCTGTTTCTTGATAAATGCAAGAAGTCTTTCCTTCTTTTGTGTACCCTGAAATATGGTCTGGGTCATGCCTGCAGGAGAATGAGGTGCCAATATTTTTTGTATATATATATATATATATAAAAATTATGAAGAAAGGTGCACCTCTTTTGCAGGGTATTTTTAACATGCAATTCACTGTCTGCAGTCTAAAGTGGCAGGGGTGGATTGCATGGGTGGGACAAACACATACAAGCTCCTCCTCACATAAGGGGCACTCTGCATGATGGAAGCACACAGAGATATAGATCTACTGCCACCCCTTAATACCCGTTCACACTGTGGATTTGAATGAACTTGCAGTTCATATTTTAACAAATTTTTGCTCCCAGTTCTTCATGGACCTCCTCTTATTAATTCTTGCCAACAAATGTATAGGGCAGACAAATGGCCAGAGCCCATGTCTTAGTGTGCATTAACCATACATACAAGATTATTTGCATCATATGAGAATAGTTAAGTGATCTAGCAAGTGTTATTTCTGCACCATCCAAGCCTTTTCCCTTTCAGTGGGCTTTAAACTGAAAACTTTATTAGCTAATTTGGAAACAATTAAAGATTAACATGTGATGAGACAATTGACAGATCAGAAAATTCAGCCCAGGCATCTTGTTTTGCTGAGCAGATTTACAGTTCAACTGAAGATGGGTTAGTATGTGTGTTCCAGACTCTTTCCAGTGATTCTACAAAGAGCCATCTGAACTTCACATAGTTTGGGAGAAAGGAGAACGAAATATCACCAGCTCCATATCTTACTCCTTCCTGTGTGCAGCATTCTATATGTCCCATACTGTTTTGGTGTCTTGACTTTTGCTTCATGGAATATATTTGAAAGCAATCTGTGCCCTCTCATGTTTCTATGATTACTTCTGATAAGTCTGATTCAGGAGAATGATATTGTGAGAGAGCATTCAGGCAAAATCACCTGGAAATGAGTGATAATTATGCATTGCAGAGTTTTCCTGTAAATCTAAGGGAGATAATGATGGCCTTTGGGAGAAAATTAGCCTTTTCATTCCCCTTCAAACAGTGAATTACAGTCTAATAGACCTCCTGTCTGACAATGAAGGTAGTTAGAGCATGAACAAAGAAGCTACAACATAACTTTTGGGTGTCTGATATTCAATCGGCTTCAATCTCCACATCTGACAAGCATGAAACATGTCAGAAGACACAAACATTAGCCTCTGTGATGTCATCTGAGTTGTCTGACGCTCAACCCTTCAAATATGGAGGTCCTGTGGAAGGGACCCAGGAAGCGCGCCTACCCAATCTGGATGGTAGCTCACTCCACCAGAAACAAAGGAATGATCCTTGATGCCTCCATCTCCATGGAGGCACAAGTCATGAGAGCAACATGGCAGGCCTTTTACCAGCTATGCCATACCAAGCTATTAGTGCCCTACTTGGCCCCAGAACACCTAGCCACAGTGATTCATGTGATGGTCACCTCTGGACTAGACTTCTACAACTTGTTCTATGCAGGCCTGAATCTTGATTTGGAAACTGTAACTGGTCCAGAATCATAGAATCATAGAGTTGGAAGGGGCCATACAGGCCATCTAGTCCAACCCCCAGCTCAACGCAGGATCAGCCCAAAGCATCCTAAAGCATCCAAGAAAAGTGTGTATCCAAACTTTGCTTGAAGACTGCCAGTGAGAGGGAGCTCACCACCTCCTTAGGCAGCCTATTCCACTGCTGAACTACGCTGACTGTGAATATTTTTTTTCCTGATATCTAGCCTATATCTTTGTAAAGGTAAAGGTAAAGGTATCCCCTGTGCAAGCACCAGGTCATCACCCTTGGGGTGATGCCCTCTAGCGTTTTCATGGCAGACTCAATACAGGGTGGTTTGCCAGTGCCTTCCCCAGTCATTACCTTTTACCCCCCAGCAAGCTGGGTACTCATTTTACTGACCTCGGAAGGATGGAAGGCTGAGTCAACCTTGAGCCGGCTGCTGGGATTGAACTCCCAGCCTCATGGGCAGAGTTTTCAGAGTGCATGTCTGCTGCCTTACCACTCTGCGCCACAAGAGGTTCTTCCCCACCTTTGTAGTTTAAACCCATTACTGCGCGTCCTTTCCTCTGCAGCCAACGGAAACAGCATCCTGCCCTCCTCTAAGTGACAATGTCGCAGCCAGGATGCTCACAGATACCCCATGGAGATTCCACATCCGGTCTGCACTTCAACGACTCCTCTGGCTCCCAGTTAAATTCCAGATCAGGCTTAAGGTTTTGGTAATCACCTTCAAGGCCATATGTGATCTGAGCCCAGTGTACCTGAAATAGTGTCTCTCTGCCTATACCCCCCCAAAAAAACCCTATGCTCTGCCACAGCCAACTGGCCCCAAAGAAGTATGCTGGACCTCAACCAGGGGCCAGAACTTTCTCGGTCTTGGCTCCCACCTGGTGGAACAAGCTCCTTGAACAGATCAGAGCCCTTCCTGAACTACCACAATTCCAAAGGGCCTGTAAAAGGGAGCTCCTCCACCAAGCATTTGGTTGTGGCTGGCCCATTCAACAACATCTGCTGGTCCCCCAAACACCCCCCTCTATGATCTGAGCCATGCTGACCTCCCGCAGGTTCATGTTAAAAGTTGAGAGTTGTCATACTGTGAATCTGTTATAATCTGTTACGATCAGTTTTGGAACCACTGTTATGTTTGCTGTCACTAGATTATGATGTATACTCATGACATTTTATGTAAACCGCCCTGAACCTTATGGGAGAAATTCAAGAAACTAACTAACTAACTAACTAACTAACTAACTAACTAACTAACTAACTAACTAACTAATTAACTAACAAATAAAATATATGAAAAATAATTCAGCTGAGGAAGGCAGGGCTGTAGGGAGGAAAAACAACACTAGGAAGATTTGCATTCTGTAGAAAAGCCTTCTGAGCCTCCGGGGAGGGCAGTATAGAAGTATGATAAATAAATAAATTAAATAAATAAAACCTTTTCCCTATGGATGCCATCTTCCAAGAGTTTAAGCAGATAAAATCCAAATGCAGGTCCTGGTAGATTATGCACTGGCACAAATAGGGTTATTTCCATTAAAATGATTTTACAGACACAGAAGAAGAAGAGCTGATTTTTTTGTACCCCACGCAGGCAGAAAAGGCTGGGCTGGTGCTTGTATGGAAGTGGGGATTAGTCCTGCTGTGCCTGTCCTGGGCCTGACATGCATTAGGCCCTCCATTGCCCCACAGCAAGGGAACGTGGATATTTCTGCATTCCCTGGTCTGCGAAGGGGGCCAGTGGGGCCTATCTTGATACAGGTCAGTGGGAATGGGGAAGAGCCGGGCCTTCCATGCCCAGCTTCTCCACCTGTTACGGTACCCGGAGGGGATAGAAAATGCCCACTTGGCTCCTCAGCATTTCGCAGCACCATAGGGCCAGCCAGGATATTTTTCTATTTTCATAAAGGTGAGAATACATTGTCGTGCAATCCCACCTTTGTGGAAATTAAAAACCCACCAACCCCCCTGCTGCAAAGCACAGCAGAACCTTCCTGCCCTGGCTGCCTTTGTGTAATCTGGGGTGAACCAGGTCTGTTGGGGAAAATCTTCTTTTATGGGGACATGGGAAATGGTGGGACTAATTGCCCTGTTGCATGGAACCAGCAGTGGCCTGACATGGCCCCTGCAGTGTGGAAAAGGTCTCAAAGTGGCTTACTGTCATCTTCCCTTCTTCTCCCCACAACAGACACCCTGTGAGGTAGGTGAGACTGAGGACCAAGGTCACCCAGCTGGCTGTATATGGAGGAGTAGGGAATCAAACACAGGTCTCGAGATTAGAGGCCACCACAACAAGCTGGCTCTCTTTATTTCTGTTGAAAATAGCTTTAATTCCAATGAGAATTACTGGGTACATGTTAAAGATATATCTGATTACAGTCTATCGCCCCATTATGCATGGGCCAGAATGCCCGCGCTGGCGGCAGGAGCGCTTCTGTGAAAATCACCGATAATGCTTGCTGCCACCGCCAGCACGGGCACCTCCCAGCCCAGGGCTACAGAAGGCCCATGGTAAGCGACCGTGGGATCTTCTGTAGCTTCCTGGGTAAGGCAGGGCTGCAGCGGACCGGCACTGTGTGTCATCGCCTGCACCAGGCTTGTCGGCCCGCCCAGCCCCCTACGGTGTCCTTGTAGGGACACCGCGCACCCCTGTGGGCTCCATGGAGTCCCAGAGCTGGCAGGGGCGACCCCCTCCCCCTCCCTGGGCTTGCAGAGGGGGGCTGCCCCCCCACTCCTTCCCTGGGCCGTCCAAACCTCCACCCCCGCCGCGCCGGCTTACCTTCTGACCCCAGCGTTCAGGGCGCTCGCGCTACGGTGGGGCAGCCCAGCATGCCCTGCCCCCGTGCATACATGGGGAACGGTGGGGCATCCTGGCCCACCACAATGGGACGGCACGCAGTAGCTGCCGCCGTGCATAAGAGGCCTATCGAGATTAGAGAACATAGGGGTGTGGCTAAAGATGTCGTCCTGAGAGGGTGGCAGGGCATCTGCTCTGCTATCTCTGAAGCCTGACAGGGGTCAATTGTGCAAGCAATTGGCAGAAAAGAGGAGGGGTACGCAAACCCCACCTCACCTTTCTACCCAGGAAGTTCTTGGGGCCGTCTCCAATCCTTTAGGGAGTGTATCTCCCCGGATTATAGGCTGTCAGCGTTCCAGGTCCAGAGGACGACTGCCATTTTCTACCTCGGACTTTCTTTTCTTTCTTTAATCTTAAAGTATCTGCTTCAACCCTACATGATGATTTACTACAAATGAACGCTTTGAACTGAGGGGAGGACATCGGCTGAGTTCCAAAACATCATTTACTGCAAGTATCTCTCGTTTTTTTTTTCTCCGTCTCTCTTCCTGCATCAAAGCCCTTTGTTTCCCCCCTCCTCTTACTCTGCTCTGCCTGAAGCCACCTCGTTAAGAGGCAGGCTAATTCTCCTAACTAAGCAGAAGAAGGACTCAAATCAACTCGAATTAATTGGCAAAAGCTCTTATTGTAATTGTTTTGGTTTTCGAAGATAAGAAGATAAGAGCTGTGAATGGGAAAATCTCACGAGAACTCTGTGCCTTAACTGACTTTAATACGTCACATGCCTGTGCCGGAACATTAGAGGATAAAACAGAGGACCTCTACTGGCCACTTGTAAAATTGTTTGAGGCCGGGTTTTTTAAAAGTCAAAATCATGTCTATGTTAAAAAGATTGGCTCATCTAATAGAGATACAAACCCAAGATTACAAAGTATTCTTAGATGGATTGATCAAAAATATCTCCAAGGAGATTCAAGATGGCAAGGAAGAAGTCTTCAATAGGAATGATGGATTAATAACAGTGACTGATGACAGCTTTAAACAAGGTGGAAAACCAACAGCAGAAGAGAAATCTGAAATTCATATCTTCAAGGAGATCCAAGATGCCAAGGAAGACGTCTTTAACAGGAATAATGGATCAATAACAGTGGCTGATGACAGCTCTAAACAAGGTGGAAAACCAACAGTAGAAGAGAAATCTGAAATTCTGGAGACGGAAAATGGGATGCCGGAGTTCTGCAGCCCAGATAAGGACACCCTTTTTAAAAAGACATACAGCCATCTCAAAGCAACAGTGTACAAAAATCAATCAAAAGAAATATGGATCTGCAGTGAAAGAAACCGATTTAAAGGATCTCTCTGGGGAAAAAATTGTATTGATACTGGAGTCCAGGAGGTGCAACGGCCTCAAGATTTATCGATGCATACTCTGCGGGAAAGAGTACAACTGCACTTTCTACGCCAAAGGCCTATGGGACAGAATATAATTTTACGGGAACGACAAGATGTAGCAAGCCTCGAGATGAGACCCCCTTAAGAAGACCGAAAGCTCATATTGTTTTATGTTTAATGTTATACTGTATTCTATATTTCCATTTTTATGAAAAAGGGGAAGCAGTGTCTCTTTCTCTCTTGTTTTTCTTGTCTCTTTTCTTTTGTAGGCATATAGGTAATATAATCATTAGTGCTGAAAATGTAAAATGGGGTTCTCCCCCCTTATTTTTTCTTTCTTCTATTAGTGTATTGTCCTAGGACTAAAGCCTACACTGACTTGTAGAAAATGTTTAATGTTAAGCTTTCAACTTAAATCTGAAAATATATCTGTTAGGATGGTTCTTAGAATGGGTCAAGCATAAATTGTTTTGTAGATGTATCAGAACCAAGGATAAGGAGAAGCTATAGAAGACTGAAAGCTTATATTGTTTTATGTTTAATGTTAAGCATTTAATCTAAACCTGGAAATCTTATTATTCTCTGTATTAACAACATATACTGTATTCTACATTGCTACTTTTATGAAAAAGGGGAAGCAGTGCCTTTTTTCTCTCTTGTTTCTTTTTCTTAGTAGGCATATAGGTAATATAATCGTTAGCGTTGGAAATATAAAATGGGGCTTTCCCCCCTTATTATTTTTTTTTATTATTGGTGTATTGTTATAGGGCCAAAGCCCATATTGATCTGTAGAAAATGCAAAGCTCTCAACTTATACCTTTCAGGATGGCTCTTAGAATGGGTCAAGTATAAATGGTTTGTAGATGTATCTGTATTAAGGATAAGGAGAAATTATGAAATCCTTTTGTAATTTTTTTTCTTTGTACATCTTTAAGGCAAAGCCCTACTTTCCTCTCCCTTCATCAGGGTATTGATACAGGGCCAAAACTCATACTGTGCTATAAGAAATGTTTAATGTTAAGCATCTAACTCAAACCTAGAAATATCTGCTAGGATAGCTCTTAGATTGTATAACTTTTCTTTTGTATATCTAAACAGGCCTTTTTTTTTTTTTTTTTTAATGTAGTGGAAATGCGGACGGCTCTTAGACTCATGGCTCTTAGAGTTTTGGGCAAAAGTTTATATCACTGTGGAGTCAATGTGGGGTCGTATATTCTCAAATGATGATTATATTTCTATCTTTATGAAAATAAAAAAAATCATTATAAAAAAAAAAAAAAAAAGAGATTAGAGAACATATTCCCGTAATCTTCAGTAACGAAAAAGACAGATTCTTCCTCTTCAGATAGACCTATCATCTCCTGCAGTAGGTTGTAAGTAGGTTGTAAGAACAGCAGGGTGATCAGGAGGTAATTCTAGTTTCTTTTGAGCAACTGAAACCCATGAAAGCTTCAAAAGGAAATCTCTACTAGATGTTATTCTTTCTTTGGATAATTCAGGTTTTTGTTGTTCTGAATGATGAATCAGACTTTCATTTAAGACTCGCATACCATTCAATTTACACATCCAGCCGATTTTGTTACACAGATACATAGGAGCACTGGATGAAAACTGACCCTGGAAGCTGAATGCAGCTATTGATACTAGGGAACAGATGTGTGGGCAGAAAGGTCTTGCTGGCTGGAGAGTCTTGCCAATCACTCTTTTTGTTTCCATTTCATAAACAATTTGAGATCCATACAGCACCATAGGATTCGTTTCAGGGAACATACCACCTGCCATCATCTCCTTCACACTCCAAAAGTAAATCAGAAATCCTGCAGTAAATCAGTAAAATCCTGCATCCTTGGGACATGGTAAGTGTCCTGAAGACATGGCACAAGTGACTATGTATTGCAGCAGGAATGAGACATAATTCAGGCCATTGTAGCAGTCCAAACCTCCACATTTGTAGGCTACTACCACCAAGGGACATCTAACAGGGCCTAGTTTATAGCAGTGAACAAATGACATGTTGACTTGCAGAGGCTGCTAGAAGGGACAGTGTTGGTGAAGGTGCAAATTGGGTCCTCCTAATTTACATCCAGACTCAAAAAAATGTCCAGTGAGCACCCTTAGGAGCAGCATACTGGGCGGGCAGCATGCACTGCTGCATGAGTTGGGCAAGGTGGGAAGCACATCAGAGACTCAGGAGTGACTTTCATGAATGAGAGGGTTTCCAGATTGGACAGAGAGCCCATTTCATGCATTGCCCCACTACCTCTGTGCTTTGCAGAACCAGACCTCACTCTCATTTGGTTAGAATAATTTAGGGCCAAACTACATCCTATGTGGAAGATTTTCTTTAGCACCACATAGGTGTGTCTTTGTATGATTTGGGCTGGCACTGAGGGAAAGGAAATTTCTCCCTTTCCACTTGTGTCATCTCCCCAGTAGAAATGCCTTACCCACCCCACAGCTACAGCAGAGAGAGACAATCAAATATATTTACAGATACTCATCTTTTCTCCTGCTAGGTCTACTGGCTGTTCTGGGGGTGCATGCACTTTCCTTCAACCAGCACTGTAGCCCCTCCCACATGTTAATCATAAAGAAAATACTGGGAGAGATTCTGTTACAAAGTTCCCATCTAAATGTAGTTTGGTCCCTTAACTGTCTGTGTTATGACGTTTCTTCATGGAACTAATTCTTTCAATCGAGTCTTCCCTTTCTAAGTCTGTTTTTCACACCAATGGCTGCGCTGCTTCTGTCCGGTTTCTTTTAAATGACGGTCATTAATCTCCAGACTAGAATCCTGTCTGTTGCTTTTGGGTAATCAAAATATTCTAAATCCACTAAATTCCCCTTATCTGTCATGGCAGGAGTATCTTCAAAGGATCCCAGCAGGGTAGTTAAGCATGACATGACCTGCCTATGCCTTAATGTGTGCTGGCCCTGCCTTTAATCAAATTGGGCTTTCCCAGATATTCTCCCACCCTGACCCTTAAAATCCTCTCACAGATGTCCAGCCCACTGGCCTACACTTTCAAGCCCCTCTTTTTCTCCTTTCAAAACAACAAAGCCACCTTTTCTGCTGCTCAACTTCCAGACTTTGCACATACAGGAATCACTATATGTTACTTCTTGATGCTAGAGTATGTTTACCCCTGAGCAAATGATTAATGAACAAAGAGATACAATGGCTTCCATTGGACTGTTATATGGTTAGCTGGTATAATGTGAGCATTTGCTTTATAAGAGGCAGAATGGAGAAGAGAAAGCAAATGTATGCTGGAGGCTGGGATGGTTTGCAGGCTGGGCACAATCATATGACCGTTCCATCATTTGCCAAACTCTGCATGACTCCATGCAACTCTCAAGTACAGTACTTGGTTAAGTAATGGAAAACCTAAAGATTACAGGGAACATAACTAGCACTGCCATGGAAAATAGTATTCCGGTGGAGATGTTCTTCCTGTGTAACTCATAGACAGTTTACGCACTGGAGGTTTCATGCTGGGCTGCAGGCTGGAGTTTTGGTCTTGGCAGGTTGCTCCACCTCTTCCTGTACCCACATGGGGGAGCATTTGGCCCAGTGCACCTCATCCATCCCCGATTTGTGCTCCTGCACGGGAGCTGGGGCAGTGAAGTTCCCAGTGTGTAAACTGTCATAGAGTTGTTTGCCTTAAACAAAACACTGTGATGTCATTTTGTTTGACAACTTTCACCAGCAGCCAATGAGGTGCATGTTGGGGTAGGGAAATTCACAGGATTAGAGCATCAAAATATGGGGTAGGGAATACAAATAGAGGGAAGATCTTAACATAACACTGTCATTTTTCATTGTAACCCCAAAACATTTAGTTCGTTTGTCACTGTTCTCTCCATTACAATAAATCAAGAGTGAAACAGGTTGGTTAATTATACAGGAATAACCCAAAAAGTCATCAAGAACCAGACACAACACACAACACTCTCCTCATCTATGTTTTACAGATAGCCCTAAATATCAATCCATTGAATACTTATCCAGGATTGCTGGAAAGTACCAATCCTGAGCCTTAGCCAAAGTACCAATCCTGGGCCTTAGGAGGTCTGAGCAACAATAAATCTAGTGGAGGTGACAGCATTCCAAGTGAACTATTCAAAATCTTAAAAGACAATGCAGTAAAAGTGCTACACTCAATATGCCAGCAAATTTGGAAAACTCAGCAGTGGCCACAGGATTGGAAAAGATCAGTATACATTCCAATCCCAAAGAAGGGCAATGCCAAAGAATGTTCAAACTACCACACCATTGCACTCATTTCTCCTGCTAGCAAAGTTATGCTCAAAATCTTACAAGCTAGGCTCCAGCAATATGTGGACCGAGAACTTCCAGAAGTACAGGTAGGATTTCAAAGAGGCAGAGGAACTAGAGATCAAATTGCCAACATACGCTGGATCATGGAGAAAGCTAGGGAGTTCCAGAAAAACATCTATTTCTGCTTCATTGACTATGCTAAAGCCTTTGATTGTGTGGAGCACAACAAATTATGGCAAGTTCTTAAAGAGATGGGAATACCAGAGCATCTTATCTGTCTCTTGAGAAACCTATATGCAGGTCAAGAAGCAACAGTGAGAACCGGGCATGGAATCACTGACTGGTTCAAAATTGAGAAAGGAGTTCAGCAAGGCTGTATACTGTCGCCTTGCCTATTTAACTTGTATGCAGAGCACATCATGAGAAAGGCAGGGTTAGATGAGTCACAAATTGGGATCAAGATTGCAGGGAGAAATATCAACAACCTCAGATATGCAGATGATACCACTCTAATGGCAGAAAGTGAAGAGGAACTAAAGAGCCTGTTGATGCGGGTGAAGGAGGAGAGTGCAAAGGTTGGCTTGAAACTCAACATCAAGAAAACAAAGATCATGGCATCCGGCCCTCTCAATTCCTGGCAAATGGATGGGGAAGAAATTGAGGCAGTGACAGATTTTGTTTTCCTTTGCTCCAAGATCACTGCAGATAGGGACTGTAGCAAAGAAATTAAAAGATTTTTCAGTTATGTGAGGAGCAAACGTAAAGGAGGCAATAGGCCCACTGTTGGGTGCGGATGGACAAACTCTAACGGAAGATGCAGAGAAAGCAGAAAGGCTTAGTGCCTATTTTACATCTGTTTTTTCCCACAGGTCAAAGTGTTTAGGCACATCTAGAGATGGCCATAGCCAAAGGACAGTGTCTGGGTGGCAGGTTAACATGGATAGAGAGGTTGTCGAGAGGCATTTAGCTGCACTGGATGAGTTCAAATCCCCTGGTCTGGATGAAATGCACCCGAGAGTACTCAAAGAACTTTCCAGAGAACTTGCACAGCCCTTGTCCATCATCTTCGGAACCTCTTTAAGGACTGGAGATGTCCCGGAGGACTGGAAGAGAGCAAATGTTATTCCGATCTTCAAAAAAGGGAGGAAGGATGACCCGGGAAACTACAGACCAGTGAGTCTGACCTCTGTTGTGGGGAAGATAATGGAGCAGATATTAAAGGGAGCGATTTGCAAACATCTGGAGGACAATTTGGTGATCCAAGGAAGTCAGCATGGATTTGTCTCCAACAGGTCCTGCCAGACCAACCTGGTTTCCTTTTTTGACCAAGTAACAGGTTTGCTGGATCGGGGAAATTCGGTTGATGTCATTTACTTGGATTTTAGTAAAGCTTTTGACAAGGTTCCCCATGATGTTCTGATGGATAAATTGAAGGACTGCAATCTGGATTTTCAGATAGTCAGGTGGATAGGGAATTGGTTAGAGAACCGCACTCAAAGAGTTGTTGTCAATGGTGTTTCATCAGACTGGAGAGAGGTGAGTAGCGGGGTACCTCAGGGCTCGGTGCTTGGCCCGGTACTTTTTAACATATTGATTAATGATCTAGATGAGGGGGTGGAGGGACTACTCATCAAGTTTGCAGATGACACCAAATTGGGAGGACTGGCAAATACTCCGGAAGATGGAGACAGAGTTCAACGAGATCTGAACACAATGGAAAAATGGGCAAATGAGAACAAGATGCAATTTAATAAAGATAAGTGTAAAGTTCTGCATCTGGGTCAGAAAAATGAAAAGCATGCCTACTGGATGGGGGATACGCTTCTAGGTAACACTGTGTGTGAACGAGACCTTGGAGTACTTGTGGATTGTAAACTAAACATGAGCAGGCAGTGTGATGCAGCGGTAAAAAAGGCAAATGCCATTTTGGGCTGTATCAACAGAGGCATCACATCAAAATCACAAGATGTCATAGTCCCATTGTATACGGCACTGGTCAGACCACACTTGGAGTACTGTGTGCAGTTCTGGAGGCCTCACTTCAAGAAGGACGTAGATAAAATTGAAAGGGTACAGAGGAGAGCGACGAAGATGATCTGGGGCCAAGGGACCAAGCCCTATGAAGATAGGTTGAGGGACTTGGGAATGTTCAGCCTGGAGAAAAGGAGGTTGAGAGGGGACATGATAGCCCTCTTTAAGTATTTGAAAGGTTGTCACTTGGAGGAGGGCAGGATGCTGTTTCTGTTGGCTGCAGAGGAGAGGACACACAGTAATGGGTTTAAACTTCAAGTACAACGATATAGGCTAGATATCAGGAAAAAGTTTTTCACAGTCAGAGTAGTTCAGCAGTGGAATAGGCTGCCTAAGGAGGTGGTGAGCTCCCCCTCACTGGCAGTCTTCAAGCAAAGGTTGGATACACACTTTTCTTGGATGCTTTAGGATGCTTAGGGCTAATCCTGCGTTGAGCAGGGGGTTGGTCTAGATGGCCTGTATGGACCCTTCCAACTCTATGATTCTATGATTCTATGAAAAGATGCTTGATCCTGGGGAGGAAAGTTATGGCAAATCTAGACAGCATCCTGAAAAGCAGAGACATCACTTTGCCAACAGAAGTGTGTCTAGTCAAGGCTATGGTCTTCCCAGTTGCAATGTATGGCTGTGAAAGTTGGACCATAAGGAAGGCTGAGTGTCACACAATTGAGGCTTTTGAACTCTGGTGCTGGAGAAGACTCTTGCGAGTCCCTTGGACTGCAAGGTGTACAAACCGGACAGTTGTAGAGGAGAACAGCCCTGACTGCTCTTTAGAAGGCCAGATCCTGAAGATGAAACTCAAATACTTTGGCCACCTCATGAGAAGGAAGGACTCCCTGGAGAAGGGCCTAATGCTGGGAGCGATTGAGGGCAAAAGAAGAAGGGGACAACAGAGAATGAGGTGGCTGGATGGAGTCACTGAAGCAGTAGGTGCAAACTTAAATGGACTCCGGGGAATGGTAGAATACAGGAAGGCCTGGAGGATCATTGTCCATGGGGTCACGATGGGTCGGGCATGACTTTGCACCTAACAACAACCAATCCTGAACACTTAAACCAAAATCTTTAAGTAGTACAGTTTAGAGGGATAGTATACAGAACTATTTCTTCCTGCCTACAATTCAGTAACATTGCAATAATCTCAGTTTATCACAAATAAGTTATCAATGATTTAAATGGCTGTTTAGAAAGTCAAATATGCCACTTTTGGCCTAGATTCAAGTGTTAAACTTCCCCGTAAAATACACATATTTCCAATTCTTTTGCTTCAGTTTCTTGCTCTATGGTGGGCCGACTGTGATATAACCACTTAATTCTTAACTGAAGTGAGAGCACTGTGAGTGAGGGAGTGATGGTAAAATATTTATGAATTCTGGATAAATGCAAGTAAATACATAGCTGTCTGTTTGACTCATGTTTATTCATTATGGTAATAGGGAATTTAGCATGAATTTCTACAGGGAAAGCTGCACAGTCAATATTAATATCTAGACTTATGTTCAGGATGCAAATGTCACCTTACACTGATAGACTTAGAGAGGGAAGACAAGGAATGGAGCAGTGCAGAAGTGCAAGCAGGCCTGCATTTGGGAGCAACTTGGGAATCCTCCAGGATGTTTCCCTCTTTATCCCTCTTCTCTCTGGGTTATTCTGCTCCTGTGCTTTGGAGTTCTGCAGTTTGTATCAAGAAAGAATAATAGCAGAATCTGTTACGAGTACACTCCCCAACCTACTTTGCGATGCAGCAAGCTGAACAATTCTGTGGACAGGGAGACTGGGTTTGATTCCCTGTTCCTCCCCCACATGCCATCAGCTGGGTGACCTTGGGCCAGTCACAGCACTGATAAAGCTGTTCTGACCGAGCAGTAACATCAGGGCTCTCTCAGCCTCATCTATCTCACAGCATGTCCGAGGTGCGAAGAGAAAAGGGAAAGTGATTGTAAGCCACTTTGAGATGCCTTTGGGTAGAGAAAAGCAGCATACAATAACCAACTCTTCTTCTTCTTCTGGGCTGCAGCCTACCAGTTACAAAGGTGCCCTTGTTTGATAGCAGTTTTACACCAGATGAATACCTCAATGGATTTGTTGGCTGAGAAAAGCTTCCTTTGAAGCAGCATAGAAGATGCAACTTCAACAGATCCATTTAAAGCTAAACATGTGGCAAGCAAGGGTGTTAATTTATGAGCAAAGAAATGCCCCTTTCAATGCATCTTCAGATCATGCACAACACGTCACATGGTAGAATATTCGGGGGGCAAGGACTATGGAAATAGATATTGCATTACATCACTTCCTGTTTGGTACCTGGCATCACACTATGTTCTAAGAATTTCTCAGATCTGTGTGTTTTTCCAATACAGATTTGGGAAATCAGTAGAGAGAGAGAGTGAAATCAGAATATCACTTCCAGGTATGAAACTGGAACTGATGTTGCATTCTCATGCAGTGCTGATTTTTCACCTTAATTTGCTCCCAGAGCTCCATTGAGCAGCAGTGGGAACTTCCTCATCAGAGGCTGCCCATCATAGGGATTTAACTGATACCCCTGTCTTTTAATTAGGAATTATTTTTAATTCAACTCTCTTTCAAAGTTGAGCACTACATTATACATGTTCCCAAGCTTACCCCCAAGATCAAGTTGATAGACTTCATCTGGGAGTTTTGTGCTTCTCAGGCATGTGTAGTTCCAAATCAGTTCAGGACCATAGTATGTAAAAAGAGAGTATTAAGCCATTCTCCTGACTTGGAATAGCCTCAGTGAACTGTTATTTGCCTTGTTGGGAATTTAAAATGTAGCCAATCAGTATGTATGACCTTTCCTCAGCTGGTGAAATGGCAGCCTCCCAGGGCCATTTCAGGTTGGGAAATAGTGTGTAGAAGAGGGTTAAGCCGATGTACTCTGTCTGCTGCAGTCCCGGTTTGTATTGAATCTGAACAAGCCTGGGAAAGCAAAGAACTTCCACCCATGTCTGTCAACCTGACTTGGGGATGGACTCAGGAAAGTATAACATGTAGTGAAGACAGGACAACATTACTGAAGGCTGGCACTCTTCATTATCTGGTCTTGACACTTGGAAAGTTTGAATGTAACCAGACTGTAACCAGACATCATTCTTGGTTTAAAATCATGTATGCATTAAAATTGATACAGGGGTAGTCAACCTGTGGCCCTCCAGATGTCCATGGACTACAATTCCCAGGAGCCCCTGCCAGCAAATTCTGGCAGGGGCTCCTGGGAATTGTAGTCCATGAACATCTGGAGGACCACAGGTTGACTACCCCTGGATTAGCACAAGCAATAGCTAATTTGTTGACTCTAAGCATGGTGCCATCATTATCATTGTCGACACATCCTGCAATCCCAAGAACAAGTCAGCAAAGAGTGCTCCAAGTCTTCCCATTCTCTTCCTGTTTAATAAGGCAGGATCTTTTTGGTGTTATTAGATGACCAACCTGACTAGAAGAAGAAGAAGAAGAAGAAGAAGAAGAAGAAGAAGAAGAAGAAGAAGAAGAAGAAGAAGAAGAAGAAGAAGAAGAAGAAGAAGAAGAAGAGTTGGTTCTTATATGCCGCTTTTCCCTACCCAAAGGAGGCTCAAAGCGGCTTACAGTCACCTTCCCATTCCTCTCCCCACAACAGACACCCTGTGGGGTGGGTGAGGCTGAGAGAGCGCTGATATCACTGCCCGGTCAGAACAGTTTTATCAGTGCCATGGCGAGCCCAAGGTCACCCAGCTGGTTGCATGTGGGGGAGCGCAGAATTGAACCTGGCATGCCAGATTAGAAGTCCGCACTCCTAACCACTACACCAAACTAGAAGCACCAAATGGTTGCTGACGTTATATAATGTTTCATTTGGCGTGAAGAAAACATATAACTTTCAGGCTCATGTATTTTTAGGCAGTTTTGCATGTCATGTTTATTTTAACAAATGTAATCAAAGCAATTTTGTTTCTGGAAACAAATCCAGGAATTATTCAAAATACAGTATGAAGGTATCCTACTGAAGCCAAGAAGCTTTGGCGGTTTGAGCTTCCTAGTTGGGAGACTGTCTGGGAGCCTGTTGGCCAAACAGAGCTCTTTGCAGGTGGAGCAGAGTTTAACTGCAGTACAAAAACTGAATGTGCAATCCAGAGCAGAATTAACCTTTCTCAATCCATTGACTTCAACTGTACTACAAATACAGTATATAACTAAACTTAGAATTGCACTGTGGATAAATCAGATGCTATCAGGCCTTACTGAAAACCATCAAATGAGTAGTGAATCAAATTTATTTGGCTTGTAATGGGTGGCAATTCCAAGCCTAAACACTGTGCTCCTATGGGAAGATAGTCCTGAGCCACCTGCCTTTGACCTTGCTACTGCAATCCTTTTGTGCAAGTGCAGCCTATGGAAGTTTAAAAGTTTGGCATGAAAATGAATGCATTTTTATATGTTATGCAGAACAAAAGGTCTTACAAGATGGAATTGTTCCACCAGGGCTATGGTTAAGGCCTAAAAAAAATAGAAATGTGTTGGCCTCCCTGGTAAAAAAAAAAAAAGCCCCAAAATCCCAAATTATACCCAGCTAGGGTTGGTATAACCCTCCCTCTCTAGAGAACTAGGCACTGTTTGATTTAAATTTAATTTTAAGAATTTAAAATCTGTTTAATTTATTAATCTGATATTTTTTTAAGTATTTGTATATTTGATCTATGTTGTGTATTCTCTTTTTATCTCCACAGTTATGATGGTTTTTCATTTAGTCTGAGGAAGAGTGCGTGCACTCGAAAGCTCACACCATGGATAAATCTTTGTTGGTCTTAAAGGCGCCACTGGACTCTGATTTTGTTGTGCTACTTCAGACCAACACGGCTACCCACTTGAATCTCTCTTTTTATGTGTAATTTTACTCGTGATGTAATGTGCTCTAAAATCCTAGAGGTAGGGTGAAGAAGAAATGCCACAAATAAATAGATTCCTAAGATACCCTTTGCCAAAGGACTCAGAAAGAAAGGAAAAGCTGGGGGCTCTTCCTGTAATGAGAAGGGCTATTCAGCAACAGGAAACAAACATCTTTCTCATCACCTATCAGGGTCACAAGATGACAGCAGCAATGAGAAGTGAATGACTTTGCCTTGTGTGTGATGTTCATGGGAGGGAAGAGGAGGCCTGATAGGCAGCTTGCTCAGAAAACAAACAACTTCCTGGTGAAAACGATTGTTTTCCTTGTCTCCTGTCCTATTGCCTTACTCAGACCTCAGACTTCTCACTTTGCTTCCTGTAACTATGTGAAGGAAAGAAGCATCTGTAACAACAATTTGAAATGTAACACATTTCATCCTTTGTTCATTGGTGCCTTCCTTTATCACAAGTTTAGTATTTGGTGGTGTCAAAAATAACAAAACATCAGAAACAAGCACCATCATAGTAAATCAACCCCAGACAGCATTTAAGAACACATTTTGTCAACAGAAAAAGGAGAAGGTTACATATATGTGTGTGTGTGTGTGTATGTGTAAATAAAATAGGAAAATGCAAAAATGCAAATTAATTATAAATACATTAAATAAATTACATAGTACAACATTAAATATAATAAGAAATACATTAAGAAATCTCAATCTCAATATAGATCAATGTTCAATCTCTTAAGAATATTTAAGTGCTGTCCTTTCAACATTTTAATCCCCTCACACACTCTTACCGAATATTCTCTTTCTTCAGGAAGTATGCAAAAAAATGTCATGCAGTTGCTGCATTGAGAGTGACAATGCCACTACATTTGTAGCAGCAGTGACTAGGACTGCCGTTTGCTTGTTGAGGGTAAGAGATCTCCTACTCCCAGCAAGTCTTGCCTACTTGGCACTCCAGCAGCTGGCAGGAGTAACTAAAAAAAGAAAAAGAAATGGCTCTCAGTAACAACATGACATCACTTCGGAGAAATCCCAGGAGTTACATCACACCACTCAATAAATTGTGAGAAATTCTAGCATTTTGGGTAGTTCAGAGAATTGATGGCACTTCCAGGGATAAATTTTCAGTCTTCTTGAGGAATCACTGAACATGCTATGGCTCTTCCATAGAGTTTCCAGCAATTCCTACAGAGTTGCGACATCACTTCCTGTATTCCCTGGAAGTGATATCATGCCAGCACTAATAACTTGCCCCTCCAAGTCTCCTACTAAATGCCTGGCCAGACCTAGCACCCCTAGCAGTGATAGAGAAACAGAGAATTGCCTTCAGGCTTCAAGAAAGCCCAGAAGTGGCTACCCATTTGAACCCAGAAGTGGTGCAATTGTGAAACCCTTAGACGCCAAGTGAGGGCTGGTATAAAAATTGAACGAACAAATAAATAAATATAGTTGGAAAGCATATCGGTATACACACCTACTCAGGTCCTCTTGCCTTCCCATCCCCTCCAGGCCCATCATTTTGGGAGGGGGAACAGGTCAATATGACCATATATGGCCATATCACCAGATGTTTAACACATTTTAAAAAATATATAAAAATTAATTAACTCTCCCCATTCAGGAAACCCTTCCAGGGCTATCAAGAAATCCCAGGGTTTCATGAAACCCTGGCTGAGAAAGCCTGCTATACAGTCTGAGAGTGACATACCTGTAGGACTGCCTTTTGTACTACACCCCCCCCAAGGCCATTAAGATCATCTGACCAAAACCTATAAAAGATTTCTGGCCCACAGGAGGTGAGGCTGACCTCAGCCAGGGCCAGGGCCTTTTAGGCCTGATAGAAAACTCTGCTGAGAGAGATCAGGGCCCTGCAGAATCTTAACTAGTTCTGCAGGGCCTGAAAAACAAAGCTATTCCAGGCTTATGGCTGAGGTCCTGAAAGGCCATCAGAAAGTGCTGGCCTCACTACTGGGAACTGAGGGAAGATCTGCCCTCCAAACATTTGACCTCTCCCCAAATCTAAATTAGTTGAGTGCTATTATAATATAAAATGTTTTATTGACTGTTTATATGACTTCGTATTGTTATTGATTGTTATTACATATTGTTACCTGCCTTGAGTGTCTATGAAATGTGGGTTATAAAAATAAGGATTTATTTATTTACAAACCACATGGAAAATTAGGAAGAATCAAGGTTATTGCTTTAATAATTGGACTATCACTGCCTTATTGATCCATAATTGAACAGTCCCACAACTCTATATAGTTTAAGCCTCAGGTGGATATGGATGTTTTTATAGTATTTATGAAATTATCTTTTATGAAAGAATAATAGAATCCTGCAGTGCATTCCTATGCAGAGTTACTCCTGTCTAATTCCATTGCCATAGACTTGTGTCACTCTGCTCAAGATTATGTTCTGAAATCTCTTGTGAAAGAAATCCATAGTTTTGTGAGGTCAAGAAAACAGCTTCAATGTGAAAATCTATATGGCATAACCTTTACTGGGAGGGATATTTAAGAACAATGTTTTAAGGTACTAAAGCACAGCAAAACCATTCATAGTTTATATCCTAAGGACAGTCTACTTGGTCATTTTCAAGTCCTATCACTTGAGCAAGCAGTGCAGTAAATAAGAAGCTGGCAAATATGATTCTACTAATGAATCTATGCCATAATATGCTTGAAAGATAAATTTGAAATTTGCTGCTCACTGGGCCCATTATACCGTGGAATATGAGATCACATACATCTACTAAGAAACAACAAACCATTCCCTCTTCCTCCAAAGCAAGTGGGAGGAGACCAGGTGGCAAAAGCCTGGCCTCAGATGCAAGTGGTTCCTCTGCAGGCAATGTGCTCAATGGACTTAAATATCTAGGCCTTTCCATTTTTACCCATGGAAGGTCTGTCTATACACTAACACTTTTACCCTATCTGTGCAGGACTGATCCATCCACTGAGAGGAATGGAGAACCCCTTGCAGAAAGGATATCTGTATGGAGTCACTGGAGCTCTAGCACTGACAGGGAACTGCAAAATCAAGATATATACATACATATGTACGTACGTACTAGCTACACCATTTACAAGTTACAACACTGGAAATGGATTTTGACTAATAATTTGAGAACATATGAGAATGGGATTAGCCTAATTGCTAAACAGAAATGCTTAGAACAATTTTTCAGTTTTCTGTGCCATGACTACTTTTTGGGCTGAACCATAGCTATTGAGAAACATATTTGAATGCAAGCAGTTAACAGCGCTTTGACAACCACACAACGAATGAGAGCCAGCTGCCCAGATAAGGCAATTATAATATTTACTGCTAGTGATAAACAAAAAGGAATCTGAACAAAGATACAGCATTTCTTCAGTCCATCCAAAGGGTAATTGGTGGAGGGGGGGGATGCACTCTTTCTTCTGGCTTGTTAGACAGGTATAAATTATGTACCACTACCCGTTTAACCTTTGAAACCTCTTATTCTTCCTCTTAAAAAATATCCCATCATTTGCTAATTGCTTAAATGAAAAGGGTGTGATACTGCTTAGAAGTACCATTTACTAAATGTCAGATTGATAATCAGAAAGCTGGTCAGATTCCACACTGACAAACATAGAATCTACTAAATATTTCAGGAAATTAATAGCTATGTTAGAATGAGAATTTTTTCATACTATATGAAATCCAGGGGGGGGGGGAATCTACAAACTATATTATTTTTAGTGATAGAAGGTATGGACTGTATTCCATGATACCATCACTAAATTCCTGAGATCATTTATACTGATTCTTGCCATGCAAAGATAGGTAACAGGATGGTCTTAGCAGTACTGCAATATTGTGATTAGAGAGTGAAGAAAGTGATCAGGGATTCTCTAGGGGTTAGTTATACTAGCTGTTATTGTATTTTTAACTCTCCTGCTGGGAGAACATATCACAGCTATTTATTTTATTTATTTACTGTATTATATTTCCATACAGCCCTCCTTTATAGCTAAGGGCAGTTTACAATGGAACTATATTACTTTGGGGCAGCAGCCACTGATATACTGGGGTCATAGGATCAGCCTGCCAGGATTTTTAAATATAGATATATAAATGATGATAATGAAGAAGAAGAAGAGGAGGAGGAGTTGGGGCATTTCTGCACATTGTTAAAAATAGTATTATTCCAGCTGAGTGGCATAACGCTACATGTAATCGGGCCTCCTGCCCCTCCTCACTTTTTTTCTGTCTCGCTCTTCTCTGCTGCCATTTTGTGTTTCTCCCCTCCACAACTGCTGCTGGAAATGACAGAAGAGATCAATGCGATGTATACGCGACTCTCTTCCGCCTGTCAATCAAGCCAGGCAGCCAATCCCCTTTCTCCATGCTTTAAAGTGCTGGCGATGCCTGCTAATTTTTTAAAAATCAATAGTTCTCAGTTGAAACGCCTATGCATCTAATCAAAGATGCATAGTGCTTCTTTATTGCCACTACTTATGAAATCACAAGTCTTGTTTCTTTTAAAAATAAATCTCATTCCTGATTGGGAGGGAGCTTAGAGAGGCATGGGGGGAATTTTATTTTTTTGCCTTGGCCTGCACAATTGAATGCCTATTTGTTGCTCCAGGCAGTTCACTTAAAAAAAATTGCCATCCCCGGGAGAAGGGAGAGGGAGGCGGGTGCGAAGGTTGGACATTGGAGGTGGAGATAGCCCTTCTTCGTCTCCCTACATTTTTTTGGCTGGTGGCCTGCTGATTGCTCTCTGGTAGGTAGTGCTACATATGTTGGTGCATCCACTTTTTGGAATTCACCAACTAGTGCTTTAAAATGGAGGATGTAGCTGGTTGTTTACTGCTCAGATGTTGCATATTGGCGACTTCATGTGGAGGGGCCGTAATATAACGACAATGAAAGGTAATCATCTCACTATTTTTAAAGTGTGCGGAAATCCCCTCAGTTCTTGTATGCCGCCTTTATCTACCTGAAGGAGTCTTAAAGTGGCTTACAATTGCCTTCCCTTTCCTCTCCCCACAACAGACACCCTGTGAGGTGGGTGAGGCTGAGAGAGCCCTGATATCACTGCTCGGTCAGAACATCTTTATCAGTGCTGTGGCAAGGCCAAGGTCACCCAGCTGGCTGCATGTAGGTGAGCGCAGAATCAAACCCGGCTCGCCAAATTAGAAGTCCGCACTCCTAACCACTACACCAGGCTGGCGATAGATAGATACAGTTTATCATATTTGACCTATAATACTACTTGAGAAGCCCAGAATAGCCCAACCTCACCAGGAATACTAGGGTTGCTCCACAGAGGCAGAAAATGACAAACCAAACATCTCTTGTCTTGAAAACCGTATGGGGTCACTATAGGTCAGCTGTGACTTTTCTCTCCTTTCCTCATAGTCCTGAATGGCTTGTGAAAGGAAGATTTTGCTTGTTACAAAACAGTAGCATTTAACTAAATTTATTCCCCAACCGAAACTTTTGTACACATATCATACTGAGTTATGTTTTCTAGATCTTGCACATGTGTTGGTCTTATAAGGCTTTAGACATTTTAAGGCTTCCTTATTTACTACAGTTGAGAGGATATTTCCACATATCAAAAAGGATGTTTGTGACATTCTCCTGGACAGCAGTGAATAATACAGGAGAGCTATTAATTAGTTAATTAACACCTGAAGAATATGGTCACATCTAGAAATGGTAGTAGGCAAGGTATAGTCTCTGACTGGTGGGTTGACATGGACAGTGAGGTTGCTGAGAGGCACCCGGCTGTTCTGGATGAGTTCAAATCCCTGGGATGGAAGGTATGCATTCAAGAGTGCTCAAAGAACTTTCTGGAGTGCTTGCAGAACCTTTGTCCATCATCTTTCAGACCATTTGAAGGACTGGAGTTGTGCCAGAATGTTGAAGGAGAGCAAAGGCTATCCCAGTCTTCAAAAAAGGGAGGAGAGATGAACCACGAAGCTACAGGCCAGTAAGTCTGACCTCAGTTTCAGGAAAGATAAAGCTGATATTAAATGGGGCAATCTGCAAACATCTGAATTTGGTGATCTGAGAAAATCAGCACAGACTTGTCTCCAACAAGTCCTGCCAGATCAACCTGCTTTACTTCTTTGACAGAGTGACTGGCTTACTAGATCATAGAAACTCAGTTGACCAGGGCCAAGTTCTTTTTGGTCCTGGCCCCAACCTGGTGGAATGAGCTCCCAGAGGAGCTGCAGGCCCTGCAGAAGCTTTCAGCGGGGGCCTGCAAAATGGAGCTCTTCCGCCAGGTCTATGGTTAAGTCAACAAGGAGGGCCATTTCGCACGGGGATCTTTGTTGCAAATTGGTCACTGAATGAAAAATCGCCATTTAAAATAGTGGAATTCGTCGTTTTGCATACCTGGCTTTGTAGTGGAATCAGTTGCGTTTTTTAGCGTTTCCCACAGGCTTCCGGTCTCGGCAGAAATCGCTAGAAAGGAAGCGCTATTGCCAAGCTCGTCCCGCCCCTGGCCGTCAAGCAGCCAATGGGCAGCCGTTAGCATGCTCCCAAACAGCCCCTTTCCCTTTAAGAAAGGTTTTTTAAAAAAAAAAACACACCCATTGTAACGAATCTGAGTAGATTCGTTGCAATGGAGAGACCCATCCAGCTGCCTGGGGTGTTTGAGCTGTAGTTTGATTGTTTGATCGTTAACACGCTGGCTCCGTTTGATTGATCGTTAACACGCTGGCTCCGAGTGAGAAAAAAAAAATCCCCCCCCTCTCACGGCCCGATTTTCGGCTGAATGGAATGTGTGAAACTGAAGGTCACTTAGTGACTGAAGGGGAGGGACTGAAGCCGGGGAAGCCTCTGTTTGAGCTGTCATTTGATCGTGGCCATGCTGCCTCCGAGTGGAAAAAAAAAATCCCCCCTCCCCCCCCCACGGGCGCGATTTTCAGCCGAAACAGTGTGAAAAATAAAGGGAAAATACATCAGCAAACGGGCTTCTGCGGGCTTCTTGTGCTTAGTGACTAAACTGCTCTGAGGAGGGACTGCAGCCTGGGAAGCCTCACTGGCTAAACCGAGGCTCGCCGGTGCGTTGATCTCCACTCGCTCGGGGGAAAAAAAATGGCGATCGCTTCGCCGGAAGTTTGGAGGACAGGCTCAGGAGGAGGGACTTTGAAGAACCCACAACAATGGTAACGCACAGGTCTTTATCGCTATTGTTGCAGATTGGTTGCAGGAGTGTATCGCTATCCGGAGGGTGAATCCACTTTTCTGGATTCCCCTGAAAGCGCCACAACGAAGCGCTTTTTGCTGATTGGTTTCAGGATTGCTGCAGATTGTCTACGACGTCGTGGGTTATGGAAAATTAGTAGCGTTTCCAATTAGCAACCATTGTGCTATTTTGAAGCCGTGCGAAATGGCCCGGAAGATCAGCCCCCCCATGGGAGTGGCGGTAGCGAAGTCTATTATCACCCTCTTGCACCTTCCCCTCTAGATGAAGAAGATTTGGGGTTTTAGGTGCAGGAGGAGTTTTTTTCACTGCAGCATCTTTGTTTTATGGGGTTGTATTGTACGTATTTTGCTTTTCTATATCGGTTTTAATTGATTGTACTGGGGTTTTTATCTGAGTGTTGTAACCTGCCTTGAGCCTTAGGGGGGAAGCAGGTAATAATGATGATGATGATGATGATGATGATGATGATGATGATGATGATGATGATTTGGATTTCAGTAAGATTGTTTCCCCATGATGTTCTGATGGGTAAATGAGGACCACAACCTGGATTTCTTCTGGATGGTTAAGTGGATAGGAACACCCCAGAAGATAGAGATAGAGTTCAACAAGGTCTGCACATGCTGGAAAAGTGGACAAATGAGAACAATATGCAATTCAATAAGGATAAATCCAGACTTTATTATTATTATTATTATTATTATTATTATTATTATTATTATTATTATTATTATTATTATTATTATTATTATTATTTAATTTTTAGCTCGCCACTCCCACGAAGGAGTGTCCATAAAAACCCCATCTGGGTTCTACATCTGGGCCACAAAAATGAGAAGCATGCATACTGAATGAGAGAGACACTTCTGGGAAGCAGTGTGGGTCAATGAGATCTTGTGGTACTTGTGGACTGTAAGGTAAATGTGAGCAGATAGTGTGATGCAGTGTAATAGGCTGTGGCAACTGAAGCATATCATCAAAACTACAAGATGTCATAGCCCTGCTGTATACCACATTGTTATACTGCATCTGGAGTACTGTGGGCAGTTCTGGAGGCCTCACTTCAAAAAGGACATGGAAAAAAATTGAGACGATTTAGATAAGAGCATCAAGGATGATCTGGGGCCTGAGGACCAAGCCCTGTGAGGAAAGGCTGAGAGACCCAGGAATGTCCAGCCTGGAGAAGAGGCAGTTGAGAAGGGACATAATTGGCTTTCTTTAAGTATTTGAAAGGTTTAGTGGTCCCCAACCTTTTTATCACCGGGGACCACTCAACACAGGGGACTGCTCACCGGGGACCACTCAACACCACGCCCGGTGGTGGGGTGGTCTACTCTCAACCACTGCCCTAGCACTCTCTGATCGCTATGGTAATGTTTAAACATCCCTTCAAAATAAGATACAGACACGCCACAACAATGAAGTGTGTTGTAAAGGGCTGGGGGGGATGAAGTAAAAGGCCGGGGGGGGGGAGAAGGCGTCCTTCGGGGGCCACCTCCAATTAGTTGAAGGACCACATGTGGTCCGCGGCCCACAGGTTGGGGATCGCTAACTTGGAGGACGGCAGGGAGAGGAAAGGACCCACAGTAATGGCTTTAAACTACATGTAGAACAGTTTTGGCTAGATAGCAGGTTGGGGGTATTTACAGAGTTGTTCAGCCTTGAAAGCTGCCTAAGGAGGTAGTAAGCTCTCCCTCACAGGTGGTCTTTAACTAGCAGCTGGACAGCTACTTATCAAGGATGTTTTGGGCTGATCCTGCATTGAGCAGGGGGTTGGACTTGATGGCCTGTACGGTCCCTTCCAACTCTATGGTTCTATGATTAATATAAACAGCTTTTATTCTACATAAGAAAACAAATGATCTGCTCATGCTCACAGGCACTTTGCTAATTCAAAGTAAATGGTGTAGTAAAGTAAATGGGAAGTAAATGGTGTAGTAAAGCTTGGAAATAATTTGTTGGTAAGCCTAAATGAACAATGAGCTGGTTTTGACGAAGCCACTGGGCTGAATCTGGGCATTTCAGAGGTCTTAACTGCTATTGTAACTAAGCTTCTGTGGGATTTGGGGGCTGTTGCTGCTTCATATGTGCTGTTCAGACTGTAGAATGCTATGTCAGATGGCTCAGAGCCAAAGTCAACATGCTCTATAAACTCTTGTAATGCTTAGATTGCTACATATAAGCTATCAGATAGAACTGCCATGTTTCAGTCAGCTCTGTACTCTAAAAATATGATGCTTATTTTGTAGCTTGTACATAAACGGGGTAAACAAAAAAACATACAAGTACTGATCTGCATATTTAATAATTGAATATCAGAGTTCCTATTTGTCTCCTTTGCATTTACTAGGGTTTTGTGTGACAGTTTTCCTTTGCAATCATGAACTGTTATGAGTTTTAATCTGTAGTAAATCTTTCATCTTCTCATCACTACTTCAGAATAGTAATGGCAGAACTAATATTTGCTTCTCTGATACATAATCCAACGAAGGCTGTTCTCAGGCTCTCACTATAAATAATAAAATTTATAATTTGAATGAAATATTTAAATTGTAAGTCCAATGCAGTAATTACTAGTAGATCCTGTCTTCCCCCATTCTCTCAGCCGTGACTAATCTCATAGTCCATGGGTATTTTCACACATTAGGAATTCAATGCTATTTTGACCATACTTTAGAGAAGATGGTTTTTAAAATGTGGTATAATCAGGAGTTACTGTTTTCCCTCTTGCCTTATACCATATGGTCTAGCAAGTTTGCTTAAGTCATGCTGAATAACCTTTACTTTCCTACTGTCTTGGTGATCACGTATTTCTAAATGCTAAGAACAAAGTAAAATGATGAAATGATCCAAAAATCAGCTGAGATGCACTGCTGAGCTGCATGAAGGAATCACATCTATGTTGAATTCAACTTTCTAGGAAACAATTAAAGGCTTTTTCAGATTCTGTGCTTCAGTGGAGAGACTTTTAATTTAGTCCAGGGTATTCATTTTAACCAGAATTTGAAAAACATCATCAGAAGTCATTAGGAGGCAAATGTGTATGTGTATGTGTGTGTGTGTGTTCTCCTCCGGCTGTAGCTCAGAGGAAACCAGCTGAGCTTGTATAATGCTGGTTGACTGGTTGTTAATAAAGTCAATGGTGGTTTATCCATGAAGCACATGCTACAGGCCCTACACTTCCCTGGGCCCCATATGGTGCCTCCCCCCTTCCATGGATAAGAGCCATAGCCTCTCTCCTCCCCTCTTTTCCTCTTTAAGAATACTCAGGGCCTTTACGCACGGGGATCAAGTACAGAGCCTTGGCCCTTTCCCCTCTTTTGCTGCACATACTCAGTCTGACATTAAGTCATGTAACTTCTTCCTTTGCAACACTGCAAAAAATACCCCTTCCTCCCCAACCCCATAGCAAAAACTTTGGTTCATGTTCTAATAATCTTGTCCCTACTGTGGCCTCTCTGCTTTTCCATTGCCATGTTGTGGACTTCTCACTGCACTCCAGCATTTTGCCACCCAAACCTTTCTCATTGTTCTGCTAATGTTATACACTTTTACATCTCCTCACTGGTTTCTTATCTGTTCCTAGATCCAACCCAAATTCCTCATCCTTATCTTCAAAGCCCTCCATGTACTGTTCTCGCTTATCTCTGTGCTCTCATATCCTGACATATCATGGCTCACAACCTTTGATCCTCTAACAACACCTCTTTCTCTTTCTGCAAAGCCCTCCTCAAAATCTACCTTTTCTGTGAAGGCTTTGGCATGCCCCTTCGCCCATCTTCCCTACAAAAACTAAGGCCAAACACATAGAACAGGAACAAATATATATTCTTCCACTTTTTATCCCCACTATCACTTCCTTCCCCTTCTCCTATTACTTGCTTAGGCCAAAATTTATATTGTAAGTTCCTTGGGACAGGTGAATCACTCAACTGAAGCAAAACAAAAAGGTAGTAGAAAGTGGGGTACAAAACCCCCCAGCTCTCACACTGATGCTACTATATAAATAAATAGTCATCATGAAGCCAGCTCTTTCCTGTTTCAGAGCAGACTGTTAAGTGTAAAAAAAGAAGTATGAAACCCTTTTTAAAAAGATAAACATTTAAATCAGATAACTGCATACACTTGAAAATGAAAAATAAAACACAGTAGACCACTCAGTTAAAACAAGTTTTTTGTCATCTTTTGGCAACCCTGTAGAGTTTCCTAACTAGCTACTTTGGTATTCTTTGATGGTCTCCCATTTAAATACTAACCAAGCCCAACCATGTTTTGTAGCTAAGATCTGATGAGATCTGGCTAAAGTGGGCTATCCAGGTCATGGCAAGAAAACATTATTTGTATTTAACTCAGGGCCAGTTGTGCTCATTAAGAAGATCATCCCACACCTGTTCAGGTACACGGCTCCTGATAGCATTCACTTTCATTAGTACTACAATATGGAAAGATGGGGTATTCCCCCCCCCAGTAGCAGGGATTACATATTCCAAAACAAATATTCATTTGCTAGGGGCAAGCACAGGATCGTGGTGTGTTTTTATGTAGAACATGGCTGAAGAGACTTATACAAAGCCCTGAAATATGACTTCACACAAAAACCTCCTAATATTTTACCTCTTTTTAAAATTGCCCTCTTCTTCCCAGCTGCCATTCTTGCAGCCTTGAGGTGAAAGGAAAGAGGCTAATTATGCATTACTGCAATTCAATTTTTACCTGCTCTGAAGTAAATTGAAGGGCTTCTGTTATGGTTATCTATTCTTAAAATTGCACTTCAAAAATATGAACTTCCTTCCCCTCCACACTACAATGAGATTAATGATCAACTGGGACTTTAAAATTAGTCTCCTAGATTTCCTATCCATTTTGCAGTTTTCTTTCCTCTGACTCTGAAAAAAAGGGACTCAAATGTTCACAGACGAGAGATAGAACAGAGGCCTTGGCAGCTCCTGCCTGTCTCAGGTTTCTTTTCCTCTTTAATGGTTCACACACACCCCTCACAATGTCTGTCTCTGATTTTCAGGGCATGACCTTGCTTTTACATCAAACATTCCCCTCATCCTGCTGTTGTCTGGCTAGATTACTGAAGTTAAAGCTGATCTTTCATTAAAACTTTTGGGCTTTATTATTTTCCTAAACTATAACCCATCTAAAACATAAAGCCCTGTTCATCCTTTCCAAAAACTCCCAGGCTTTGATTCTTTGTCTATGACTGAGCTATCAGACAGCTGCAAGGTACGATGGCAAGGAGAATGCAACTCAGAGAATGGATGTCTAGTTTAGATATACCAAAGGAACTGCAGCATATTAATAGTTGTTCTGAACTGTCCCTTTTGTTCCTAAACTAGCAACCATTCTACTTCCTGAAAAACTGCCTGATTTGTAATGGTTGTGTTAGCTGTCAGACCCCTCCTCTCTTTGAGGGGAATTTTGCCTGCAAACACCCTTTGTCAACATCTCCTGCACCTCAGTGTTATATTACTCTGCAACTGTAACTCTATGCTGGAAATGTACAAATGTCAGAGTCACCCAAAGGCTGACCAGCAATAGCTGCACTCATGCAGAAGACAGGAAAATGTGCTCTCCAGCCAGATGCCATGCTTTCCAGGAGCTGCCTAGATGACACCATTATGGACTCAACTGCTCATTATGTATACAACTGCTGGCTTTTCTCTCCCCTCTATAGATAACAATACCCATTTGCAGGTCAATGACATACCTGAGAATATATACCAATCCTATCACCCTTTAAGTGCTTCTTCCTTCCCACCACACCTATGGAATTCTATGAGTTATGATTAATAACCCACCATGCCTAGCCTATTTCCTGTCCTCTAATCCCAGGGTCATTGCATTTTGCCTCAGTTCAGGTGATACCATCATGTCTGTGTTTCTTTTCCTGGAAAACCCATCAAAGGTCCACTCAAGACCATCACAAATATTAAGGCTGTCCTGGGAAACCTCTAGTTCCTTGCCCCATGTTTTGCCCACACTGGACAAGAACACCACTCACCTTCTAGGTTTCTTTATTATACACATGCAATCTCATCAAGCCCATTGTTCTAGGAGCTACAGCACCCAGCCTTATTTGAGGCACATGCCAGAACCCCTCTGTCTATGTATATCCTCTGGATATCTCGCATACACCTGAAGTACTGGTCATTTTCTGTTTCTCTGGACTTCGATATGTCATGAAGGTAGATATACTTTGCTTTTTCCCCTTATGGTTCCCTATTGTACCATCTCACCTGTGTTTCTCCTCTTGTGTGTATGCTTAGTTTAATGTATGTGCAAGTGTGCTAGTTTTGTTTTTAATTTGTTTTTCAATAAAAATCATTTTCATTTTATTTCAAACTGGTCTCTATGTGAGTTTCCAAGGGAAGGACACTGGTATATCCAAGTAGACATCCTGTAGTTACCGGCTTCTAACTAAATCTTCTAGATTATTCTAATTCCCCCATCTAAATTCAGAAAACATTCTAATTTGGGTGACAGTTGGAGTAACAATCATGTCTTCATCTTGTCAACTAGAGTTGCCAAATTGGGTTGGGCAGTTCCTGGATATTTGGGATCCAACCGCTTCATGTCTACCCATTGATAAACTTGTACTGTCACGCTCACAAAAGAAAAAAGAAAATTTTTAGGGCCCACTAGAATTTATTACATTTTGCCTAAAACAGAAAATAAAATGTTGAAATATTTAAAGTTATATCAAAAACATTTTAATATTGATATTATAATTTTGGGAGGAGGCCACAAAGAAGAAAGTACTTCAGGTCCTTCAAAGTCATAATGTGGCCCTGCTTGGAATTACAGTGTATCTCCAGACTACAGTGATCATTTCTCCTGGAGAGCGACAATGGATGATTTTGAGGCTGGTCTCTTTGACATTATACCCCACTGAGGTTATACCCCCCTTCCTATGATCTACCTCCAAATCTCCAGGAGTGCTCTAACCAGGATTTGGCAACTACCCCCATCCCCTGTCAGTGGCTGAGGAAGACTAGGGGGCTTTTTGCACGGCTTCAAAATAGCACAATGGTTGCTAATTGAAAACGCTACTGATTTGGAATAACGCACAACGTCGTAGACAATCTGCAACACTCCTGAAACCGATCAGCAAAAAGCGCTTCGTTGTAGCGCTTTCAGGGGAATCCCAAAAAGTGGATTCACCCTCCGGAAAGCGATACACTCCTGCAACCAATCTGCAACACTAGCGATAAAGACCTGTGCGTTAACATTGTTGCGGTTTCTTCAAAGTCCCTCCTCCTGAGCCTGTCCTCCAAACTTCCGGCGAAGCGATCGCCATTTTTTTTCTCCGAGCGAGCGGGGATAAATGCACCAGCGAGCCTCTTTCTGTTTAGAGGCTTCCCTGGCTTCAGTCCTTCACCTTTAGTCACTAAGCACAAACCACATAAAAGCCCGTTTGCTGAAATAAAGTCCCTTTATTTTTTACACATTAATTCAGCCGAAAATCGGGCCCGTGAGGGGGGGGGGGGATTTTTTTTTTTATCACTCGAGGCAGCGTGGCAACGATCATACGATCAAACGACAGCTCACATTAGGCAGCTGGATGGGTCTCTCCGTTGCAACGAATCTACCCAGATTCGTTGCTATGGGTCTGTTTTTTTTTTTTTTTAACTTTCTTAAAGGGAAAGGGGCTGTTTGGGAGCATGCTAACGGCTGCCCATTGGCTGCTTGACGGCCAGGGGCGGGACGAGCTTGGCAATAGCGCTTCCTTTCTAGCGATTTCTGCCGAGACCGGAAGCCTGTGGGAAACGCTAAAAAACGCAACTGATTCCACTACAAAGGCAGGTATGCATAACGACGAATTCCACTATTTTAAATGGCAATTTTTCATTCCGCAAACAATTTGCAACAAAGATCCCCGTGCGTAAAGGCCCTAGGCATCCCTAATTTCTAGTAACAAAAATCTGAAGGTGTTGTGCAAAATAAACAGTCCATATGTTCCTTGCCAAGGATGTTTCAGAAGAGTAGGGTAAATGTGAACAAAGAGGACTGAATCCCATGAGATAGCAGCACAGGCAACATTCCTAGGTATGAGGCTATTTCAACCATGGCAGCCTACTTGGAATGAGAGCAAAATTGCATGAGAAGAGGGAACAGAGAGTTAATAAAGTATGGAATGTACCAATTAAAAAAAAAGAATAGATAGTAGTCCAAGAAATGTTTTAAAAGGATGTAATTCTTGAGGATGTGGAAACCCAGGTACAGCTATCAAGTACCCTGAAGTTGGGCAAGTCGGCCCAGCTTTTCTAACAGACCTCTAATAAAACTAAGAACATTGCTCTGCCCTCCTAGAGGAAGGGAAATCAAATGCTAAGTGAAGCACAAAGAATTTTTGCACATTCCCATCCACTCTCTCTGCAGAAGTTCCACATACTTTTGGATTTACTGCTAACACTGTATGAGACCAGGGCCCAGATGATTCACTCCTACTCTAGGGATTTCAGGTACCCCGGAAGAGGTTGTGGCATCTCAGAGCGAAATATGAGTAAAGTTTTGGGTAAGCCTCTCATCCAGATATAACCCTCGGCCATGAGAAGTAACAGAAGTATTTGTTCTGTAGCAAGGTGCCATGTTTTTACTAGCCAGTATTTTTATGTTATTTTATTTCTCTTTAAAGTTTTATTTCACAAAATGCATATCCTGCCTTTCTGCTCTCACAAGGGCTGCCAAGGCATGAAGTGTAGGTCAATTTTGTTCAAGGCACAAATTAAAAGCCACTATTCAAACAACAGAAATGCATACCTATGTGGAAAGATGGCCTAAGCATTGCAGTATGAATAATAAAACAGATGGGTGATGACAAAATAACCTCTAAAGGAAAATACTTTTGAGCAAAATTGTAACTCAAGAAAAACAACACAATCTTATTTCAGCAGAATGATTTTCATGTAAACTACTCTTAGAGAATGAAACCCACCACAGGATATGTTCCCGTAAGTTGCTCTTTCTCTCCTTCCCCCTTTAGACCTTTGCACGCTGTCCCAGCCCCTGGCTAATTGGATACATCTGACATATCGGCTTCTTTGAAAGTTCTCCAAGAAACCATTGCAAGGAGCCTATTTGCTTCATACCAAATCTACAGAGTGAAAGTTTTACCAGCTGGAAACTCCTGAACCAAAGCTGTTCTTTTGACAAAAAGCAAACAAATAGATTGGATCCAGACCAAGGTGGCTTTCAACTTTCCTGTTAACGTATCACACTCATTACATGGGTGGGGGGAGAGGTAATGCAGGCACTACTTGTTGAACTTCAGTAGTTTATTTGAAGGGAGAATCAAAGGATCTAAGACAAGCTTTTAACCTTATTATCTTAAGTCTTCAGCTGTACTTTATACTTAGCTTCAGAATGCTGAATGCCAGTGCTTTTTCTGAAATTGCTCTGTAATCCGAATGCAAAGTCCCATCTGCTGGACCAGTAGCAAGGCATTTTGGGGCAATACAGGGGGCAACAAACCTGCAGTCTTGAGAACAATACTGCTGGGCCACTATGCTACTCACCCCTAGTTTCAGCTCATGTAAAGGTAAAGGTAAAGGTATCCCCTGTGCAAGCACCGAGTCATGTCTGACCCTTGGGGTGATGCTCTCTAGCGTTTTCATGGCAGACTCAATACGGGGTGGTTTGCCAGTGCCTTCCCCAGTCATTACCGTTTACCCCCCAGCAAGCTGGGTACTCATTTTACCGACCTCGGAAGGATGGAAGGCTGAGTCAACCTTGAGCCGGCTGCTGGGATCGAACACCCAGCGTCATGGGCAAAGCTTTCAGATGGCTGCCTTACCACTCTGCGCCGCAAGAGGCTCTTTCAGCTCATGTAAATTACATTAAATATTACCGGCTCAATGCCACTCCTTGTGGGATCCCACTGCTTACCTCTCTCCATTATGAGGACTGTCCTTTGAGTCCTACTCTTTCCTGTCATTTAACCATTTTTAAATCCATTAGAGAACCTATGACAGTTTTCTCCCATGACTGCTAAGTTTACGCAGGAATCTTTGGTAAGAGACCTACTCAAAAACCTTTTGAAAGTCTACTGGGTCACCATTGTCTACATGCAAGTTCACTTTCTCCAAACACTCCAAAAGGTTAGTGAGGCAGGACTTCCCCTGTTTAAGAATCCATGCTCACTTTCCATCAGCAGATTTTGCCCCTCTATGTGCCTAACAATTCTGACACTGATTACAATTTCTTCTAATTTATCTGGCACAGATGCTAGGCTGACTGGCCTTTAATTTCCTGGTTCCCCTTTGCATTGTGTTTTAAAAACTGGTGTAACATTTGCTACTCTCCAGTCTTCTGGAACAGCAGTTGAATTTAGTGATAAGTTACACATATGAATTGGTAGATCAACTATCTCACATCAGAGTTCCATAAGAACAAGCCATCCTGGGAGTGGTTATTGTCAGCTGTATGCCATCAGGACCAGGAGACTTAATGGTTTTTAATTTCCCCAGTAGGTCTAGAACAGCATCTTGTTTACCTAAATTTGGCTAAGTTCTTCAGACTCCCTTTCTGAGAATAGGAGCTGTGGCACGGGTATATGCCCCACACTTTCCACAGTGAACACAGAATCAAAAAAGTCATTGAGACCGTTTCTACATTGGAGGTTCTGCACCAGGCTGCAGGCTGAAATTTGAGCTAGGGCAGGTTGCAAAGCCACCTGAGGCAATTAAAAGAATTTAAAAACATAGTATTGCGTTGGTATGCAATACCACATCCCTTAAAATAAAAAACAAAACAGGCTCATGCTGGCCCACAGGGCAGCAGAACCTTGCCATCCTGGCTCCCATGTAGGACCACAGCTCCAGGGTGGATGAGGTGCAATGGGCCAAATGCTCCCCCGTGCAGGAGTGGGAAGATGTGGGGCAATCTGCTCTGGATCAAACATCAGGCAGCAGCCCGGCATGGAGCCTCCCGTGTGGTAAAGGTCTGTCAGATTTCTTTTTACTATTTACCTCCTTCTTGTAATGTTCTCTTTTAATATCAAATATTATAGATTTTGACTTAGGGGTCAGCCAAGAGAACTCATCCTTGCCGCAGTAAGCCCTCATTTCCTGGTCTTCCAGCTCATGCCTGCCCCTCTGGGCTGAGGTGATCCTGGTGGGGTGATCCTCACATTTGGGTGATCCCAGGCCATCAGTCAGACCATTACTGTTTCTGGTGGCCTTCATGGCCAATCCACCCCTGTATCTTCTCTCCATTTCATATCATCTTCACAACAAAGTTGAAAAATAAGTTGTGCTAGATAGACTTGTAGATAGTGACTAATCCCAGAGCAGTCAGCGAGCTCCATGGCTGAGCTCAAGCCTCCTAATAATTATGCCACACTGGGACCTAGAAGCAAGGTCCAGGCACAGGGAAGGAAATTCTGGGGAGCACAACTCTGAGTACAACTCTGTTCCCATTAAACAGGCCATTTCTGTCACAAAACAGATCTTTTTTCATCACTCAAACTAGAATTATGTGACAGGAGATATTCATGCTTCCAAAGATAAGATGATTCAGCTATGCTCAGAAAGAACGGATGTTTTTACTTCCAACTTTACTGACAATAACAATAACACCTGGTGAATTGTTCGAAAAGGTGCAGATTGCTTTTGGCATCCTCTGTGCTGATTCTCATCTAATTTTATATAGTTGCTTCACGTATGTTTGAGACAATCTTCTTGTACAAGTGCTGATCAGCAGCCCACTCACAGTATGGACAAATTCTATTATAGTTGAGCAGATGTGTGTGTCTGTGTGTGGGGGGAGGGGGTTCAATTTCACATTGGAAGGAAGTTTTATCTTACCAGTGTTTATTTAAGCCAAAGACAAATTTGATTTTATCTGTTATTGAAAGGATAAAACTGTTTATTAATATTTTCCAGTTTATTAATATTTTCCAGTTTATTAATATTTTCCAGTTTCATAAAGGCCAGGCTGCCTCATTACACAGGCAAATAACAAACAAGTGAACGTTTAGTACTTCTGATATAATCCACACAGGAGCCAGTTTATTGTATTTAAGGATTAGATACGGATGCTGCCTCCGGTCGAGCTCACAGCTCAGCAATATCAGCTGCTGGCCAAAAGGCCCCTGAGATGAGCGGGATCTTATTGTGAAGCCCATTTTGGCAGATAAACTCATAGAGGAGGGGAATGCATATGACGACATCTGAGAATGAAAGGAAAGGAACAAATTTAAGCTCTCGTCACACACACATATTTTGAGAAATGCACCATATACATGATTGGCCTAAACTACACCACCCCCCACCTGCCCCAGCACCCTAAATCTCATTTAGAGTGAGGCCAGACTCTCCCCAAGGCATTGTGCTCTCCTACATGAAAGGATGGCATTGCTTGAAGTAAACACCTGCTTCCACTTTGGATCTAGTCCAGACAAGCAGACAGCCTAATCCAATGGTCCAGAAGACTGAGATGATGTAACCATGAAATAGGATAAAGGAAACTAAAAGAAAGGGATCCTCCCTCCACTCATGTAAAGAACAAATGCTTCAGGGAGCTTTCAGTTTTCTGTTTATTGATCCAAAGTATGTTGCACATATTAAGGAGTCTCTTCATACAGGGATCACTTTACTGTTGGTTTCTTAAGAATATTTCAGTATACAGATTGTTTCAGAGGGTCCATTGGTTGGTCTGCAGCAGAACCACTGGATACAAGTCCAGTAATACCTTAGCAACCTTCAAGGTTTACAGGGTATGAGATTTTGAGAGTCAAAACTATCTAGCTGTTCAGTATATGGTGTAAATTTAAGCCAGGGGCAGTCAAACTACGGCCCTCCAGATGTCCATGGACTACAATTCCCACGAGCCCCTGCCAGCATTCGCTGGCAGGGGCTCGTGGGAATTGTAGTCCATGAACATCTGGAGGGCCGCAGTTTGACTACCCCTGATTTAAGCCATCTTGGGGTAGTGGTTAAGGGTGGTGTCTTCTCATCTGGCAAGCCAGATTTGATTTCACGTTCCCCCACATGCAGCCAGCTGGGTGACCTTGGGCCTGCCACAGCACTGATAAAGCTGTTCTGACTAAGCAGCAATATCAGGGCTCTCTCAGCCTCACCCACCTCGCAGGGTGCCTGTTGTGGGGAGAGGAAAGGGCGGGTGATTGTAATTTGCTTTGAGACTCCTGGTAAAGAAAACGGCATATAAAAAACAACTCTTCTTCTATATGTTAGGCCAGGATCTCTCCATGTGTACGATCCCAAGAGGGATCCCAAAAAGCTCTCCAACATGGGAAGAGTATAAACAATCATGGAACTCCATCTGGAGTTACTTTGTCTACAGAAATATTACATAGGGAGAAAGCGTGGTATATGAGTTGGTGTGCTGGAATAGGATTTAGAGACCAAGATCCAAATCCCTACTCTGCCAGGCAAGCTTGCTTTGGGGGCAATTGGAAAGAAAAGTGCTAATTGCTTTGGGTGTAATTGGGAAGAAAAGTGGAGCATAAATATGTAAACTAATATGCTAAAGCAGCACATAAAGGTAAGGGCATGCTGGCATCACACAATAATGGCAGCACTTCTGGTGGCCACAGAGGCAGCACTCCCAGTGGCATTTAAGGGAAAGGTTGCAGGGGGTGCAGGAAGCTGTGAGTCCAGGTGGAGGGAGGGCTTGCATGCAAGTAGGGGAACATAGGCCTGGGTGGCAGGTGAGTGGGTAGACAGGAAGGGAAGCACAAGCAACAGGTCCAGTAGTAGGCCAAAGAAGAAATGGTGGCCCCAGGCCCTCTCTGCTCTGAGCCCTCTTAAACCTAGAACTAGCCCTGGTTTTAATTCAAGGGAGCATTAAGCACTCAGTACTTCACAGGCAAATCAATGTGGCCAGCTGTCTTTGCCTTCGAGTTCACACTCTGATGTTTTCCCATGCAACAGGATACAGCAACCCTAATTTTCTGAAAGAGCTGGAATTCCTTGATGCAGCTCAAACAGAAGCATGCAGAACTGCAGGCTGTGTTTGTGACCAGAGGAATTAAGCAACTTGTGGAATGGACCAGCTATCATGGGCACACACAAAAGTAAGCTTTAAATGCATTAGAGTCTGTTTTGGCCTGTTGAGAGAAAGAAGAAGAAGAAGAAGAAGAAGAAGAAGAAGAAGAAGAAGAAGAAGAAGAAGAAGAAGAAGAAGAAGAAGAAGAAGAAGAAGAAGAAGAAGAAGAAGAAGAAGAAGAAGAAGAAGAAGAAGAAGAAGAGTTGGTTCTTATATGCCGCTTTTCCCTACCCGAAGGAGGCTCAAAGCGGCTTACAGTCGCCTTCCCATTCCTCTCCCCACAACAGACACCCTGTGGGGTGGGTGAGGCTGAGAGAGCCCTGATATCAGTCAGAACAGCTTTATCAGTGCTCTGGCGAGCCCAAGGTCACCCAGCTGGTTGCATGTGGGGGAGTGCAGAATCGAACCCGGCATGCCAGATTAGAAGTCCGAACTCCTAACCACTACACCAAACTGGCTCTCTAGAGAGAGCACTAGATTCTTACAGCTTCCAGGATGATGGATCCTGTGACATAAGAACAAAAGAAGAGTTGAGTTAGATCAGACCAAAGGCACATCAAGTCCAACGTTTTGTTCATACAGTGACCAAACAGCATCTCTGGACAGGATGCTTGCTAGAAGCATGCACTGAGAAAGATAACACCAAAGGCTGAAAGTTCTCTGTGCTCCTTGCTTCCAATGATCTGATTGGAACTATGAATGCCATTGACCCAAAAACCAGTGGAATCAAAGAACAATATGATGATGAGCAATATGATGATGCTCATGCTGCTGCTAGCTTGGTAAGCACCAAACTTGAAAACAGCATAGATTTTTTGTCCTGTAGGGTAGTTTCAGTCCACTATTAAAAAATGGATTGTTAATACTCTTCCAGGATACAACTGTGCATTCCAGGATACAACTGTTAATACTCTTCCAGGATACAACCTTTGCACCAATGCTCCCTAGCAACTGCTAGAAAAAGGCATACTCTAGTATTGGAGGAAGTAGATATACATCATGACTAGTAGCCATTGATATCCCCATCCAATATCAATTTTCCAGTAGGGCGTAGTGGTTCAGAGTGTTGGACAAGGCACTGGGTGACCCAGGTTTGAATTCCCACTTATGCCATGGAAGCTTGTTGGGTGACCTTGGGCCAGTCGCACTCTCTCACCCTAACCTACTTCACAGGATTGTTGTGAGGATAAAATGGAGGAGAGGAGAATAATGTAAGCTGTTTGGGGTCCTCACTGGGGAGGAAAAAAACAGAACAGAAAATAAATAAGTACTTTTGGTCACTCCACTTTTAAAACCTTCCAAACTGATGGCCATCATCTCATCCTGTGGCAGCAGCTTCTACAAATTAACACTGTACAGTGTGAAGAAATACTTCATTGTTTCTGTCCTAAATTTCCCACCCTGCAGTTTCAGTGGAGGACTCCAGTTTCTAGTATTATGGGATATGAAGGACAAGTCATGATGATGCTTGATGTCAAGGCAGTTTGATTGTCCACACGACAGTGAGAATGCTGGATCTAACTCAAGCAACTCTGGTTGGTTAATTTAAATGTCCTCCTTGGCATTGTGCCTCCATCAGCTAAAAACATTTGAACAAGAAGGAACGGCTAAGCATCACTTCCTTATCTCATGTGTTTATTTACGAAGCAATATTCTGATACGGGAAATGGATGTTCTTCATTAAATAGGCATTTTCTCCCTTTTTCATAGAAACATCTTTACCAGTTGAAATAGACCTGAATTGGGACTGGCTCAAGCCCCAGCTGTTCTGGGAAAATGAGTAATTATGGGTTGCTTGGCTGGTCTCCAGAAAGATTTTACCCTTGGATCACCATGTTCTATTATTCTGCCTACTTGAAATGTTGTCATGTTGTAAATATAGTGTTTGAATTTGAAAATCTTTGTACAAATGATACAGTTTCAAGTCATCCTGACAAAAGAATGAAACCCATTTCCCAGCATGACCCATCTTGCAGAGGGATTGTTTGGATAAAATGACATGGAAACACATACTGAAGCCTGACAATGGTATGGAGTAAGAGGAGAATCCTTAGTGTACATTTATTATTTGAAAAAGCAATATTCTTCTCCTTATGGTAATGAAGTTTTTAAAAAATGTAGGCAGTTTTCAATTGTAGGAACTTCTCTGATCAGAATGGCCACAGATTCCTTCATCACAGCCTCTTTTCAGGTTTTTTCTTTTACATATAGCTGTGCTGTGCATCAATGGTCTGTACCTTTCCACATGCAATATATGCATACTTGTATTATTTTGGCTTGGATCGACCAGTAATTTCTGCTAGTGGAAAGGATTTCTATCAACAGACCATGACTTCTTTGCCTTCCTGATACAGCCCTAAATGTGGTTCCTCGGAGGAATTATATGGCAGGAGGGGGCGGGGCGGGATAGGAAAAATCATCTTCCCTACCATTCTCAGGAAGCTCTGATGGATTCAAGTCACCATTGCATCATTGGTGTGGGCTGCACACAGTGTGGTGTTTGTAAATGAAAAATGTGGATTTAGTAGCATGCTGTGAGATGTGATGGGGTGGGCATATGCTGATGTTAGTAAAGGGGATTCAAGGCCAAACCAGGCTTTGGATTGTAGTGGTCCAAGTATGTGCCCCTGAGTATGAACAGTGTATTTTTTGTGCAAAATTTCATTTGATGATACTGAAGATACTGTAACCCAGTCTTTATAATTTATGCTTTTATTCAAAACTTTGTTATACCACCCCAATTCCAAAATCTTCTCTCGTCAGTTCACAAAATAAAGCAAGATAAACATATTTAAACATGCAGTTAAATCAAAAGAACATAACAGAAGCCATGTTGGATCAAGCCAATGGCCCATCCAGTCCAACACACTGTGTGACCAAAATCCAGGTGCCATCAGGAGGTTCACCAGTGGGTCCAGAAGCCTTCAACTGTTGCCCCCCAAGCACAAAGAATAAAGAGCATTTCTGCCACAGACTTAGAGCATTTCCACATGAGGAATATATTATTAGATAGCCTCCGAATGCTGGTGGTTTTCAAGCCCTCTCCTTATAACATCGCCAACATATTGAGTTTGTCCAGCAGACAGGTCAAGATTCGGCTATTTTAAAAGCGCAGTGCGGTAAATCCAGGAAAGTGGATTTACCACCCTCTATCACATGTATCAGTGGTGAGCAAGCAGCAAGCAAGCAGCGATAAGATCTTATGGAGGGGAAAATGCATTATAGTCTCTTGAACGTTGTCCTGCCCTCGTACCCACACTCACCTCTCCATTTCCTGCCCACCGTTTCCAAGCATCCACACCAAGGAAGGCAGATTCCTACTCCTGCAGTACTTCAACCACCATCTGTAAGATCCTAATTAACCACTGCCGTCACTGCCGCCATGGCCACCTTGCTGGCTAGGCCGCCAAACCCCCGTCCCTTCTTCTCCATCCCTGCTGGTCTGCCCACCTGCCACTCAGCCCTTCCCTTCCTCACTCGCCTTGGCCTGAGCCGCCACCTCACAGGGAAGTGTCTGCAGAAGGGAAGGTAGTACATTCCCCATCGGGGCAAGCGAGTGTGTGTGCGTGTGTGCAGAGGAGGTAGTGTCAGTGCAGTGGTGGCTAGTGCGGTATGGTGGCAGCACCCACACTTAAGAAGTGCTCAGGGAGGTAGGGGCAGGAGGCCAAAGCAAGGGTGCCACTGCCATGCCACCGCCTCCCCCGCACACGCGCACCCACAAAGCAAAAGATGGCTGGAGGTAGTTGGCCATTGCAAAGATAAATGGCTGTTTTATCTTGCTGCAATACTCCAACTACTGCTTTGCAGGATCTGGCTAAGCTGGGTACAAGGAAAGGGAGAGAACAAGGCTAGATCAGAGGAGCCAAAATAATTTGTTAGAAGGGCTGGATCTGACATAAATGCAATATTGTTGGGCCAGACCATGCGTGCCATAAAATGTAACACCTGGTGCTGGAGATATAAACTTTATAAAGGTGACTACAGATGCTGAATGACAACAGCAGGTTTAATTGAATGTGGTGTGATATGCAGAGAGGTAGAAGGCATGGAGATATCAGCACTGGTAATGAGGCCGAGGTCTCAATTTCATCCAGGAGGATACAGTTCAGGAGGAAAGAATAAACAGACAAGTCTGACATTAGAAACCACAGCATTTAAAAACCAGTGGGGGAACATTTTAATCTTCCAGGATGTTCAGTTGCTGACCTAAGAGTAGCAGTTCTCTTACAAAGGAATTTCAAAGGGAGATTAGAGAGCCTGCTGAATTCCAACTGATAATACTCACAACAGTGTGCCCTTCTAGATCAGGATTTCTCAGCCAGGGTTTCCTGGGGCTTCCTGGGGATTCTTGGTGCCCCTGGAAGGGTTTCCAGAAGGAGTGGGAGTTCAACATTTTTAAAATAGTTTTAAAATGTGTTAAATATTTATTGGTGACAGGACCATATATGGTCAGGTTGACCACCACCCCCTTCCAAAATGGCCAATGATGGGCCTGGAGGGGCCCCAGGTGGGTTGTATACACAGCTGTGTTTGCCCACCATATTCTGCTTGATCACACCATTTCTGGGGCTTCTCGAAGTCGCAATAGTAAAAAAAGTTGAGAAAGGCTTTCCTAGACTTATAATAGTAATAATAATAATAAATTATTTATAACCTGGCCTTTACCAAAGGCTCAGGTTGGGTAACAACCTAAATAATAAACAATAATAATTCAGTTCAAACATGAAAATTATCAAGAGTTTACAGTTAATTTAAAAACAGTTGTTCTAAAGCCACCTCTTCTCTTCTGATGAGAGGGGGGATGTAAACCTGGGTGATAAGAGGGATGATGTTCTGAGCAGACTGTTGTTTTGGGCAGGGAGGCCAGACTTCCAGTATTATCGCTGGTCTCAACTACAGGCTTGGCGGAACAGCTCTGTCTTGCTGGACTTTGGAACTGTCCTTTATCACCAGGGAGATGGCAACCTATCCTTGGAAATGAAGCATGTATTACCACCCAAGGCCATTAACATTGGCTCCTGTTCAAGATCAGATACAGGAGTTGACCCAAATACTTGGAAGCGCTATTCTGAGAAATTACATGCGCCATCCATTGGGGTGGGGGGGGGTGAAGCTCAGTGCAAAAAGCTAACATTCTACAGGCTTTTTCATTAAACTAGAAATTCCTACTAGTAAGCAAGACTCAAACAGCTTGAGATGTCAGATCCCTGCCTTAGCAAGCAGTAGAACTGCTGAAATAGATAAATAATCCATAGTGAAATCATATTTTTTTGCAATTTGGAGATGCAAGCTGCTTTGAAGTGCATTGGAGAGTTCCTGTGATCCTGACAGCTGTTATTTTCCCAAGAACGACAGTCATAAAATGCATAAAGAGGTTAGTAAGTGGAACCTGTGTTAGACAGATACTCATTTGCCTACCTGCCAGGGATGCAAGATAAACAGCTGTTGGAAAGCAGGATAGGGATATGAAGATAAGTGGGAGGTATGTGTGCTAGATTGATTGGAGGGAGTCTGGGGGTGCACCTTCTCATGCGGGATGAGTCCCCCAATCTGGATTGGTAGAGGCAGCAAGGATTAAGAGGTTGAAACACTCGTTAGTCTTTGTTCAAATGGATTTGTCCAAAAATCTGGGAGCTGGACTCTTCTTCAGAGAGCAGAAGGGAGTCTAGAGGTGGATTTTAACTTAGAGTGGTTGGACAACAAAGAGGAGCATGCTTTACATGTCCACACACACACAACACATATGTAAGCACACACAGACCCAGGACAGGTTTATGACAATATTTACTTCAATAAAATGTGATTTATATTGTCTCATGTGCACATTTTAAGAAGAAGAGTTGGTTCTTATATGCCGCTTTACTCTCCCCGAAGTAGTTTCAAAGCAGTTTACAATCACCTTCCTTTTCCTCTCCCACAACAGACACCCTGTGAGGTGGGTGAGGCTGAGAGAGCCCTGATATCACTGCTTGGTCAGAACAGCTTTATCAGTGCCGTAGCGAGCCCAAGGTCACCCAGCTGGCTGCATGTGGGGGAGTGTGGAATCAAACCTGGCTCGTCAGATTAGAACCTGCCTTTACGCCAAGCTAGTTCTTGCATAAAATTCAAGCTTTTTGAATCTGTGTTGTTGTTAGGTGCGAAGTCGTGTCCGACCCATCGCGACCCTATGGACAATGATCCTCTAGGACTTCCTGTAAAGGTATCTCTGTAAAGGTATTTAAATATTTTGGCTTTAATTTTAACAATCATAGGGTCCTAACCATGCTTCATATGAGGTAAGTTACACTGAAGCAATTTTGGCTATAAAAGTACCAGACTGCAATGTTAATTGTTATAAAATTGCATTTTTACATTGAAGTACTATGGAGGTATACAGTTACTGGTGGACCCCAGGTTCTTCCAGGGAGGCTTCTTCAAGTTTGTAGCTCTTCCACTGGAACTTCAAACTTTGTTCAGTGGAGTAGTAGGATAGAAGTACAATCCCCTCCACTACAAGAAAAATCCAATTCACACTGTAAAGTTCAAGTAACCTTGTGAATACAGTTCAATTTACATGATCAGGAAAAGGTCGTGGTCTGATCTTCCCAGCCTTTCATTCCTGGTTGGTTCCCAGAAGCCCAACATTTCAAAATGTAGACATAGGATAACATGTTTTAATGCTTACCCATTGCATGAGGAGCTTTCTGTGCACCAGGCTCATGTTTTAGTCCCCCAGTGGGAATACAGGCAACTATCCCAGGAGAAAGACAGCATTTCTTACCTGTGAAGCATATCCCTGGGGAAAAACAGTATTTTCAAATCTGTGCTTTGAAAATCTAGTTTGTCCCCAAAAATGCACTGCCTGCACAGAGGATAATGAATTAGATGTGAACAGCTGAGTCCCTCTAGGGAACTGTAAAACTTGACACACATAGGAGGAACAAAATAGTTGTAGTATTATTATTTATTTATTTATTTATTTATTTATCTATCTATCCATCCATCCATCCATCCATCCATCCATCCATCCATCCATCCATCCATCCATTCATTCATTCATTCATTGAATTTTTATCCCGCCACTCCCGGACCAGCTGGCTAGTAGTGGTTTGCAGCATAAAAATAAAAACATTAACCCCATAAGACAGCAAACTATGCCTACTGGCCGACAATGCAACATACTAAGTATAAAAATAGACACAAATCAACAATAAAATGACAAGATGATGACACTAAGAGCTATAAATCCAAGGGCGATGGTTGGCCCCAAGGGGGTTCCAGATTGCGTGAAGATGGGGAAGAACTTGTTCTCATAGCCCTGTATTTAGCCCAGCCTCAACCAAAAGCCTGGGGGAAGAGCTCCGTTTTACAGGCCCTGCAGAACTCAGAAAGCTCTGACAGGGTCCTTAGTTCATCCAGGAGCTCAATCCAAACTTAATCCAATCATGGGTCTTAATCCAATCATGGCCAGCCTTTTTAAAAAGCTTTACAAAAAACATTTCTGTTATACTAGGAGATTTTTAATGGAATACAGTTCCATTTAAGTAGAGTTCTTCAAATGCTGATACTTTGGTGTGTTTGCCATACTTCTTTATATATCAAGAGGGACTGTAACCCCATGTGATATCTTCTGTTAACTGGTATTGGAAGTGAGGAACCTAAAAGAGAAAAATAAAATAAATAAAAGAGAGAAAAAGAAGAAATGAGAAGTTCAATCCTAGATTGAAATTTCCACTGAAGGTCATTTTGCTTTTGATCTTTTGTTATTCAGCTATCCTTCATTTGCATTGTTTCTGGCTTGTTCCAGAAAAACCAGTGGTTATTTTTTGTGCTTGATCTTACTGCTGGGGGTGGGGGGGAGCCTACTATATTCCACATTCTGCATTATTACAGAATGTCACTTTTGGCAGTGTCCTATGTTCTGAGCACAAATAGCTTTTCTTTTCTTCAGGGCATGTAATATCTCTGGAATGTAGTAAAAAGAAGGTACAATAAGACTACCAAGAGGAATAATATTTTTCTGTATGCCTATGTCTACAGGCCTTTGTCAACATCCCAATGAAATTATCCCCATTCCTAGAAACATTTTATTAATTTATTTTGGTCTTTCATTCTTTCAAGTATTGTTCAACTTTCCCTTTGGCTTTCAGGGAAACCTGCAGGCTCCATGATATTCCCAACCATCAAGAGTGCATAACTTTGAAATCTTGTAGGGCAACTCTCAACCCCATCAGTTCCTTTCATGACATTTAATGCCATTGTTGGTGGTGTTGCAGAAACATAGCTGTGGTGTAATGTTTGCAAAGATGTAAGGGTAGGAAAATGCTTGAGAAATTACTGGTAACTATTAGCAATAATGCAATCCTCTTTACAAGAGAATGAAGCTGCATTCCGACATAACAAACTAATTTGTTTGTGATTTGAATAGAGTGGCTAAATCAGGGCTGGGAAATACCTTAATATTTTGGTGGTAGAGCCTGAGGAGTTCAGGGCATGGGAAGGGGAGGGACCTCCGCAGGGTATAATGCCATGGAGTCTACCCCCAAAGCCACCATTTTCTCCAGGTGAGCTGATCTTGATTGTCTGGAGATAAACTATAATAGTGGAAGATCTCCAGGTACCATCTGGAGGCCAGCAACCCTAGATATGAAAGCCTGAAATCCTGAGGCTCACACCCTTCCTCCCTTCTCCTGTTATGCCTGGAGCCAAAATGAAAGACTTCCTGGTTTACAAGTCTTGGAACGTGACATTGGAATACAGGCAGTTGAACAAACTGAGGGTTGTTTCCTTCTTATAAAGCAGGATTCTAAACCATGATTTATAATCCTGGTCTGTGTGCGTACATGAAACACCCTAATATGTTAGAGCACACAGATGTCAGCACAAATTGTGGCTGCACAGAAGTCTAAGACCGTTTCCACACTGGGAACTTCACTGCGCTGCCTCCATTGTGGGAGCACAGCACTGGGACAGATGAGGTGCACCAGTCCAAAGGCTTTCCATTGTGGGAGCAGGAAGAGCCTGTTGCCTGGAACAAAGCCTCCAGTGTGAAATGGTCTACATGAGGAAATCTTCCATTTTGGCTCTGTGCACAAGATGTAGAGGAAGAAATTGTAGTTATTTTTCATGACATCTGAATACCCCCCGTGTTTTCTAGCATTAAGTTGACAGCATGTGCTGGCTGGAATGGATTAATCATGAGTTATTTCCCATATGACATTTGGGAGGATTTTGAGTCTTGAATATATTTGTTGTGAATGTAACTGCAGAGAGAACAATACTGAAGCAATGTAGCTTCTTAAAAAATGACATAGGAACGGGTCATTCAAAAACCCACTCACAAAAATGGCCCAAGAATCAAGTCTGTAGCTACAGTCTATCTTGGAGGGTTGAAGTGCTAAGGAATCAGACTCATGCTGAGCATTTCACTGTAATACTCGTGGGCAGGAGAACATGCAAAACTTTTGCTGAATTGATCTGTCAAGGGATCTTACTGATTGGCTCCAACAAATATTTATATTTTTATATATATATAAACGCCACGGGACGTTTATATATATATAAAGATAGCTGGACAGAGAAAGAGACTACATAAGCAACATGCAGTCGGCACTGGGTAAGTTTAGAGGTTTGTTCAGTTTTGCCACTGATTTCTAAAAGTGCTCCCAAGAGAGAGTGAGTTTCTTGGCAATCCAGCATGCCCGTTAAACGAAGAAATAATGCTGTTTCTGCCAAAATACACACAAAGGGCTTGGACTTAAACAATGCTGCATCAGCAGCTCATAATCGAGTGAATGTGGGCTTGATTGTTTATTGAAAGGAACAAAACAGGCAATGCAACCCAATGGAATAACTAGCAGATCATTCAGTGGGGAGAATTGGATTTTTCTCTTGGACAGTAAATCTTTCAGTGAAACATAAAACTGATTGCTTTCCTCCATAAGGAAAATAAAGGAAAAATCAGGTAAAATGGCAAAGAAATAAGGGGGTGGAATGCAGCAGGGGAAATGCTGTGATGGTTAACAGGTAAGAGCTCTCTCTCTTTCTCTCTCTCTCTTCCTTTCTCTGTCTGACTATAACATCAAGAGACCCTCCACTGCTTGAGATGTCAACATTTTGAGAGCCATAAGAATAAGCACTGTGAGCTTCTCAGCAGCCTTGATATTTTGGACCTCCCTTCCAAGGAACGTCCACTGTGTCCCCATTTAGAACTTGCTCCAAACCACTTTAGTTTGCTCATACTTTCAGTTGGTTTCCTTTGACTCTTAGGCCCATTATGCACGGCCGCCGAAACGGCGAATTTGGGTCACATCGAAAAAGCGGAGGGGGAAGACGCGACGCATACCGGTTATACACGGGGCGGGGCGCGACGGCGGCAAAACCCAGAGTAACCGATTATGCACGCGCCGATCCGGGCGCCGCTTCTGGTTGCGCCCCGCTCACCCGGAAGCTGCGCTTTCTTCCGTGTTTCACTGACGCGGCTTTTTCGGCGGCATGCACCGAAGCTGCAGCCGGTTGCAGCCGGCTCCGTGCGTTATCCGTGATTTTAGTCGCCGCCATTCCAGCCCGAATGTGCGCTAAAACCCCCGTGCATAATGGGTCCTAGTGATGCCTAGCATGTTACTCTGAGAGACAGTGTGATGTGAAAGCTAGAGTTTGGGACTTGTGAATGGGAATCCCAAGCTCAAATCTTCCTCTATTCTTCCCCAATTAACCGGGCCATTGTTGGGTGGCTTTAGCCTAGTCCAGGGACAGCCAAACTGTACCTCTCCATATGTCTATGGACTAAAGCCCATGCCAGTATGTGCTGGCAGGGGCTCATGGTGACTGTAGTACATGGACATCCGGAGAGCAACAGTTTGGCCATCCCTTGTCTAGTCTATCTTCTCAAAAGATTGCGAGGGTACAGCTGAATGTCTATGCCCGTTAACCTATCCAGGGACCACTGAGTCAGTGCAATTTACTTCCTAGTGAAAAGTTTATAATATTATGCATGGAGTGGAACAATGGATATACATGCTCTCCCTCTCCAAATTGCATCAAATGGGCCTATTATGCACGGCCGCTGAAACAGCGGCATGGAGAACGCGGAGGAGGAAGAAGCAAAGCAAACTGCTTATGTACGGGATGGAACACAACGACGGCAAAACCCAGAGTATCCGATTATGCACACGGCTACTCCGGAGCCGCTTCTGGTTGCACCCTGGTCCCAGGAAGCCCCACTTTCTACCGCATCTCGCTAATGCGGCTTTTTCGGCGGCATACGTTGACTCTGCGCCTAGTTGCTACCTGCAGTGTGCATAATTGGTGATTTTAGCCGCCACCATTCCACCCCGAATGTGGACCTTCCACTCCGTGGGCCATGAAGTCAATGTGCAATGGATTAAGGAAAGAGAAAGGGTAGTACTATTTCATCCAGAGAGTGGTTACAGTTTGGGAATCACGGCTGGTGGATGTAGTTATAGCTATCAATTTAGATAGCTTTAGAAAAGGATTAGACATATTCATGGAGGATCAATTCCTTCACAATTACTAGCCGTAGCAATGAAAGGGAATGTCCACATTGAAAGACAGAAAGCTTTTAAGTGCCTGTGCCAGGAGGCCATATAAAGAAAAAGCTTTAACCCTTGTGTCCTGTTTGACAGTCCACTGGGTAGCTGGTTGACAGGGTGCTGTATATGACCTCTTGTCTGATGCAACAAGCCTCAAGACTATTTTAAGACTATTGTTACCCGCCACAAGCCCGTAGGGAGTGGCGGGAAATAAATCGAATAATAATAATAATAATAATAATAATAATAATAATAATAATAATAATAAAAGATCATTCTTGAGCTCTGAAGATTCTATATATTGGAGAAATGTCAATTAGAAGTGGTATCTAAAATATTTCGTTTGCAAACTTAATTGGATTGCTTGAAGTTTTTAACTTAACATTTCCCCAGCTTTTCTTTTCTTCCCCTACCATATTTGTCCACTAAGTTAGATAAAAAATGGTTGGGGGTGCGATGACATGGAGGCACAGGGACAGGAGATGGGGGTGTTGGGATGTCTCAGCTTTCTCTATTAGCACTAATCTGAAAATGTAAATGACTACACAGGTAGCACTTAACCTTTATCACACTGAGGAGATACTGTTTTCAAATTAAATCTGAAGATATAATGAAAATATAATTCGGGTACAGCTCATTATATTAGTATGTGATGAAACTGTGTAAAAATTAAATCCTATTAATTGGAGATAATAATAAATGGAGAAGAAAATGGCACTGAAACTTCCACTGGAGAAGGAAATGGCAAACCACTCCAGTATCTTTTCCATGAAAACTCTATGGACAGTTCCAATAGGCATAACGATATGACGCCGGAAGATGAGCCCCTCAGGTCGGGAGGTGTCCAATATGCTACTGGGGATGAGCAGACGGCTAGTACGAGTAGCGCCAGAATGAATGAAGCGACTGGGCCAAAGCCGAAAGGACGCTCAGTTGTGGAAGTAACTGGTGGCGAAAAGACAGTCCGATGCTGTAAAGATTTTTATTCCATAGGAACCTGGAATGTCAGATCCATGAATCAAGGCAAGCTGGACGTGGTTAAACAAGAGATGACAAGACTGAACATCGACATTTTAGGAATCAGTGAACTAAAATGGACAGGAATGGGTGAATTTAATTCAGATGACCATCAGGTATACTACTGTGGACAAGAATCTTGCAGAAAAAATGGAGTAGCCTTCATAATCAATAAGAGAATAGGAAAAGCAGTCTTGGGATACAATCCCCAAAATGATAGAATGATCTCAGTTCGAATCCAAGGCAAACCATTCAACATCACAGTGATCCAGGTCTATGCCCCAACCACTGCTGCTGAAGAGGATGAAGTTGACCAGTTCTATGAAGCCCTACAACACCTTCTAGAAGCAATGCCAAAAAATGATCTGCTTATCATCATGGGGGATTGGAATGCTAAAGTAGGAAGCCAAAAGATAACCGGGATAAAAGGCAAGTTTGGCCTTGGAGTACAAAATGAAGCAGGGCACAGGCTGGTAGAATTTTGTCAAGAGAATACAATGGTCATAGCAAACACTCTTTTCCAACAACCCAAGAGACGACTCTACACATGAACATCACCAGACGGTCAACACAGAAATCAGATTGACTATGTGCTCTGCAGCCAAAGATGGAGAAGTTCTATACAGTCAGTAAAAACAAGACCAGGAGCTAATTGTGGTTCAGATCATCAGCTTCTTGTTGCAAAATTTAGGCTTAAATTGAAGAAAGTAGGGAAAAGCACTAGGCCACTCAGGTATGAACTAAATCATATCCCCGACGAATATACAGTAGAGGTGACAAATAGATTTAAGGAATTAGATCTGATAGACAGAGTGCCTGAAGAATTATGGACGTAAGTTTGCAACATTGTACAAGAGGTAGCAACTGAAATCATCCCAAAGAAAAAGAAATGCAAGAAATCAAAATGGCTGTCTGAGGAAGCTTTACAAATAGCTAAGGAGAGAAGTGAAGTGAAAGGCAAGGGAGAAAGAGAAAGATACACCCAACTGAATGCAGAATTCCAGAGAAAAACTAGAAGAGATAAGAATGTCTTCTTAAATGAACAGTACAAACAAATAGAAGAAAACAATAGAATGGGGAGGACCAGAGATCTTTTCAAGAAAATTGGAGATATGAAGAGAACGTTTCATGCAAAGATGGGTATGATAAGGGACCAAAATGGTAGGGACCTCACAGAAGCAGAAGAGATTTTTAAAAGGTGGCAAAATTATACAGAAGAACTATACAAGAGCGAGTGTAACATCCCTGATAACCACAATGGGGTAGTTACTGATCTGGAGCCAGACATCCTGGAATGTGAAGTCAAATGGGCTTAGGAGGTCTGAGCAACAATAAAGCTAGTGGTGGTGACAGCATTCCAGTTGAACTATTCAAAATCTTAAAAGTGCTACACTCAATATGCCAGCAAATTTGGAAAACTCAACAATGGCCACAGGATTGGAAAAGGTCAGTTTACATTCCAATCCCAAAGAAGGGCAATGCCAAAGAATGTTCAAACTACCGTACCATTGCACTCATTTCTCATGCTAGCAAAGTTATGCTCAAAATCCTACAAGCTAGGCTCCAGCAATATGTGGACCGAGAACTTCCAGAAGTACAGGCAGGATTTCAAAGAGGCAGAGGAACTAGAGATCAAATTGCCAATATACGCTGGATCAGGGAGAAAGCTAGGGAGTTCCAGAAGAACATCTACTTCTGCTTCTGCTTCATTGACTATGCTAAAGCCTTTGATTGTGTGGAGCACAACAAATTGTGGCAAGTTCTTAAAGAGATGGGAATACCAGAGCATCTTGCTTTAGGATGCTTAGGGCTGATCCTTAGATGCTTAGGGCTGATCCTGCGTTGAGCAGGGGGTTGGACTAGATGGCCTGTATGGCCCTTCCAACTCTATGATTCTATGATTCTATCTTATTTGTCTCTTGAGAAACCTATATGCAGGTCAAGAAGCAACAGTGAGAACTGAACATGGACTGCAAGGCGAACAAACCGGTCAGTCCTAGAGGAGATCAGCCCTGCCTGCTCCTTAGAAGGCCAGATCCTGAAGATGAAACTCAAATACTTTGGCCACCTCATGAGAAGGAAGGACTCCCTGGACAAGAGCCTAATGCTGGGAGCGATTGAGGGCAAAAGAAGAAGGGGACAACAGAGAATGAGGTGGCTGGATGGAGTCACTGAAGCAGTCGGTGCAAACTTAAATGGACTCCGGGGAATGGTAGAGGACAGGAAGGCCTGGAAGATCAGTGTCCATGGGGTCACGATGGGTCAGACACGACTTCGCACCTAAATAACAACAAAATAATAAATGTAAAGGAAATTGCAGACTATCTTCTACCAGCTACAATTCGTGCACAGTTCTTTTTTTTAAATGTAAAAGCCAAAGATATGGAAATCATTGTGAGCCTGCCTGTTAACTTTTGCTTTCATAAAGATTGCTTATGAAAGGAAATTCAAAGACCTTATTTTGGATTTTAAATTTAAGCCAAGAATATTTTGAATTAGTTAAATTTAATGAATATGATTTAAATAAACAAGATATTTTTGCAACTCCTGTCAATGAAAGTGGTAGATTATAGAAGCAAGAATATTATTTCTTTAGATTTCTTCTTTCCTCCAGTCATTTATTTTGTATATTTTGGTAAAATTAATAAATGCATCAGAACAAGAGTTGTAAACTGTGACTTCTGCAAGCAGAGCCAAGTTGTAGAGGATATATCTACATAGAAAATTAAGGGAAACAGGCCACAGATAGGGGAGATTTTGGCTTTCCAGAGTGAGTGTTTATGAATTATGATGATGGAGAGGTACAATTCCTCACAGAATCTTGGTTTGCTTGACCATCCATCTGAATAAGCCCCTTGGCTCACCACTACAGATTTCACACCTTGAAATAATTGATTCTTCCTAATTTGGCTCTATTCAGGTTGGAACATAACCTGATTCTGATCAGACCTTTAACCTTTTTTATTACTAGAACATTAAAATCAAAAGAGAAGAAGGAAGATCTCCAGTTGATTAGATGCACAATACATGAGCAAACAAATTTTTGGCTTGCAAAGAATATACTAGAAACTTCAGACTGCATGCAAGCAAACTGGAGCAGTTGCTTAGTTCAAATATTGGATTCTGCACCCTTCCTGTAAATATTCCACTGGAGTGTGAATTAAGTTCCCTTCATTTTATTATCACCTATTTCTCTCTAATATGAAGCAAGACTTCACGCTGAACAAAATTTAAGTCCACCTTTAAGACCAACAAAGATTTATTCAAGGTGTGAGCTTTCATGTGCATGCACACTTCCTCACACTGTCATTTCATTCTCCTTAGGATTCTCCTTTGCCCCCGAGGAGGTAGTATATAAATATAAGAAAGAAAGAAAGAAAGAAAGAAAGAAAGAAAGAAAGAAAGAAAGAAAGAAAGAAAGAAAGAAAGAAAGAAAGAAAGAAAGAAAGAAAGAAAGACATTCAGGCAAGGTAGTTCAAAAAACAGGTCTCATAGAGCTTTGAGTCTTGTTCCAAGTCCTGGACAGCCAATTGCCAGGAGTGGGGGCAGATTTCTGGTGTAGCCCCAGTCAGGGCTTCCATCCCAGTCTACTCGTTCCCTATTTGGGGGACTACTGCAGTTTCTTTGCCCTCAGTTCTTTACTGGCTTTCCCTCCCACCCACCCTCCCTTGCAACTTGTTACAAGTTTGTGTTACTTGTTTTCACTGCATTTTCACCACAGCTTTGTTGGGTGGTTTGGGCATTTGGAGGCATCCATTGGTGATGGAGGGCTGTGCCTGCATGTCTGCCTCCCCCTGTTTGGGAAGTCCCTTAAGGGACTGTTGCCACTCAGCCATCTGCCCAACTCAGAAGTCCTCATCTAGTTTTCACAACTACATAGCAGCTTGTACCCAAGTGGCATCTCAGGGCTTGCCACTTCTTGATTTCTCTCCAGCAGGTGGGCTAGTGGAATGGGGTTATATTGAGTGGTAGGTGAATCTCCCAATGCTGGATCTGCCCCCATGCTGTGTCAATGTTTCTGCTGCTGTATTCAGTAAAAGGTGTGGCTTATTTCCCCCCAATTCTGTCTATATTGCTACCTAAAATAGATTGGTATCCTGAATTTTAGATGGGGGAATCAACAAATTCTAAGAGACTTTGAAAGAGAGGGGCAACAAATCAGATCTTCACCAGGATTTACAGGATATTCCAAAAATTTGCACAGAAACCAAATTTAAAATGAAATAGAACGACAGTTACTGAAAAATATAAAGTCCTAACACACTTGTACACAAGTTAAACTAACACAAGTATAGAAGAAACTAACAAACGTGCTCACAAGTTAAACTAGCACAAGCACAGAAGATAATGGAGGTGAACTGATGGTTGTGTTGGTATTGCCAGATTTGGATTCTGGGACAATGTGACAGGTTTTATAAAAGAAAACCTACTAACACAGGATGGACTTTACTTATCCAAATTGGGGAGAATGTGTTTGCTAGGAACTGAAGCTACAAGGAGAAGGAGATGTCTAACATAGGGATTCTAATTCAGGGGAGCAAATAGCAGTGGCCCACCTAGGAAGGCTGGATCAAATGGAACCAAGGGTAAGAGGCTTCATATACCAACACCTGGAGCATCATACTGCATAAAATGTGAAAGACACTTCCAATAATATGCCAGATCTCTGATTGACCCTAGGGGGGAAGGCCCTCCCCCTTGAGGGCCACTCAGAGAAGTTAATGTAACATTGGGAAGCACCAGATGGCCTCTGATTGGCCTTCATTGGGAGGAACCTCCCTCATTGAGGGCCAGTTAGAAGCTCTTCCCTGCCCCATTCCTCCCACTTTGCTCAAGCATGGAGAGCCAGGAGGAGTGGGTAATAAAAAGGAAGAGCTTAAGTGTCTCATGTAGATAGAGAGATATTATATGGTAGGCATTACAGAGACTTGGTGGGATGATTCCCATCACTAGAATGCAGTAATGGATGGATATGAGTTTTTTTTTAAAACAGAAAAGGTCAAAGAGAGTTGGAGTGGCATTGTTTGTGGGGACAGGGCTTGCCTGTCAAGAAATACTAGAGGAGGAGAGTGACATTCCAATGGAAGGTATCTGGGTGAAGATATGGGAGGGAAAAACAAAGAGTATAATGATTGGCATCTGCTATGGACTACCTGACCAGGGAGAAGATTTGGATGTTGCCCACCTTTAAGCAGCTTGATAGATATCCAGGCAACAGGACCTTGTAATTTTGGGTGACTTCAATTTCCCTGATGTGTGCTGGGAACTCTGCTAATTTTCCAGAAACATGCAAGTTTCTGACCTGCCTGGCTGACAATTACATTTATTAAATGGCGGAAGAACCTATGAGAGGCTCGTCCATACTTGACTTTATACTGACCAATAGGCAGGAGTTAATGGATGGAGTGAATGAGGTAGGGACCCTAGGGGGGAATGACCATGACTTCATAGAATTTCTTTTGAGATGGGAGGCAAAGAAGTTCATAGTCAGACTGTGTATGTTAGACTTTGATAGGGTGGACTTTAATAAATTCAGAGCCATTATGAGAGTTGTCCCATGGACAAGAATACTGGAAGAGAAAGGAGCAAGTAATGAGTGGACTGTCCTTAAACAAGAGCTATTGTATGCTCAAACCATGACTATTCCAGCAAGACAGAAACATTCAAATGAGGAGAGAACTTCAGGAGGAACTAAGGATAAAAAAAGGAAATGTTCAAGAAATGGAGGGAAGGACAGACCTTTAAAGAAGAGTAGCTATAGGTTAGTAGCCATCAGAGAGGCCAAAACTGGGAGTGTGCCAAGACTAGCCAGGGAAACCCACTATAACAAGGATGTGAGATAGGTTTGGCTAAGAAAACCTTGAACTGCATGGCTGAGAGGGCCTTTGTGAGTGTTGTTTGTGTACCAGGGAATGATGTTAATTTTGTTTATACAAGCCACCATCTTGTGACTGGCCTCAACTGCAATCATTTTGTGACTAGCTCAATCTGCCAGACTGTATTTTGTGACAAGTAGCTCCCATGACTCTTAAAGTAATTCCTGGAAGCATAAAACCTATCCTTCCCTTCTTACAAGTCATGTCTTTATTTCTCACCAAGGAAGTATACTGTACAAGCATCTGTTTTAAAGAAAAATGCCTACTTTTCTTATTTTATCAATGCCCATCTTTAAAAAAAAAAAGAAAGATTAAGATCTCATGGACCCTCACATTATTTTCCTTATGGTATTCAATATTACTGTCCTCAATGCATTTATTTCAGGCTCCAGATATAAACTGACTACCAGTGGAAACAGGTACACTATGGGATTTAGGAGTGAAGAGGTAATGGTTATGGATATTGCAGAATAATATAGCTTTGGAAGTTCACCAAGGGAGCCTCTCAAAACTTCATCACCCAGCAGCTGGCTTTGTGTGCTGTCACACTGCTTTAAAAATGGAGCAACCAAAAATGTTCACTGCCAACATGATGTGAACCTTTTATTAGGAGCTCCTCTCTCCAGCAACATCCCTAGCAAAATGTTTTGCTAGGCTCCCTCAGTAGTATTTTAGTTTATTTAACTGAAAGTAAACTTAGGCACGACAATCAAAAATGAAAAAAAATTATGTCAAAAACAGGCCCATGTTTAGAAATATTGGTTTTTTAATGGCTTACATATGCTGAGAAGCTTCCATCTGGAGGAGACTGAATAATATAGATTTGTTTTGGTTAAAATTGTATTGTATACAAAATGTTGCCCTTTAGCAGAAGAAACTGCAGATCCCTAAATGCTTTTTTGGGTTCAGGATCGCTCCCTGGATCATTTCAGATTTCCATATTTGGACTTTCTACCCCTCATTGTCCAGGCTGCAATTCACCATTTGCTTTCTGCATTGGAGTGGGAAGCCATAACACTTTCATTCGGGTTTTCACGGTTCCTGAAATCACCGAGGAAGTTTTGGAAAACGGGATATTATTTACCTAGGAACCCGTTTTGGTTGTGATTTATGATTTTGTATGATTTACAAAGGTTTGAATTATTATAAAAAGAAGAAATAAAAAGATCCATTAATGATTTGAAATGGCCTGGACATTTGTTTGGACTGGAGTTACCAAAAGGAATTGACGGTTTGTTTGTAATTCATATAGGGCTGTCAGATCTCCTTTCACCACTACCAGGAGATTGGGGAGGGGGGGTAAGCTTGCCAGATGCAGTTTGGGAAACTTCTGGAGATTTGGGAATGGAGCCTGGGAAGGACAGAGACCTCCATGAGGTACAATGCCATAGAGTTCACCCTCCAACAATTCCATTTTCTCCAGGGCAGTGGTTCTCATCTTTCCTAATGCCACGACCCTTTAATACAGTTCCTCATGTTGTGGTGACCCCAACCATAAAATTAAGCAAGTGTTCTTCTACAGAAATTAAACCAAAACTGACCAATTACATGAAGATCCATTGTTTATTCCCCCAGGTTTTCTCAGTTCAGTTCTGCCTCTTGTCCCGCCAAGCTGCACCACCACCTGGAGCGCCTGGTGTGAGACTGCGCTGTGCTGGAGGCTCTGCTGGAGCAGCTGGCAGCCAAGCATGGGTGCCTGGAGGAGGAGCAGCAACAGTGGCAGAGCCCTCCCCCCCCCCCCCAGCCAAGCTGCTTGCCCTGCTGCAACCCCTGTGAAAGGGTCGTTCAACCCCGGAAGGAGTCCCAACTCCCAGATTGAGAACCACTGTTCCACAGGATCTCTGTAGTCTGTTGATAAGATAAAATTCTGTGGGATTACCAGGTCCCACCTGGAGACTGATATCCCTACATTCCCATCTCCAGGTTCTGTCCCTGAAAGGCTTCTGCAGAGTGCCAGTGGAGGGCTGGCAACCTTTTGGAGGAATGGGATCCGAGAACAGCTGCCTTTCATTAGATACTGGTTGCCTTGGAGCAGGAATCCACCACCAAGTGCCTTCTTTCACCTTTTGCTGGGATGTGGCCACCTGAAATAGGATGACTCAAAGATCCCAAGTTGTTTAAAGCTTTACGTTCTAGAAAAAAACATACCCAACAGTGTCCCATATTGTTTTCAGATGAAAGTGCAGACTCTGTCTGTTGACATTTCATGCTATTCTGTCAAAGAGCTCAGGACTGCTGTGTCATGATGACTCTGTGCAGTTATCTGGATGGAGAGAGAAAATGACTGACCTAAGATCACCCAATGAAGTTCATAATTGAACTGGGGATTTGAATACAAGTCTCCTAAATATTAATCTAGAATCATGCTGGCTCCCAGTTTTGTTTTTCATTATTGGATTAGTGCTTCTAGAACAAAGTTGTACCCTAACGGGAGATGGTTTTGTTTTCCACACTTACTGAACGAACCTCCAGGATATCCACATGCATTAAAGTTAAATGATTTCTTTTGTAGCTGCCAGATGCAGATGAAATTCTTGTATTCCTCTTATTTTAAAGCTCTCTGGGAAACTTCAGGGGGGGGGAGTAGCAAATGAATGTTATGAAATCTTAAAGGATGGGCATATCAGAACAGTTTCTTTTAATTCCTTGGAAAACCACAGCTATGATAAGAAGGAAATAGGTTGGGCCCACAGAAGTAGACATTCTGCCCCTCGAGAACACCAGCCAGGAGAGCGCTGAAGAAATGCACGTAGCAGCAAGGAGAGCTACGGTTCCTTGCAGGCTGCCTCACATTCTTCCTTTGCAGCTGAGAGGGATAGAAGGGGCCTGGATGTCTACTTATCTAGTACAGTTTGTGCAATGAAGTAATATTTTCCACAGTCAGTCACATCTCCATGAGATTAGCTTTTGCTATTCAGATTATAGCACACTGGGGGTAGGCCGTGAGAGAGAACAAATGTACCCCATGACAGAAATGCCTGTAAGGCATGGAATAGGTTTGGCAAAACACAATCGAATGGCTTAACCAAGTGAACCATATTTCTTTCATGAACAAAGACCTGCATGCTCCAATATGAAACATGGGACTGGATCCAGCAACCCCTTAGCAGATGTTACTGAGGCTTGTGGATCTCTCCCATTTTCCCTTTCCCCCCACCCAGCATTCCTTTCTGACTACAGGAAACTTCTCAGCAGAATGGGACTTACATGAGTGGGCTGCAGGAAGGAAGAAGTGGGTGAAATCACCTTTCTGCCTTGGCAATCCATTAGTTTCAGTGGGAAATACATTTCAGTTAGAGATGTGCATTCAATGTATCTGAGCAGAAAGAGTAGTAGAAAAATACTTTATCCATATTTACCATATTATTTCAGCTGGATATATATTGGGGCAGAATTTTAGCTATCCAGAGTAGCTGCCCCCCCCCCATCCTGAAGGTATCTTGGATTTTTTTTTTATCAAATTTAAAAGGCATTTAAAGGTATTGCCTTCCAGGTGAACTCGCAACTTGTGCAAGGCATTTGAAGGGATAGCAAGCCCTTTAAATACCTTCAGAGTTCACTTGGCAGAGATTCTGTTGGGCAGTCCAATTTAAACTGGGCTGCACAGCAGAGCCCCAGGAGGTCCTTCTGAGAGAGTTCTCCCCACAGGATTGGCTCCTTGGTGGGCTACATTGGGCCATCCAGCTTAAACTGCTCTGCCCCACAGAACCCCAGCAGAGCCCAGCAGGAGTTCTCCCAGTAGGACTGGCTCCTTGACAGGCTTTGTTGGGTAGTCTGGTCTAAACTGGGCTGCCCAGCAGAGCCTGGAGGGAGATTTCTTCCCACTGCTCCTTGACAAGTTCAACAGGGGTGGCAGGAGTTGAGAGTTCCATGCTGTCTTGGATGGGGCTGGCTCCTGCAAGAGGAGTCATCCCAGGATCAGTTGAAGCAATGGGAGCTCAGAAGTCCCAGCAGGTCTGCCTCTTGCTAAAAGAGCTACAACAGTGCCAGACGATGCAATTATAAGAGCCTCAGAAAACTTCTAATCACACACAGATCCTGCGGACAGTGTTTACAGTGGCGCCGTTTAAACATGGTTTAAAAAAAAAAAACATTTTTTCCCTTTGTGGGTATATTGAAAAAAAATTGGGATTTCCAAAAAACCCTGGATCTGAATATCATATCCCTATTGGGATCCAGGATTTTTCAGAAATACCAAAAGTTTTCAAGTCCAATAGACTCAAACAAAAAACAAAACTTTTTTTTTTTGCAAACTCCTAATTTCAATTACTATAACATCTTTTTTTAACCACTTAAAGGTATCAGGCCTTTTGAGCCAGAGGTTTTAAATATTCAAATCCTCCCCAAGCACTAAAGGATTAAAGGATTAAAGGAAAACTTTGCCAACTAGTGAAATAGCAGTGATTCCTCATACACTAGGAAAATAGCAAACAAGTCAAATTTTACCTTTCAACCATCAAGTTTGAATGTTGTTTGAACCCTCTAAACCAGGCAGCCAGGCATAAGAATCTTCTATAATAAAAAGATCCATCAGTCCATCTTTTCTTCCATCTGTCTGTGGCACACAAATTACCAGAAAATGAAACTAGGAGTAATTTCTGGAAAACCAGCTCCCCCACTATTTGTATTAGAAGTTATGGTTGTCTCTGGTGGGCAAAACTCATCAGAAGAGAGAGCTAGGCACTTGTAAATTGGTCACCAAGTTCAGGAGGAAGATAGGAGCTGTCAAAAATGAAAGGAATCAGGACATTTGGCCCTGGCCAGCATTATATTCAGAACTCACCCCATGCTATTTGCAATGGAAATTAAGTTTATCTGTTGTGGCAGGCACAACTCATGAGAAAATAAAGCTAAGTGTTGCAAAATTAACCATCAGTTTCAGGATACTTTGTAGGTATTGCAGTGCCCAAAATGAAGCTTATATGTGTCTCTTTGAAATGACTGGCAATGGCAAATGGACACTGTTGTGCCATTTGATCTCACTGGGTCTTGGACTGGAAAACCTTCCCAACAGATGTTGCCCAAAGCTTCTCTTCTTTACCCTCCCTCCCCAACATCTTTGTAAAACTCTATGCCAGTGAATCATGCATATCTTTGAAACTGATAAGAACACAAACTGTTAAAGTATATTATCTGGACAATGTGAGATTTATGAAACTGTTAACTGCTTTTCCTCACATTTCAGCTCTCAGTTTTTCCAAAAGACAGAATACTTTAGTGACATAGTGTGCTTGAGAAAATATTTTGTTCTGTATGGAAAAGTATCATCAGTCTATGCACAGGAGGCAGAACAGAAAAGGGCTGTGTGGAGCCATCGCAACATTTATCATTTTAAAAAATTGCCTCCATCCCTTCACATGAATACAGTTTTAAAGACTGGTAAAATACACATTGGGCAGACAAAGTACTGTGTAACCAATACAATGTTATTTTGTGAGATCGGGCCCAATCACACCATCTAACCCTGCTTGGGTGACATATTCAGGGACACAAAGGGCTGCATAGATGGGAGGAATGAGATCATTGTCGTCACCCTCCCAACACAACCTTTGTCCAGCACCACAGGGATCTTAGATCAAGCACTTCTCAGGACTTGCTTGAAAGTTCTTGGGCTCTTCCTGAGGAGAAGTCAGGTCCCTCCATAAAGAACAACAAATTGTGAGAGCAAGCCCAAGCAAGTCTACTGAAAAGTACGTCCATTTTATTCAAGGGTGCCTACTGCCAGGCAAGTGTTCTTGCAGCCTTATGGTAGCACCACTTCTTGTGAGCTCGAGGCCACTTTTGTCAGATGCAAGAACATGAAAGAAGCTCCACTGTTTGCCAGACTTAGTATATATTTTAATCTTGTTCATTGTTAAACAGAGTAATAAGGTCTTTAGCAAAGCTCCTTGATATAGTGGGAGCCTTGAGTTCAAGCAAGCGTTGGAGCTTTCCTGACATTCGACTCTAATAGTATTAATAGATGTAGGGCTGTTGAACCTGTCATGAGTCAGGAATTGCAGGCTTTGTTTCCTCTCTTTCTGCAGACTTCCACAGATGCTAAGATTTCTTTGGGAGCTGCCAGTTCAGCTCACCATCTACTGGGTTCCTCAGAGGTAAAGATAGAGGCCTCATTAATGCCTCAGATGACTTTGCACAAGAGTAAATGGGATTTAAAATGGTTTTTAAAAGAAGCAGCTAAGCAGGAGTGATTACTTGTTGTTTTTTTCCTCCTGCTAGCTTCATTGTCTCTGTCCCTTCTCTAGTTGGCTCCTATTTGATTACTTCCCTAAACCAATCAATACTATAAATTTGGAATAAATGGTAGCCTGTGCCTATCTAATCACCTATGCATTCAAAGGGAAGATAACAAGATATACAAGAGGATGTTGTCTATAAGCCTGTTCTCAGAAAAGGCCTGTTCAGACATGTGGGAGCATCATTCTCACACAAAAAAACGGTAGGCAGCTGTTTGTATGTTGTGCAACTGGGGACTTTCCTCATCCATCTTTCCCATCGCTCTACCCACAGCAAGGAAAACAGCATAAAACGAAAGAGCAAACATGAAGGGTCTCCAGGAAGGAGCACAATGCAGCCTCTAGCACCGTCTTTGCCTTTATTTGCAGCTGAGCAAACACCCTGAAATTTACAGTTGCAATGCGAAGAAATGAGTCGTAACATTGACACAGCTATATGTTTTTGTGCCACAGCTTCAGATATGTAGTTGCCAGACTGGGCATTGGTCCAAAACTGAAATGGAAAATATTTTGGTTTTCCCTTCCCTTTGAGCTACTCTACAACTAAGGCAAGCCTAGTTCAAGCAAAGAATGTCATGTCAATGGATACCCATTAAGAACTCAGCTCACAAGTTCATATTCACCATGACAATTTAGTACAACTTCATTAAACAGAATGACCTGAAAGCCATCTAGGATAGATTCAAATGGGTAGCCGTGTAGGTCTGAAGTACCACAATAAAATCAGAGTCCAGTACTGGTGCTACTGGAAGCCATCTAGAAGCTCTAAATGATCAGATATTCCAATGTCTTCTTTCTGCTCTCTATGAATAATGATTGAGGGGAATACGTATAAGGCTTTGGATATTTTCAGACATGAACCTGGAATTTGTTGTTATCTAAGTATGCAGAATACCTTGATTAACAAGGGGCACTGGCTGACTCCCAGATAGGTCACCCTCTTTCCTGGGAACCAAGTCATAAACGCCTTGAATTACAGGATGAAAGGGGATGGTTTCTCTTTATGGAGACAAATAGGCAGGATAAGGACCATTTTCCCATCTGCCAGGAAGAAGCAAGATAGATGGCTGTTGTGGATATCCTGAGTTAGAGCGATGGGGCCATGCACTTTGGATGGGAGAAATGTTCAGGGCAGCACATATGAGAACTCAAATCCAATTCCAGGATAGGTTAGGAAGAAACCCTCCCAGGAAGAATTAAAAAGCTTAACATACTTTGTGAAAGAGTGCTACCCAAGGACCAGTGAATAGCAAAAAATGGCACAGTCTGCCTTGACCTTCCTCTGTTTCAAAGTTGCAGCTCTGCTTGTGTCTATGCTTTGGAACAATATAGCAAGGCAAAAGTAGTGATTTGTGCAACTAAATTAGTTTTGTGCTTTTTTTCTTAGTTCTGTAATACCTCTGTAATGTTTTGATATACTTCTCTAATGCTCTAGTAAGTATGGATGCATATTAGTAAATAAAGGGCTTTTTTTCCTACTTCAGATCTCAGACTGTACTCAAAGATCTCACATAGGGCACCTAGCTGCTTGTTCTTGCAGACACCAGAAACTCCTGGGCTAAAGTCAGTTAGCAAGAAGAGGGAATATGTAGCAGCTCACATGCATACACACAATCTCTCAATCTACAGATAGCAAAAGAAATGACAGAGTTTATATACTCAGTCTTGAAATAGTTGACTTACGTGCTCTGTCTTGCATTAACAGCTTTCAGATAGTTACACAAACACTACAAGACAAACTTAAAGGAGATTTTGTCTGGCACTTAGCAAATCTGAATTTAAATTCCCAATTAGCCATAGATTCACTGATACTGACCATTTCCACACAAGGAATTTGCCCCTACCCAGCCTCTCATTGTTCGCGGGTTAAAATGCTGCTTCCTCATGACCTTGACAGCAACCTGTAGCTCTCCAGTGGTTGGTGCAAGTTTTCACCCCATTGCCCTGTAATGAGAGAATGCAGGAAAATTCGCTTTCTTGTTGTGACGCACAACAGGGTGCAAACAAAGGGAAAGCCTGTCTGAAAGAAATGTGTGATAGTCCTTCTAGCATTTTGCCCACCCTCACACCCACCCTCCCCTCTCCATTTCTGGATTGCTAAATATTTTTTTAGTGGCATTGTCTACATTGCTACGGGACCACAAAGTGATGTGCAAGTGTATAAATGTGTCTGCCCCCGCGGGGGCCAGTCCATGCCCCTGCCCCTTTCCACCATTTCACAGGGTCACTGCCCTCCATACAAAAGACGTGTCACTCAAACTCTTTGCTAGGTGCTTTACTCCAGTGCCTTCACCATACAGTCACCCACAGTCTTCTCACGCTCTACTCCTTCCTTTTCTGCCCCCCCCCCGGTGTCTCCCCTCTTCCCCTTTTATCCTCTTCCCGTTTCCCCGCCCCTGCCTTAAAAGCCACCTGCCCCGCTTCCCTTCCGGTGCTGCCCATCTTCGGTGTCCACAAGGGCTTCTTCCCAGGCAGGTACGACTGACTTTTCTTCCCGCAAGTTCCAGGCTCCCCATGGCAAGCAGCGAGCTCTCCCCTTGGCTGGGACAGCTGACCGGCAAAGCCACTCTCCATCCCCCCTCCCTTTTGCAGCTTCCCCTGGCTCTCCCCCTTCTGGCCCCCGCCCCTGCTTCCTCTGGCTCTCCCCCTTCTGGCCCCCGCCCCCACTCCCCGAGTCCCCAAGTCCGGGCGAGGCCAACGCCGGAGCTCTCCAGGGCCTGGAGGCAATATTCAGCTTTGGCGAGGCAGCCGAGTTGACTGGAGGGTTCGGCTTCTGTAGCAGCCCCACCATCAGGTCACAGCCGTTTCTCTCAATTTCCTTTGGTGCTGCCAGAGCGGGCTGATGGTTCAGACCAAGCGGTTCCATCTCCATTCGCTGTCGGGTGTTCCTGGCCTTGCGGGTCCCTAGCGGTTTTGGATCTTCCTGGCCCCCTCCCACTTTATTACCCCCCCCCACTCCCCTCGCCTGGACAAAGTAGAAATAAAATGTACTGTCATGTTCTTTTCAGTGTGCACAGTAATACTGGGAGTGGGCAGCAACCCAATCTAAAACACATTCCTATTTTTGTTTTCTGGTGGTAGGGCATGAATGGGGGAAGAGGGGGACGGTATTGAAGCAGACCTCTCCCTATTAGCATGATGTCCGTGTTCTGTATTTTTAATCTTTATTGTGAACACACAATCATTGGGGTCCAATTATTGTGGCCAGCCTATCAAAAAATCTACTCAAACATAAATCAAGACCATTATACAAAGAATCATGACAAAAATCTTTTAAAATATTTTATTATTGTGGCATGATCCCATAGCAATGCAGAAGTGTTTTATTATTATTATTATTATTATTATTATTATTATTATTATTATTATTATTAATTTCAGGACTTGTGAGGGGGAGGAAGTTTGAGCCCCCAAAACCACTGTTGTGAGGGTATTGGTATCTTGCGTTGATTGACAACCCAAGGAGCTGGGAGAACCTGTGAGTTGTCCATGCTTCTGTCTTCTCCATCACCTCATTGGGAAGGGGAAAGTTGCAATGAGACAGCAGGATAAGGCAGAGGGGATCTCCCATCAGGAAGCAGCCAAACGTGTGGTTTACAATCATGCATTTACAAGCAGGAGGTCCACCTCGGTGCAGAAATGGTCTTTATATCTGAGTTTCACTGCTATAGCCTGCAAATAATGGTGATCTACCATACAAGCTTGTGATGAAGGTCAATACAGTAATGATGGTAATAGCAATTAGGCAAACAGTATAGGAAGTGACTATTTGTAGCTGTTAAGATTCTAATGACCAAGTTAGGTAGCCAGCCATGTTGGTCTGAAATAGCAGAACAAAAATAGAGTCCAATGGCACCTTTAAGACCAACAAAGATTCATTCAAGGTGTGAGCTTGAATAAAGGAAATGTACATGTACACAAATCTTACATCTTGAATAAAATGTTGTTGGTATCAAAGGTGCCATTGGAGTCTAAATTCTGTTCTGCTCAATGAAGTGATGAACTTGTATGGCATAGACATGCTGACCTACATCCAAACAAAGTTAGTTATGATTAAACTGAAAGCAAATTAATTTGTATTAGACCACCAGCCACACCCCAACACAGTAATAACCTGATGAAATTTATCAGATTATGGCATGATTTAAATAAAATAGAGGCAATACTTCCAGGTTTACGTAATCTTTGCCATTTATTTCCAATTTCCTTAAAATTTATCCAACACAGTCACCTGCTGACACAGAACTTAACTATTGTTATTCAAGCTGCGCCCTTCTATGTACATATGTAAGTACTTTCAAGCCGTGGCCCCTTTAGGGAAAGGGAAGACTGTGGTGGTGGAGCTGATAGCTTCAAGATCACTTTGTTCTAGCCGCAGGAACACCAAGGCTTCTTTGTCAAGTTGGAGTGGACAGGCTTGATTTATAACAATTTAATTGGTTCACTCAACACATGTGAGCTCTACTTGGGTCACAGAGGTTTATGAGAGCTCACTTGTGGTTTATAGCTATCTTATGCTAAACCAGGACTGGCACATGGGGCGTCCTGGCAAAATAATGCCTTGTTTCCTACCTAATAGCATCTGTTTGCTATTTCAAGGCTGAAGTTCAGCTTCTTTTGATTATTTCTGAACAGCTTCCTCCTTTCCACCCCAAGCCTTTCATTGTGCCTCTAATATGATCTTGCTTTCCCTTGTGAGTGTTTTAACGGGTTTACATTAATCTTCTTTAGGCAAGTTTTACCTTAGGTTTTATAGATACCAACAAAAATATCACATATTTCTGAACATGGTCAAAAGCATGGATTGAACGATCAGAGAGTACATTAACACATGAAGCTACCTCACATTGATTGAGACCATTGGTCTCTCAGGGTAGTCTATTGTGACTGGCAACAGCAATCCAGGGTTTCATAGTGAGCTTTTTCACATCCCCTACTACCTGCACCTTTTAACTGGAGAGGCCAGGTACTGAAGCTGGGGCGTTATTCATGGTGAGCAAGAGCCTGACCACAGAGCCACTTCCTCAACCTAGTCATTCCTGAGCTAACTTTCTCCTTGTCCATTTCATTTCACAATAGAAAACTGTTAGAAGAGATCAAGAAGGGGAGAGAAGATCTCTTGATAGCCTTCACTTCACAGGGGAAGGGGGCATACTATTCCTATCATTTCTCAGGAAGAGAGTGTAGGAGAATTGGTTGTGAGTAGTCAGTCTTCTGAACAGCTTCCTTTTCTTAGTTGAGGAGATCATGCAGTGCTCAGCTGTGACTGCAGCCTTGATCACATCTCTTAATGGCTACCTACTTGTGCTGGTCATTAGTGACTATCCAGCCTGTAGTACTTGGCTTGACCACTAGGCTTAGCAGACACTGGGCCAAACCACACTAGGCATCAGAGACTGGGGATCCCTAGTGTCTCTCCAGTCTCTTTATTTTAGGATCATGAGCAGCTCACTATGTGCATTTCACTGAATCATAGAGTTGGAAGGGACCACCAGGGTCATCTAGTCCAACCCCCTGAACTATGCAGAAATACACACCTACATGCCCACCCACAGTGACCCCAATTTCATGCCCAAGTGACCCCCCCCCACACACACACACCAAAAATCTTGTGAATCCAGGCTGGCCCGGAGGAAATTCACCTACCATCCCACAGTGGCAATCAGCAATTCCCTGGGTATGCAAGGAAGGGCCACAAGAGACAAACACTGGCACGTCCCTTCCTGCCCACCCACTCACAATCTGCCCAAGTTCATAAAATCATCATTTCTGTCAGATGACTATCTAGCCTCTGCTTAAAACCTTCCGAAGAAGGAGAACTCATCATCTCCTGAGGAAGCCTTTTCCACTGAGGAACAGCTTTAACTGTCAGGAACATTTGATCGGGACCATATTGTATCCCTTCCCCCTATACTTTTTCCTAATGTAAATTGTCTATGATTGGAAGATACATAACCAGTAACCTAACAACTAGCACGAAGTGAAGCAGGACTGCATATTGTTAGAACATTGATGAGAGTACTCCTGGAAATCTTACCTCAACAATTATGATGGAAGAAAGGTGCAATATAAATTTAATTAAGAGAAGAAAGAATATGGAAAAGAAAACATGTATTTTCCCTATCAGGAACATAATGTCAATGAATGGGGGGAAGGAAAATTTATATTGGGGAAAATGGATAGACATTTCTTGGATCCACAGTTTTACACACATACACACGCACACTCATGCACACACACACTCCAGCTGCTGTTTATATAAGTTTAAAAGGACAAGAGGTCCCAGCTCAGATCACCAGCATCTCACCTAGTTTGGCCTCTCACACAGCTGAAATCTGCATTTGCTTCAATTTACTCCTTGATACCACTTATAAAGCATTATTGTGACATACTAAGGAGGGATCCCTGGGAATTATTTTTGCCACAGATTCAGCTGGCTGCTTGGACACTGTCATTTCTGCAGGCTGGCTGTTTATGTAGATGATTTGAAAACTAAGCAATAAATAGCAGGGTGAAAGGCAGGAAGTATGCAAAATACAAATCTAATCAATAAAAGCAGAGAGGCCACAGAAACAAACTATCTAAAAGCCAAACTACATGTCACAGTTTTTGACACTATGTTTGGGTTCCCTGACCTGACCTGACTTGGAATCAGTCATTCATACATCTGCTGCTCAAACGCTGAACAGCTGCTGCCAGTTTGACTAAACAATACTGACCTTGACAGGCCAATGGTCTGATTCTGTATGAGGCCGTTTCACATGTGTCTGTATGATCACAGCACAGAAACTGATATCACAGAGTCAGGGGAGCAGGAAGCCTCCATGTTTGTTCCCTAATTTGTGCAGAAAATTAAATCTACAAACAAAGCGGACTTAATTACACAGTATACCACTACCATTCCCTGTATATATTCCCTGTCATGTAAGAAGATTTTTGCTATATATTCCCTGTCATGTAATGAGTTCATAGTCTGACGAAGGGTGCTTGCACTCGAAAGCTCACGCCTTGAATAAATCTTTGTTGGTCTTAAAGGTGCTACTGGACTCTGATCTTATTGTGCTACTTCAGACCAACACGGCTACCCATTGGAATCTAACAGTATACCACTAGTACAGTTAAAATTTCGAATCAGATACCAAATTGTTCCATGACACCAGTAACTTCTAACAGCTCTTGCTCACCCCAATAAAAAGAACTGTAGGGGTGTCACCAACTGTCTCTCTGATGGAACTTAATATTTATTCATTTTAATTGTTTCAATGATTTTAATAGTTCTGTATTTTAACAATCTTGCGAACCTCCCTGAGACAGCAGTGCCGACAGGAACTAAACATCTATTAATAATCAAACATCAATCATGAGTGCATATCGAATATTCAAGGACTTCTGTGTTTGTTCATTGCATCCACGAGGCTAGAATTATCACTGTTATGGGATCAAGGAGGATGATCACTATTATGAAAGAACTTCAACTATACCTCATAAAAAGATGCATGAGGGGAAACATGAAAAAAGGTTCCCCTTTCCAGAAAAGATAGAGTTGGATCAAAAAGACTTGCAGTAAACAAGATCCAACAAATCAGTCTTATCCTCCCTGCAAGATGTTCTCCCTAGCAAATGTTTTTTGGATTCACAAAGTCAGACCAGCAGATTCCACTTCAAAGCTCCTGGCTACAGGACAACGGCTACAGAGAGCTCCCCCTTAGCAATCACCAAGGGTGCTTTTAAGTGGCATATGTAAGTTCACAGCCCGGAGCTTAATCTCAGAATTTCTAGCCTCAAGGCAAAGGCACCACCCCACTGAGCTATAGTAGCCCTTCCTAAAAAAGCAATTTGAATTTTGCATACACTACAGTCCTTCTCTCTTACCAGCTGGCCCCACATGGGGCTTCTTTTGCAGCAGGCAGCAAACTGAGAGGCAGCCTTACTATTAGCATAGAATCCCAAATTCAAATGTAAACTTTTCCCACTCAGCATTTAACTGATGAATGCCCCAGTGTTAAGACAATCTGTTTTTCACAGCAAATTGGCAACTAACTCAGAAATGACAAATTTACCAACTTCTCAGATACTAAAGATAAATATTTTTAAAGTTACAACAGTGACGTACAACATTGAATGTGCAGTGGCTGTCATTCTGTAAAGCTCCAAGCTTCTACCCTTGGCCAAATTTCTGTTTAGTTTCATTGCCTCTCAGATAGTTCTGACTGAAATCATCAAAAACTACAAACTCCTCCAAATATTTGATGGCAGCTGCAAGCAAAATCTATTGCACAAAGCCACAAAAACGAACAGCTCATAGAATTGCAACAAACCAATTAAACCTAATGGATAAACATGTAAATACCAAACACATAAATACCCAAACCCATCCCTTCACACACATAATTGAAAACTTCCTGGTTTTCTTGACAAAGGTTCAACTCTAATTTTTTATGGTGCCTGAATGCAGGTAACTGAGCAATTGGGCATTTGTTTCTTCCGCACAGAGCTGGATTATAAGCCACCAATTTGGAGGGAGAGAGAGCAAGAAGTCTTCACTCTGATTTGGCTTTGTGATATCATCCCATACTCAAACCTTATGAATATGGCATCATAGAGTCATAGAGCAGGAAGGGGCTATACTGGTCATCTAGTCCACCACCCTGCTCAGTACAGGATCAACCTAAAGTAGGGGTAGTCAAACTGTGGCCCTCCAGATGTCCATGGACATCTGGAGAGCTGCAGTTTGACTACCCCTGGTCTAAAGCATCTCCGGCAACTGTCTGTTCAGTTGCTGTTTGAAGAGTGCCAGTGAGGGGAAGTTCACCATTTCCTCAGACAGCTGATTCTGCTGCTCCAGCTGATTCTGCTGCTCAACATTCCCGAGCCTTTCCTTGTAGGGCTTGGTCATCAGGACCCTGATCACCTGTTGGGATGAGCTCCTGGGAAAGCTTAGGGCCCTGAGGGAGCTGGCTCTCTTCTGCAAGACCTGCAAGATGGAGCTCTCCCGCCAGGCATTTGGTTGAGGCCAGGATAAGGATGTTAACATCATCTGGGTCCCTCCTTCATGTGAAGATGTTCTCCCCCTACACAAACTAGCACCCGTTATGTTCTTGAATGCAACAGGCTTGGCACCTAGTAAAAAAATAAATCTTCATTGCCCTCCTCTGCACCCATTCTGTTCTGTCCACATCCTTTTTGAAGTGAGGCCTCCAGAATTGGACACAGTACGGTAGTACAACATCCTGTGATTTGGATGTTATGCTTCTGTCCGTACACCCCAAAACTGCCCTAGCCTTTTTTGCTGCTGCACCACACTCATTGCTCATATTTAGCTTACACAGTCCACAGGCACTCCAAGATATTATTCAGACACACTGCTATCTAGAAGTGTATCCTCCATCCAGTAGGTATGCTTCCCATAACTCTGCACGTATTCTTGTTGAATTGCATCTTAGTCACATCCATCAATTTATTCAGCATGTACAGATAATCAGAAATCCTGATGAGAATAAGGTCTTGGACTTTGTGCTGTCATCATCTAGCCAAATCTGATTGGCTAAATGATGGTGACAATTTCACAGAGCCATGATGATCCCTTGTAGGTTAGGAAAGGTCCCTGTTTGAAAGAAATGGCATCAAAGCTGGAGATCAAGGAAAGGAGTTGATATGAACTGTGCAAAGGAAAAGTAAAGAATGAGAGAAGAGCTATGGCTTAGCGATAGAACACCTCTTACATGCAGAAGATGTCAAGTTCAATCCCTAATATCTCTGGTTAAGGGACCTCTTATAACAAGGAGAAACCTTTTTTTAAAATCCAAAACACCAGAGAGCCCCTGCCAGTTTGATTAGACAGTACTGAGCTAGCTAAATCATTGGTCTCTCTGGTTATAAGGCTGTTTCATATGTGAAAGTGTGAAATCCTTCCGTTGACACGCCTGTTATTAGCCTCCTTCACAGATTTTGTGGAGGAACATTTTGCTGCAGTCCTGTTAACTTTATCCCTGCTCACCATATATTGAGGCTTTTTCTGAGATTCAATTTTGGCACCAAGGACTGAGTCATGACTACTCTGAAACAAATATCATTATCTCCAAGGTGACAGACCACACACTAATGAAGTCCCAAGCCAGCGATAAGTAGTCTCCATAACACAAAGGATAAAAATGATGTGTGCAGCTCCCCTTAACCCTGCCCTGGCCAGTTGCTCTGACTCAGAATCCTGGTGTGTGTAAGCCATTAGTCCAAGGGGCTCACGTTATGGCTATTTACATGACTTAATAATCTGTTCACCATGCTTCTTGTTATTTTTCTCCCAAGCAGGAATACAAATTAATTCTCCCTAAGGAGATCAAAACCAGGAACCATTTAAATGAGACTTCCTGCCCAGTGTGAAATACAAATCCTTTTCATCACGGCCAGGCAGGCAATGTTGCATTGAAACTGCTTATGCAATAAAGTTGCATTTGATCAAAGCTGGTTTTCAGTTTTAATTAAGGTAACAAGGTACCTGGATTAAGGCAACTGGCATCCCACTGACAAAGTGTTTAAAAAAAAAAACACCCACATCTCGCCATTAATTGAATGCCCAGAGACCATATGTCAATATTGCCACTAGGCTAGGAACCACCAAATGTGTAGCAAGCAGCTGAAGCTCATAAATATTCTCTTCCTTTGCAGAGCGTGGAGCCTCATAAAAACGACCACCAGTGGATATGTCAGTTATGATTTTGCCTCCTTTGAAGTGTATCTAAAACCAGGTGCAATCCTAAACTGAGTTCTCCCCGAAACAAGGGGTTGGATCCAGTAGACATTTTCTACATTTGCTAGAACTTGTGTGTAAGTGCAAGAAAACAATCACGGTAGTAACTTCTGCTAAGTCAAAATTAGTGTATCTCTACTTGAGTTTCTGCTTGCACAAAATGCTATGCAACCCATTTCTGGACTAGGAAGGAAAACACAACATGTTGCACCAGATCTTGCACAAGGAGAATTGAGCTGTTCATGTCTCTACTGGCGCATCGACCATCTCATCCAAAGGCTGGTTGTTGCCTTGAGAGACCTCATAAGGGGAAGATTCAGGTGGTAAAATTTTGGTGTCATATTTTTGAATCCTTTCCCACACAAAAAAGCTTCTTGCCTGTAGTAAAGTTGCATATCATGACAACAAAACAAAATCAGAGTCCAGTGGCACCTTTAAGACCAACAAAGAATTATTCATGGCGTGAGCTTTCGAGTGCAAACACTTTTCCTCAGACTTGCACTCGAAATCTCACTCCTTGAATAAATCTTTGTTGGTCTTAAAGGTGCCACGGGACTCTGATTTTGTTTTGTTGTGCTGCTTCAGACCAACACAGCTACCCACTTGCATATCATGAAACAGATTATGATAAACCTTCTTCCCTGATGTACCGCCTCACTCCATGCAATGTCACAGAGTATCTTGAGGTGCTCTTTCTAAATTGTGTGCTAGAGCTGCCCATTGCCAGTATGGCATCCGAAACTGTCCCCAACAACTCTTGCAACGCCATAGAGAATCTTGGAGCAAACTTCCTATACTTAAAGACATTTCCCCCTACTACCCTGAACAGATAAATATCCCCTCTAAAATACATTGCCCTGAGTGGTAGCCTGGACTGATTGTACAGTTAGCTTGCCTAAGACTTGCCTGGACTCAGGTCTCGGGAGGCTGTTGCCTAGCTCTAACAAGTTACGCACTGTCTAGTCCCTGTAAAACAAAATCACACAGAGAAAAAATAGTGCTCTAACAACCACAATGCACTCTGCTAACTAAAAGCATTTTGTCCATTGTAAAATTCATAGCTCAATGAAAATGTCAACCGAACGTTCCGGGGTCGTGGAAAAGGTAAACCCCCTGCTAGGGATTCTTAGGAAAGAGACTGAAAATAAAACAGCCAATACTGTAATTCTCTTCCAGTTTGGTGTAGTGGTTAGGAGTGCGGACTTCTAATCTGGCATGCTGGGTTCAATTCTGCACTCCCCCACATGCATCCAGCTGGGTGACCTGGGGCTTGCCACAGCACTGATAAAAAAACTGTTCTGACCGGGCAGTGATATCAGGGCTCTCTCAGCCTCACCCACCCCACAGGGTGTCTGTTGTGGGGAGAGGAATGGGAAGGCAACTGTAAGCCGCTTTGAGCCTCCTTCGGGTAGGGAAAAGCGGCATATAAGAACCAACTCTTCTTCTTCTTCTTCTTCTTCTCTAGAGTTATGGTGTGGCCTCACTTGGGCCCATTATGCACGGACGCCGAAATGGCGGTTTCGGGTCATATGGAAAATGCGGGGGGGGGGAGAGAAGCGAAGCAAACCACTTACGCTGGGACGGGATGCAATGGCAGCAAAACCCGGAGTGGCAGGCGACGAGGCGTAGATGCAGAGCAAATGGGAAGGGAGCCGAGCGTGGCGCTTACCGAGGCTGAGCCGGCAAGCGGGGCGTTGTGTCAGAGGCGACCCGGCAGGGCCGCCAGGTCCGAAGGGCACAGAAGGGGAAAGAGCAAGCACCGTAGCCATGGCCCTCGGATTAGCGGGATGGAGCACAGGGCAGCCGCGGTGGCAGCCGCACAGCCGTTGGCGTCCTAGTTAGTGGCGTGCAGGCCCTAATGTTGTTCTTTGTTACTTGTTGATTTCCATAAAGCCTTTCTATTTTCATACACCACTCGCCTCCATTATCATTTGTGGTTGAGGAATAGGTTGGGGGATGGGTGGGGGATAGGAGACTCGGCCTCTGTGCCGTCCCTGGATGGGGCCATGGTGCCCTCTGTTCCCTGCCTGTGCTGTCCCCAGACTACAGCGCTCCCCTGTGGGCTCCATGGCCGCCTTTCCGTCCCATTCCCTTAGGTTCCCTCCTGCCTGCGGCTGCGTTCCAGCAGCCGTCTGGAGGGTGGCGCTGCCTTGCCACTTGTATCAACAGGGGCATCACTTGGTTAGGGAACCGCACTCAAAGAGTCATTGTCAATGGTGTTTCATCAGACTGGAGGGAGGTGAGTAGCGGGGTACCTCAAGGCTCGGTGCTCGGTCCGGTATTTTTTAACATATTTATTAATGAGAGGGTGGAGGGACTACTCATCAAGTTTGCAGATGACACCAAATTGGAAGGATTGGCAAATACTCCAGAAGATAGAGACAGAGTTCAACGAGATCTGAACACAATGGAAAAATGGGCAAATGAGAACAAGATGCAATTTAATAAAGATAAGTGTAAAGTTCTGCATCTGGGTCAGAAAAATGAAAAGCATACCTACTGGATGGGGGATACGCTTCTAGGTAACACTGTGTGTGAACGAGACCTTGAGGGTACTTGTGGATTGTAAGCTAAACATGAGCAGGCAGTGTGATGCAGTGGTAAAAAAGGCAAATGCCATTTTGGGCTGTATCAACAGGGGCATCACATCAAAATCACAAGATGTCACAGTCCCATTGTATACAGCACTGGTCAGACCACACCTGGAGTACTGTGTGCAGTTCTGGAGGCCTCACTTCAAGAAGGACGTCGATAAAATTGAAAGGGTACAGAGGAGAGCAACGAAGATGATCTGGGGCCAAGGGACCAAGCCCTATGAAGATAGGTTGAGGGACTTGGGAATGTTCAGCCTGGAGAAAAGGAGGCTGAGAGGGGACATGATAGCCCTCTTTAAGTATTTGGAAGTTTGTCACTTGGAGGAGGGCAGGATGCTGTTTCTGTTGGCTGTAGAGGAGAGGACACGCAGTAATGGGTTTAAACTTCAAGTACAACGATATAGGCTAGATATCAGGAAAAAGTTTTTCACAGTCAGAGTAGTTCAGCAGTGGAATAGGCTGCCTAAGGAGGTGGTGAGCTCCCCCTCACTGGCAGTCTTCAAGCAAAGGTTGGATACACACTTTTCTTGGATGCTTTAGGATGGTTAGGGCTGATCCTGCCTTCAGCAGGGGGTTGGACTAGATGGCCTGTATGGCCCCTTCCAACTCTATGATTCTATGATTCAATGATTCTATAATAATTTCATTTATATGCTGCCCTTCCCTACAGTTTTGGGCAGCTCACAAGATCCTGGAGCTTTTCAGTGTAGGCAAAAAATTACTGAGGTTTATAAAGTTTTGCATCGGGTGGAGAGAAAATGGGCAGAAAGGCCTTTCCCTCTCTCGTAGTCTGAGGCATGCCATCAAGTTCATGGACAACTAGTTGGCCTCTTATGTGAGCTAGAAAGCTGGATGAGATGAACCATGGCTCTGATCCAGCAGAGCACATCTCAGTAACATTTTGATGCATAAAGTGACATATTAATTATGCCACATTTATTGAACTAACTTGTCCATAAATAAATACAAATAATCAATAAATTTAGCATAAGCAGTATATATAAAATATAAGGTATTTCTGTGCACATTTTTGGCTTTATAACATTTCCATCTGTCCCAAGTTTCATGATATGAGCAGCTTGCAAAATACAGACTGAGATGACGGGTGCAAAATGATAAATGGGAAAAAATTGGCTAGATGCTCTGCTGGTTCCTTTCCACGCTACTGATCTGTTATTGACCTGCACCCTGGGCAAGTTTCACCCGGGTTTTGCTTTGAACTTGTGACTTGGAGACCTATTCGCTCTTTGATCACATCTCCTTTCCGAGGCATCCTATGCAAATCATGGTGCTCCTTATTGTGGTAGATAAAGCTCGCCTAACTGAGAAATAGCCTTCTACAAGAACAGACAACAAGCAGGAAAAAGAACATTACAGAAAAAGGACATTTTTGTCTCTGGGGACAACGTGCTTTGCGTGTTTCATGTGTCTTTTGCACACTGACCACTGAAAGGTTGGAATAAATAAGCACGGATCAATAGAGGCTCTAGTGTACTGTTATTCATTACCATTCTGGGGGCAAGGAGGCCAGAGATTAAATCAAACATCAGTCCCCTGTTCTACTAGAGAAAGTCTATTGATATGACAGAAGTTGCCAACTGTGAGTCATTCATCACTGTGCCCAGGTTTCACAACAAAACGATTCTATTTGCAAAGAATCAGCCTGATTGCAAACACTGCTCTCTTTCAGAACAGGATTCTTGGCACAGGCATCATGTATTAGGCCTTGGATGTCACACAGACCAGCAAGGCTGTGTGTGGCTCCCTAATGCCTCTATTAATATTCTGGCCAAGTGGTACAGGGAGCCTGTGAGTTGCTATGAAGGCATTAATGGCACGCTAATTATGAAAAACTGAGGGACCCCTGTCCTTATCAAGTCCAAATGTGGAAAATGTTTTCCTAAATCTGTCGTGGCTGTCTCTAAGGCCAACATTTCCTGGTACATTGGCAAGGACTTCTTGCTTCATGCCATTTGCAGGGCTACCAGTCACAAGAGAATACTTTCCCTCATTTAAAATACTACCTCCTAGCTACCGTGGGATGCATCTCTCTAGGTTGCTTGTCCAAATGCTGGGCCATGATGCTCTGTAATTAGAAAATACTAATTTAAAAAATCTGTTCCCAAGTGTTTTGTTTTCTATAAGGAAAATGGGGGAGGTGGCTTCAAATGCATCTTAGAACACCACTGGTCACAAGTGACACATAATATAATGAATCAAACACAACTGCCTTTAAACCTTGCCCATGAGTCTGTCCCCCATGTAGGCATGCCAGACTCCAGGTGGGGCCTAAGGAGCCCCCATAATTAGAGTTCATCTCCAGACTATAGAGATAAAATCTCCTGGAGAAAATGGATGCTAGGCTATCTGTCCCAAATATCCAGGAGTTTCTCAACCTGGATCTGGCAACCGTAATTGCCTCATCTCCCAAAGGTACGTGGGAGGGGGGGGCAGGGGACCTAGTAACCTTATTCCCATCTAATATTGCCAACTTTAAACATTCTGTGTCATTATGGGAAGCCAAGATGTAAGAGAGGCAAACCTAGTGATATTTCAGCAGGCTTAATGGTGTGGCACTGGCAGATATGAACAGGCCTAGTAGATTTTGGGAATCAAGAGACAGGGGGGAGTAGATCAGGGAATGGACTCTGCTGAAAGGGAAGAGAGTTGCCAACTCTAACCCGACTAATTCAACTGTAGGGGAGTGTCTGGGCTTGAAAGGAGAGGTCACATGCAGAGAGATGCGTTTTCTAGCAAGGAGATGAGGAGTTAGGCACAGCATCACCTCCTTAATCTCTGTGTGACACACTAGTGTTAGGAATTCCCTGTCCAGCAAGATCCCACAAAAAATGCTGAAGGTGATGCCTGCTGAAACTGGGGGGCATCGTGGCAACTGGGATTTGGGTAGAGGAGCAGAATGCCCACCCTCCTCCCCTAGATCTTGAAGATCTGACAAAGTGAGCTTTGACTCATGAAAGCTTATATCCTGGACATTTTTCTTGGTCTCCAAGATGCTGCTTGACTCCGATTGTATTCCTTTTTGTTCCCAGAATTTCTTTTCAGAGGTTTTCCGAAACAGACGTTGGAGTGAGGATTAAGGTTTGAATCTTTCCAGAACAACATATTATCCCAGAATCCCCAAATTACAGTGGGTCCAAGCTTCCAAAGCACAGTGTCAAGGCAGAACAGAAATAAAAATAGAGAGCTGGGATCAGAAAATGAAAAGCCCCTGGTGCAACTGGAATGGTGGTTAATTAGGAACCCCTTCTACTGCCACCACTTGAGAAATTGGCAAAGAATGATATCAAGAAAGATGGTATATAAAGTGCAGGTTAATAAAAAGCCATGTGTCCTTATATGCCTGAGAGCTGGAGATAATTGCTAACTAAATCTCCTTTCTAGGATGGGGTGTGAATGAACAAAGTGGTCGTTACAGCATGTGAAGTAAATAAGCTGCTATTTTGACATTTAATTTGCTTGCTGAGGCATGGAACTTGTATGACTTTACTTGTGCTTTCCCGACTTTCTGAAATGATCTAAGAGCTGTGATTATTGGCTCACTGACAAGTCCAAATAAAGAAGGGGGAAAGATGGGGAAAGCAGACCGTCCTCGCTATACGAAGCTCAGTTTGTATAGGCCTGTCTGAAGGGTTCCGTGGCACAAGTCTCCCCATATTAGCACTGGACCACTGATAGTCAGTGCTGAAATTACCACAGAAAGTAACTCATGGCAAAAGGGTTTAATGGGGGGAAAACATTCATGGAGTTATTCCTGAATAATCTAGCTGTGTTTCTCAGCATTCCATGGGCACTGGTATTTAAAGTGAAAGCAAGTGGCTCCAGATTTCCAGGAAACAGCTCCAGTCTACTCTAGCACAAACTCATATTTCCACTACAGAAAGTACCTTTGTATATAAGTACTGTGAAAGTCACATGGAGCGTTGCCAGACTTGTCCTGGCTACTCCTTGGAGTTTGGGAGAGGGAGGGCGTGGTTGGAACTTGTGGAGGGGGAGTGTCACAGATGCTGCAAAATCACTTTGGGGTGATCACCCAGAAGTGTCAGCACTACATTTGCATCTCTATAGTAAAGACCATAGAGACTGGAAGGGAATTCTGCAGCATCACAGATGCAGCAGCTGGAAATGATATTGCTGTGTCCATGATGTCATGAGCCCACTGTTTAACTGTTCAAGAGTGGGCGAGAGTGAACAGGAGCAGGAGACTGCCCGTTATGGCAACCCTAGACAATTACACTAATGTACATCTTCTTAGTGAATAAATGTGTGTATCATGCTGTACATTTATGGCCAGTCAGGATTTCCCAGTGCACATACACACAGTGAAATAAAAACAGGTGCAGTCACTAGATGTGAAACCTATTTGTTGAGAACATTTAACCCAACCCTTCCTCCAAGGGCAGTATGCATAATTTCCCTTTTACTGCTTTAGCCTTACCAAAACTCTGTGAGATAGAGAAGGCTGAGAGAGGGTGATTGGCTCAATCTTTCAGTGAACTTCTTGACAGAATGTAGATTCAAACCTAATTCTCCAGATCCTCATCTGATCTACTGTTTATACTACACCATCCTTTATCTCATGCCTGTAATGTATCTTTCATATACGAAAGAGCTGTCTGTACAGGAAATATATCTTGTGTACAACAGCTTGTGGCCAGCATGTCCTTTTAAAAAGTAATCTTATATACAGTGTAATCCTAAAAACATTTTCCTGGGAGTAACCCCCATTGAGTAGACTTCAGTAGGATTCTGAGTATAACTGCTTAGAATTGCACTGCTTTTAACAAGTCGTAATTATGCACTGCAAAGCAGCATAAGACGGCATGCAAATGAAAGGTGCACTGCTGGAATGCAACAGAAAAAGTTAAATGTGATTAGCTTTGAGCATACACAGCTCTACAGAAATGAACCCCTTGATGCTAGGGTATAATCCACAAGAAAAATAACTCAGGGAAAGAGAATTCACTCTCCGTAAAGTGAATAGTGAAATAAGCACATTTGCCATAATGGACTATTACCAATGTTCCTTTAACACTTAGAAGAAATATCTACTTTGGCTTCTACTGAAATCTGGACTGCATCAAAGGCAACAACAGTCTTTAGTATGGCCAAACCTCCAGGCCTGCCTTGACAGCAGGTAGATTTTCTAGCTAGGTCTGTTCCACGAGGTAGAAAGTAGGTCAGTGAAAAATGTACACAAACCTTATCTCCAAACTCTGTACAAGGGTTCTATGGAAGGCTTGCAGGAAACAGGATCTGGAGAGCATATTGAAGGTAAACACCTGCATTCCCAGCTGTGGCGTATGCCTCTTTGGCCCACACTACATTTCATTCCCATGTAAATTCTTGCTAATGCCAACTTCCTGTACGCTCCTCACATCAGGGTACAAATGTGCCATACAAGTTTTGAATGGTCCTTCATGTTAAAGAAAAAACTTAGCACAAAAAAAGAGATTCTGTACATTTTTAAACATTACTCCTTTTACAAGGAGCTCAGAACAGTACACCTCATTTCCCCCTCCTCCTTTTTATCCTCACAACTAATCTAACACAAAAATAGGTTAGGTTAAGAGAAGGTGACTGCCTCAGAGTCACCGGTGAGCTTCATTGCACAATGGGGATTTTAATACTGGTGTCTTCAGTCCTAGCACTCTTATGAACAACAGTGACTAGCCAAACCCACCAGGAGAACTCACTATTCTTCCACATCAGAATTGTATACTTTCAGCATAATCCTGCTAAGAAAAGTTAACCCCAGTCTAGCTGCATTGATTTTTATGGGCTTAGACTGGAGTAACTCTGTTTAGGATTGCACTGTTTGTTTTACTATATGAATGGATCCAGTTTTCTATGATAATGGTGTAATAATTTTCACTTGCCCCTCCCCCAGCTTCAAAGTACCTGTGTGAGAAAGCAATGTCAATGTAATATTTCCCGAGTGGGTTTCACACTGTCATTTCTGTCTTTTTTTTAATATATATATAAAGGCTCCCTACCCAAATACCTTTTAAAGGAGAAATAAATGTTTGTGTTCACAAGACATTTAATTAGCTTGTCAAATGCCAATGTTTCTTTCTAGAAAATGCTACTGGTAGGGATTACCTCTTCCGCCCAGTATACACTCTTCGTCTCATCTTTTAAAGCACAACTAGAGGTTATCATTTTGTTTCTGCCTGTTAGCCCTGATATTTGTTACCACCTGTCTGAAATAATTGTAGGTTTTGAGTGATTTCCTACAATAAATTACAGGCCGCACAGTATTGTGTAGCTGGAGTGAACGCTGCCCAGAACTGTTCTCCTGGCTTATGCAGCATGTTATAAAACACAAGCCAAAATTTGCCTATGTTAAGTCATCCGACAACCTCATGACTTGGGGACAATTTTATATAAGCTCTTATATAAATTTTAATATAAATCTTTTCCCAGACTTTACCTCTTTGGAGAGATTGCATGCCAGATTTTTAAAAAACCTTGCACACAGACCCTCATGTCTACTACTAGAATTTGCACCGTCAGGTAAAAACTTGATCACATGTTTGTTCTAATTATACAAGCTAGCCTTTGGTGCAGGCATTTACCTATCCCATTTTGTGCCTGGGGCAAGCAGGTGGGCAGGGTTTGGTGGCAAAGGACCTGGTAGTGGGACCGCCACAGAGAAATGTCTGTCCATGAACCGGCCCCCCTCTCTGGCGCTCAGCATCCTGCTGCCCCCGCTGAAGGGCAGCAACAGAGGGACTAGCCACCTCAGGCTGCAGGTTCCTCGGCTTGTTCCCACTGTTGGGAAGGTGGCATGGGAGACTGGCAACCATTGGGGGTGGCCCACATCAATACCTGCATCAGAGTGAAGTCCATAAGGGTCAGGCAGCCTATTCCACTGCTGAACTCCACTGGGTGGATGTTGGGAGACATTTCATCTGTCATGAACAGTCACTGAGCCCAGTCTCAGGTCTGCAGGGTCAGGGGACCAGACTGCTCATGGCTGGTGTGCACCCCCCACACACCTCCACCCACTTCATCTGAATCAACCCTGTAGGTAAAGAGGCAATGCACATGCCACTTCCACAGCTCACTTATTAGATTACTATCCCACTCCTCTCCCACACCATGGGACTTTCAAAGGACATACAATGGAACGATAAGCTTCATCATTAAGACAGTTAAAATCCTGACATTCTCTTGGTATCTAGATGTTTTCCAAAGCGAAATCAGCTGACAGTCCAATAAGCACTGAAAATAAAAGGATTACCGAAAGGCCTACTGGGACAATTCCATCCTACACATCCTGCAGAACCTTGACGGGTCCTGCAGGGCACGCGTTTCCTCCAATGAAGCATTCCACCAGGATGGGGCTATGATGCATAGCATCAAGAAGGGGTTTCTCAGAGCTCCTGGATGTAGGCAGGCCACCTCCATTTATACAATTTGTACATGCAACCAAGGCACAGGCAGTGGGGCAGGTAGGATTGCCAGGTTTGGGTGGGGAAATACCTGGAGGTTTGAGAAGGCAAAGCTTGGGGGGGAGGGGAGGGGAGGGGAGGGAACTTATCTGGGTATAATTGATCTTTGTTGCCTGGAAAAACAGCTGTTTTTTGGTACTCTGCTTTTCATTACCCGGAGGAGTCTCAAAGCAACTTACAATCACTTACCCTTTGTCTCCCCACAACAGACACCCTGTGAGGTAGGTGGGGCTGAGAGAGTTCTGAGAGAACTGTGACTGGCCCAAGGTCCCCAAGCTGGCTGCATGTGGAGAAGAAGTGGGGAATCAAACTTGGCTCTCCAAATTAGAGGCCACTGCTCTTAACCACTACACTAAGCTGGAAGTTGGCATCCCTATTGTATGGAGATTAACGACAATAGTGGGAGATCTCCAGTTGCCACATGGAGGCTGGCAGCCCTAGAGGCAGGACCTGCTATTACAGTCTTTATGTTGGTACTGCTTGGTATCTGAAGGTCTGAAAAGGGCTTTGAATGCCCAGTTACATATTTAGATCTTATTTATCATGGGATCTAAGTTTTCTAGCATTATATATTCACTAGAGGCAAAGCCCATTGCACCCAGGAATACAACGGGTACTAGGATGCTAACCTGCACTGTGGCCTTCCTGAGGATTTGGCTACATGGCAAAAGCTCCTGCCCACCCTTGGACTCTTAAGGCCCCACCTCCAAACCTTAAGGAACATTCCTGACCTAAGGGACACCAACCTCTAGGTGTGGTCTGGAAATCTCCTGGAATTGGACTATAGAGTACATCTCTCCAGGGGGGAATGGCTGTTTTAGAGGGGGAGGACAATACAATGACAATTCATCTCCAGGCTCATGATCAAAGGGCTTGCTTGGGAGGGGAGAACTCTGTGGCAGAGAGGTTGTGGGATAAGAGAGGTTGGGACCTGGGGATTTGCTGGAATTGCAGGTCATTTCCAGGCAACAGAGATCAGTCCCCCTGGAGTTGGATCCCATGGAGGTGCAAGGATGCCAGGCTCCAGGTGGGAAACAAAGAGAAATGCTGGGTGGCAATAATTGCTAATAACAATAAGTGTAATAATAAATGCTCTGGTTTCATGGCAAAATTTAAGTTTAACATTTTTTCTAATTCCATGTGAATCTTAGACCAGAATTTATGCACGGTGGGACACCTCCACCACATGTGGAAAAAGGATCCTACTTTCTCTTGACATTTCCAGCATCTGTTGCTGCTTCCTTTATTATCTTAGGTGTTATATACCAGCGATAGAACATTTTGTACCAATTCTCTCTGATGGCTTGACTTCTCGTAAGTTTGTTCACTTTTTTCCACATCTCTTCCCATGTGTCTAAGGGCACTGTGTTTTCAAAGTTCCTCATCCGTTTAACCATGCAGTTTTTGACTGTTTCTATTTCTGTTTCGTATTTTAGTAATATTTTATAAATAAGACCTTGTAAATTAGATTTTTGCTGTATGATCAGTTCCTCAAACTCCGTAAACGCCCCCTTTGTACTTTCGCGTGTTTTGAAGTCCACCTTGAATCTAGATTTTAGTTGGTTATATTTCAACCACTTTATTGGAATTCCTTCTTGGTTTATAGTTGACAGTTCTTTAAGTTTTCTTGTATTAGTTAGGATATCTTTATACTTTAGACACATGATCCTTGCTTGCTGTTGTGATGTAAAATATGCCTCTATTGGTAATTTTAATAAGGAAGGGGTTGGAGAAAGTCTTTTCCTGTATCTTTGCCAAATCTTGATGGCACCGTAGCTCCAGAGATTTTTCTTTATCTTCAACTTTTCTTTTCTCCTATAAGATGGCCAAAGAATTTCATGCAACCCTATCCCTTGATTCTCTCTTTCTATTACTAAGTCTCTTACTGTTGAGTCTATCATCCAATCTGCCAGCATGACCAACATAGTGGAGTGCAAGTATAATTTCAGATTTGGCAGAGCTTGTCCTCCCCTCTTCTTCTCATCTTGTGACACTCTAGCTGATAGTCTGTGTTTCTTATAAGACCAAACAAAATTGTGCAGTTCTGCTTGCCATTTATTCAATAATCTATCCTCAAGCATGATAGGTAAAGTTTGAAATAGAAAGTTTATTTTTGGAAGTATATTCATTTTTATTACTGCTATGAGTGCTGACCATGAGATCCTCATTCTTGACCATCGTTCCAGATCTTTTTAAATAATTCATAAACTTGTCAAAGTTTCTTCCTTCAATGAAAATATTTAATTGACAGCAAAATTTTCTTAAAGAACTGAAAACCTTTCAGTGAGTACGTTCTTTAGTTCAGTTCAATATCAGAGTAAATAAAAAACCATTGTATGTTACAATAAAACATGAAAACATTGGTTGGCAAAGAACTTAAAGAGGGTTTCTCAATTACTGCCTCTCAGTTTTTCACAACTTTTGTATCATTGAGGTACCCCTAAAACATTCTTCAAGCTTCAAGAAACCCCAGAAGTGGGATCTCCAGGTCCCACCTGGAGGCTGGCATCCCTGACCAGTGGTGGGGATGCTAGCCACCAGGTGGGACTTGGAAAACCCCCAGAGAGAGAAACAGAGAGAACACGGAAGACAAAAGCAAACCTTATTAACCACACAATCTCCACTTCATGTAGGAAATACCTGAGTGTCTCCCTCCTTGGATTGCTCTGAGAAGCCATTGGACAGAAGATCCAAGATTAAAGGAAAAGAATCCCCTAACAGTCAATGAACAAGTCAAAAAGACTGACACCAGTCTCGTGCAACAGCTTCTTTAGCCTGTGCTCTATCTACATCACTTTCAGGCAATGGCAATTTGTACAGCTTGGTGAAGTGGTTAAAAAGAGTGGCTTCTAATGTGTGAGCTGGATTTGGTTCCCTGCTCCTCCTGGGTTACCTTGGGCTAGTCACAGTCCTGTTGGAAACTGTTCTCACAGAGCAGTTTCTCTCAGCTTCACCTACCTCACAGGGTGTCTGTTGTGGGAAGAGGACGGAGAGACTATTATAAGCCACTCTGAGACTCCCTTGGGCAGTGAAAAGCAGGGTATAAAAACCACCTGTTCTTCTATTGGGAAGTTGTTACTGGGAAACTCCCTAGTGGAGAGTCACATGTACCCATGGTATTTCTGTGCCCCTGTATTCCATGCTATTGGTCTCAAATTTGCTTTGTTGTGATGGTCTTGGAAAGATTGCATCAAGGCCAAGGTGAGATCCATATGAAAAGAGAAAGTCTGCATCTTCCCAGTCCCACCTACATTAGCATTATTTTCCCTGCTGCAATTGCCTGTGGTGGCTACCCCCAAAGCATTCCTTCTTTCTCACATGAGCTACACACTTGATTCCCATGGCAGAAACTTTTCCTGGGTATCCTGCATCCCAGAAAGCCAGCAGGGGGGATGTTTCTGGGCCTTCTACAGCTCTCCACCTCCAGAAGGCAGAAGTCGATAAAATTGAAAGGGTACAGAGGAGAGCGACGAGGATGATCTGGGGCCAAGGGACCAAGCCCTATGAAGATAGGTTGAGGGACTTCGGAATGTTCGGCCTGGAGAAAAAGAGGTTGAGAGGGGACATGATAGCCCTCTTTAAGTATTTGAAAGGTTGTCACTTGGAGGAGGGCAGGATGCTGTTTCTGCTGGCTGCAGAGGAGAGGATATGCAGTAATGGGTTTAAACTTCAAGTACAACGATATAGGCTAGATATCAGGAAAAAGTTTTTCACAGTAAGAGTAGTTCAGCAGTGGAATAGGCTGCCTAAGGAGGTGGTGAGCTCCCCCTCACTGGAAGTCTTCAAGCAAAGGTTGGATACACACTTTTCTTCGATGCTTTAGGATGCTTTGGGCTGATCCTGTGTTGAGCAGGGGGTTGGACTAGATGGCCTGTATGGCCCCTTCCAACTCTATGATTCTATGATTCTATGATTCTATGAAAGTCAATCAGGTAGTGGATGAGCAGTCAGTTTAGGTTTTATATGGTTTACTGATCATTCATTCAGCTTATATATCATCCCTCACTGTGACATTTCAGGGTGGTGTACATAGAACATAGAAATGCTGAAGGTCTAGTAGAAAACCAGATTCCGCACAGCAGAATGACTAAAGTAGGTGAGGGTGGTGACAGAGGAAACAGCCGCTCAGTGAAGGTGGGGCTTCTAGTACATCAATGACTGTTTATGCATGGTGGTAGCCATCAAAGGTCCTAATGTGTGACAGGGCTGGGAGGGGGCTGGGCTAGAGGCTACATCATGTGTAAGCAGGGATTAGCTTCGTTGCCATGCCGCCACCAGCTCGTCCTTTCCACCCCATGTATAATCGGTTATTGTGGGCAAGATGGTATATCTGAGCAGCCCTTTGTTTTTTTCAGAATCTAGTGAAATCCATCTGAATGCAGCCCTTGTGAGACAGGTAGATTTGCTATTCTATTGTCATATTCTTGTAAATAAATATTTGAGATGGGCTAGCATGAACCAGCAACACAACAGCAATGGTGCAATGCTATTTGAAAAAGAATTCCAGAATTGTGTTTGTTATCAATTTCTCCTTTCATCCCTGAGCTTTGATTGGCCTTGCCACGTCATACAAGTACATATTTTTGCACTTTGGAAAAACAGAATCTGGCTGAACTTTGTCCATGTGACCCGCTAGACTGAAATTCCAAAGACCAACAGTGACGACAACATACAGTCTGAAGCAGAAGGTTTGTACATTTTATGCCCTGAAGGGCTGTTAATTTCATCAAGCACCTTACAGCAGGAGACAGTTAAGAGAGGAAGAAAAATGAGTTTTCATGGTGTCTTTAGGTAGGAAAAATGATCGGATCCCAATTGACCACAATTTAATTTAAGCTCACAGGATTCAATCAGTAAGACTGTTGAAAGTGTGGGGGTGGATGAAAAAAAGATGTAACTGAGGTCCTCATTTTGAAATGATATTTCCAATCAGAGGCCATTGCTGTTTTGCATCATTCATTTGGAAGGGCTACAAAGAGAGCACGGAACAAAAATGTCTTCTTTCTCTCATTTATTAACAATCGTCACTTGAATTCTGTATCAAAGTCTTCAAAATCTGCATTGTAGAAAGGTCATTCGGAGGGGGATTTGCAAGCATTCGTAAAGTAACTCTACTCACAAATTCCTTTCTTGCCAATAGTTGAAATGATACATCTGAACTTCAAAATGTGATATAAATTATTCAGGCTGGTTTCTACATACAGAGAGATGGAAAAAACAAAAAGGCATCTAGAGTAAGAAAAGAAACTTTTTTAAAAAACACAAGATCTTGCAAGCTCCCTTTGGTTTAACCAGAAACTACATCTTCCAAAAGTCAACTACATCTTCCAAAAGGGAGGATTTTTCTTTCTTTGCAAGGGCAAAGTTGTAAAATCAGCATCCCTAGGTTAAAGTCAGAAAGGAGGAGGTGGAGAAAAGGGGAAGAGGATGCTGTACATTTTCTGATAAGGTTGTTACCTAAACTTAAATCTGTTGTCTTATGTGTTAAAGAAATAAGGTATAAAACTAGCACTATAAATGTGGTTACACAATAAATGCAATGAATATGCTTGAATGGGAAGGAAATGCATCATCTTGCTAGGGAAATTTTGTTTGGATCCTGTGGGTGGGAAAGGTAACTGAAGGGTAACAGGAACAAAGTCTCAGGGCATAAATAACATAATCTAGAAAGGGAGTTAAAGCCTCAAGAGGGTGCCTGTAAAAGTATTTTAATGCAGGGATAGCTCATAGTGTTTGGATTTTGAAACACCCACTGTGATGCAAAAAACAATTTTTTAAAGTGCCTTGCTGTATAATTAATAAAGCCAGCATCATGATTAGTCTCTTCATGAAAGCTCTGTCATTGCTTAATTATTCCCCCAAGTTATAAGGGTCCCTCAGTGAATATAAACAGGTGTCTGCTATAATCATTTGCTTGGGATTTTGAAAAAAACAGACCAGTCCATTTTAAGATATGCTGATAAAGGTAAGACTTTCATAGAATCATAGAATCATAGAGTGGGAATGTACCTCCTGGGTCATCTAGTCCAACCCCCTGCACTATGCAAGACACTCACAACCCTATCGCTCATCCACTGTAACCTGCCACTTCCTTGAACCTTCATAGAAGCAGCCTCTCTATCAGATGGCTATCCAGCCTCTGTTTAAAAATCTCCAAAGATGGAGAATACACCACCAGCTGAGGAAGCCTGTTCTCATTAATAAATATGTTAAAAAATACCGGACCGAGCATCGAGCCCTGAGGTACCCCACTACTCACCTCCCTCCAGTCTGATGAAACACCATTGACAATGACTTTTTGAGTGCGGTTCCCTAACCAAGTCCCTATCCACCTAACTATCTGAAAATCCAGATTGCAGTCCTTCAATTTATCCATCAGAACATCATGGGGAACCTTATCAAAAGCTTTACTAAAATCCAAGTAAACGATGTTTGCATATCTGCTCCATTATCTTACTCACAACAGAGGTCAGACTCACTGGTCTGTAGTTTCCCGGGTCATCCTTCCTCCCTTTTTTGAAGATCGGAATAATGTTTGCTCTCTTCCAGTCCTCCGGGACATCTCCAGTCCTTAAAGAGGTCCTGAAGATGATGGACAAGGGCTGTGCAAGTTCTCTGGAAAGTTCTTTGAGCACTCTTGGGTGCATTTCATCCGGTCCAGGGGATTTGAACTCATCCAGTGCAGCTAAATGCCTCTTGACAACCTCTCTATCCATGTTAACCTGCCACCCAGACACTATCCTTTGGCTACTGCCATCTCTAGATGTGCCTAAACCTTTTGACCTGTGGGAAAAAACAGATGTAAAATAGGCGCTGAGACTTTCTGCTTTCTCTGAATCCTCCGTTAGAGTTTGTCCATCTGCACCCAACAGTGGGCCTATTGCCTCCTTTACTTTACATTTGCTCCTCACATAACTGAAAAATCTTTTCTTGTTACAATGGGCTTCCCTGGCCAATCTTAGCTCACTCTCAGCTTTGGCCTTTCTGATGATTGATCTACCTGTAGGTACTCTTCTTTAGAGCTCTGTCCTTCCCTCCATTTCCTGAACATTTCCCTTTTCTTTCTTAGTTCCTCTTGAAGTTCTCTGTTCATCCAAATTGGCTTCTTAGAGCTCCTGCAGTGTTTTCATCTGTCTGGGATAGTCATTGATTGAGCATGCAATAGATCTTGTTTGAGTAGCGCCCACCCTTCACATGCTCCCTTCCCTTCCAGCATTCTCGTCCATGATATGACACTCATCATGTCTCTGAGTTTATTAAAGTTTGCCCTACGAAAATCCAACCTCCGCGTCTGGCTACAAGCTTCCTTGGCTCCCCATCTCAAAAGGAATTCTATGAGGACATGGTCACTTCTCCCTAGGGTCCCCACCTCCTTCACCTCATCCACCAACTCTTGCTTATAAAGGCATCTGAATCCTTTTACTTTTGGTTCCCTATGAGCTGGCCTTCCTGGTTGGGCTACCCCCGATCGGACTCCTTCCTTACACTCCCTGTGTTGAATGTCTCCTTCCCCTTGTGGCTTCAGTTTAAAGCTCTTCTGATGAATCTCCCCAGGTTCCTGCCAAACAGATTCTTCCCCAACTTCGATAAGTGCAGTCCATCAGGTGCTAGTAGGCCTTCCTTAAGAAAGCCTATCCCATGGTCCCAGAAAATAAATCTCTCCTGCTGGCACCAACTACTCAGCCACTGATTCACCTCCATTATCTTCCTTTCCCGACACATTCCTCTTCCCTTGACAGGCAAGTTTGAAGAGAATACCACTTGTGCCCCCATTTGCTTGAGCTTCCTCCCTAGATCTTGATAGTCTGTTTTAATAGGAGCAATGGTATTCACGGACATGTCATTCGTTCCCACATGGACCAACACAAATTGGTAGCGATCCGTAGATTTGAGGAGTTTGGGCAGCCGTTCTGAAATGTCTTTAATTTTTGCCCCTGGCAAGCAACACATGGCAAGCCACATGGCGATCCATTCCTCTTAGCAGGGAGTCTCTAATTGCCAGTACTCTCCTTTTTTTTTCTTTCTCAACACCATTTCCTTCTATCCCTGTGGCCTCTTCAATTTGGCTTAGACTTTGTTTTGGGACCTCTTCCCTCGTTGACACTTGCACCTCCTCTGCAAGGGCCTGAAATTTTTCTGGAGCTGCAAAGGCCCCGAGAACCATTGAGTCTTTTTCCTAACTGTCTGCAGAGGCTCCATAATGAAGTCAATCCCCTTATCCTCTTCAGGAATTGTTGTATCCTCTTTATTCCAAGTTGCACAGCTCTGGTCTGTGAATTCCTCCCCTTTCTTAATTTGTGTCAGAGTAATAATCCTCTCTTCTAAGACCCTAATCCTTTCCTCCAAAAGTCTTACCAGCTTACACTTGGGGCAGATGTAGTCCATCTTGTCATACTCACTGCAGATGATGGGATGAGTGTCCTGGAGGTCCATTGTAACTTCTAGGCAGTGCAACTACTAGGTAAATATAAACTACTGATTCTAATTGCTAGGCCAAGAACCCCCAGGCTAAGAGCTGCAGGCCAAGAGCCCTTTGTCTCTCGCCCAGCAATCACCCAGCAATCACCCAGCAACCACCTCACTCAGCACCACAATAGCCTCACCTGGTCAGCAGCAGCAGCAACACTCCCCAGCAGCTCTCTCCATGGGCTCTCAGTTGTCTGAGCTCATAGCAGGAGGTAGTGGGGCTTGGGGGCCAATTGGAAGCGATGGTTTGGGTCGACCTCAACCAAATGCCTGACGGAGCAGCTCCCTTTTGCAGGCCCTGTGGGACTGTTTATAATCAGCCTTGATTCGCAGTGACAAAAGAGGACTCTAAATGAATAAATGTTATTTTAAAAAGCAAGCCATCCTGCCCCCTGGTTCACTGTCTTGCAGAAAGAACCAAACAGAAATGTCCAAGAAGGCATTTTAAAAATAGGATTAGATCAGTAATGTAATGCTCCAACACAGGAGGTCTATAAGGGATAGTACGATACATTATTTTAATGATTATCGTACATATCACTTCCTTTTTCTTCTGTGATGTCCTCTGCCTTTGTAGTCCCCTTACTTCATTATGGTATTGGCATGTTATGTTTCAGATCATTTTTAGATGGCATTCCTAATCCTACTGCATTGTTTATTGGTCTGATTGATTCTGTTTTCTGCCTTGAGTCTCAGTGAGATACAAGCTATAAATGAAGATTACAACAACCCCAACAATAGTCATTGCTTTTACATTATAGAAATACTAGCACAACTTAGCAGTATTACTACATACCACGGGGTGAAGTTGTCCAATCCAGTTCATGACTTCTAGCCTTTGCTGAAGAACTTGATGTGATTAAGAATGACTGCAAATCTGTTGTTATAATTATAAGTTGGCCTTTAGCTGTAGGCCTCTCCCCTGGATGGGGGGTTGATTGGAATCCCGACGGCCTTCCATCTCAGCATGATATTTCCTCAAGCCTCTCCCATTCCTGCTGTTATGTTTACACCAAATGATTCTGAAGGTTAAGCCTGAAACTGTACAGGAACATCACAGTCAGAGCAAGTAAATAATCAAGAAAATAAGGTGTTTCATACCCATTCTGACAGCACAAGTAATACTAACACAACTTTTCTATAAACAGTGTTCTGAGCAAAGTTACCACTTTCTAAGTCAATTGAAGTCCATGATCTTAGAACAATGTGACTCTGCTTCAGATTGCATTATAAAACTCTGATTTGACATTAGTATTTGTCCAGCAGTATAATATTTCTAATTTCTTTATTTGCACTCTTGTTTTCATCCAAGATTACAATAGATAAAGATCTATCAAAAATCCTAGAGAAACAGCATAAGGTAAAGGTAAAGGTATCCCCTGTGCAAGCACCGAGTCATGTCTGACCCTTGGGGTGACGCCCTCTAGCGTTTTCATGGCAGACCCAATACGGGGTGGTTTGCCAGTGCCTTCCCCAGTCATTACCATTTACCCCCCAGCAAGCTGGGTACTCATTTAACGACCTCGGAAGGATGGAAGGCTGAGTCAACCTTGAGCCGGCTGCTGGGATCGAACTCCCAGCCTCATGAGCAAAGCTTTCAGACGGCTGCCTTACCACTCTGCGCCACAAGAGGCTCATGAGAAACAGCATACTATTAATTAAATTATTAGTAATAAACCTATAGCCAAAATATACAAAGCAGAATGGCAACTAATATTCAGAGGTAGGATTGGCTTCTGATTCTGTTGTTCTTCACAGTCATCATGACAAATGTAGTGTTTATGTGTGCACAGTGAGTGTTTCCACTCTGAGTGGAGGACTCATCCAGCCGTTATGTCATGCTCTCCCCTGTTTTTTGCCTTAAGATAGATCTTCCGATCTTTCCCCAAGTCTGCATGGGGAGCACTTGCTCCACTACCCCCCCCCCCCGTTTGCCCCCAGATTTGTGTCTGCACATGATAGCTGATGGACAGGAAGTGAAAACCTTCCACTATTTTTTCACTCATCAATCCTTGTCATGTGGCAAAAACCCCCAATCATCTTCCAGCACCATTTTGTTGCATTTGCATAACCCCCTCCAAGTCTGAAAACGTTTTTAAAAAATCACCACAATTGTGTTATAACACAAAACCATTATAACACAAACAAGGGGATACAAAAAGGTGGGCTGTTTTATCATGCCATTCTGTCACACATACACATGCAGACTATCCCCAGTCTCACTTAAGCCAAGTATGAAGTTGAATCCTAAAGAAAAAAAGAGAAAGAAAGGAACTGACCAAACATGGCAGTGAGTGTGTGTGTGTGTGTGGGGGGGGGGGGTTGCTATTTCCTTATACTGGAATTGTGCCATGTTAATTAATCATGCAAGACAAGCCACATCTCTTGGGCAGAATTTATAAACTTCTCCTTACATATGAAACGAAGACAGAACAGGTTAAAAGTTGTATGATAAAATGGTTTCAAAACATTGGTGAAAACATTACAATGGAAGATTGGGAACATTTATGATGTAAAATCAGTTGGGTCCTTTTTTCATATGTGGTGGAATTGTAAATTAGTAAAAAAATGGATAAAGGTTTGTGATAAATTGCAAACTTTGTTCAAATGTAAATTTTCATGTGAACCAAAAAACATGTTATTTGGTGTTTTACCAACAGCTCTTTCTAAGGAAGGCACAGAATTTTTCTTCCATGTAACAATAGCCGCAAGACTTATTATTGCTTCTGGATGGAAATAACAGCAAGAACCATAGATAGACTTATGGTGTGAGAAGATTAGAGAACTGGTGGTGATGGCCAAACTAACAAGTATGGTGAATCAAAGACCAATTGAAGAATTTAAAAGACACTGGGACAAATTCTTGAAATGATTGTAAAATCAAGCTATTATTCTTTGCTTTCTTTTCTATAACTCTATACTAATGAAATTTTTAAAAAGAGCTCTGAATAGGGTGTAGATGTCTATACAGATCAGCCTTTCTCAACTTTTTTACCATTGAGAAACTCATGAAACATTCCTGAAACTTTGAGAAACCCCAGAAGTGCTGCAATCATGCAGAATACAATTGGGAAACACAATTGTGTACATGCCCTCTTGCGGCCTTTACCCTGCCCACCCACTTCAGGCCCATCATTGGCCATTTTGGGAGGGAGGGACAGGTTGACATGACCATATGTGGTCACATCATCTGATAAATGTTTAACAGATTTTAAAAATATATAAAAATTAATTAACTCCCACCCATTCAGGAAACCTTTTCAAGTTCATCAAGAAACCTCAGGATTCCACAAAACCCTGGTTGAGAAACCAGATACAGTTAATAAATGTTAAGTGTGTCTGACTTGCAACTATCTTTCACCGCTCCTGTAGAGCGGATAAAATAAAACAGTAAGGGCTGTGTGGGACGATGCCCAAATGAATCACGCATGCGCGGAGTTCTGCACATGCCTGGTTCAGATCTCCCCCAGCCGCCCCGCCCCCCAGCCCTAGTCGACATGAGACACCACGCATGCACGGAGTTCCGCGCATGCCTCGTTCCTGTCGCCACCGCCCCCCAGCCCTACCCACGCCGCTGGTCACCAGGGGCCCGAGCGGCTGCCACCACCAACCTTCGTCCACCCCTCCCTATGAGCGGGAAGCAGCCTCCGCCGGCTGTCCCTGCTCTGCCCATTTTTATAAATGGGCTTTAATTCTAGTTCTATAATAAATACAATCAGAACCACTGATGAGATTAAAGATTCTAAAATGTTGCCGGGTCCCCTGGGGGAGGCAGGAATTCCCTGCTGCCAAGCCCTACCCCTACACAAAAGATTATACCTTGAATTTAAAATATATATTGTTGGTCTTAAAGGGGCCACTGGACTCAAACTATGTCAAGTGTAGATATGCGTCATCATCTTAGAATATAAAATGTTTTCTAGAGCAGCTCAAGACTTCCCCAAGAAATTGTGTCACACTGTTTGAGAGGTATATGCCCAAATCTATCCCCATTGACATGGGAGAATGCTATGAAACATTTCTCATATTGTGCAGTGCTTCACAGGTAGCCCTAAATATCAGAATTCCCATTGACTGACTGGGTTGTTTGTTCAATTAAGTGGTTTTTCCTAATTATTTTCTCTTTTCAGTGTCTGATTTCAATGTATGTTGGGGGGAGGTCTGTGCTGTTTGACCTATGTAAAGGGCAGAAGGGCATTGCTGACAATTTATGTGATACTGCAGGACACTTAATAAGCACTATGACTTGATATCTTGTTTCCTGTTATGCTGGCAAAGCCTTAATTGCATAGACATATCAGTGAGGAGACAGAGTTCAACATCTAAAGAAAAGAAATAAAACCACTAAATGAGCACTGATCATTCCCAAAGGCTTCTGGTTAAATATTCCTCAGTTGGAACCCCTGGATCAAAGGATCCCATGTCCCCCAAATTTATGTTGCTGTTGCTGTTCCTGTCCAAATCACTTAAACTAATAGAGGGATCAGTGGGTAATATTCTGTGATCTGTGACTGGCAGCAGGTCAGGTAATTTAGGAATTGTTCCTTCAGGCATTAAATATTCTGGACTCCCAGTGTTTCCTCCTTGGCCAGGAATGACTGGGATTTAAATAGCCCAGGGCTTCTTGCTTTGGCTGAGGACTGAATTTGGACTAATTTTTCATAACAGGTCCATTAAGGATCTGGCCAGAGACACAAAATGGGAAGGAAACTACCCATAATAATGTATTAAGCTCAAGAACTGCTAGACATATTTCTTGGTCTGGGGTTGGGGAAAGTGTTGTATAGTTACCACTTTGGATTAAAGGTATCACAAGCTGTTATGGTCTACTATATGATCCTAATATTTCCATAAAACTTACATTACTGTGTTACATTACATGTAACCCCACAAGGGTTAAAGCTCCTAGGATTTTCAAGTGGCGGATATGTTTCCTCAGTGAGGAGCTATAGTTGAGAATAACACCAATTTAAACCATGAAGAAGGCTTGATAAGGGTTCAAAATACGGCCCACTAGCCATTGAGTGGTAGTGGCCACCCCAAGTAGCCCGAAGGGCATGGTCTTAAAATGAAATAGGCCAAGATGGATCACAAATGCTATTTTCTTCAGATCAAAGGGATGAACAGGAACCTGCAAATGCTCCTTGGTAAGGTCCAATGTGATTAGGTATTTTACTTTTCCACAGTTGACATTGGAGATATTAGGTAGGCATTGAAGTTTCTGATATTATTGACCTCCTAAAATCAATGCAAAACCGAAAGGATCAACCTGTGGTGATTCTGGAGCCAGACTTTACGGCACTTCCCTATTATGTGATGGCTCCATCTGTAGATATGGGGCAGAGTCTGAGAGGCCCACTCAACCCAGTTCTTCAAGTGGTTCACATACAGGATCTGACTCTGGGTCCTGACCTATGTAAAGGGCAGAAGGGCATTGCTAACAATTTATGTGATACTGCAGGACACTTAATAAGCACTATGACTTGATATCTTGTTTCCTGTTATGCTGGCAAAGCCTTAATTGCATAGACATATCAGTGAGGTCAGGTAATTTAGGAATTGTTCAGTGGATTTCATACATCACTGCTTAGTTTACCATGTTCAGCTTATTGTGAATGGTCTGGCCTATGAGACATCATCTGGCAAGGGAAATCTGCTCCCCCCCCCTCCAAAAGTGATAAAAAATCTTCCTACCTGAGAGGAACAAGTCTTGGTTCTACATCTTGATTCCAAGATGTTTCCTATGCCATTCAATCTCAAGTCCGCTGCTTTTAACCACTACACTAAGCTGCCTCTCTAACAGAAGGCCAATTTGAATGGGAACTTGGCAATGGCCCTAGAATAGTCACCCTACTTGAACCGCGCATTTTGGAACTTCTGTCCACAGGATTCTTTGGTGACTCCATCATGATCCAAAATGGCCTCTTTCAATTTATTATAGTATCTCAACTCTGCTTGAGACATGATCTGAAAAATTGGTTGGGCAGATCCTGACAAAAATAGGTGCCAAAATGGTTAAAATAGGTGCCAAAAACCCACTATGGTTAGGGGCAAGTTGAGGCCTCAGCTGTTTTTTTTTTTTTAAGACATCCAAATATTATTTCACATCATCTTCACTGATTAGTTTAGCCAGGTTATATGGAGTGTATGGTTCTCCTGCTGGACCTGGTGGTTCCTATACCAGTGGTGGTACTAGCTGGCTCATTGCCAAACTTTTGCATAATTCCTTACTGAGCTCCATTGGTGCTTTATGGTGTTTTGGTGCTGGTTCAGTCATTAATTGCGCCTGCTATGTGACCAGCCACTGACCAAATTGTGACAGACCCACAGGAGATGACATGTCTCATACTGGTTGGCACAACACAGGGTGAATAAAGATGAATATTGGTTCATGTGTGGGGAAGATTGTTGCCTCCTTGAGAGGAGGAACTGCTTAGATGTGGGGGCATGGCCACCTTGCTCGTACCGGCCACAAATGGCAGTGCCAATTGCAGCTGCTCTGACATCACCAAGGCTGCAAGCCTGTGCCAGGCAACTCATGGGCCCTCCTGGGTGTAACAAGTCATGTGCTCCTTCCTTGAAAGCCAAAGCATCAGCTACACACAGGCCAGAGGTGCAGTTCAGGCCAACCTATGGCTAATACAGTTAAGATTTTTTTAAGTATATATAAGCAAAGGTTTCTTTTTAATTTGGAAAAAATGAAGGGCCCTTTCCAAAGGCCCACTGCCTTATTACCACTTACATTGTGTTTCATCTTATCCTTACCATAAGTTCTCCTTATATTTGTGAAAGGGTCATCTGGGCGGCTCCTTTCCAGGTGGTGTTTAGGCCCTGTCCGGGTGGTGTTCAAGCCCTGTCCGGGAACCCAGAACCACCAGTCCGGCCCGCTCTTCCTTTGCTGGGTGCGTCCAGATTGGGCCAGCCCCTGGAGCACCCACCTACATTAAGTGTGCACCAGCTGCTCGCCCAGCCTCCGGCCCAGAAGGTTCCTTTCCGCTGAGGAGGGCGCTTGGACGGTTTGTGGCCTTCCCTGCACCTCTGCCCCGATGCCAGCAGCCACCACCTGAGGTGCGCCGTCACCACTGGGAGGTCCCTTTTCCTCCCCACTTGCCCTCCCCCCATCCATCAAGAGCCAATCCCTGCCCACCCACCAGCTCCAGATGCCCACGACAGACACAGTGTTGCTTCCCCTCCCCACTTAGCCCCCAGACGCAGCTACAGCCCTTGCCACCCCACCCGCCTACAAGTTGTTTCCCCTCCCCACTGCTGCCCAGTATCCCTCTCACCGCCCAGCTGACAGTGCACCAACTCTTCCTGCCTCCTGAGCCGCGACCCCCCTGGTGCATTGCTTCCCCTCCCTGCTGGCCCCGAAAAGTCCTCGCTGCCTCACACATGTGGCAACAGCCCTTCCTGCCCCACCAGCCAGCTCCCGCCGAGCACACCCAGTGGCAGGTTGCTTCCCCTCCCTGTTGCCACCCTTTCGCCGGCCCACTGATGGTGCCCCAACCCTTCCCACCCCACCTGCCACCTGCCGGTGACTCACTCCTCCTCCCCACTGGCCCCGAAAAGGCCTCTTGCCACGTCTGTGACATGGCGACAGACCTTCCCGCCCCACCAGCCAGCTCCCAGGGACCGCGCCTGCCGGGGGATCCCGTCCCCTCCCCGCTTGCCCAGGGAGATCCTGCTGCCCCCTCTATGATGCACCTACAGCCCTTCCCACCCACACAGTACCTCCACCACTTGCCCGCTGCCCTCCCAAAGCCCGTTTATTTTAAATGGGCTTTGTTCCTAGTGTTCACATAAATGTTTAAGAGAGGTAACCAAGTGGAAACGTCCGCATTGGAGTACAAAGTTGTACCAACCTGCATCCTTGCTCTGAAATTCCTAAAACAGAGATAATTTAATTTAAAAAATATTTTACTTCCTAGCAAAGGGATTATTCCATTTCAGAGTGCCGATCCGAGAAGTATTTACATCCTGTCTAATACTATGGAAATACAAAAAGTTTTGAATATAAGAGTAACTGTCTTATATAACCCCCTCCAAATTTGGGTTCTGTTTTGTTTGTTCTACTCTGAAAGCTAAGATTTTTAAAAACCTGTTTGCCTGGAGTCAAAGTTCTGGATTGTTACCAGCCACTTGAACACTTAACAAGCAAAGCAAACAAACAAAAGGAAAGGGCATTAAGAAGGGCAGGCTGTTTGCAGCCATATGGCGAGAGGAACAACTGTTATGTCATGACATCAAAAGAAAGGACAGATATTGAATTCTGAATTACATCTAAACTCTTTTGCCATTTTAATTCCCATATTGATTGCTAAATGAAGGGATTAAGTGTCCCTGTCCAGTTATTTTTTTTCCTGCTTCATTCCTGTATCTCCATTTCACAACTGAAGAACTGAAGAACTTCTAGAGTAATGTTTCAAAGGTCTGGGACAATGCATGAGGCAGAGGAAGGTTAGGATGCTGACTAAGCCTCAGTTTGCCTCCAACACAACCCTAATACCACCAAATTGCTACACTTGCTCATCATCACTACACGGTTTGGCACTGGAGTACCTCCAGAGATGCTGGTGTTGGGCTTAGTCATCCTCCTATACTGTTCAAAGGCAAGACTTAGGGTGGCACCCTAATGGTGCAATCTAAAACAGGTCTCTTCAGAATCCTACTGCAGTCTGCTCCAAGTTTCCCCTGAAAGTGTTCTTAGGATTACACTGTCAATGAACTAAATTTTATCAGGTGAACTGGTGTAAGGGTGAAGATAATGGTATATTGGTTTGTCTTAAGCTATTTTAGTTATGGTGTGTCACTTTCAAAGAAAATGAAACAAAAATATGGATTTCTTTTCTTTGTGACATTGCATGTTATATTATACTTCTTTCAACATGTCAACAAGACATTATCCTTGACCTGAATAGTATGGACAACAATGGCCAGACTGGCCTTGAGATGTCAAGAGGTTTATGCAGCAGAATTCAATTGTATTGGTGCATGCCATTGTTTTTACAAGGAAATTTCATTTGATAATAGGTTTCCTTTCAACAGCATGGATGCCATTGCTACAGAAACAGCAGAAAGAACAATCTTTGTTGCTAAATCCCAAACATTCCACACAGACAATGTAATCCTGTGGATGGCAATAAACGGCGAAGATCCTGTTCAGCAAGACTTAGAATGAAATGAGAATGAAAACAGTGCTCTGCAATGGTGGGTGCATATAAGTGGCAGCACTGAGCACTTGGTATCCAGGTGTGCATGCTGGTAAAACTGAAGCTCACTTTGACAAGCATATTGAGAAACATCCTCAGGAGATTCCTTATGGGGGCAGTTCAGTCCAGAGTCTTAAGACATTTCTCTGAAGGAGGCTGGAATGAGGATTCTCAGTTAAGAAGGAAAACAAGGCCAGACAGTCACACAAACAAACCAGTCTGTTGCCCAGGCATTAACTGAGGCTTCATTCAGAAGCATTTAAAGGGAGCTAAGCCAGGAGAAACAATGGGCTTCCCAGGGAGTGGAGCTGTACTAGGTTCTGAGAGGATAACACTGAGGATCAGGTGTTTAGATGATGTCCAAGTTCTGAATGTTTAGATGCTATTCCAAAGAATCATAGTGTAGAGATGATCTTAGAAATCAAAGGTACACAAGCCAAGGATTAGGGAACAAGGGGATCTACAGAGTGAAGTCTGTCTTGACTGGCCTTTATTTTTCAGAATTCCAATGTGTTTGCATCCAATGAGGGAATGCCAAAGTATAAGTGATGATTCAACTAAATCTCTTATTTGATTTATTTTCTGTGTTCTCTAACACTCTGTAGTGTTTTGATATAGTTTTCCAATGTCCTTGTTAACCGTGATTGCATTTTATTTATAATATAGTTATTTTCGTAAATAAAGACAATAGAGGTGATCACAGGTGGCTTGTGATTGCCTTCTATCTAGTGACCCAAGACTTTCTTGATGGTCTTCTATCTAAATACTAACCAGGGCCAACCCAATGTAGTTTCCAAGATCTGAAGAGATCAGGCTAGCTGGAGACATCCAGGTCTAGGCTGGGCCTATTTGCTGCTTTACCAATGACTGCATTGCCACTTTTTGCCCCAATGACTGTAATTATATATTACAGTTCTCCAAAGGCTTACATTATACTACATTCTGTCACCATTATAGTAAGGATGATCATACAAGCCAAAATATCCAGTTAGATTTTTCATGACTATGGATCACAACCAAGATCTTCAGTGACCTTTCTGGATTCAGTACTATAGAGTTCCGTGGCAACCTCACTCTTCCCAAGAGAAGGAGATGTGGTCTCCATTCTTCTCCTATTCTCTTGGAACAAGCAAAGCAGTGGATGATCTTTGTAATCGTCTTTGCCTCTTTACAACTGCATCACACCTAAATTCAGCCCATGCAGATATTGGTCCATTTCTGTGACTTGAGCTGCACCTCTGCTGAATTACTGTCTGTTGGGCATCTATTAAAAGTATGGGGTCTTGGTCAAGAAAATAAGTGGGAAGCAATCACCTGGACCTTTCTTGGAGTCCAAGTGGCTGCTCAATATGTCTGCCTGATGCTCTCATCCAAAAAATATGTGTACAATGTACAAACATGAGATATACATGTTTTGACAACCCCAGCATAATTTTTATGTAGGTATATAACCTATAGCAAATGTAGGTTATCAAAATGCTATAGCTGATTAGAGTAGAAAATTGACCTCTTCAAACTATGAGATGAATATTAAATAATATGTGAGGCCCCCAGAGCACTATAAGGAGTGGGACTGAAGACACATCTGTTTTTTCCCACAGGTCAAAGGGTTTAGGCACATCTAGAGATGGCAGTAGCCAAAGGATAGTGTCTGGGTGGCAGGTTAACATGGATAGAGAGGTTGTCGAGAGGCATTTAGCTGCACTGGATGAGTTCAAATCCCCTGGCCCGGATGAAATGCACCTGAGAGTGCTCAAAGAACTTTCCAGAGAACTTGCACAGCCCTTGTCCATCATCTTCGGGACCTCTTTAAGGACTGGAGATGTCCCGGAGGACTGGAAGAGAGCAAACGTCATTCCGATCTTCAAAAAAGGGAGGAAGGATGACCCGGGAAACTACAGACCAGTGAGTCTGACCTCTGTTGTGGGGAAGATAATGGAGCAGATATTAAAGGGAGCGATCTTCAAACATCTGGAGGACAATTTGGTGATCCAAGGAAGTCAGCATGGATTTGTTTCCAACAGGTCCTGTCAGACCAACCTGGTTTCCTTTTCTGACCAAGTAACAGTTTTCCTGGATCGTGGAAATTCAGTTGATGTCATTTACTTGGATTTTAGTAAAGCTTTTGACAAGGTTCCCCATGATGTTCTGATGGATAAGTTGAAGGACTGCAATTTGGATTTTCAGATAGTTAAGTGGATAGGGAACTGGTTAGAGAACCGCACTCAAAGAGTTGTTGTCAATGGTGTTTCATCAGACTGGAGAGAGGTGAGTAGCGGGGTACCTCAGGGCTCGGTGCTCGGCCTGGTACTTTTTAACATATTTATTAATGATCTAGATGAGGGGGTGGAGGGACTACTCATCAAGTTTGCAGATGACACCAAATTGGAATGACTGGCAAATACTCCGGAAGATGGAGACAGAGTTCAACGAGATCTGAACACAATGGTAAAATGGGCAAATGAGAACATGATGCAATTTAATAAAGATAAGTGTAAAGTTCTACATCTGGGGCAGAAAAATGAAAAGCATGCCTACTGGATGGGGGATACGCTTCTAGGTAACACTGTGTGTGAACGAGACCTTGGGGTACTTGTGGATTGTAAACTAAACATGAGCAGGCAGCGTGATGCAGCGGTAAAAAAGGCAAATGCCATTTTGGGCTGTATCAACAGGGGCATCACATCAAAATCACAAGATGTCATCGTCCCATTGTATACAGCACTGGTCAGACCTCACCTGGAGTACTGTGTGCAGTTCTGGAGGCCTCACTTCAAGAAGGACGTAGATAAAATTGAAAGGGTGCAGAGGAGAGCGACGAAGATGATCTGGGGCCAAGGGACCAAGCCCTACGAAGATAGGTTGAGGGACTTGGAAATGTTCAGCCTGGAGAAAAGGAGGTTGAGAGGGGACATGATAGGCCTCTTCAAGTACTTGAAAGGTTGTCACTTGGAGGAGGGCAGGATGCTGTTTCTGTTGGCTGCAGAGGAGAGGACACGCAGTAATGGGTTTAAACTTCAAGTACAACGATATAGGCTAGATATCAGGAAAAAGTTTTTCACAGTCAGTGTAGTTCAGCAGTGGAATAGGCTGCCTAAGGAGGTGGTGAGCTCCCCCTCACTGGCAGTCTTCAAGCAAAGGTTGGATGCACACTTTTCTTAGATGCTTTAGGATGCTTAGAGCTGATCCTGCATAGAGCAGGGGGTTGGACTAGATGGCCTGTATGGCCCCTTCCAACTCTATGATTCTATGAATCCAGTTCTGTTTAATTTAAATCAACAGAAAATTCTCATTTAGAATGCAGAAGTATCAGAATGCAACAATAGAAGTATTGATGAAAAACTTGTAAAACTGTGAACGATCAGAATTTATGTAGGTCCTTCCTTTCTGTATTCAAAGAAAACATAGTAACAGCAGTGGAAGTGAAGGATAGCAACAATGGAATTAGCTTCCAGTCAGCCAACAGCTTTATATCAATGAAGCTGTTCTTCTGTCAACAACACTGCACAAGCTTGTCACAGCCCCTTTTCCTGTCTCCTGAGGTGTTTGTTCAGCAGGTCTGAAAACAATCTCCTGTTCCCCACATCAATTACGCAGCCGTGTTGTAGATTTGACTAAGTAGATGTGCACACTAGAATAAAAGCTGACTCCTTGGGTCACCTTGTAGAGGTAATTCAAAGGGGTTTGGAAAACTTATCTGCAAGGGCTCTTCATAGGGCTGTATGTGCAGAAATCCAATAGATACCATTTTCCCCAGTATAGAAAGGTATAAAGCTGCACCTGTCAAATTCCAGCTGCACAGCTATTAACAGCATAGGAGGCATATCCTGCTTTTAAAAAGGTCTCAGCTAAACATGCCAACCTCCAGCTGTGGCCTGGGTGTCTCCTGGAATTACAACTAATATCCAGATAATAAAGATCACTTCCCCCGGAGAAAATGGTTACTTTGGAGGGTAGATTGTTTGGCATTATACCCTGCTGAGGCTCTTCGCTCTTCCAGCCCTCCCCAGGCTCTACCCCCCAAATCTCCAGGAATTTCTCAGCTTGAAGTTAGCAACCCTTGGTTTAACACTCATTATATTATAAAGATCTGATATTTTATGTGGCTTATAGAACAATTTAGAGGAAAGCTCTGTGTGAAGGTTCTTGAAAACAAATCTTACAAAGCAGGAGGAACTGGACATATTTAGTCATGAAAACTATTATAAATGGGTTTGTAACTAACAAACCTGGAAAGGCTGTTAAAAAGCAGAAAGAAGAAATGGCTGCCCACTGAGAACTGTGCATGGGGCCAGGAGGACTCACAGAGCACTAGAAGGAGTGGGACTGAAGACACCTGGAAGGGAGAGGCAGCCCACAGATGGAGGAATGCATAGTAAGCACTGGCTGTGATGCAGTAGCATCTGGCAGAACGAGGAAGACAGCAATAGCAGATGGCCTCACCAGGTAAAAACACAACCTGGAAATCTCACACTAGTGAAGTTGGGGGTGGGGGTTCCAGCCCTGGGTACAGGGAAGGAACAATGGCCAGAGCAGACTTAATCAGAAGTCAGTTATCATTAATAGTAAAGGAACAGAGATTCTGGATTCAGTTCAACTCATACATATGGATTATCACATCAACTATTGGGAATTTATGCATCACCCCCCCCCCCTTATGCCTGACAAATTCTAGTTGATAAAACTTGTCTCAGGGCTGCAGTGCTTGTTTTCTTTGATATTCTTGACTTGCATGAGCCAGCATTTTTTGGAAAGTGCCTCCTCCCCCCATGGGCCCAAAGTCACCCCATCCCACCTGACTCCATCTTGCAAGCCCCACATGCTCCGCATTAGGGCTGCCGCTAAACCCCCTGTAGTTAAAAGAAGGGAAAAAGGAGAGAAACGGCAAACCAAGGGAGCAAGATTCATGCCCAAGCCCAGCCCAGAGCAGGACAGCGAGCAATGTGGATGCGCTGGCGGTGGCAGCAGCCCCCTCTCCTAGGCAGGGCCCTCACCCCCCTCCAGGCACCTCCTGCAGGGGGTCGCCCATGGCCACGTCTGGGGGGCCGGTGGAAGCACCTCCTCAGCACTAAACTGGCAGCTCCTCTGGCTGGGTCCCTGCTGGGCTTTGGAGCCAAAGTTAGGTTGCGTCAAAGAAAAGGTTGAGAACCACTGAAGAAGAGCAGGGGTAGTCAACCTGTGATCCGCGGCCCACTAGTGGGCCGTGAAGGCCTCGGTGACGGGCCACCACACCTTCCTCTCCCCCCCCTGCAGAGAGAAGCTCACCAGGCCGCGAGAGAGGCGGCCGTCAAAGCAGCCGCTTCACTCGCGGCCCGGCTAGTTTTCTGCTGTGAGAGCGGGGGGGGGAAGATGCAGGCGCAGCTGCCGGCATGCCGGCGGGCACAAACACACATGTGTGGAGCTCCCACATATGCGCGTTAGCACCCCTGGTGGTGAAAACACACATTCGCGGCAGCTCTGCGCATGCACGTTTTCACCACCAGGGGGCGCTAACACGCATGCATGGTGCCCGGGCCGCCAGCTCTTCACCACCCTAGGAGGCGGTCCTCAACCTTAAAAAGGTTGGGGACCGCTAAAGTAGAGGATCAAGCAGCACTGTGTAGTAGTTAGAATGCTGGACTAGCTTCTGATATTCCCACTCAGCCATGGAGGTTACTGGCTGACCTTGGGCTAGTTCTTTCTGAGCCTAACCTATCTTACGGGGCTGTTGTCATGATAAAATGGGAGAATAATGTACACTGTCCTGAGCTCTTTGACCCCCCGGAAGAGCAGAATCAAAGTGTGTTAAATAAACCCTTTTTGTATTAATTTCATGGCAAAATATGGTATTAGCTACTCTTCCCACTGTGCAGGATTTCTAAACTGCTTTGTAGCACAAAACATGACTTCTACATTGCAGCCGCACCCTTCCTCCATTTACTCTTCCAAGCATTTTTCTCACAGTTGGGAGCTTAGCTGGAGAAAAAGGAATCTAGGCCAAGAATTGTAGGCAAGTAAGCCACAGGAGAGGAGAAGGTTCAGTATCTCCCACCTGTGCACCCCTTTCGTTCTGAAATGGAGCCCCGCCACTACTTTATACGTGATTAGGATAGATCTAGGTTTGAAGACAGACTTCAGTTTAAACAAATGCATCTGTCACCATCAGACGCCATCTGCTTCTTCATAGGCAGAGAGCCAAACTAGACGTTAGGGCAGCCGTGTGTCCAACCCATGGCCGCCAATGCCTCTTTAGAGGAGAATTTAGCCATTGAAAAACTGTTATAAGGACAGCACCATGCAGTTTTGTTTCCCTTCCCCCAAGCCATTTCAAAATCAAGAGTGGACCCTTGTGGCAATTTTTAAAACCCAATTTTTCCTCTCCTCAGTGGCCTCAAGTTGGGCCCATGGCTGCCATAATGTCTACTTTGCTTCAAGCAGCCTCAATAGAGGGGCTGTGCACATGGAGACTAGAATGCTGAAATAGCACACAGAGACCTCCAACCAGTAACCTTATGTATTATTTATTAATAATAATAATTATTATTATTATTTATTTACTTAATTTTCATGCTGTCTCTCCAGAAAACCTGCCTTAAGTGGCTTACAAAATTAAACATAGTAAGAACAAAGCATCAAGTTATTAATTGAAAATTCAGCATTAAAAATCTACCCACAGCATAAAAACAGAAGCCCAATGAGCAGCTTAAAATCAATAGCTCTCAAAACTAAAAGCACACACAAAATTGATCCCTTACTTAAAAGCTCATGTGAGCAGAAATATTTCAGCCTGGCACAAAAAGGGAGCAGCATGGGCTCCAGGTAAGTTGCAAAGGAAGGACATGGTGTAAGCAAGATGACTCACTTGTAAAGGTGAGGGCACAGACTGGGCACTATGGGAGGATGTGGTACTTCAGGTTCCCTGGCTCCAGCCATTTTGAGCTTTCAAGATAAGAACTCTGCCAAATGAAGATCTTTCAGCACTGGGATGATATGATCCCTATACGTACATTTAGTCTCAAGGGTAATCCAGTTCAGAATTAACCAGTTCTTTGACCTTTCTCAAGGGATTCATCAGTGTTCTATTTGCCCCTTATCAAAAAGTATATGTATTAGGCACTGAAGCATTACAAATTACACTGAACCACCAGATAAAGGCAAACTGGAACTTCTAGCAGCTACCTGATTTTTCAGAGGTAATTTGTGGTTAAACATTTCAGGTGAAGTGTCAGTTTAAATTTACATCACACTCTATAAACCTGTGTGCATGCTGTTTACTTTAAGATCATAGCTGCGGTTCCTGGCAAGGCAGTGGGGAAATCATACTGACACTGCAGTTGCTTGAACCAAGCCTAAGCTTATGGGCAAACAAGGGGATAAAGCCAGCCTCTCACTCTTGCATGCCTTGATCCAATCTATGCTCGTGCCACCGGAGCACAAGCTGCACCAGCATCTTGGCTCTCAGTGAGAGCTTTGATCCAAAATATCCAGGATTAAATTCCAGTTCAGCTGAGAAGTCAATGGAAAACATGATAGCTCCAATCCTGAGAATACTTTCCAAGGAATAATTCCTGTTGTGTTTGCAGTGAAGGAGATCTGCAGAGTAGGAACCGCAATTCAAACAGCAGGGATGTTTACTGCTATTGGTTAAACATGCGGGATCTATTCTGCTACTGGATCGTTTGAATGGTCCAATGAGTTCAAACCAGGGATCTTGCAAGGAGTTAACCACATGCTCTGGCGGGAACTTGTGACTGTATATAAGTTTAGCGGTGGCTATGTTTCTCAGTTCAGTTGGTGTGATCTAATAAAGAGCTGATGTTTCACTCTGCATCTTATTGAACCCACTATTCAGTAATTCCCATTGACTAAAACAGGACCCATTCTGAAAAGACCTGCTTAGAATTCATTTCTTATGTCTACACACAGAATGGTTTTACTAAATGCCATAGCAGAGGCCTAGAGCACGGGTTATGTTGTGAAGGCAGGCAGGAGGAAAAAGGAATGGAAGAGGGTACGGATTCCTTGTGCCCCACCACCACCACCACCACCTCTACCACTCTTCTCTTGGCCAGCATTAGTTCCAGTTAGGAGTCCCGACTGGGGGAAGAAGCAGTACCAGGGGGAGGAGCTCCGTATTCCTCCTTTGGACATCACTTTCCTTCCTTGTCCTTCCTTCCTTATCTATTGTGTAGCAGCCCAAGTTAGGAAGCACAGCACACTACTGTTGCTGCAACATCATGTTAGACTTTTGAGTAAGTAGCTATTCTGCTCTCCTAATAAGAGGACAATAACACTGGGCTACCTTTTTGTAAGGTTAAGATACCATTTTGGAAAATGTGGCATATTTTCTAAATAGCATCAGGCAGCTACAGTGTCATTTTCAGTCCGGTTCAGACCACCTGTGCTGAACTTGAACACCTGGGCTTCAAATCACACTGGAGAATTCTGTAGGACTTGGGGGGGGGCAGCACAAAAATCTCCTGAATTATTACCCTCCTGTTAGTGTTCTGCAGACCCATACGTCTGAGTACTGTACACATTTGTATACAGTACAAAAACCATCTGTAAGTCTTAGATAGAAATTAGGACCTACAGCTGGAATATAGTGTTATGGCAATGTGTATGATAAATATAAACTGAAGGACACTTACAATGTTATTGCTTTTATTTGTGGAGGTATTTTTGTATAATCATAGTCTGGGAAGGATTTATATCTATATCTATCCATGATTTACAATTAGGTATGCTGAGACTCTACTACTTGGAATGCCAAGGATCTAGATCCTCAGTTATGCCTGTTCTTTGCTGATCTCTTTGATTTATGATGTCTTATAAATCAAGAACTCTGACTGGCCAATGCAATAACTTCTTTTTCTTTTTAAGCAAACTTAGTTTATTTGTAATGGTACAGCCATTGAAGTGGACAGCCAAGACAGGAAGTAAATTACCACTGACTAATTAGGCCCAGAGAGAATTTAGTTCCTGGCATGTTTCTTCCTACTTCATGGAAAGTAACCAAGAAATGACAAGTACATTAGACTCTGGTGCATTGCTTTAAGCATTCTTTATATCAATTGGAATACCTGAAAATCTCTCCCGAATGTAAAAATATTGCACTATATCCACTGCAGCTGCTGTTTCCTATGTCCAGATGCCCTTAGGGTCTATGGTTTGATATGCTTCCCCTTCATCAGACCTGAAAGCAAACTTGTCACAGTTAGAATTTAGTGCAATTTGCTGTGCCCCTTTCAACATTCTGCTTGAAATTCCAGTTTTACTGATCAGGCAGACACCCCTCTCGGTGCATAAAAACTCTTCTGTTGGGCTACATAAAGAAATGTAAATAGTCTCTGCTGTTCTTGCACTTAAAATTTTAGCATACTTATTGTGAATAACACAAACCAATGTCTTAAAGACAGACTAAATTAGGAACTACTCTACCATGTCATTCCTTTGGGTTCCTTATCCCCCATGAGCAGCATTTCTTGGAGCTCAGACATAACCTTACTAAAATATAGTTCACCAAAAGTGCAAAATATACACAAATAGCCTTTACCAAGATTATTACAGTAGGCAATCCTATCTCACTCAAATAAAGACAACTTGATCGTAGACAGAAAACAAATGAATGTTGCAGTGTTGCCTAATGGTGTGCAGAAGCATTTAAAAATATTGTGTTTAATTGCAATGTAACAATGAACATGGCAAGCATGAGACATTTCACTGCAGCACTTTCAGGCCCCACTACAGAGATGTCTCCAAATCACCAGGATAAGCTATCTTTCCCTGGTAGTTCTCCTTTACAGGCCCACACATGCTACCACTGGCAAAATAACAAGACTGGCTGTCATCCTGTTTCACGCATGATGGATATCCATGGATGACTTCTCTGTTTAAACCTCAATCTGTTTGCTCATAGCTTTGTCTATAATTCAAATGTTAGCAGGTTTATCATGACTCTACCCCCAAAACAATTGTGAATTGATTATAACTGGTGAGTGTAGTTGGGTGTGTGCTTCTAGAGGTCAGTATTACACACATGCAGAGAAAATGATTGCAAGAGATTGATATCTAAAGTCAGCCATAGGTTTGCCTTAGCCCTGGTTAAAAGCAAGGGTCATAACCATCCTTTCAATCTGCCACCTTTTAAAGAAATACATGTAAAATCAGTTATTTCCTCCTCTTAGAAACTTCTGTAACCCTCCTAATCAAACCTAATTATGTCTGTGTTTCTAATGCAGCCTTTTTAAACTTTGTGACCATGGAGGAACCCGTGAAATATTTTTCAGTTTTTGAGGAACCCCAGAAGTGGTGACATCCCCCTTTAGAGAAGTGGGGGTGGAAGTAAGATGTGGGAGCCAGGCATCAATCAATCGATCTATCATTTACCATTTCCATTGCGTAGAAAGAGATGAGGTCTGTAGAGCAACCGAGGAAATGGGCTCCAATGAGGTCTAGTGATGTCAGCAGCCCTCCAAATGTCTGGGAAAGGCTGCATACCCCAGGGTCTCCCAGACCCCTGACGGGGGCAGAATCTGCACTTACTTTGTTTATTCCATTGTCAATCCTGTTGAATTCAGATCGCTTTGAACTCGGGTCTTCTTCTCCCCCCCCCTCCCCATAGAAACAGGAAAGTCTTCTGCACATGGTTAGGGTAGTTCAGAAGGGGGGGAGGGAGCAAAGCTTTGTTCTTTCTTTTCTTGAAGTGGGGGGGAGAGGAGCCAAGCAGGGAGCCTCTTTCTTTTCTTGGAGGGGGGGGGGGGGGAGAGGATCGAAAAAGGCAGAGAAGGGAGAAAAAATCCAAGACAACAGAAGTGGAGAGAAATTAGGGGCTTCTCCTTTAAGGCAAGCTTGTCACATGGCCACCTTTGGCCAATCAGAGGTTCTCTACCACGGAGGAGAGCCCAGATTCAAAACAGCCTTTAAATATTGAGGGTTAAAAGCAGTCTAAGATATCACACAATAAAGGTAGGGTCACTCCGGATCAATCCTTCTTGCTGCAGAAGGAAAATTTAAATTGCCCCAAATCAAAATGGAAATCGCATTCTGTGTAGACGGCAGGGACTGAATCGATCTGGGGTTGGAATAAAAGCTCTGTGCAGTTTACACCTGGGTCATCCCTGGTCTACTGTATATGAAATGTTAGCGTAAAAACAGTTATATATGGTGGTTTTTATTAGTGAAGCTTTGACCTTCTTATCATGCTTGCTCTTTAAATAATATGTTGGCAATTAGCCTTTGCCACGCTAATGAGTTAAGAGAGGAAGATTTATGTTTCAAGTTGTCATAGTCTTGAATAGGTTTACACTGTGCTTGAAAAAAAAAATCCATGCTAAGCCCACCGGGAAACGGTGGGAGAGAAAGATGAGGCAGATGGAGTTTGAGAGGCCCCACCTGCCAATTGTTTGAGGTACTCTGCATTTTCTCATTCTCTAGATTTTGCATGGATGTCCACTCTATGCCCAAGTTCCCCATATTTGTGAATCACTGCCTGGTGGATTCATTAGGCTTTCTAATGCAGCATGATGGCTTTAGACAATGTGACAAAATATACTTGAAAATACCAAAGCAGAACATCTCTGATTCAAAGAAATTCACTAAGCCCTTTCGATCATTTTGAATATGTATTTATTTATTTCATTTTTGTTCCTCCCTTCCCCAAGGATCTTATGGCAGCATCTGTAATTCACCTGTCTTCCATTTTATCTCCACAGCAACCCTGCTAGGCTGAGGAATTGTGACTGGGCAGGTGAGAGACTATATTTGGAGTATATACTTAGCAGTGGCTCCCAGGCATCCACTGGGCAGTTATTCTGATCACTTAAAGTTCATGCAAATTGTTCTCCTACCAGTTGCATCTGCTTTGTCAACTCTTGCCCATCATATTCCAGCACTAATAGATGCTTTTGTAACTTTGTGGACAGACTACAGTAACATATTTTATGTGAGGCTGTCCTCAAAGGCAACTCAGAAACTTGAATTAGTATACAGTGATGCAGCCCCTCCTGTTCCAAGGGTTATTTAATGTGGACCTCATGTTACTCCCAAAGCAACTATGTTCATTGCCTGTTTACTTCTGAGCTTGATTTATGGTGCTGTTCTTGCCTTTAAAGTCATTCATGAACTGGGATCTATGTATCTGAAGAACTTTCTTTCTCTAGGTGGACCCACAAACCAGTATATTTTATTTAATTATTTACAGCATTTTTGTATTCTGCCTTTCTGCCCAGTCGGGGCTACCAGTTATATTTACCTGACCCCTCATCATCCCTCCACCGCAGGTAATATATTCTCTACCAGAGCACAAGCTTTTTCTGTGGTTGCACAGAGCTTTATGAACAAACTCTTGAAGAGGTAAGGAGATTTTCTTCTTTACAAGTAGTTAGGAGAAGTAAGGGCTTTCCGTTTTTAAGGGCTTTCAATTGTATTTGGGCTGGGTTTTTATTTCCTTGATTGAAGATGTCAGGTTAGGATTTGGGAGATCCCATTTGTGCCACGGAAGTTCACTAGGTAATATTGGGTCAGTCATACATGCTCAGCCTAAGATTCCTCGCAGGATGGTTGTGAGGATAAAATGAAGGAAAAGAAAGGATAGCAGCCCCATAGTAGTGTCTTTAAAAAAAAAACCACAATTGCAAAACACAAAGAGCAGCCTTGAGCATGTTAACAAAAAAACAGGCAGGTAAGCCACGGTGTAAACTGCACGGAGCTTTTATTCCAATCCCAGGTCGATTCAATCCCTGCCGTCTACACAGAATGCAATTTCCATTTTGATTTTGGGTGATTTAAATTTTCCTTCTGCAGCAAGAAGGATTAATATGGAATGACCCTACCTTTATTGTGTCATATCTTAGAGTGCTTTTAACCCTCAATATTTTAAGATTCAGATTGAGAAAGCAGGCTGTTTTGAATCTGGGCTCTCCTCCATGGTAAAGACACCCTGATTGGCCAAAGGTGGCCATGTGACAAGCTTGCCTTAAAGGAGAAGCCCCTAATTTCCCTCAACTTCTGTTGGTCTTGTATTTTTTTCCCCTCCTCTGCTTTCTTCGATCTTCTCTCTCCCACCCCCTCCAAGAAAAGAAAAAGGCTCCCTGCTTGGCTCCTCTCCCCCCCTTCAAGAAAAGAATGAGGCTTTGCTCCCTCCCCCCCTTCTGAACTACCCTAACCACATGCAGAACACTTTCCTGTTTCAATGGGGGGGGGGGAGGAAGACCCAAGTTCAAATCGATCTGAATTCAACAGGATTGACAATGGAATAAACAAAGTAAGTGCAGACTCTGCCCGGGTAGCAGTAGCTGAACTGAACTGAACTGAGTCATGTCACCAGAGAGTATGCCAAAGGCAAAACAATTATCTTAATGCCCCCTCCTCATTATGTAGTTCAAGAAATGCTTGCTGATATGCTTTAAATACCTCTGACAAGAATGAACAGATTAAAGACATACACAAAGGAAACTGATGCCTCCATGTGTGACATGGTCACAAATATATAAATTCAAAGGCATTGAAATGAAAGCACTGTTTTGGGGGGGAGGGGCACTGTTTAAGGAAATCCAGAGTTCTAGTTTCTGGGGACATTACAATTAAGTTTCCAGTACATATTCTATTTCATGACTGATACTCGCCCCCCCCCCCCCCACACACACACACACACACAATCCCCAAAAAAGGTAATTAGAAATATACAAAGTATTAAGAATGCTGCCAAAGCAGATTTTGAACAGGAAATCATATACAGTACAGACAACATAGTGACATAGACAATGTATAACTTCTTTCAAGTACTCTCCTGATCAGTTTTGGGAGTTGCAGTTCTGGCTTCATTATTCCTACTACTCCTGTCTTATATTAGGGTTGCCAATTCTCAGGGCGTGATCTAATCTCTGTGACTTTATAGCTTCACCTCCCGGCCCATGGTTGAACTCTCTAGGCTGTCCTTTATCCCTCTGGCAGGCAGGTGTGTGTGTACTCTTGACAGCTTCTTCTCCTGCTGGAGGATAAAAGAGGTAGGCCCTAGACAGACAATTTGTATGCACAAGTGCAATGCACCAAATTTAAAAACAGGACAAGGAACTGAGATTGCTAACCTCCAGGAGGGGGGGGGGGCTGGGCTGGAGATCACCCAGAATTACAGCTGGTTCCCAAAGAGGGAAATCAGTTACCCTGAAGAAACAGCTATTTTGGAAGGTGGACTGCATGACTTTATACCTTGCCAAGGTCCCTCCCCTTCCTAATCTCTACTTTCCCAGGCCCCACCCTCAAATCTCCAAGTATTTCTGAACCCAGAATTGTAGCCTTGTAGGTATGAAAGAGCCTCTTGTGGCGCAGAGTGGTAAGGCAGCCGTCTGAAAGCTTTGCCCATGAGGCTGGGAGTTCAATCCCAGCAGCCGGCTCAAGGTTGACTCAGCTTTCCATCCTTCCGAGGTCGGTGAAATGAGTACCCAGCTTGCTGGGGGGTAAACGGTAATGACTGGGGAAGGCACTGGCAAACCACCCCATATTGAGTCTGCCAAGAAAACGCTGGAGGGCGTCACCCCAAGGGTCAGACATGACTCGGTGCTTGCACAGGGGATACCTTTACCTTTAGGTATGAAAATTAAATGAATGGCAAGAGTGTCTGTAAAGAAAAGACAGAGAGGGAGAGAGATCAGAGTAAAGCATGGGAGGACAGTCTACAAGATGGCTGTCTTCATTGACTGATCTGCTTTGATCTACCATGGACTCACTGCTAGGGTCACCGGTCTGAGCTTTTAGTGGTTGTGACACAGAGTCTGGGCTGTGTTACTTTGGTCTAGGTTGGTTTGACATGTGTATATATAGTTCAGTGGCAAGGAAGTTGTAAGCATATAGCTTGGGAGACCATTTTACTGCGGGGCTCTGCATAATTTATTTTTGAGTAAAATGTATGTAGGATTGTGTTATTAACATACTGAACAAAGTGCCAGACCCTTAAATTTAATTCCTGTTAGGGAAGAAGGTTCAACCCGTGTCATCCCAGCTGCATACTTCCCAAATAAGGAAGCAGAAATTTAAGGCTGGCCTCAGACATTTTGAGCATTCAAAAAGAAAGATGAAGGCCTGCCTCACATACATGCCGACTTCTGGAGCCAGCTGCCTCTCTTTTCTAATCCTTGCTGTCCCAGCAGGACTTCATGGACTAATAGAGCTTCTTTTAAGCCCTCTTAGTTCCACTCCTCTTAGGGAGCCATGGCCTCCCAAGCCTCACGGGATGCTATTGGGGTTTTTTACACTTGTACATACCAGAAAACTACAGAGTCTATGCCAGGATTTTTTTTGTTTAACAGTCCACAATTCCCAAGCAGTGAAAATCTCCAGAAACAGTAATTCTGGGTTTGGTTTCCTTCTGGAGAGTTTTGGAAACTCAGTGTCTTTGCCATATTTATTTAGGAACTGGACTCCAAAGACTCTTCATGTTCCACCAGGGTTCTTCTCTGTCTGATTCTTTATAGATTCAAAGTGCTGATTTGTTCTTAGCTGCTTCTTTGCCCACCGACCCTTAGGTAGGATAATTTTTCCAGAGGGACTGTCAAGGAACATTAACATTAACAGTTGTTGTTATTACAACCTGATTCTCTCTCTTTATCCCCCCACCCCAAATTCTCTCCCTCCCATTTTTATTCCCCATGCTACTTCTGTTACTCTGTAGGCAAACCTATCATGATAGATCCAGTCATAGTAATCAAACTGGTCAGTTTTATACAACAGTACAGATCACAGACTTCAATGACAGCACGAGAGAATGTCATAATATTTGCTCTCCCAGAGGATTAATGAGGGCCCCTCATAACGGCCACCCTTCTCAGCCAGCCCACGGTGACTTTTCACAAAGCTGCCATACTTGTTTTCATTTCTGTTTTTACCTTCACATGATTCAATTTGGAACAGTGACATTTGAGTTACTCGGCCTACGACCAAGGCTTAGTACCAATTGACTATGGACTTCAGCTATCAAAGTCTCAAGGCTTTTAGCAAGAGAGCACTCAAGTAAGTAAGCTCTGCAAATTTGCTTCCATGCAGTATTTTCAAGTGCCGTTCAGCATCCCTTAACACCTGCAAGCCACACCGACAATATTACAAATTCCTGTGCTGATCACATCCACCCCAAGCAACACACCGAGAGACAGATGCATATGAATATGCACGTTGGAATAATGCATACATATATTGTGTAAATAAAGTTTCCCTGAGCTTGCCCAGATCAATACAATTCACAAACTCTGGAAACAGCTTAGGGGTCATGGCAAGCTTTTAGATTTCCAATCACATCGGCAGAAATTGCATGTGTGTGTGTGATCACTGCTTGCACTTAACATTCAGTTAATGTTTGCCCGGCTCCCCTCCCATCCACACCCCTTTTCCTCCCACACACACAACTCTGTGCGCTGAAGTCATTGCAAAGCAGAGATTCCCACTGCCTGATACCAGCTAAATACATTGCACATTTGCAGAGAATAGCTCTCTTGACTAAAAATGCCCAAATTCAGTATACGGGAAAGCAGGAGGTGAGTCCAAAGCCTCAGTATCATCCCCCCACCACCTTCTCTTCTGTCAAAACAAACTCGGACATTTAAAAAATTGATTTTAAGTGCTTACTCACAGCATGAAACTATGGTTGGGCTGGCACAGCAAAAAGGGTGGGGTGGGGGACGACTGCATTTACATTTATTAAATTCCTAGACACCCCTGTAGTAGACTAGATCACAACAACATTGAAGGTGAGGGCATCATCTTTTTTATAAAGTCAATACAAAATGTCTATCAATAGAAAAAATAAATACGTTATAAAAGAGATATAGAATGGTATTGTATAGCCTGATCTCATCTGAACTCAGAGGCGAAGCAGGGTTGGGTCTTGGACGGGAGATTCCAAAGGAATTGCCCTCCAGATGAAGGCAATGGAAAACCACCTCTGCCTTTTAAGTGCCTTGGTGGGGTCACCAGAAGTTGGCTGTGACTTGGCGATACTTTATACACACACAAAGTTTTGAAAATAGTCATTCTACTTAAAAAATAACTGTTAAAAGATTTCTGACATGTCAGATTGTCTCTAGCTAATAGCGTTTTTGCCAGTGCCCGGTAAACTTTTCTAGATACAAAGATCCACAAACGGGGTGCCACCACCAAGCATTGAGTTGTTACCCAAATTAGCTTGAGTTGGGGAATGTAGCTAGTGAGAGGAGGAAGAAGGAGATCTCCACCAGTGTATACCAGGGATAGTCCCTTAGAATCTCTCAGTAAACCAGAAAATGCACATAGAAGAGAGAACAACACAACTGAGTTGGTGCGATACAGGAATATATGGGGGAAAGTATAAAGTAGATGTTCTGGCGGAGAAACCACCAGTGTCTCTGGAAAAAATCTACCCACAAAGATTCTCACTCCTCATCAACATAAGGAGCAAGACTATGTGATGGTCTTTTCTGGGTTGAACTCCAGAGGTTTCACAAAGTGGGACCAATACCTGTGGTTACCCTGGGAGGATCCTTAATGAATTTCCAAGGAAAAGGGACAAAGTCATGATTGCATTATCTGTGTGAGACTAAAGTGTAAGTGATTTTTTTAAAACCCCTGGTCAGGATGCTGACTAGGTGTAGCAGGCATGTTAGTAATTTCTCTAATTGAACTGTACCAGGTGAAGGGAAGGAAAAAGTGCTCAGCATTGATGTAATTAGTAACACCATTAGGAGTCCCATTGACCTGCAGATATGCATTTCTGTTTTGGGGTAAAGCATTGGGGGTTATCAGCTCCCTGTTAGGTACATAGACCTCACCCAAAGAGCCCAACCAGTTCCTGGAAGCATGGCAGCAGGCTGGCATGTACAATTCATTTCTGCTTGGAAACAGATTGCGTATTTGATCAGTTTAGATGCAAGTCACATCTATCTGTACATTACAGCCAGGCAATGTGTATGCAGCACAGGGTGATCTTGGCGACGGGTGTTTGCAGGCAAACGTCCGCTCCAAGTGAGGAGGAGGTCTGTCCACTGACATAGTAGGCACAGAAGAACCTGCATAACAAGTAGTGTGGCAACTAAGGACAGTTCATTGGAAATGGATTCTGGAAATATGCCTTCAAATTCCAGTTCACTCAGGCACTGATTGGTGCGTCTAGAGTAGTATTTATTTATTTAAATATTTCTATCTTGCCATTCAGTTAGAAACTGGTTCCTGGGTTGGCTACCAAAAATGCAACGTTATTTTTAAAATAAAATATACTTAAAATTGCAGCAACAGAATTTCTGCTTGGAAATTTCTGCCTTTCTGAAGCATTAAAACAGCAGCATTAAAATAAGCATTAAAAGGGCCATTCCGCACAAGGACCAATGTTGCTAAATGTTTGCAGTATGCATAAACGCACACCATCAATTCTAGCGGAATATTGAAGTCCCAGTAGTGGTCTATTCATTCCCCACAGGTTTCCGGTCTCGCCGGAATCGCAACAAAGGAGGCAATATTTTTCCATGCTTCTTCCCATCCCTGGCTGTCAATCAAACAGAACAGCCAATGAACTGTTGTGTTCATGCTCCTGAAAAGCCCCTTTCCCTTAAAAAACTGTTTTTTTAAAACCACCAGTAGCAACGAATATTTGTTCATTCAGTGTCTCAGAAAGACCTTTTTCGCTGGCATAGGAGCTGGCGCTTAATTGTTTACATGCTCTTCAAGTAAAAAAAAAAATTCCCCCCCCCCCCCGATGGGTGCAATTTCTGGCTGAAATTACGGGCAGTGTTGAACAGGGGGCTGTATTGTGCTCAAAAACTTTAAAGACAATTGCAGAATGGAGCTTTGTTTTACTGTTAAGCACTTCTGTGGAGGGACTTCAGCCGAAGAAGCCTCGCTTATTTGTTGCTTTCACTGGTTTAAGGGGGGGAAATGGTGATCACGTCTCCGGATCTCGTGCTCGGGTGCGAGAGCTTGGGAGTGACATTCTTTCTACCGCTATTTTGAGAACACACATGTCGTTCACTGATGTGTTGCGGCTTGTGCTCAGCAGTGTAGCTATTTGTTCGGGGGGAATCCACTTTTCTGGATTTCCCCCTAAGCGCTATAAAATTCCGATTGTTGCTGGAGTTTGGTGGGAGTTTTGCAGGGGTTTTTACGATGTCATGCGGAACGTTAAATTAATAGCCTTTACAAAAGGTAAGACTTTGGCTACATTTAAGATGTGCGGAATGGGTACAACAGTTCATCAAGATCAGTTCAAAACAGAGGCTTAAAATCCACATGGGAATGGGAGATCAGTCACCTAAAACTAGGGCAAACAGATAAATTGGTGCTTGAAAAATATCAAATTGGGTGTCAACCAACATGAGGTGCTGAAAGGTTTGGCTTCATGCTCGTAGACAGAAAGGAGCTCAGCAAGGATAGAGGCCACCCTGCGATTTGCTCCAGGGGAAGTGATCTCTGTAGTCTGAAAATACATTGTCATTCTGAGAGATCTCTGCACCCCACCTGGAGGTTGGCAATTCTGTTTAAGGGTCAATTAGCACATGACAGCTTTCAATGTGTTGTGGCTGATTTCCCCACAATTTGACTTTGACTCAGAAGGCCACACACCAGCTACAAGGGAATCTGATTTCCCAAGTACATGGGCCCCCAAACCAGACTGAGATTGTGGCCCAGGGGTGGGGGGAGGGGATAAGGGAGAACTTCAACTGCTCCCTTGTGCTTTTTTACTAAAACCCCGGGTAGTTACTATTTACCCCAGGGGGTGGTTCTGCGTGTACATTAGTACATGCATCCCATTCATCCTGGGAAATACAAACACAGGTCTCTGCGACTCATCTAGCTTTTCACTGAATTTGGGACCCTCTGCATGCAAAGCAACTGGCTGACCAATGAACAACAAGACCTTGTGGGAAGTGTGGTTCTGTAAATCTATTTATTGTAAAAGCCATCCATTCACTACCATCAAGAAGACACATTAGTCTCTCATCAAACTGAAATTAATTCTGATCTAAGCTGAGTTTCTGAATTGTCTCTGGCTTCTGTTTTTCTGCTCTGTGCTCGGGGCTTGAGCGTGACTCAAAGGTGATGTTTTGTTTTGTTTGCTTACCCTTATGCAGTTTTGCTTCCAGCTCATGCAGCTGACAAGAGTTTGTTCCTTAGCTGTAATAAAATTGTATTTTCTTTATTCCATTAATAACAAAAGAATAAATTCCAATACCCAGAAATTTAGCTAAATTTCTCAGACATACTCCTGTCCTTCAAATTAAATCATCAAATTCTGAAGTTGATATGTAAGACTAGTCCACCCACATCACCCAAATACCCTGACATATCCCCTCTATCTGAATTAAGATACATTCAGGCCAACCAATTTTAGTATTGTTCATACTGGGAAATACCCTCCAGTGGCTTACGATGATCTCACTTCTGTAAATGACTTGTTCCAGTTAACACTCAACTAGAGAACCTGAACATGTAGGGTTGGCTCTCCCCACCATGAATCTGTGAACCTGAAGAGAATAGCTCCCCTCTCTGCTTTCTCACTTTTTCCTCAGCATGAAGCACAGTAGCACAGGTGAAGGAGTAAGATGGCCAAAGTACCTGGAGGACTGGAGAAAGGGAAATAAAATTACCAACGCCGACTGTGGCCATCTTCCTCTCCTGCTGAGGGGAAGCCATGGGGATGCTTCTGCTCTTGCCTTGCAGCCATCTTACTGCCCTCCTAGCAGTCTCTTGTGTGTTGGCTGGAGAGTGTAGAAACTATAGAGGAGGGTTGGGAGGGGGCACAGAATCACTGTGCTAAGTAGTGATGTTGCCTATTAACTACTCTACTAAGACTCAGTTCGCACAGCATTTTATGATAACCTTACCACAAGTTGAGGTTTTCTTCACAATATTTTATGGTTGTTCTCTTTCATGAATGTACCCTTGTACAATGAATCTCTGTTTAGTATACTTATTTTACTGCTTCTTATAGGCAGTCACCACAGCTAAATATTTAGTGAATCCTAAGGAAGTTTTCTGATTCTCATCTACAAGGGAAAAGTTTATGATACTCTGGAAAACTTTTGCAACCTAAGCGGTAAAGTACATCTAATTGCATGGAGTTTACTTTGGTGTGATAGTTCTTGTACCCTATACAAAAATAAATGTATACAATGGAAATGTAACAAATAACTGAATGCTTATCAATTTAAATAATTGGTAGAAAAGAACTCTGCTTCAAAGCACATGTGTTACAGATATTTTATTATAATAGAGATTTTTGTAAGGAAACATAGCACTGCATTACACATAAATTGCTTAGAAGCTTGTCAAAGATTCCCTCCATAGTAGTCTGGAAATGACAGAAGAGGGACAAAATATTTGGTAAATTAGGACATCATTCTGTGGTAAATCAGCTCCATTATCATTTAACAACAGTCAAATGTTATCCTATCCAGGATCACTCAGTCCAAATGAGCTAAATTTGAGCATCTTTCAGTCTAGCAAATAAAACAGTTGCAGCATAGGAGAGACTAACATAATTTATTCCTGCATACATTTTTTGTAAGGAAGAGCTCATTTCATTAGATGCACAAAGTTACAAAGAGAAAAATGAGCTTTCAACCCTTTAACTTTCAACATAGTTGGACTTCGCCACCTAGTGGTATGCAAAAAAATTCCTCTTGTAGAATCCGCCTGCTTAATCTGCATAGCCCCACCCCCTCCTCCCCATTCTTTTTGCAGCAGTTTAAGAAGCAGCGTTGGGATAGTGTGCTGTTTTGGCAGCTTTATAATGGTGTCAGTGAACTGTGGTAATATCCTAGGGTGCAGCAGGAAGTATCCCCCTTTGCCTTTAATGATGTTCTGTGCTCATGGCAGGTACAATTATTGCCGCTAAGAGAGAAGGAACATGAGGTGCATTCATGATGTATAGGAGAACAAATGTTCTTTTTAAAATTGCTTATTTCAACCTTTGTGGAATGAAATTGCCAAGAAGACAGTCTCTCCCCACTAATATCACCTTAGAGCAAGTCGCCCTGATCTAAACCCATACAACTGTATGTGTTTGTATTGGTTCGCAGTTGCCCCTCTCTCGCTTTCTCCACTCTGCCTACTGTCTAACTTTTCCCCATTCATAGCAAAAGTTTAGACATTTCCTCCTTTCCATCTGTAATTCAGCTCTCTGTTAACTCTGCAAATTGAGCATGGCCACTGCAATCCTATATAGAGTTATACCCTTCTAAGCTTATTGACTTTGGAAGAGTATAGGATCTGCTTAAGATTCTGTTCTCTCCCCTTTCTCTCTGATTTTGGGTACAAAATTGGTTCCAGGTTCATTATAAATAATTAGCAAACAGACCTTTCCCTGGATTTTCAAGTCTTTATGTTTTTCTTTCCTCCCATGTGGACACTTACTCTGTGTGCCAGCTTTTCCATTACTAATGTTTTTTACGTTTTGGAAGCATTCAGTGATTTTAATGAGGCCTCCCTTTTCCATTACCTTGTTCTCTCTCAACTCCTGTGATCAATTTCTTTGAATATTACTTGGTGAAGATTTTCACGTAGCTTCAGTAAAAACACAAAATACTCCACTGTCCTTTAACCAGTTATTTCTCCTAAAATGTTCTTTCAGGATATATCCAGTCTGTATCATAAGTAATATTCATATGAGCACATTTCCCAATGTGCTGGCCCCCCTAAATATATTTATTCTGGAGAAAGATCCATGGACCTTAGCAGGGATTTTCAATATGTTCCTAATAATATTATGCTTAGTACTATAATCTTAAATATATTTTGAATATGAGATAATATGTACCTATCATCCTCACTGATTTTACAGAGCCTGTGAGACTGCTCCACAACCTGCTCCCCATCATAGTTAGAATAGGTATGAACCAGCTCACACACTGACGTTTGTTATGAATTTTGGCCAGTTAATGGTTCACAAATTGAAATTCATGGCAGGTCAACCAGCACAAACTTTCCAGACTGTTTCTGCTCAATCAAAATGTTTTTTTTGTTGTTGTTTTTGTTAGGTGCGAAGTCGAGTCCGACCCATCGCGACACCATGGACAATGATCCTCTTTGCTGCAGTCCCCATCTGCAATGATCTTGGAGCCCAGGAAAATAAAATCTGTCACTATCTCCATTTCTTCCCCATCTATTTGCCAGGAATTGAGAGGGCCGGATGCCATGATCTTTGTTTTCTTGATGTTGAGTTTCAAGCCAACTTTTGCACTCTCCTCCTTCACCCGCATCAACAGGCTCTTTAGTTCCTCTTCACTTTCTGCCATTAGAGCTGTATCATCTGCATATCTGAGGTTGTTGATATTTCTCCCTGCAATCTTGATCCCAATTTGTGACTCCTCTAATCCCGCCTTTCTCATGATGTGCTCCACATACAAGAACTCCTTTCTCAATTTTGAACCAATCAGTGATTCCATGTTCAGTTCTCACTGTTGCATATAAGTTTCTCAAGAGACAAATAAGATGCTCTGGTATTCCCATCTCTTTAAGAACTTGCCACAATTTGTTGTGCTCCACACAATCAAAGGCTTTAGCATAGTCAATGAAGCAGAATCAGATGTTCTTCTAGAACTCCCTAACTTTCTCCATGATCCAGCGTATGTTGGCAATATGATCTCTAATTCCTCTGCCTCTTCGAAATCCTGCCTGTACTTCTGGAAGTTCTTGGTTCACATATTGCTGGAGCTTAGCTTGTAAAATTTTGAGCATAACTTTGCTAGCGTGAGAAATGAGTACAATGGTGCGGTAGTTTGAACATTCTTTGGCATTGCCCTTCTTTGAGATTGGAATGTAAACTGACCTTTTCCAATCCTGTGGCCATTGTTGAGTTTTCCAAATTTGCTGGCATATTGAGTGTAGCACTTTTACTGCATCGTCTTTTAAGATTTTGAATAGTTCAACTGGAATGTTGTCACCACCACTTGCTTTATTGTTGCTCAGACTTCCTAAGGCCCATTTGACTTCACATTCCAGGATGCCTGGTTCCAGGTCAGTAACTACCCCATTGTGGTTATCAGGGATGTTAAGCTCGCTCTTCTGTATAATTATGCCACCTTTTTAAAATCTCTTCTGCTTCTGTGAGGTCCCTAACATTTTGGTCCCTTATCATACCCATATTTGCGTGAAACGTTCTCTTCATATCTCCAATTTTCTTGAAAAGATCTCTGGTCCTCCCCATTCTATTGTTTTCTTCTATTTGTTTGTACTGTTCATTTAAGAAGACATTATTATCTCTTCTCTGGAATTCTGCATTCAGTTGGGTGTATCTTTCTCTTTCTCCCTTGCCTTTCACTTCACTTCTCTCCTTAGCTATTTGTAAAGCTTCCTCAGACAGCCATTTTGATTTCTTGCATTTCTTTTTCTTTGGGATAATTTCAGTTGCTACCTCTTGTACAATGTTGCGAACTTACGTCCATAGTTCTTCTGGCACTCTGTCTATCAGATCTAATTCCTTAAATCTATTTGTCACCTCTACTGTATATTCGTTGGGGATATAATTTAGTTCATACCTGAGTGGCCTAGTGCTTTTCCCTACTTTCTTCAATTTAAGCCTAAATTTTGCAACAAGAAGCTGATGATCTGAACCACAATCAACTCCTGGTCTTGTTTTTATTGACTGGATAGAACTTCTCCATCTTTGGCTGCAGAGCACATAGTCAATCTGATTTCTGTGCTGACCGTCTGGTGATGTCCATGTGTAGAATCAAAATGTTTACCAAACCTCAAAGCAAAATAACTTGGAGGGGATGCAGAGGAACATCTATCTTGCATAGGATCCATTCTATACACTCCTGTCATTTCCCCAGAAAGCACTTTCCTGGGAGCATCTTGGGGGTGGGACCATAACTCAGACTTCATAAATCTAATACTCACCAAACTTGGAGGACAGGTAGAGAAGAGTCAGCCAGAGATCCCCTGTGAATTTAATTTCTCATAGCATATTTGGGGGGGCTATTCTACCAAATCATGAACCTCACCAGTTTGTTGCCACCTAAAAGGTATGATAGTCTGTGGCTCATAAAATGGGCATGCAATAAACCATGAACTAAAATGAACAGCTTTTTCCTAGTTTGTGCTCAACTCAAGTCTCTCCAACTACTGAGACTCCTAAAATACTCACCAGTTTTCCTTTCATCCACTCACCCCCTTTCAAAACATTGTTGCTTTTTGGATAACAACATTAGTCTTACAAACATTCCAACAGGAATAAACATTAAAACAGCATAAAAGTTAAAATTATAATAAAAGCAGCACCGGTGATGGGTATCACTGACATCAATATTATAGTATAAGGAGGTAAGAGGCAGGGGAGGAGGGGTGGGATGATGGGGAGGGAGATCCAATTAGATGTTACAATGTAGTTCCCGAATAGTCTCAGCCATACGCCCGACGGAAGAGTTCCATTAGGGCCCCATTCTCACTGATCTTGCACTGACTATCCATCTTGATATATTTCACACAGCAAATTAGTGACAAAGCAAAAAAAAAAGTGGGGGTGAAGGAATCCTTAATATTCTCATTCTCTTTCTTTAATCCTAAAAGGATGCAAGTGCTCAACCTACCCTCAAATATTCTGCAAAATTAATTTCCTAAATTTTATTTTCACAGTGTTCAGTTTCTGGGTGCTTTCAAATGCCTGACTTTCTAATACTGGGATGTTGCATAGTGCTGTATATCAAACCTTTCTCAAGTAAAATACTGAAATTAAATGTATTGCCTTGCTCTTTGTCAAAGAGAACCAAAAACAGTTCTGATCACTTGTACACATCTGCTGATTCATTGAAGTCTTATTTATATGTTCCATACTAGTGATGTTGTAACATGTAAAATGATCACTCTTACAGCAGAGGAAAATGTTAAATTTTACCAGGCACAAAACATTTACAAATAGGTAATTTATTGAATCAACCTCCACAGTAGGGGGGAAAGGAAGAGTACACCAAGTTGCTGAAAGGCTTACTTTAACTGAGTCTTGTGACAGTCATTTATCACCAGTATTGTCTGTCAACATATCCCTCTGCCTGTCTCTGCAGAGAATAAACCATTCCCACCTGCCCCAAACAGGAAGGGTGTCGAAGTTCAGCCTCCAGTTCTAAAAAGGAATACTCTCAAATGTATGAGCGCAAGCCCCAGAGGCCTGCTCAGAATATCTCAAGAGGCACGATGATTATGAAGCAAGCTGTGAAGATCAAATCATGCAAACCAGTATGCTATTGAAAAGCTGTGAGCCATCTGTTCTGGTCACTGCATGCCAAAAAGGAACACACCATAAAACCTCCTCATTTGCCATTTTGCACACCTTCAGTTTCACCAAGCAGATGCACAACAGCAAAATAATGGTAACAGCACAGCTGTGGCATGTGACCAGGAAGAGGAAAGGACACTTTCAAACAAGATCAGCACACAATGCTGACATAAGGGCATGGAGCAGGGGAAGTATGTCCTTTTAAAATAATAATTTTGTTTGATTCCCAGTGTTCATCCAGTTTCCTTCTCCATATATACAGTAATTAAGCCACATCAGCAGCCTTTTCACATGTCTCTTTCAGCTCTTATCTCATCAGTTTATGTCATCAATTTGTTTTGCCAGGCCGCACTGACTGTATTATAGGTGATGTGTGGAATATCTCCCAATGGATTTTATTTAATGTCACTGCGGCCAGGAGGGGCTCCAAATTCAATTGGAGCAGAGTGAGGGGTGAACATGCTTAATTCTTTTTCTGTGGACTGTTTTCCTGATCAACACCACCACTGCCAAGTAGGGCTGCCAATGACTGGAGGAAAAACATCCTGTCCCTTTAATACAGGCGTAAGGGATGGGATGTTGCTATGAAAAGCTTCATCTGTCCATTTCCACAAATGAAGCTTTTGTTCAAGGGACAGAACTCTTTTTCCCGAGGCAGTTAACAACCCTAAGAAAGAGTTGTGTTTAATAATAGATGGAATAAAGGCAACATGTGACAGATAATTGTTGTTTGCTGCTTTTAATTTGAAAGCACTACACAAGTGTGCTTGTGGTTAAGGAACACTGAGACTGTAAAGAAAACTTTTTAAAAGTGCCATGACTGAATGGTGTCATTTCTGTCATGATGTCTCAGACACTGGCCAATTAGGGATCCAAGATGGCTGCACAAATAAATTCCGCCCTACGTATACTAGTTTGTAACTGACATTCTAATTAGGGGAAGAACTGCATTCTCCCAGCAACAAAATTATGCTTCTGTTGGGGAAAGGCAGCATGCTTGTAACAGAAATGCCTCCTCAAGAAAATGCCTTTTGTGAAAAACTAATCAATATTTATTGAGTTGTAAGCTGATCATCTACCAAAGCACTGCAGATAAATGGAAAATATTTTTCCTTTCTCCTTACGCAGCTTTTGCTAACACTTCAGTTTAATTATGTTTTAGATTCTCTTCAGGAATGGGTTGTCTAGCCTGTGCTAGAAAGATTAATAAAAGGTTAATACAAATTCCAAGAGCAGGCATTAGTATTGCTAAACTTAATGTGTTGGGAGAATTTGCATCCATTACCCAGTTCCTTTATTCTAGGAATGTTGGGAGTTGTGTGAGAGAGAGCCTTCTGTCAGGAACTGGTATGTTTCCTAAATGTACTAGTTCAGTATGGGAAGAAGATGTGATATAAATTCTTTAAAAACATGAAGGAGTAACCAGCCTAAGAGACAAACAGTTCTTTTTCCAACCCAGTTCGCTTTCAGTCATTTGGGAGAAACATAACCAAAGATCTAAGGAGATAAATGGGAAACGCATTTCCCACAGCCCCTCTTTAACTGCCATGTAGTTCAGAGAAAAGATGCCAATGGCCTTGGATAAGATTCAAAACATAGAAGAAGCCATGTGACATGGAAAACAAATAAATTATTAAATGAAATAAATGTTCATTAAATATCTTTGAGCCCTGCAGGCTGTTAGATAATAGAAGTATAACAGTCAAGACTCTGAGTGTGGTTCATTTCCCCACAAGGATCATTGAAAGAGAGAACAGGGCTGTATTTTATTGACTGCTACATTCTGAGCTAACTCAAGCTGGACAGAAATAGATGTGGAGAAAGATAGAGAGCATCTGAAATGTAAACCTGCGTGGCACGGCACATACAGAAACCAGGCAGGTATACTACCAAAAGTGTTTCTCCAGATTCAGAGGAAAGGCATGGAAAGTTTACAAGAGGCTAGGCTGTCATAAATTTGTGACACAGTAGAGCACATGTTTTCCATATACAAGATCTCAGATTCTGCCCCTGGTATTACCAGTCAGAAGGGTCCCAGAGAAGGCAGCTGAGAAACACCCCTGCCTGAGAAGGAGGAGTTGGTTTTAATATCCTGGGAAGATATGCGATGGGGAATCAGCCAGATGCTCTCGCTATAGAGAGGAAGGGCCCATAGATCTTAGTTGCCCTAGCTTCAACTGGATACCTAGCAGAAGAGCTCTATCTTGCAGGCCCTGAGGAACTGATGAAGTTCTTGCAGGGCTCTTCTAGGAGCTCATTCCACCAGGTTGGGTCCAGGACCAAAAACCACCAACAAATTTTCACCTGAGGAGTGAAGAGCCCTGCAGGGGGGGGAGCTTAAGGGGATGGGGGATCCCTCTGGTATGTGGAGCCCAGACCACAGATGGCCCTGAGAGTCAATACCAGGACCTTAAACTTGATCTGGTTAACCAGAGCAGCTGCCTCAGCACTGGCTGGATATGGGCCTCCCGAAATGTTCCGGTGAGGACCCTACCAGCCGTGTTTTGTAACAGTTGTAATTTCCAGGTCAAGGATAAGGGAAGGCCCACATAGAGCGAGTTACAGAAACCAAGCCTAGAGGTGACCGTCACATGAATCACTGTGGCTAAATGCTCTGAGGAGAGATAGGGCACTACTAGCCTTGCCTGGCCTAGATGGAAAAATGCTGTGTGGGCTACTCTGGTGACCTGTGCCTCCACTGATAAAGAAGCATCAAGGATTACTCCCGGATTCCTGGCTGAGGGCAAGATCTTAAGTTGCACCCTGGCCAAGCTGGGAAGAAGCGCTTCCTGGTCTGGCCCCTGCTTACCCAACCACAGGACCTCTGTCTTGTAGGGGTTGAGTTTCAGGCCTCCAGCTATGGCTTTCAAACATCTGGCAAATGTTTCCAGAGGGTAGTCCAAGTATCCATCCATCAGGAGACAGAGCTGGGTATTGTCCACGTATTGGTGACAATCCAGCCCAAAAATCCAGTCTAGGTGAGCCAGAAGGTGCATGTGGATGTTAGAGCACAGGGGTTCCTTTTAAAATGGACATATATTTAAACTATTTTCTTACATACACAGATCCTACCATCAGTCATGCAGTGAAGATCTTTATGTGGTGGTGGTGCTGGCAGCTGCTGCCAAAGTAACTTATTAAAATCTGCACAGCCAATCTCCAACATCCAGTCAGAAGCCCTGCTGGGCAAAATCCTTACCTGGCCTTCCCCACTTTCTAAAAAGACTTGGCAGGTGCCAGGAAAGGTGTTGGAGAGCACCATGGCACCACACATCAAAGACAGCATATATATTTTACTTAGAGCTCTATAAAAGCAGTATATCTGTAACAGCGGGAGCTGTTATTAATAAAACGCTAAGGGCTAAGTGGGCGGAGAGTGGGCATGGCCTGTCAGAGGCAGTGCCCAATCAGGATGCGCAAAGTGCATCCCGATTGGGCCCTGCCTCAGACAGGTCACGCCCACTCAGGACTTTGGCCCAATCATTGGGCCAAAGTTCTGACAGGCACGCCCACCCAGGGACAATCTGGAGACATCACTGCCAGTCTGCTCCTGACCACCGCAAGGAGAGGAGGTCAGTAGGGCTGCCAAGAGGGATGAGAACAGAGGCTTGGACAGGCTGCGCCAGCCCTTTTCACCCCAAGGCTGTCCTGTCAAGTCCAACTGTAACTTGCCTTAGAACACTGACAGAGCTGGCAGGAAGCTGGTGAGTGCTCCCCCTCCCTCCCCCTCCCTTTAGGCCTGCTGGGAAGGAGCCTCTGACAGCCCCCCACTGAGCAGAGGGAGGTATTTCCAAGAGCAGTGGAATCTGAGGGCATGGGTGAGGGCATTCCTTTTAATGCGGGGAATTTTCCCCTTCTGCCAAACAGTTGGCTGACAGGGAAGCCACAGAAAATCCCCTTCTCACTTAAAATACTGCTCTGGCTGGGGGTTGGACACAGCCAACCATGTGTATTTCTTATTTACAACTCTCTGCAGATTTGAGGTCTACAGCACAGTATTATTCTGCAGATGAAACTGGATGCTGTTGCAGAGGTTCTTTTGTCTCCTGTTTCATCTGCACAACAACCCTGTGCAGTAGGCCTCAAGACTTTAAATTCAACAACAACCTGTGTGGGAGACCGTAAATGTTTCTTCTCCACCACAACCCTGTCCAAGGTAGCCCTTTCTGCCTGGGGAGCTGAGCTTTATATTCTGGAGATGAGCTGTAATTCCAGCAGCTTTCCAAGTCCCACCTGGCGGATGGCTACCCCTGGGTTGGCAATATTCCTGGAGGTGGGATTTCAAAATCATACAATGCCTCAGAATCCAGCCTTCAAAGGAGCCATTTCTGCCTGCAGAACTGATCATTATACTCTAGATCAGTGGTCCCCAACCTTTATTAGGCTGGGGACCGGCAGGGCATCGGGCCGCGCCCGCGGGGACCGCGCCCGCGCGGGCCACGCCCACGCATCGGGCCGCGCCCGCGGGTCGCGCCCGCGCATCGGGCCGCGCTCGCGAGCCGCACCCGCGGATCGAGCCGCGCCCGTGAGCCACGCCCCCGGATCGGGCCGCGCCCGCGGGCCACGCCCCCGAATCGGGCCGCGCCCGCGGGCCACACCCCCGGATCGGGCCACGCGGGCGCGGCCTGCACGGGCGCGGCCCGGCCCTGATTCCCTCTCCCCGCCCTCCCCACAGTAAGAAGCTTCCCGGGCCGCAATCTTGCGGCCTGGGAAGTTTTTTACTGTGGTGGGGGGGGCGGGGAGAGGGAGCCGCGGCCCGGCGCCGGGCCGCGGCCCGCAGGTTGGGGACCACTGCTCTAGATATTAAGGTAGGTTCTTGCAGGCTGCAGTTGGGAGTGAGTGGTGCAGGTGTGCCCCTCCTGGGCTATGGGCTATGGCCAGCCCTTACCAGCAACTGTTTGTATTTTGGGGCACAGACAGACAGATCAGCATCAGTCCTGTGAGTCTGGAAAGTGCAGGAAGATCTAAATAAAGAATATTTACAGCCTGAAACAGTAAATAGTGAACAAGTAAATAGCTGGAGAGACATGGGAACTGAAGTGACTTTTTCCAACCTTGGCCTGGCAAATAAAAAAAACATTATAAAAAACCTTACTAAGGTCAAGACTACTGTGCACAGAGAGACTTCCTTTTAGGGTTGCCAGCTTCCATGTGAGTCTCTCTACCCCACCTCCCTTATGGGGAGTCTGCTATAGGGAAAGGAAGGCCTGCCAGAAATTTTCATCCTTGAATTATAAAGCCCTGTTTCAAAATTGGATATAAATTCTCCAACATTTTCAGATATTCAGATCTAAAAATCTAATTCCAATAATAAGTACTATACTTGGCTTACACAGACCCATTAAGAAAAAAATCACCTAAAATTGTTCAAAATTTAAATGTTTTGCTATGCCTAGGGAAAAATAAGAAAGGAACGTGTGTTCTTTAAAATAAACTCTCATATTGCTACATGTCCAAACAACTATGAAGGAAAGGGTTGGTTGTTATTCAAATAGTAATAAGAAGATAAATAGATATGATGTTTGACTAGAGGTGGACTTGTGTTTCCTTGAAGGTCACCAATGATGAGGGGAGGGGAGGGGAAGGGAGAGATAAACATATTCTCCTACACAAACTGACCTCTCATGAATAGCCAGTCTTCACAGTAAAACTGTTGCTGTCTAGCATGAAGGGTTTCACTGCAGTGAAACTCAGCCACAGCATTATGTATAAATGCATTCAAGTTGTAGTAAAAAGCCAAAAAAGAAAGGAAAATTAATATGTGGACTATTTTTATTACTGACAATCCAAAAACATTTTCCCCTGAAATAAAATTGTGGGTAATCTTCTGCTGTATATGGACTAAAACTGGGTGGGACACCAAAGGCAAGACAAAATTGTTTTGGTGCTAGATCAGGCTCATAAAGTACCAATTATATGTCTTTGTTGCAGGCTGTGGCTATCTTAAATCCTCCAGTAAGACCTGTCCTGATACTTTCATTGTCAAACTGGATCAATGTTTACAATGTTTGGAAGCCTGAACTTCCATTTTATGCTCTCACCAAAAGTGTGTCGAGTTTCTACAGATTTAGATAAGAATCAGGCCACCCTTTGCTTTAAAGTACAGATGTGGCTGTCAAATCACTGAACTTCTGGCATGCTGCAATGCCTAACACAAAAGCTCCAGGGTAGATTTTGGCTTGGAATAGGGACAATACATATGAACATAGAAAGAAAGAAAGAAAAACTTCCAGCAGGGCAACCCCAAAAGCAAAGATAAAAAAGATAATGTGTCTCCCTTCCTTCCCATAAAAAAGCAGCAGCTGAAAGTTGATAATAGCCTGCAGTCTGTCAAGGTTGAAATGTAGCCAACAACTTGCCCTTTGTTTCTCTAATGTAGATAAATATGCTGATGTCAGTGTAAAGGTCAATAGAATATTTGTGCTAATCCTGAGTTGCTCAAGGGAGTACCATGGTGCAGACATTACTTCATAATAACTATCTCTGGTTCATGCACTGGAGCTCAATAAGCCTATCAGTACGGCCTCTTGCTTTATAAGGAGACAAAAGAACAAACTACATGGGGTACAAAGGGAGAAAATACCCACAAACATTCTAGATTTTAAATTTTTTATTTATGTACATCATTTATAGTTTGCCTTTCTTTCTTGGATGCAAGATGGATTTCACTGAGTGAGTCAATACAATCAACAGGAGGGGCCATTCAGTGAACAATGCAATTGGATTCGGGTTATAGAACCAATCAGAAATCTTAAATACAGAACCAAAGTGAGGAATCAGTAGAACCATGATATATTGAATGAGAGAAGAATTGTGTATTAGGGTTCTAGTTTCAGCAAGTTAAAGACAAGTAGCATAGATGTCAGTCCCAAACATTTTATCCAAGTAGCTCTGTGAATCATTTAGTACTATGCAACTCTATTGGCTATGTAGAAAAGCATTCCTGAATGATTTAGTTTTGCCTAGTGTGTCAAAAGCCAAGGGAGTTGGAGCCTTCCTGACCTCCTCAGGAAGGCCATCCCACAAGGTAGGAGCCACAATGGAGAAGGCACATGCATGTGGGCAGGTGTGGATTTTACTCATTGAACTATTGGTACCCACAGAAGGCATGGCTCTTATGGGCAAAGCTGACATGGTGGAGCATAGCGGGAGAAGCAGTCTCACAGATAACAGAGGCCAAGGCCTTGGAAAGCTTTGTATGAGATAGCCAGGATCTGAAACTGAGCTCAATAACTGATGGGCATCCAGTGGAGTAACTGGAATGGAAGTACGGTAATATGTGTGCTCCATCTATCTTGCTCCCAATAATAGCCAAGCTGTGGCAGCTGCATTTTGGACCAGCTGTAACTTCCAAGTCAAAGACAAGGGAAGGCCCGCATAGAGCGAGTTACAGAAGTCTAATCTGGAAGTGACGGTTGCATGGATCACTGTGGCCAGGTGTTCCGAGGACAGATAGAGCACACATGTAGTAAAAAGGTAAAGGTAAAGGTATCCCCTGTGCAAGCACTGAGTCATGTCTGACCCTTGGGGTGACGCCCTCTAGCGTTTTCATGGCAGACTCAATACAGGGTGGTTTGCCAGTGCCTTCCCCAGTCATTACCGTACGGGGGTAATAGTAGCATATCTATATATATGTATATGTAGTAGCATATGTATATTATACAGATTCTGCAGTAACTCTATTGATGAATGATCAGTTTCCAGGTTCAAGTTAAGATACTGGCTATCACCAACAAAGCCTTTCATTGCTCTATGGTTGAGAATGTGCAGACCCATTGACAACTCCCCAGTTATGCTCTGAGCAAAACCTTCTGAAGGTGGCACTTGCACATTAAAAACCAACAGGGGCCCAGACCCAAACTTTGTCTACTATAGCCCCCATCTTTAGAGGTAGCCTTTTTGAAGGAAGGCTTGTACACATCTATCATTCCATGGATTATATAAAACAGAAGAGTCCAGGAAGGGATTTTCGGGAAGGAAATCAGGATGCAATGTAATAGAATGGTGCTTATATAAGGGCATAGGATAAAATCCTATTGTACTGTTCATTATATATATTCTCTTAATTTTAGAATAATAGAGTTGGAAGGGACCTCTAGGGTCATCTAGTCCAACCCCCTGCACAATGCAGGAACTGCCCACCCACAGTGACCCCAATTTCATGCCCAAGTGATCCCCTCACCAAAAATCTTCAGAATCCAGCCTGGCCTTATCTTCTATTTTTGTAATCCATTTTCTGCATTGTTTGCAGTATATCATTTCTTAGAAGGTTTTGAGTTTTGTGGTCTGATTTTTTAATTCTAGTCCTGTTACATTGTTTATTGCACATAATCAAATAAATGACTAAGGAAGAACTTAAGTAGTAATGACTATGTCTCAAACACTATGTCTCAAGCATATCCACCAAACCGTCTCTTCCCTTACATCCTTCCAAAAGTGTTAAGATTGGTGGACTAAAATCTGCTTAGGACCCATTGCCCAAAGGTGAAATTAGTCTTGACCAGGAACAGGGCTTTCTTCATCTTGGCCTCAGCCTGGTAGAACGCCCTGCCAAAAGAGATAAGGGCCCTGTGGAACCTTAACCAGTTCTGTAGAGCGTGGAAGAAAGATCTGTTCTACAAGGCCTATGGTTCAGGCTTAGGGAGACCATCAAGAAGTGCTGGCCTTGCTGACACGAATTAAGGGAAGAACACGCTGAACCAACTGGTGGAGGAATTGGAATGATTTTATTGACTATACACATACACACACACACACACACACACACACATACTCGTAGTTACTAGCTCTGAACTCTGTGGGAAAGGTGGATTTATAAGAATATTTATTTATTTTATTTTACAAATGAATATTTATATTTTGCTGAGCACCTGATTTGGAAGATCTTCTCCTTGAACCACATCATGGACTTAGAACTAGTGCCGAGGGTTCAGTTGGGGGTTGGGGAAGAGAGCTCATTATTTTCTCTCCAAATACATTTCCACAAAGAATCAAGGACATTTAATTAAAAAAAAAACTAAGGTTAAAGAGCCAGCTTGGTGTAGTGGTTAGGAGTGCAGGCTTCTAATCTGGTGATCTGGGTTTGATTCCCGACTCCCCCACGTGCAGCCAGCTGGGTGACCTTGGGCTCGCCATGGCACTGATAAAGCTGTTCTGACCAAGCAGTGATATCAGGGCTCTCTCAGCCTCACCCACCTCACAGAGTGTGGAGAGAAGAAAGGGAAGGAGATTGTAAGCCACTCTGAGACTCCTTCGGGTAGAGAAAAGTGGCATATAAGACCCAACTCTTTTTCTTAAATGCTTTTTTGGTAGAATACTTAGGAATATTCAGGAATATGAACATGCAAACTATATCAAGATTCCAGTTCCTTCTAGGTCACACCACACTGATTAGAAAGGCTATTGAATGAGTTCCTTCAGATATCCCAAAACGGCAAAAAAGACCAGAAGAACATCAGAAGTCTGTGGGTGTTCCCTTTGAGGAGGGGAAGTTTTCCCCTTCTGCCTAACTGCTGGCTGACAAGAAGGCTATAGAAAAACCCCTTCTCACTTAAAATACTGCTGTGGCCAGTCTCTCCGCTTCAGGGCAGATGCAGCCAAGCCATATGTATCTCTGCAACTCTTTGAACATTTGAGACAGTTGAAAATGGATGCTGTTGCAGAGGTTCTTTCCTCCTGTTTCATCTGTACAACCCTGTGCAGTAGGCCTCAGGTGCTTCATCTCCACAACCATCTGCATGGGAGGCCTTAAATGTTTCTTCTGCACAACAACCCTGCGCACTCTCCAAAGTGGCCGTTTCTGCCTGGGAAGCTGATCTTTATATTCTGGAGATGAGCTGTAATTCCAGGAGCTGTCCAGGCCCCACCTGGAGGTTGGCTACCCTGGGTTGGAAATATTCCTTGAGGTCTGGAGGTGGAACTTCAAAATGATACCATGCCCCAGATTCCACCCTCCAAAGTATCCATTTTTGCCTGTCCAGCTGATCATTATAATCTAGAAACAAGCAGCAATAGCAGAGACACGGTAGAGGCTTGCAGATTACAGTTTGGACGGAGTGGTACAAATGTGTCCTGCCTGGACTATGGGCTTTGGCCAGCCCTTGCCAGCAACTGTTTGTATTTTGGGGCACAGACAGACCAGCATGGGTCCTGCGAGTCTGGAAAGTGCAGGAAGATCTAAATAAAGAATATATACAGCCTTAAACTGTCAATGGTGAACACGTAAATAGCTGGAGAGAAATAGGAACTGAAGTGACTTTTCTCAAGCTTGGCCTCGTCAATAAAAATCAGGTCCATTCCGCACGACTTCAGTGTTGCAAAAGGCTTGCAAATTGTAAACGCTACTAATCTGCAGTTACGCACGACATCGCACACAATCTGCCACACTCCTGAAACCGTCCCGCAAAAAGCGATTCGTTGTAGCGCTTAAAGGGAAATCCAGAAAAGTGGATTCACCCTCTGAAAAGCGCTACACTCTTGCAAACAATCTGCAACAGTAGCAAAAAAGACTTGTGCGTTCCCATTGTTGCGGTTCCAGCCAAGTCCCTCCCCCTGACTCCCTTCTCCGAACTTCTGGCGAAGCGATCGCCATTTTTTGTTTCTCGGAGCAAGCAGAAAGCAATGAGCCGGCGAGCCTTCATTCACCCAGCGAGGCTTCTCCAGCTTCAGTCCCTCCACAGAACTGCTTTAAAGCTCCCCTAAGTCACCAAGCACAACACAGCCCCACTTGCAAGTTCACTATATTTTCAGCCGAAAATTGCACCCGTGCACAGGGGGGGGGGATTTTTTTTTTACTTGGGACAGCGTGGTACCAATGACTTGCCAGCTCACACGCCAGCTAGATGGGTCTCTAAGTTAGGAGGAATCAAGGCATATTCGTTGCAATGTGTGTTTTTCTTTTTTAAAAAAACCCTATTCTTAAAGGGAAAGGGGCTTTTCGGGAGCATGATAACAGCCGCCCATTGGCTGTTCGTTTGATTGATGGCCAGGGGCAGGACAAAGCACAGAAAAAATCGCTTCCTATATAGAAATTTTTGCGAGACCGGAAACCTGTGGGAAACGATTGAAACGCTAATGGATTCCAATACAAAGGCATGTATGCATAACGCCGAATTACACTACTAAAAATAACGTTTCCGCTTTCAGGAACCAATTGGCAACATTGATCCTTGTGCGGAATGGGCCTCAGTATTTGCCAGGAAGGTCATATGAAATCAAAGGTATAAATGGCCCAGAATTTCAAGTTGAGTTAGCTTTACAGGAAAGTAGACAGTGAGACTTTGGGGGGAACTAGGTGATCCACTTTTATGAGGCAATGTCTTGGCCTTGCTAACAACAACAGGGACTCCAGTTGCCAGCAGTAGGCCTCAGGCTTGAGAAGGACAGACATCACCAGTCAAGCAACAGACTGTGCTAGCCAAGGGGCCATGTGCATTCCTTTTCAAGAGGTACATGTGAGGGGAGAGAGCTTGCCCTTCAACCCAACTGCCTGTAGATGAGCTGTGCTTTCAGGGGATCCTCAGACCCCCACCTGGAGGCTGGCATCCCTCAACCTCAGTGGGGTACAATGCTACAGAGTCACCCCTCCAAAGCACCCATTTTTGCCTGGGGAGCTGATCTTTATAGTCTGGAGATGAGCAGCAATTTCAGGAGATCTCCAGACCCCACCTGAAGGTTGGCTGTCCCTGATCTGAAAATATTCCTTAAGGTTTGGATGTGGGGCCTCAACAGTGAATAATGCCTCCACAGCCACCCAACTAGTCACATAGCACTCCCTGACCTATTTCTGGTCAAGAAAACATTGCAGAGAGAAGGTGCGGTTGCCAAATAGATATAGGTTCATGTTCTGGAATTCCATACTATCTAGGTGTGCTTGAATCTTCCAAGTAGGGCACTAAACCCACACCAAACCATGAGATAGCACCCATTGCATTACAGAATGCAATAGGCTTTACTACTAGTAAATAAATAAATGGTGGGTCTATGTGAAGTTCTGGAAAGGTTGATTCCTCATTAATTGACACCAAATAAGTCAACATAAAAATAACAGCAGATAAAAATATATGTTGAGTTCAGTCTGACTTGGACAGTCATTTCCAATGAAATGATCAAAATGTAACTCATTCACAGTATTTTTTCAGAGCCATCATAACCTATTTTTACTATTTTCAGAAATGAAAGCTCCAGCTGAATTCTCTCAGTGCCTTCCAGAAGTAGCATTTTGGTGCCACCCACAGGATAGCCAGAGATATCATGCATAATTCTTTTGAGGAATGATTAAGAAGAAGAAGAAAAAGAAGAGTTGGTTCTTATATGCCGCTTTTCCCTACCCGAAGGAAGCTCAAAGCGGCTTACAGTCGCCTTCCCATTCCTCTCCCCACAACAGACACCCTGTGGGGTGGGTGAGGCTGAGAGAGCGCTGATATCACTGCTCGTCAGAACAGTTTTATCAGTGTCGTGGCGAGCCCAAGGTCACCCAGCTGGCTGCATGTGGGGGAGCGCAGAATCGAACCCTGCATGCCAGATTAGAAGTCCGCACTCCTAACCACTACACCAAACTGGCTCTAATGTGGGTAGACAACAAAATTTTATTCAAGGTATGAACTTTTACCTGCATGCACAATTCATGTTCTGAAGTCCAGAAAAACTGTAGTATACAGAGACATAGAATCAAAGAAACAAAAACCTTAAAAGTTATTTTTTCCAGATACAAATCCTACTATACCTTGAATATTACTGTGGCTAGCCACAGTACATGAACATAGAGATACTGAAACTGTGGCCTAGATGTTGAGAATCTTGTTCCAACTTTGCATGCTAGGGTGGCAGAGGCTAGAGATATGCCTAATAAAGGAAGCAGTAGAATTATTATTGTTGTTTATCATGGATTATTGGAATCTACATAGGAGATTGCTGCTCCCCTACTCTGGCCGGGAAGTGGAAGAATCTGCTGTTATTGTAAAGTCTTCTCTTCCCCCCCCCCCCATTAATGTTGTTGCAAGTCAACTGCTATGAACAACACGTTAGGGGAGACAACATAACAAATACAAAAGCATTTAGCCACAGTGACTAACCTCTATTTCATTCAAAGTGATAATAGTATGCATTATAATAAAACAGCTCTTTCCTTCTGCATATTGAACCAAAGAAAAGACTGTAAAAACCCCTATCAGTCTATAAACTTAAAATGATGGTTAAATAGGACTGTATTAGGATGTAATGGTTCAGAATGTTACATTAGTAAAGGGAGACGGATTGCGGCTTACACTACTGTAGTGTTCCGTATCCCTGAAAGTATGCTTTGACTATATAGCTCTACACTAGGGGTTTAGCACATGCTCCTAATTACCCTGTTGCACTTTGACTTTTCTGTATGGAAGCATCTATGGTGCACCACCTCTTGCTTTGAAATCTGTGCTCCGCTAATGGTTGTTCATTTTTGGACAGTAGTCTTCACCCACGTTTGCTGACTGCCTTGTCCTGGAATTTTGCTTCCTGAGAAGCCAGGTGGCGGACTGGAAGTCAGGAAAATCCACACACCCCTTTTTTGCCTTGTCAATCACTGTGACGTGGCATCAGCCACCAATCACCCTTCAGCACCATATTCTCGCAGGCTAGTAGCCCCCCCCCAACCTCCCCAAAAATAGGGGAAAATGTAATTAACAAAATCAAGATCCATGTAGCAACACAGATCCGCTACAACATATAATTATTAAAGTTAGCAGAGTTTTCTTGTCTCCTCCCACCCTTTGTAGGAGAGTTCCATTTGCAGAGGGGTGAAGGAGAAAGCAGCTGCTTTTCCTTGGCTCCAGAGCATGGCTGCGGAGCAGCGTGGCAAAGGAAAAAGCAGCAAGGCGACCTGGGTCTCTGCCTTGGCTCTCTCCCACATAGTCAGGCTACAGACCCTTTAAAAAAAAAGGAAGAAAGAACACATCTCTCCCCCTGAGCTGCACCTAAGCATGACTCAAGTAATGCATGCATGAAATGGATTGGGTGTAATTTCATTGCTATTAAATATATAAGATTGACTCTGCAGCACAGATAAAGGGAGCAGGCTCCCATGCCCACACTGCAAGTGGGCTTTGGAAAAAATCATTTGAAAAAAAAACTCATGGAATTGACTCTCAAGGTGGGTGGGTTGTTGGGAGGGTGAGGAAAGGGACAGCATGAGTTTTCCCTTCCTCGCATCTGTGCTGCGCCTTGCTGCTCATTGTCTCAGTGTTCCTTTATCATGGAGCAATGGCCAGGCAGTCACACCAGCCCTGAGAAAGCCACAAGAGGGAGGCAGCATCATGAGGAAGTCCAAATAAACTCCACAAACAAGTAGATGGTGAACAGAGCGTGCATAAAACTTCATCTTAAAAGTTGCCACTGGGCTCAAACGTTGTTCTGTTGCTTCAGACCAACAGGGCTGCTCATCCCTATCATGCGCATGATCAAATCAGCAGACCAAAACTTAACCATCAGTGCCAGCCCACAAATGATCTACCATCCTAAATAATAAAATCAGGTCTTCTAATACGTAGAGAGACCCAGACTAGTCCGACTCGCGCCAGATCCCTGACGCTAAATATGGCCAAGCGACACAATTCATCAGCATCCAGCAACTCCAACGAGGCCACCACCGAATTCTTCCTTTATACCCGAACAAATCACACGCAATCCACTCCCTGGAAGTCCGCGCGAACGACTCAGATTTTAAAGACCCCGCGCACGTGCGCTTTGTTTTGGTGAGAAAAAGGAGAGCCGTTGGCGCGCACGCGCGTTTGCGTAAACCTGCAGGCCGCGCCCCGAAAGGCCGGGCGAGGTGGGAGGAGCTGCATGCGCAGGCGCGCTTTGGGGCCGTTGGCTGGTTGAGGTGCCTCCGCCGCCACTCTTCGCCCCCAGCCCCATTCTCTGTGGTCGGGGAGGGAGGGGGGAGGGCGCGGGAGGCTTTCTGTGCTTTTCGCCTTGGGCGGCCCGGCAGGCGCGTCTCGAGGTGCCGTTCCTCGGGGGGGCGGCGGCGGCGGCGGAAAAGGGGCGCCTGCCCTCGCGTCGCTCCCGAAATGTCGCAGACGGCCATGTCCGAGACCTACGGTAGGGAGGGGCTGATCGGGGGCGGGACTCGGCTTTGGGGCCGGGACGGAGGGGTCGCGGACAGCGCCGGAGGTGCCTTCATCATCGCTACGCGGACCCTTCGTGTGCGGGGGAGGAATCCGCCGAGAGCCCAGCCGGTCTCCCACGCAGGGGTGTCCAAGCCCTGGGGAGGCTTCCCTCCCCCCCCCCCCACAGACGTCTAGATAGGCATGACCAAGCAGGTTATACTGGTGATGGTCGTCCCTGCCACAAATCTTGTTAGTCTTTAAGGTGCTACTGGACTCTTGCGCCCTGCTGCTCCTACACGCAGACTAGCACGGGATACCCATCTTGATCTTCTCAGCATGCGGGTGGTGTTTGGGGCAGGCCAGTGGGCTCTGTTTCAAATGAGTCTCTGCTAATTCGTTTCTATCTTATTGATAGTAATAATACTTAACACTATGTCTTGTTGTTCCTTGGAACAACCCTATGAGGTAGTTTAGTATATGAGGGATGGGCTGCTGGATCAGACTAGTGGACTGGCCATCCTGTTGAACATAGCTGTGACCCCAAGGCCTCCTCTTAAGACATTCAGAGGTTTACTACTTCTGGATATGGGACCCCTTTAATCATCATAACTACTTGTTATCACTGCATCCACAGGCATTATACTTACTTATTTGAATAAAGGAGTACTTTTTGTCTGGCTTGAATCTATCTCCATCAACTTCACTGGGTGTTCATAAGTTGTAGTGTCATGGGAGAACGACAATGATTTAAAAAAAAAATTAGCATGTTGTGTCCCCCCCAAGCTCTTTTTTTTCTGGAAAGCAAGAAGTCTAGCCACCATTTGTGAGGAAAGGTTGAGTTAGGTCATCTTTTCTTGCCCTCCTCTGCAGTATCTTAATAACTGTTTACAATGTTGCATATGTAAAGGTCAGTATTATCTTCATTTTGTGCTTGAGGAGTTGCAGCTTGGATAGAACATAGAGCCCACTGAAGATAACTTTGAGCTTAAGAAAGTGAAACTCATTGAAAGATTTTCCATATTTTGTCTGCAAACTGCATACGTAAAAATGAGGCCTCTTTAGAAGCATCACACAGTTATTTCAAATAAATGAGATCTCCTGGCACACAGATATGAATGGAAATGGTGATTGTATATAGAAAATCAAGAACAAAGCACTAAATGAGGGTAAGGGTCAGAACTCCTTGAGCAAAGAATTTCTGCTAATTATGTTCAGTATACCTCTTTCCAAAGTGAGTTACGATACTCATTACAGTTCTCTATGTTTCTGTTGTGCCAAGTGTGATTGCCTTAGCATTCACCACTGGGAGTAGTGATGCTTTGTATATATAGCACTGTATCAAATTACATTATCAGCAATAAATGAACATTTGCTTGGTATGCATAAAATACACAGTCAAAAACGGAGACCAAGGCTACCTAAGAACAAATGAGCATTAGCTGCATCTTTATTAAACATAATAATTTCCAGCTTCATAGAAACTGTTTAAATAAATATTAGTTAGAACTGAGTATGCTCAGCCACCTCTCTGTTCATATTAGAATTACTTCTTTTATTTGCACATACAAAAATTAAAATCCCCCAAGTGTCTGGAATTGGATCAACATAGTACTTGGCCATGACTTTGCTGCTAAAAGTAAGAAAGAATGATTTTCTCAAGCAAAAAAAAAAATGGATGCTGGTGATACCTAGAATATTGCTTTAATAATGGTAATGTCGACTGTACCTTTATTCAATATCTGTCTTATTCTTCCTTGACAGAGCTCAGTGGCATGTGTGATTTCTCCCATAGCCAACCTCTAAGTTAGGTTCAAAGAGAATAATTGGTCACCTAGTGACCTTTGTGGGAGCATGGGAGATGTGCACTCATGTCTCCCTGCTCATTGTGTGACACTCTAAATACTTTACCCATTTGCCTCTCAATGCAGAAAGTATGGATTCATGCAGCAAACATGTATAATAAACATGAACACAAGCAGAAAAAATGTGACTAGGTTTGAGGTAGATTATGCTAATGTGACTGCCATGTTAGTTCATTCAGAGATTGTTATTTCCTTGCACCTGCTGAGACTTAAGATGTCCATTTCTTCTTTATCTGGCTGAATTTACTGGGGGGGACAAGTGTACTTTTTAAAAATCTGAAATTAAAAAAAATTCCTGTTATGCGTGATCCATTATCTGGTGGCAGACTTCCATAACAATCACTATAGCCCACATACATTCAATGAAAATTTGAGGCATTGAGTGGAGGGAAGAAATTTAGGGCAATATGAAAACATTATAGGACAGAAGACTGTTAGAGATGTTTTGTCTACTTGGTACGTTATTTGGATTACCATCTGCTATCTACATGAAGATTGCATTCTATCTTAATTATATGAAAGATTTTGTTGTACATTTTGTTATATAATCCTGTGTTAGCATTCCAATCTAAACCCTATAATCAGTGGTCTTGAGCTAGAATTACAGCACGCTATCATAACAGTACATTGTGTTATTTTTCTTAGTTCTCTTTGAAGTATTCTAGGTGTTGAAATATATTGATAGTATCTTAATGAAAATATTAGGAAATAATACAGCCAGGAATAAGGTACATAACTCATAGTTCGTTTCAAATTGGTTGCTATGATTAACTTTGACTATTTAGAGTCTAGTGGATTGAGAACTTTGCCAGTAATTTTATTGCATATAGGTAAAGGTATCCCCTGTGCAAGCACCGAGTCATGTCTGACCCTTGGGGTGACGCCCTCCAGCGTTTTCATGGCAGACTCAATACGGGGTGGTTTGCCAGTGCCTTCCCCAGTCATTACCGTTTACCCCCCAGCAAGCTGGGTACTCATTTTACCGACCTCAGAAGGATGGAAGGCTGAGTCAACCTTGAGCCGGCTGCTGGGATCGAACTCCCAGCCTCATGGGCAAAGCTTTCAGACAGCTGCCTTAACACTCTGCGCCACAAGAGGCTCTTTATTGCATATATCTATACTAAAATACTGTTACCTCAAAGTTTCAGAATGGGCTCTGATAGCGGTGGTGATTTGGGAGTTTTTCCTTGGCTGCATACTTTTGTCTTCAGCCTTTCCTAGTAACATGCCTCTCTATGTTGAGAAGCCAGACAGCTTTACAGAACCTTGGAGCTCAAAGCTTCTTTGTCAGTGCCAAAGAAAGAGAAAATAAGCTCTGTAATGAAGTGGCTTTTCAATCTTTGTGTATTTCAGAGTTCTCTCCCCCCTCAAGGCAGAAACTGAGCAAAGCTGAGGCGTTTAAACAACCAAAGACATAAATTCCATTTGCTTCACTGGGAAAAAGTAAAATTTAGGATTATTTTTCCCATGGTGATTTGCTTAAGAACTAGTTTTAGACTAATTTAGGATCTGTGTGATCCCATAAAGTTTTGTAACATGCTTTTAAAAAATATATTACAGTAGTTGGGTACAATTCTTGTATGTACTTTTTTATGTTCAGGGAAGGACTTTGTCGAGTTTTAAGGGGAGAGTAATTTATTTACTCATTTATTTCATTTATGCCCAGCCTTCTCCCTTGTGTGAACCCAAAATGGCTTACATCATTCTCCTGTCTTCCATTTTATTCTCATCACAACCCTGTGAGGTAGGTTGGGCTAAAAGAGTGCAACTAACCTAAGGATACACAGTAAACCTCAGTAGCAGAGTGGGGAATTGAGCCTGTGTCTCCCAGAGCCTAACTACTATATCACAGTAATGTTTGGGAGGACTTGAACATACCTGCCATTATTACTAATGATGATGTGTTTTCAAATTTATATGCATGCCTGTTCCCTTGGCTTAAAGCAGAAAGTAGGAATAAATGGACAGTTTTATTAGTGGACGGTCATAATGAGTGTTGTTTTATGTATTCATAAATAATTTGGAATGGGGAGCAAGCAGTGCAGTAGTCATATTTGCATAAGGTACAAAAGTTGATTGTGAAGAACTACAGGAAAATCTATCAAAATTGCGAGTAGGCAACAATATGTCAAATGATGTCCAGTGTTGGTGAGTGTATGATGTTTCCTGCATTGTATCACAAGTTTAAATGTAAACCACCTTGAGCTGCAAGGGAGAGCAGTGTATAAATAAAACTGAATAAATATATACGAGAACAAAAAACTCTAACTTGAATTATATGCTGAAACAAAGTATCTGAAACCAAGACTGAATGAGATCTTCCTTCAGCCCTAGTCAGAACGATGGTTATCTTAGATTAACATCTATACAGTAGAGGTTGCACTACAACTTCCCAGTATTCTGCATTCCACAATAGGAAGAAAGTTTATCATGAAAGCTAGGCAAGGTCATTTGAAAGAATGATTTAAAAAAAAATTAGATTAGTGGAGCTAAATTACTGTTTCAAAATATGGACGGAAGGACAGGGGGAAAATCTTTTAATAGACGAGTGAAAATGGCAACATTTGCAAAACCAATCCGTTTTCTAGGTCCCAAAATTGATGGACATGTTGGTTCTGAAAAAATGTAGCTTAAAATCATTGAGATATAATACTGAATCTACCAGAGATGTAAGAGTTTATATAGTATATAACTTGTCAAAGGAAATATGTGTCAATGGCATAAACAGGCATAGTGAGATTTTGTGTGCTTCTTTTACTATAATAAAAATTGCTGTTTAGTTGCATTCCTTTTGAATTGGATGACTTTTGCTAGTTCTTATTAGAGATTGTTTTACTTGGACCACCCACTTATTTTTTATCAAAACTGCACTATTAAGCCAACCTTAGTTCATATGGTGAATGTAGTAAATTTCATATGCATCTACATACAGAAATGGTTGTTGATCTGAGTCGTTGTAGGTTTATAGCAAACAAGAATTGTATATTCAGACCAATTCTGAATGTAATGTAGGAGTCCCCAACGCTTTTCAGCCTGTGAGCACCTTTAGACTTCTTACACAGCATGATGGGTACAGCCACAAAACAGCTTCCAAAAAATGGCTGCAAAAAAACTTACCTTTAGTCACCGAGAGAATGTTTGCTTTTAAAATCTGCGCAAATCTCCACTGTATTGAGAAGATTTGCTGAGCAAAAACCCTGCCTGGCCCTGCCCACTTTCTATAAATTTATAGACACCAGGAAAGGTGTCAGTGGGCACTGTGGCTCCCATGGGCACTACAGTGAGGACCCTGGAATAAAGTAATCAACTCTTCTAAACTGTTCATGATAGTTAAGAATGAAACATGAGGGCTGGCAAATCTCACACTTTCACTTAAACTGTAGATATTCTGTGGAAACTCAGGTTATTAGATTCTTAAGTTCCACAGTTCTGCACTGCCCATTTGAAAGGTATTTGGAGAATTGTGAATTCTGCCTACTTGCTTGGAAACAATTAACAGCCATATGTTACCTACTTGTTAAGATCCAGCAATTAAAATGTTATTTCCAAGTGTAAACGTTGCAAATTAACTGATGTATTTAATAGTGGCTCTTGGGCCATAAATTAATCCCAAAGTTAAACCCTTCTGAATTCAAAACTTATATATATACTAGCAAGAAAGCCCATTGCAATCAGGAATGCAATGGGTGCTAGGACCGTAGCAAGGAATCAAGGCTCGTTTGCAGTTTGGGGCTCGTTTGAAGTTTGTCTCTCCCTTGCAGCAGGAGCCATAGCAGGGAATCAGAGCTCGTTTGTGGTTTGGCAGGGCTCTCCGTGTCTCTCTCTCAGGCGTCTGAGAGCAAAGTGACTAGCGTCCAGGGAAGGAGGGCAGGAGCTGTAGGGGCAGGGCTAATCAGTGGCCGCACCCTGATTGGCTCTATTCCAACTCTGACACCCTGGACTCATTCCAACCCCCAGGCTGTTTCACAAATATTAAGAGAAACAGTGGATAAGGATTGCATTTATCTTGCCTCTCAGTCAGTGAACTCCAAGGCATATGATAAAAACTAAAACAATCAGCAGTTAAAGCAAATATGAACATTTTATCAGTAAAATAGTAGTTGATGTACAATTAAAATATCAACCAATAAATAGCAAACCAAAAGAAATCATGCCAGTTCAGGTGGCACTGTTCTCCCCCCCCCCCATTAACAACTTGCACTTTATAGAAAGCGCCATACAGTTCAAAGCTGTTAGTAAATTTTAATTAAAAATTCCAATGTGATTCAGTTAAAGAAAAAATTAACCCTTCTAATAATCTGTCAGTTCTTGTTTTTCACCAGAAATTGACCTACAAGAAGGAAAAAAATGTTACTTAAGACCTCAATGTTGTATTTTGTATTGGAGATCAGATTCTTATGGCATCCATCACAGAATGCAGATAACCATATATAGATAGAGAGATAGAGATAGAGATAGATATAGATATATAGATAGATATAGATAGATATATAGATATATATAATATATATATATACATATATATATATATACATACATACATACATACATACTTTTTTCTGTTGCACAGTTTTCTAGAGTGAGCCATTAAACATCATCCACACAATTTGTCCATTCCCTGTGTCCTTCAGGCAGATATAAATAGAAGTAATACCTTTAAATGTTAAAGAAGTATACTACTCATTTGTGTGTCTTAACATTTTCAGATTTCCTGTTTAAGTTTTTGGTCATTGGAAATGCTGGAACTGGCAAATCCTGTTTACTTCACCAATTTATTGAGAAGAAGTGTGAGTATAATGTAGAGACTGCCACTGTTTCTCCTTCAAGAGTTAAAGGTCCCAGTCTGTATTTCATTTTCCAAAAACTGCCTAGTAGTATTTTTCTGAATTAGATAACTTGTTCCTTTTTCAAGTCAGCTGCTGTTAGTAATTAGAGAACTTCAAAGTATAGTTCACCCTAAATAGTTTTCCATAAATGTCTGTAAAGATCAGTAATTGTGCTATAGAACCATGGCTAGTATGATATGCTGTGATCCTCTGATTACTATAGGAAGAATGGCCAAAGTTAATTATAATGAAACACAAATTAAGTGACTGTCCAGGTTCCATTGAGGTGACAGTGGTGCAGGATAATAGTTTACAGACTTGGGATAGAGAGTATTTGTCACAAGAGGAAAGCAATAAGTGGCCCATGAACAAGAAAGAACTTCCTTGACTGATATATGTATCTTGTATTTGCCCATCATGTTGGTGGAAAATTCCATCAAGTTGCAGCCAATTTATTGTTACCGTGTAGGATTTTTAAGGCAAGAGATGTTCAGAATGGTTTGCTGTTGCCTGCCTCTGCATAACAATCCTGAGCTCCCTTGGTAGGCTCCCATCCAAATATTAACCAGGGTGCCCCTGCTTAACTTCCAAAATCTGATGAGATTGGACTAGCCTGGGCTATTCATGTAAGGGCAACCCACTGTAGTATGCTTGCATATAAGGCATACATTTGCCGGTTGCTTGGAAGCAGTGGCTGGATGGCTCAGGCAGAGCTGCCTGAAACTCAACCCCTGCAAGATGGAGGTCCTGTGGCTGGGCAGACAAGGGCAGGATCAGGAAGCGCGCCTCCCATGCCTGGACGAGGTGCAACTAAAACCTGCACCAACCACTGGGAAATTGGGAGTGACCTTTGATGCCTCCCTTTCAGTTGAGGCTCAGGTCACAAAGGTAGCCTGGGCGTTGTTTTTCTATCTGAGCCACGCACAGCTACTAGCGCCCTAACTGTCCTCTGAACAGTTGGCTACTGTGATCCATGCAACAGTCACTTCCAGGTTAGACTTCTGTAACTCGCTCTATGCGAGCCTACCTTTGGCTTTGATGCATAAATTACAGCTGGTACAAAATGCAGCCACAAGGGTCCTCACTAGGACACCTTGGAGGGCCTATATTCAGCGGTACTTCGTCATCTTCATTGGTTACCAGTCTGTTTCCGGATAAATCTCAAGGTATACGCAGCTTGGGCCCTACTTATCTGCAGGACCACTTATCTCATGCCCCCTGTAGGGCACTTCACTCTGCAGGTATGAATTTGCTTGCTGTCCCAGTCCCAGTACATTTGCCTGGCCTCAACCAGGGCCACGGCTTTTTTGACCCTGGCCCCAACCTGGTAGAATGAGCTCCCTGAAGAGTTACGGGCCCTGTCAGATTTGTCAGCTTTCTGCGGGGCCTGTAAGACAGAGCTCTTCTGCCAGGTATATGGTTGAGGCCATGGTGGGTCCCAGAGTTACCATTGGTGGATCCCCTAGCATTGGTTAAATCAGGACCCTCACTCCTAATATGAGAGAGCTCTTGGCCCCCAGTTGGACAGAGGGAGAGGGTGGAGATTAGAACTCTGTATTGGCATCTTTTAATGTTCAATGTTTAATATTTCAAGGGGTTTTTAGGGAGTTGTACTGGTTTTTATTTTTTTATTGTGAAACACCGTGAGTTTGAATGGAGAGTGGTGGTATACAAATACAAAAGTAAATAAATAAAATAAATAAATATACAGTGTAATGGGTTTCTGTTCATGGATCTCATTTTAGGAACTCAGAAGTTGAGCTGTACAATAAAATAATGTAAAAATTGTAATTATTTATTAAATAATTACAATTTTTACATTATTTTATTGTGCAGCTCAACTTATGAGTAAAGGTTGGGTTGTGTTCCTTTTTTGGCTTTGGTCATGGATTTCATTTTGACATACCGTAACTTGTTCAGGGTATTCAAAAGCAAGTATTCAGAGAAGAACGTTCTTAAAGAACAGACAAATCAAATATCATTTAGATAATAGTCTGCTTTGTATAAGTTTCTTCAATCATGTAATATGTGCTTCAGCATGGACAGGTAAAATTGAAAAGGCCAGACTGCCACCATATATCATAATGTCATTTTTCTCCTTAATTGTACTTAAATGTTAACTGAAGATTTTTCTTTTCTAGTCAAGGATGACTCAAATCATACAATAGGAGTGGAGTTTGGTTCAAAGATTATAAATGTTGGAGGTAAATACGTAAAATTACAGATATGGGATACAGCTGGACAAGAACGATTCAGGTATATATTTTCATATAATTGGTACTGAAATTTGATAGCATATCAGAGGAATACGGTAAAATGTAACTGTTGGCTTAGATAATTTTAATCATTTCATTACTTCACTATAGTCTCTGATGTTGTAGCTATGTCATAAGTACTAGACTTGGTCCAGTAAGTTGTGTTGATTTAATGTGGGCATAGTTAAAAAAATTTCCTGCTTGAAGTTGATAGGGCTTAATTTTGACTAGGTGTGCCCATACTGTCACTAAATAAGCACTTACTTCTGTGTTATTTTAAGTAGAGCCCTTCTTCTGCTTGTCTTAATCAAATGAGAAAATACAATGATGGGATTTTTTTTTTACAGGTCTGTAACACGAAGTTATTACAGAGGTGCTGCAGGTGCCTTGCTTGTGTATGACATCACTAGGTAAAAAGAGACTAGTATTTCAGTCTTAAATACAAATAATTTGTGAAGTTTGATAATAAGGTTTTCTTGATTCACAACTAAGATGCAGTCTCTGCATAAAAACAGCTGTTGGGAATTATTCAGCCTTTATTGTATACCTGCAGTAAGATAATAAAACTCAAGTGTTTTTTAGAAACATTGCTTTTGAGAGTTTATAAGTGCCAGTATCTCTTTTCAGGGGAAAGAAATTTGTCTTATAGACCACCTGCTCATACATAAAAAGTATGTCCGGGACCTTGGCATTTCTGCATCTTATGGGATATCAAGGGCTATGAGAACAGCCACTTATTTGGCTATTTATGAATACAGGAGTTTAATCCTGTGTCTTACTCTATTTTTCATAAAAGCCCTCTGACTCCAAAAAAGATTTTGAGAAGATTGCAGGACGTCCCCTCCCTCCATGACCAAAATCCCACCAGGCAAAGGGACCTTCTGAGGGGAGATGAGGAAAATCACTCCTACCTACTTCCTGTGCTTAAGCAAAGTGTTTATTCTGATAACAGTTCTTCTAACAGGTTTTCTGTTGGGAAAAAAACTGATGTAGAAGTGATTTTTCTTGACCCCCCCCCCCCCAATATCATACTTCAGCCTCCTGTGCATGTTAGCATTTTTTTCCTCAGGGAACCTGCAGTCCTTAGGGAGAGGTTTGTAGATGCCTACCGTGGGAAGGAGAAGATTGGGGGGGGATCTACTTTTACAGCTGTGGGATCCAACCAACTATTTATGGAGACCATGTTTCCATTACTTCTCAGAAAATCTCTTGGCTGTGGGAATTGGCTAGCACACTAGTCTCAGAGGCAGCATAAAACAAATGCATTGTTGGAATACATGTTTCTTGACCAAATCACTGCTGCATCATCTCAGTTAATCCCTTACATGTTGATGGCACCTAGGATACCAATCGCCTTATAGCAATATTTGAGCCTTTAGTAAGCTTCAGATAATCATAGGAGCAACATTGCCAGTTGCATATATTTAGTCTCAGCTGCAGCACCTGAATGTGCTGTCCCTGTTCAAAAAAATGGAAATGATGCTTCTTCCTCTTGTGTTTGCCAAGCTATGCAGCCAGTCTTTGAGTGAGACTGCAGGTATTAAGTAGCCCAAGGTCTCACTGTCTTGTCATGTACAGGTTCTTGCCATAAGCAAGAGAAGAAAGCACAGGAAAATTGTTCATATTGTTTTTTTTTTAATTAATCCTTTTTAAAATATAAACAGTCTTTCCTCTAAAAATAATAGCAACTGTCAACTAATAATTATTTAAAAGATATTATTGTGGGTCAAAAGAGTGTAGTTATTCACAGCTAATAATTTGTCCTTTATGATTCAGCCGAGAAACCTACAATGCACTTACTAACTGGTTGACAGATGCAAGAATGTTAGCAAGTCAGAATATTGTAATAATACTGTGTGGGAATAAAAAGGATCTTGATGGAGACCGGGAAGTTACTTTCTTAGAAGCATCCAGATTTGCCCAAGAAAATGGTAAGTATTGTTCGTGGCTTCTCATTTTTATTCTTCCCCATAGTCATTTTGTTTGTGTAAAGTGCCTTCAAGTCACAGCCAGCTGTTGGGAACCCAAGCAAAGAGCTTTCAAGTAGGGTTGTGCACTTCGACCGCCAAAGCAGCCATTCGCGCTCAAAGCAGCCAGCGGTGCGGGGGGGGGGGGGGGGCTGGTGCTGGTAGCGGTGCACAACCCGGCACCCACACGCAGGCACAGAGTTCTGCACCTGGGTGCTTGCGCCAACTGTTGTGCTGGCGCCACCCCTCCTCCCCCCTGTGCCGCGGCACTGGCTGCTTCAAACGGGTGCTTCAGCAGCCCAAGTGCACAACCCTACTTTCAAGACAACTGAGAAGTAGAGGTGATTTGCCATTGGCTTCCTCTGCAGGGTCTGCCTTGGTGGTCTCCCTTTCAAGTACTGACATTAGTGTATATCATGCTGCCTGCCTTTCCTAATAGTCATCCACGGTCACATTAATGTACAATTCAAATTTAACAGCATGAATAGTGGAAGAAATGAAATTCTAGGCTACTTAATCTTGATATTCTGAAAAACTATGTATATTCAACACAGTTCCCACTATACTAGACTTTATGCAGTAAAAAAAAGATTTTACAGGTTAATAAATAGTTATATAATATAGTAGCTAAATCTCAGAGGGGTTTATTATGTGTCTACCAGAGCTAACTCTCAAAGAGGTTTATTATGTGGTTGACAATTGGTTTCCCATCATGGAAATTTTTGACGTCAATGGTGTTTAGCTTCACAGTAGAACTGCATCAGATGCCTTTTGACCATTCTACATTGACAGGTTTATTTCATCTGTTGCAGAGATGATGTTTTTGGAAACAAGTGCATTGACAGGAGAGAACGTTGAAGAGGCCTTTGTACAATGTGCAAGAAAAATACTAAATAAAATTGAGTCAGGCAAGTCATCATAATCTGAATTTGAGTATTGTCAGCTATAATGTTAGACCTCAGGATTTGTGGAATAACACAATGCTATCAAGGTAGCCCTAAAACCTGAAATTTTAGAAAGCGAAAGTAATTGGAAGAATCAAATAATCAGGAATACTGGGACATCATAGAGGTCTTCCAAGCACCAGAAACTTGAATACAACAAAATCATAAGAATAAACAATCCCTGGATCAACCAACTATAGCCCCATCTTACATATTGCGTTTCTGGGGAAGCTGGGTGAAAAAGCAGATGTGGACCAGCTTCTTAGCATACCTAGAAGAAGCTTCAGTCTTCAAGCCTTTCCAGTTTAGCTTCTAACCTGGCCATGGGGATGAGACGGCTCTCACCCTGATGGATGATCTTTGAGGCCAGCTGGACCAAGGTGGGTGAGTGCTGCTTGTTAGACCTCACAGCAGTGTTCAACATGGTAGACCAGTGGTCCCCAACCTGCGGACCGCAGCCCGGTGCCGGGCCGCGAAGGACATGGCGCCAGGCCACGGTTCCCTCTTCCCGCCCCCCCAGCAGTAAAAAACTTTCCGGGCCACAAGCTTGCGGCCCGGGAAGCTTCTTACTGTGGGGGGGGAGAGGGAATCAGAGCCGCGCCCGCGCATTGCACATGTGCGACCGAAATCATGCATGCGTGGCCGTGCATGGTGCATGTGCGCGGCCGCGCATGCGTGATGCACGGGCAGGGCAGTTGCCCTGCCGGTCCCCAGCCTAAAAAAGGTTGGAGACCACTGTGGTAGACCACAAGTTCCTTGCTCACAGCCTCACTGACACTGGAATATGGGAGACGACCCTGCATTGGTTGAAATCCTCTCTCCAGGTCAGGGTGGGTTATAGGCAATCATGCTGCTTTTAACTCCCTTGTGGAGTTCCCCTTGATGTGCTGCTGTCCCCCATGTTATTTAACATCTTTATGCCCCCTCTTGCTCAGCTAGTCCAGGGATTTGGACTTGACTGCCATCAATATGCAGATGACATCCAACTCTGTCTCTTGATGGATGGCCATCCAGACTCACCCCCAGAAACATTCGCCAGATGTTTGGAAGCAGAGGCATCTTGGATCAAGCAGAGCCTCCTGAAACTTAACCCTTTCAAGACAGAGGTCCTATGGCTGGTTAGGAAAGGGCCAGGAGAGGAAGCGTGACTGCCCTGCCTTGACAGCATGCAACTGATAACTGCACAAACTGCTAGGAACTAAGGCATGATTTTTGATGCCTCCCTAACTGTGGGGCTTAAACCAGCAGAGTAGCACCACCTCCGCCAAGCTAAGCTTGGTCCCAGAACACCTAGCTACAGTGATTCATGCTATAGTCACCTCCAGGTTAGATTAGTGTAACTCATTGTATGCAGGCATGCCCTTGTCCCTGACCTGGAAATTGCAGCTAGTCCAAAATGCGGTGGCATGGGTCCTCACTAGAACACCACAGACAGCCCATATCCAGCTTGTACTCAGGCAGCTGCACTGGCTTCCAGTTGAATTCTGGACCAGGTTCAAGGTATTGGTACTAACCTTTAAGGCTATCCACAATCTGGGCCCAACATACCTTAGGGACCGCCTAACTGATTATACCCCCCAAAGTTCACTCCACCAATACATATTGGTTGGTGATCCCTGGCCCAACAGATGTACATTTGGCCTCAGCCAGGGCCTTCTCAGTCCTGGCACCGACCTGGTGGAATGACCTCTCAGAAAAGCTGCAGGCTCTGCAAGAACTGTCACAGTTCCAAAGGGCCTGCAAGACAGAACTCTTCCGCCAAGCATTTGGTTGAGGCCAATGAATCTACCAAACATCATTAATTGGGTCCGTCCTCTGTACTCCTCTCCCATCCTGTACTGATAAGTGGGCAGACTGACTGATTGCTATGTTTAGCAGCTACAGTGAACAGAATTATTTTTAAGGATTTAAACTTCTAAATTGTTTTATTGTTACTATTAAAGTGCATTGTTTTATTGAATTGTTGTAAACTGCCCCAAGACGGCTCTGCCAAGAGGGGCAATTATAGAAATCGAATAATAAATAAAATAAATATGCCAACAAATATGGAAGACAATACAGTGGCCCACAAACTAGAAACACTCAATCTATGTTCCAGTTCTGAAAAAAGACAGCAGAGCTTGCAACAATTATCAAACCATCACATTAATTTCTCAGGTAAGTAAAGTGATGATCCCAAAGATTGTTCCCATATATGGAATGAGCTAAATTCAGAAATGGAAGAGACAGTTGTGGTGGACAGAAAATGGTTAATGCTGTACCCAATCTGAGAACCTTGAGTGATAAGAGGATTCAAGCAGAAGTCTTCAGTTGAGAGTGTTAGAGGTATTGGGAGTTTACAGTTAACAGTGAGAGAGCAAAGCAGACTGGGAGAGGACCCCGAGTTAGGGAAGTGAGAAGAGTAGCTCATCTCTAACAAGTGTGAGGGAAATAGCTCCTAGAAGATGCAGGTGATCTCTAGATAAGGAAAGAAATGGGAATGCCTGTGAACATTCCTGCCTTCACCAACGTCAGTATCTGTTAAACCAAGAAGCTTATGCTAGTTTATGTAAGAAAAAATACCAAGAAAATTATCTCAAGTGTTAAAGACCTTATTGAATAACAGAAACAATTACTTGTTTGTGACATTATTGGTTTTACATCAGCCTTGTATGCCATAATCAAACCCGGACAAAAGGAAGAATTTTTGTCTAGTTCCCTAGACTTTAGTCTAGTTCCCTAGACCAGGGGTAGTCAAACTGCGGCCCTCCAGATGTCCATGGACTACAATTCCCAGGAGCCCTTGACAGCATTCGCTGGCGAATGCTGGCAAGGGCTCCTGGGAATTGTAGTCCATGGACATCTGGAGGGCCGCAGTTTGACTACCCCTGCCCTAGACACTAGTCTAGTTAGGTCAGCATGTAACAGTACACATTCAAATGACTAGGTGGGACAGCCAGAGAAAAACAAAGGAAAAGGGTGGAGGGAGCGGCTGCTTAGCAACGAAGGGGAAAACTTGGAAAGCAAAATGGTAGCAGTACAGATCATATTGCAAATCTATGTTGATTTCAGAATTTCAGAAGAAAATACGCTTGTGTTTCATAGATTACAGGAAAGCTTTTGACAGTGTAGATAATGAAAAGCAGTGGCTGGTTTTAAAAGAAATCGGTATGCCAAATATATGGTAGTTATGATGTGTAACCTTTACTCTGGACAAGAGGCTAATGAGAACAGAATATGGAGAAACAGTTGGCAAGGCTGTTAGACAAGGGTGTCTTCTATCTCCCTGTCTCATCAGTCTGTTGAGCAGAACGTACCATAAAGAAAGATGGGTCAAATATAGATGGAATGAAAATTGGTTGAAGGGACATTAACAATTTGAGGTATGCCCATCACACCACATTACTGACAGAAAATAGTAAAGACAAATCAGCAGCAGCTGAAATTTAAAGCAGTAAGCATCAAAGCAGGATTACAGTTGAACATTAAAAAGACAAGAATAATAAGAACTCAGGAATTAGACAACTTTTAAGGTTTAAAATGAAGAAATTGAAATTGTTGGAGATTTTTCTATACCTTGGTGTCATCAATAAAAAGAGAGCCTGGGACGGGAAGGCTTGAAGGAGCTAGAAAAGATCCTTAAGTGTAAGGCTGTGTTGCTGGTGACCAAGGTCAAGATAATTCATATTATAGTATGGGTGTGAAAATTGGAAAATGAAGAAAGTTGAAAGGTTGGAGGTGAATTTTATTGAATAGTATGGACCACCCAAAAGACAAATGGGTGGGTTCTTGTCAAATCAAGCCTGAACTCTCTCGAGAAGCTAAAATGACTAAATGGACACTGGTACTTTGATCACCAGGAATATAGCCATTAAAGTTGGAACCATCTGGAATTTAAACTAAATGTGTGCAGGAAATGATTTAGATCATAATGAATGACTTTTGCTTTAATCAGGTGAACTAGATCCCGAAAGGATGGGTTCAGGTATTCAGTATGGGGATGCTGCCTTGAGACAACTGAGATCTCCAAGAAGAGCACAAGCACAAAGTGTTCAAGAATGTGGCTGTTAGACTGACTGATTAAACTACAAAGACAAAAGGTGAGTGATAGCAATTATAGACACCTCAGTTCACATACTGTTTCTATGGTGGTTAAATGTGCTGAATGTAAGGAGTTTCAAATTTACTTTTCAGGTAGAATAGACTTGTAAGATCTTTCGGAAATCTTATCAACCTGGGTGGGGGGTGAAAGTGTCTCGCAGCTGTGGTCCTCTGTGGCAGTGGTCCCCAACCTGCGGGCCACTTTCGCGCATGCTCGATTTCGGCCGTGCATGGCGTATGTGCACGGCCGCGCATGTGCGATGCGCGGGCGGGGCAGTTGCCCTGCCGGTCCCCAGTCTAAAAAAGGTTGGGGACCCCTGCTCTGTGGGACTGGGAGCCTGCTCAGAAGGCTCTTCCGCCTTGTATCTGTGTGCTTCCATAATCCAAAGTTAGGTGGGTAACAGCTAGAGAGAGTGCATTCTCAGTTGTGGCACCTCACCTTTCCAACTGTGTCTTAAGCACCAGAGTCGTGTACCTGGCAACACTCTTGAGTTTTGGATATCGAGTGAAAACATTTTTATTTTGCCAGTTGATGAACCCTTGATGGGAAGGTTTTATTCTGATTTTTATCGTCCCGCATCCTAGGTATTTCTTTGATAGTTAACTAGTGTTTGCCTCTGGCACAAGGGTCTCTACTGTTGTCACGAGTCTATCTTTGCTATGAAGAAAATATCATATTTAGTGGAAAAGCTCTAGAATCCAACTCAGTCTTTCCAGTTATGGCTTTTCTGCTATGAATTAGATATGTTACACTGTTTCATACTGCCACACTTATTAGATCTTAATAGTGTGGCTTTCATATTTGTTATACTTCACCTCTTTTCAAATTTAGTGTGGGGGATATTTTTTTTAATTAGCCACAATTGCTAGGCTTGCCCCTGTTATACATTTTTTGGAGGAAACTTTGGCCCTAGATCCGGACCAGGCTGGCTTCCGTCCTGGCCATGGGGTGGAAACCATGCTGGTCGCTCTGATTGATGATCAACACCATTTGGACTGGGGCGGATCGGCCATTATCGTGTTATTAGATCTATTGGCCGCATTTGATGTGGTCGATCACAAGTTATTGGTACACCGCCTCGGGGACACAGAGATTGGAGGAATGGCTTTGAAATGGCTGACCTCCATTCTTATGAACCGGTTACAGTAGGTTGCAGTGGGAGAAGAGTTATCAAACCCCTTTGTATTCCCTTGTAGGGTGCCACAAGGGGTGATACTCTCCCCCACACTTTTTAACATCTGTGTGCACCCTCTGGTCCAACTGGCCCAGAGTTATGGGCTGGAGTGTTACCAGTATGCGGGTGACACCAAGCTCTATCTCCTGATGGATGGACGGATCTCCCCCAGATACATATGCCAGCTGTTTGGAAGCAGTGGCTGGATGGATCAGGCAGAGTCGTCTGAAACTCAGCCCTTCCAAGATGGAGGTCCTATGGTTGGGTAGAAGGGGACAGGATCAGAGAGCTTGTCTCCTTTGCCTAGATGGAGTGCAACTTACATCTGCACCCATGGCCAGGAACTTGGGCGTGACTTTTGATGCCTCTTTGTCAATGGAGGATCAGGTCACGAAGGTAGCCCAGATGGCGTTTTTCCATCTGCTCCAAGCACAGCTACTAGTGCTCTACCTGATCCCAGAACACGTGGCCACAGTGATCCATGCAACAGTCACTTCCAGATTAGACTTCTGTAACTTGGTCTACACAAGTCTACCTTTGTCCTTGACTCAGAAACGGAAAGTGGTACAAAATGCAGCTGCTTGGGCCCTCACAAAGTCACCTTGGAGGGCCCATGTCCAGCTGCTGCTGAGACAGCTTCATTGGTTGTCGGTTTGCTATCTAATCATGTTCAAGGTATTGGTCTTGACTTTTAAGACTATACGTAGCGTGGGTCCTGCCTACCTGCGGGGCCGCTTGTTTCCTTATGCCCCCCTGCAAGGCATTACACTCTGTGGGTATGAATTTGTTGAGGATCCTAGGTCCCCAGGAAGCATGCCTGGCCTCGACCAGGGCTTTTTCATTCCTGGCCCCTACATGGTGGAATGAGCTCCCAGAAGACCTGAGGGCCCTGCCGGAGCTTCCTAGGTTCTGCAGGGCCTGCAAGATGGAGCTCTTCTATCGGGCTTCCGGTTGAGGCTAGGCTGCATACTGGGCTATAAGATAGGGTCCTCCCCCACCCTTGTGGCATCTGGATCCCCCTAGGGCCATCAATTGCCCCAGTTTACATTTGTTGACACTGGGAATAGGTGAGTGAGGAATATGGGTCTGATAGGAACTGTTATGCCTTCCATCTTTGTTTTTAAAGGGTGTTATTTTCTTGTACTATATTGTAGTATTGGCAAGATGGTAATCTTTGATGTCTTATGTTTGTGAGTTGGTCTGGGAGCTGGTGGTGTAAAGATTTAATAAAAAATAAAATAATAAAACAGAATTCTTGATGCAACTTTTGCATGAGAGCATTGTATTCATTGGTTACATCTGAATACATTTTAATTCCTTTACTTTTTATACCTAATTAGCATGGTTTGGAATTGTAGTTTCAGACCTGCATTAACAATTAACAAAATAGGAATGCAGAGAAGTTATATGTATTGTATGATTTTGTGAACACTTGCTTAACCGTTGTTCTCTAACCTCTCCTGAATTTCCTTACATTAATTACTGTTCCCCCACCACCCCCAGCTTTGTTGCAAGTGGAGATTGGAGAAACTGCCATGGCTTCAAAGAGCTGCAATTTTAGAACTTTTTGATTCAGTTAAAGAGACCAATTATCGTATTTAAAAATAATACTGTGGAATGGCATACAGAAATGCACACGTGGCACAGCAAGACTGCAAAAAAGAAAATCTAATTCAGCAGAAAACATTAAGAGATACCTGTATGTAAATGTTTTGTGTTGCATATTTTTGTTTATTTCTAGATAAAACATTGCTGTATCCTGTAAATATAAGTCAACATTCAATTTCCAAGGCATGACATACTGACATAATATTGCACTAACAGCTTTTTTAACTCATTAAGACCTAAAATATATTTTGTGTACTAGACTATCATGTTTCTTTTTCTTGTACAATAGCTACTATTTATGAGTTGTTGTTGAAAGCTACTGGCATTAGCTGTCAGTGTTTTATTTGCCACGTTCTACAAGCTGTTTACATGATTTATTTTTTTTTGGGGGGGGGGGAATGGCTACTAATCTGCCATATTGAAAAGAAACTTTTTTTTTACGGAAGTATAGTTGTCCTGTTTCCTGACAGTTATTATATGTATACAGTCATGAACTCTGAGAGCTTACTACTGTCTCAACTGACCTATTGGGAGATTCTTATTTGTGTCATATTTTTTACATCCTAGAGCATAGGGAAAATATGTTTTGGGTGTCATTCTAGTGCAGTGATTGAGGCTGTGACTTGCCATTCTGATTTTTTAAAATTAAAGCTATTTCTGTAAGTAACACTGTTCAGGTTATACTCTGTAACAAACAATGTATATTGTAAGCAGAAAAGGGTCTAAACAACATTCACAACATTCAGTTAGCTTCTATAATCTAGAAATGTAACTGGTAGCAGTTAAACGTTACAATATTACAGATGGACTTCAGCAACTGTGCACAAAAATTACTTTTTATATAGATCTTCCTGGTATGAAAGGAAAATGTTTGCTTTTGTGGTATCTAATGATAAGGGAATTGTTATATTTTGTAAATAGCTTCATCTGGAAGCCTTGACATATCCTGGGGTTGTAAATGTTTGTGTTTTGTATGTGTAGAAAAGTTGGTCTGTTGGAAATCTTTCTAGTACCTTTTAAAGTACTGGAAGAATATATGTGTTTATTTGACCCACAGCTAATACTGAAACAAAGAAGCTATATAGGGTATTTTCAGGAGATCTGAAGTGTTATGAAAGGAAAAATGTAGATTTTGTATCATTCATCGTGGATCTAAATTGTTGATACTTTTTGACCAAGTCATGAATGAAAGCACAAAGTTAGACATTAATGGAAAGAACTGTTTAAGTCTAGGCAGTTTTCCAACATGGGGGAGGGGGGCTGAAAGGAGCTGCATGGAGGTGCAAATCAGGTTGGAGCAGCTTCTAAAAATAGTGGGTGGCACTTTCAGGTGGGCCATCTTTAGGTCAAAGTCACACAGATCCAGATGCTTTTCCACTCAGAAGAAAGAAGCACCTGGTAGGCAATCTGTGATATAAAAATAGTATGTAGGGAAAGGGTTAAGCCTCCTTTCTGGAGCTGTTCTACCCCACCTTTGAGTTAAAAAGAGAAGGGGGAACATGCTCTTCGGTCTACTGTTTCCTTTTTTATGCCAATTTAAAATTATGGCATTTGGACAAGTTTTACCACTTGGAAGGATTGTTTTTTGTTTCATAGTGAAGGGATAAGGAGGTTATTTCCATTACAGATGGGGATACTAATTGACACACAAACTAGACACTCGAGTGCTTTTTGAGGTAGACCTTCATGTACACAGCCAGTTTCAAATAAAAGTCAATGCCTAAGAATAGAGTGTATAGATTTAAAGAAAACTCATTAACACACAACAGTTCATTGTGTTTGAAAAATTTAATCTGAAGTTGTGTAAGCCTCAATTTAAAATTAAGTAATGAAAACCAAGTGGCTACTAGCATGTGGTATTTGTGTATATTTGGTTCATAGCATGGATATATGGGCTATGTAGCATGGATGTCTTAAGTAATGGTTCAGAGATACTTTCAAGGAATATTTTGTGTATATGTGTTTCAAAATGGTGTGCATTTGAATGCTTCATAAACAAGCATCAAAAACAATTCCAAAGAAACTTAGTAGGTAAGTGTCTATCTGGATGCTGACTTTTTCTGCTACATGCCACTTGAAGTTCCCTTTCCCCCTCTCCCTTTTTAACTATTTAACAGTGTCTCCTCTTGAATTGGGTAGGCCAATGGGAAAAGGAATATACTACATTTTAAAAATGAAATGTTTAGATGTTCACTTTAGTCTTTCTACCCTTTGTCCCAGAATTGTTAACTTTCTTATCTTTTTCTGCAGTAACACTATCAAACATCAACACTGATGTTGAACAAATTCCACAGCTGTCTTTATTTGCTAAGAAATGAACCTGCAATGCAAGAGGCTGTCTCCTCTGTAATGGGGCAGAGGGTAGAAGCAACATTGATGGCCTATGCCCACAATGCAGCAGAGAAATTAAATCTCCCTGTGCTAATTTCACTGTAGACTAATGGTAGACACAGCTGGTTCCACTACAACTATAGCTGCCACTTAATGTGAATTAAAAATTTGTGGTGGCCAGAGAACTTGTAAAGGACAATGGGACTGTTGACCCGTTTTATACTCTCCAGTTCTCAGTTTATTTTCTATACCGATGCTTTTTTTCCATCTTAGAGCCCAGTTTGGAGAGGAGCTGGGATTCTCCTGTCTACTAGTGCCATCTTGCAACTGATGCTCTCCCTAACTTAATGTTACAAAGGAAACAATGGACTGGATACCTTGAGTTTTCTTTGAAGCATGTATTTCCACTCCTGGGGGTCCAAGAAGTACAGGTGTAGTTCCAGTTCATCACATGGTTTACATGCACTGTGAGGATGATTTCAATGCAACTTAAGCATGATGGAATACTGGTGGCTTCATTTCACCAGTAAGGACTACAGGAACTTAAGGAGCGTTGTTACAGTTGAGCCTTAAGACAGTATGTACTTGCTCTTGGCATTTAAGTGCATCTAAAAACAAAAGTGCATTTACACAGTATTAGTGTGCATGAGTTTAGTGCTGTAAAATTTTTTACTATATGCTTAATGTCATCTGAGATGTTATTTAAAAATAAAGTTTTATTTAACTGTATTAAATCGCAGTCTCTTTTTAATAGTTGAGCAGATTTGGGAAGGGACAGTGAATTCTTTGTTATAGAGGAAAAATCCAGGCTGACAGGCAGGGGGCTCAGGCCAGGACCTCCAAAGTAGCCATCTCAGAAGTGTTGCCTGTTCCACGTGCACAGTCAGCTAGGCAGGGACATATTAGGAGTTTCAGTCCATCGTGAAATAGTGGTGCAGAGAGAAAGCGTTTAATTTTGTTAGAGCCTGCAATGCTTTTTGGAACAAGCAAGACCTGTATGAAAGAGATGGCCATCACTTGCCCTGAGAGGGAACCAGGCTGCTGGCACATAAAATCAAAAAGGTGGCAGAACACTTTTAAAACTCAATCCTGGGGGAAAGGTAACAGGAAATGAAATGTCTCTGGTTCAGGAAGGTTCATTTCTAAGAAGTGAAGGGGTAGATGTTACTTTTCTAGAAAGAAGTGGATTAGTACTGGCTACTGAGTGAGTGACATTGACCGTGCGGTGAGGTCTAAAGACCACAGGAGGAAGGTTGCAGGTCCAGTGTGTGTGGGGAATTATGGATGTTTATATGAAATGCTAGAAACATCCAGATTAAAATGGAGGAACTGGAATGGCTTGTGACTGAGGAGAACATAGATATTGTGGGCATTTCAGAAATTAGGTAGGATGAGGATAATCAGTGGTCTACAGTGATTCCTGGATATAAATTCCTGGAGGGAGTGGCTATTAGACCAAAGGTATGGATGGAACACTATGTCCAAGGCAGTGATGATTCTCAGTGCTTGAGGGGCATCTATTGAGGCTGGGTAAATGGGTGTCAACATAGGCAAGTACAAAGTAATGCACATTGGAACCAAAAATCTTCAGCTCTGGCCCCACTGGTAGACCAGATGAGACCTGAGTTTTGGCTCCTGCGTGACAAGAGAGTGTTGGACTAGAGGGGCCATTGTCCTGATCCAACATGGATTTTTCTTTTGTATGTTCTTAACTATTTCATTACAACCTTGTCTTTTCCTCACAGTCATAGTTGAGTTGTGGTGAACCCATGAGGTTTTCCAGGCAAGACACTCAGAGATGGTTTGCCATTGCCTTCCTCAGCAGAAGAAGAGTTGGTTCTCATATGCCGCTTTTCTCTGCCCGAAGGAGTCTCAAAGCGGCTTGTAAAAGAGAGTGTCCAAGGATGAACACATAGAACTCTGGCTACATATATCCTTCTCCTAAATTATCTTTTCAGCACTTGGAGCTGGGAGTAGAAGGAAGTAGCATATCAGGAGCTGACTCAGGAGCTGACTGCTAGCTCCGCCCTCTGTTGAGTGGGCCTTTGTACTATAAAAGGCTCTTGCTTGCCAGAGGCAGCAGCACTTGGAGCTGGGAGAAGTGGCATATCAGAAGCTGACTGCTAGTTCCGCCCTCTGCTGAATGGGTGTTTGTGCTATGAAAGGCTTTTGTTTGCTAGGGGCACATGCCAAAGGCCTACCAGAGTGCCTCCCATTCAGAAAACACTTTCTGGGCACTCATGAGTGGAAGATGAGCACCTTGTGCACAGGGAAGCCACAGCTCAGCAGCAGAGCTTGGCTTATAGAAGGCTCCAGGTTCATTTGATGGTTCCTCTATAAAGGAGAAGAGTTGGTTCTTATATGCTGCTTTTCTCTACCCAAAGGAGTCTCAAAGCCACTTACAGTCACCTTCCCTTTCCTCTCCCCGCAACAGACACCCTGTGAGGGAGGTGAGGCTGAGAGAGCCCTGAGATTACTGCTCAGTCAGAACAGCTTTATCAGTGCTGCGGTCACCCAGCTGGCTGCATGTGGGGGAGTGCAGAATCAAACCTGGCTTGCCAGATTAGAAGTCCGCACTCCTAACCACTACACCAAACTGGCTCTCAGATGGCAATGGCAAACTATTTGTTAAAAGTGTATCTTTCTTTTTGGAATTCTCTTTGGGATTACTATTAAGTCAGCTGCTATTTGATGGCATTTTACACACATACACATGCTGGGCTATTCAGGTCAGGGCATCACCCTATTACTTGTGTAAATTAGCCCTCTTGGATAATTCAAATTTGCATAGGAAAGTGGGAGTTTTCCTGACCTCATTAGGCAGGCTGTTCCATAGATAACTCAGAATTTCTCACTGGTCAGATGCTCGTCTAATTCAGAATGCTTATTTCTTCTTAAATGTGTAATTGGTTCACTTTCTTAAAGCTACATCTCTGAGAAATGCAAGAAAGAATAGTTAATAGATCTTCACATGCTCCTGCAAATATCAAAACTGCTTTTCTAGGATTTACAATGGATCATTTTTGGCATATGAAAATCAAAATGAAGCACCGTGAACTTGCAAATATACTGAGTCATTAATCTGTGGGAAGTACATCATCTTGAAAATTATCCTTAAAAAACTATAGTTTACCCTGAAGAGAAGATGGCTAAGAGGTGATATGATAGCCATACTTGAAGGGTTGTCATAGAGAGGATGGAGCAGAAAAGTTTTCTGTTGCCCCAGAGGGTCAGGCCAGAACCAAGAGGCTGAAATTAATTCAAAAGAACTTTTGGCTAAATATCAGGAAGAAATTCCTGACATAGCATTTCCTCAGTGGAACAGGCATCCTTGGGAGGTGGTGGGTTCTCCATCTTTGGAAGTTTTTAAGCAGAGGCCAGATAGCCATCTGACAAAAATGCTGATTCTGTGAACTTAAGCAGATTGTGAGGCAGGCAGAAGGGATTGTGTCTGAGCTTGGCTCTTGTGGCCCTTTCCTGCACACCCACTGATTGGAAAGCAAATTTCTAGGCCAGCTTGGCCAGGGATTCTGGATTTTTGGGGGGGGGGCATCATCGGGCATGGAATTGGGGTCACTGTGGTGGGCATTCTGCAGGGGATTGGACTAAATGACCCTGGACATCCCAGTTCTGATTCTATAATTAATGGTCTTTTGGTCTGTCGTATGCAGGAAAGACAAAGTAAAGCTAAAGTGAAAGGAAGAAGCTAGTAAAGATTTAAATGGACTCCGGGGAATGGTAGAGGACAGGAAGGCCTGGAGGATCATTGTCCATGGGGTCGCGATAGGTCGGACAGGACTTTGCACCTAACAAGAAGTAAGGATGCAGGCTTCCACCATGTTCCTGAAGACGACAGCTGGGGCTTGTTTTTGTTTTACATTGTTATAGTGAAGGATTTTTTAAAATTCTTAGTGGGAGATATTACTCATGCTGGGATATTTGCATATAGATGTTCTGCTCTTCAGAATCCTGTTTGCCTGACCATACCTGGTCATCAGCTTCCCAGTGTTTCAATGGCCATAACTCTGAAATGAATTATTTATCAACTCATGTAATTAGACTTATTCTTCAACTCATAAGAGTACTGTTAAGATTTCATTTTATTCACATGTACAAAGTTAGGGAAGGTACAATATAAATAACACAAACATTAGAAAAACAGTACTACTTGAAAACATTCTAAGTCACATATTGCTTCAAGCTTCATTTTCCTCCTCAAGCTTTTCTCTAAAGTGATTTCAGTGCTAAGTGAGGGAGTTTCCTTTCACCACTACCTCTTACCTTTTCTGTTAGGTTTGCAGACAGGAACAAAGTTCAACTTTCTATAGAACTTTGCTGCCCATGGACCCTACCCTGTAATTTGGTTTCCCTAGGTTAAAGCCAAAAATATATTCAGATGTTTCTCATGCTATCTTACCTGGCACAGCTCACTTCAGGGTCAAAACCCAACTTACTTTTTTTGGAGGGGGGAGAGATGTAAACATTAATTCTGACATATAGCTAGTAGATATTGTATGCTCCAGGTATATCCTGGCTCAAAAACAATATTTTTGCTATCTACACATGGAAGCACCAAGAAGCTATTTTTTAAGTGCCAATGCAGTTGGGAATAGGTTGAATTAGTTATTGCTTACAGGAAGTGGTTTGCAAATCATGAGATGGTCTCTGCTCCCCAGGGGCATATGACATCTCTAAGAAGATGAGGGAGAGGATTCTACAGTGAGCCACAGACACTTCCCTCTAAGTAGCAGAGAACATATATTAGTGCTAGAAAAAACATCCATGCTAATAATGGAAACAGCAAGGAGTGAACATGTCACATGAGAGTTTCTGGACTTCTTCATGGGCCGGTTTAAGAGAGACTGAGATGCTTTCTTCTAATACCAGTGTCAAAATTTGTGCTCTAGAGCACATCCTCCCAATCTGCAGCTGCTTGGTCCCCTAATGAAAAGATGCTTAAAGTTTAGGAAGTGCTTGAACAAAGAGTTTGATCAACACCAATTTCAATAAAATGTCACTTGTAGCCATGAACAATTAGTCATTGCAGTGGATATGGATCCCATGATCCATCAGCAAAAAGTGCCAACAATCACTAATAATTCTGGCTTTCCCCTTCCCCTACAAAGTTGCTAGGGTTATGGGACCATAGGGCATACGCTGTGTTCCTTCTTTCCTCTTTCATAAGTGGAGATTAACAGACCAAATGAACAAAGTAATTTTGCCCCAACCCTCTCCGCCACAACCTCCCACACATACAGCTATTATTGCACTTGGATTCTGTGTCCTTAGAAATAAAAAGGCTTCTGGGGAGAAGGGAAAGCTATGCAAGCCAGCAGTCCCTGTATGATCTACATGCTGGATCTAACTGACTTCATAAATGTGGCTATGTGATAAGAGAAATCTGACATTTCAATATTCATGACTTGTCATATAAATATGTAATAGTACAAAAATTCCCAACCATACTTCTATATTCTACAAGTGTTTCAGTTTGCACTCCCAATGTGGCCCAATTTGACAATTTATCAAAGTGAAGATAAAAAACTGCCTTTGTTACTTTACTTCACTGCAACTAGTAAAACATTTTTGAGCTGTACTGCTCCATGCACTTAGCAACTGAAGGATGTACATCAAAGGTGCTGAAGGCAGGGGACCGATAAATGTATGGTGAAACTTACACTGACATTTTAAAAAAGGAGATATCTCAATTTAAAAAATGCCACTGCCAGTGTTTCAATTTTACAGTTGCATTAAGAACAAAAATGTACTCTCTACTGAACACTTCAAATAATCCCAAACTTTAGATCTTTATCAGGGTCTCATTAACTACCAGTTTGCCAAATTTGCTTATTTACTGATTAGTCAGGATGGCTTTTTTTTCCATTCTCTGCTAACAGGGCAGCCCTAAGCATGTTTATTTATATGTCACAGTGACTTCAGTGAGCCCCTCTTAAATGTGCTCAGAATGGCACACGTAAATCCCGTTAAAGATGCTCAGCCAAAACCACAAATGGTCAAGGTTTCATTTTTTTTTTAAACCACCTATGGCTGTATGTTCAAAACCACACAGTATGTTCTCTCAGAAAACCATATGCTGAATTTTAATACAAGGTACATGTATTCTATTTATTTTCAAAGGAACCTAAAATACAGCAAGTATTCATCAGGAGGAAGGTGCTACAATGCTGTTGAAAACCTCGTGATTGTTGTACTTTAGGAACTGAAAACTGGTTGGCTAGATCAGGCTTTCTCCCTCTAGCTCAGGAGGACAGCTTGGTGGGTGATTTCCCATCTCTCTCCGAGGGAGGCAGGTCAAAGAAGAACTTCCTGTCTCCCCTATGGGAAACACCCTCCTTGCTCAGTCTTCTTCCTGCCTCGCTAGAGGGAGTGCACGCAGACTGTCTCTGTTTCAGAAGAAGATTAAATGTTTAAACATTTATCATGTGATATCATGTTGACCACCCGTCCCAAAATGGCCAATGATGGATCTGGAGAGGGTGGGAAGAGGAGGCACCCCAGGTGGGCACATACACAGCTATGCTTCCCAACCGTATTGTGCACGATTGCACCATTTCTGAGGTTTCCTGAAGCCTGAAGAATGTTTCAGGGGGTCCTCAATGGTAAGAAAGTTGAGAAAGGCTGGGCTAGATGATTAAAAGAACAACAATAAAATCACTTATCCAGTTTCTAATACTGTCTTTCATTTAGAAATGAAAAAAATCTTCATGACAAGGGCAAAAAGAAAATCATACATCTCTCTAACTTCTTTGTCAATGTAACAAACTGTTACAAATCCCCCAGCAAAATCAGCACTTTAATTCTGTAGCTTAACTGGAGATATGGAGCAAGACAGACAAAGGGCCAAGATGCCACCATTCCATGAAAAGCCACCAGTAGGAATACCTGAAGATGCAGCAAAAGTTTAAATCAGTAAAAGCAAAAAACTTTCTACCACAGCCAGAAAAGAGGCAAGTTGTCCACATCACGCAGAGTACCTGATACATCCTTAAGAGACAGCAACAACTCAGCTTAAATTTCACAATATTACTGAAGTGCGTTTCGGGATCAATACCAATGACACAGGGGAAGGGAAACAGATTAGTTTTATCTGCCATCAAGAAGTATTGTTGCTGTTTTTATGGGGTTTTATTGTAAACTGCCACAAGCTGGCTGGGTTTGGGAGTGGCAGTGAATAAATCCAAATATAAGTGAACAAAGGTTACCTCTCCAATGTCACTTTACTGACTCGCAACATTCTTGGAAAAGATTCTGCTACTGAGGCCATAACGATTCTTTAAGTGTGTTCTATATACTAAAACTACATTTTTATTTCAAGCAAATCGCTGGTTTGGAGTCTGACACTTCTAAAAAGTCAGTAAAGATACAAACACTAAGCATTGACTGAGATTTGTCATATTCTGTAATTACCAATGGCTTCTTCCTCTGACCTATACAGACCTGCTTTTAGGGAAAACACGAGATATGTTATATGCTTTGGAAAAGTACAGCATATTTGCCCTGTATACTTGAGTCTTATATGTACCACTTGAAACATACACCAGCTACATCAGATTAATAGCAAAGTCCAATTCAGAATTTTAGAAACTGCTGACAATGTCAACCTCCAGAAAACTATGTAACGAAAGTGTTTAAGAAATGCATTTTAGTCCATCCAGACAAAGCATTAAAAAAAAAAAAGTATCATATTCCAGTTCAGTGGCAACAAGTACATATTACTGTCAGTCGCTGAACAGACCATCACTACTGGCTAATGATTGTCGATACCGGTCATTTGGTACAGTGGGTTTATGACAGCAAAGAAATACAATTTAAAATACAGTCACAGCACAATATAATCTATCTCACTGACACTGACAAGTCCAAATGGTCACAAAACTCAAAAGTGGAACGTAAGTGTAGTCACTATCAAAAGTTGTGGAAAGTTTCAATATTCGTAAAACACCTGTAGTATTTCAAACCCACAGTCCCCAACAACTAACTACAAGGGAACCTTGGCTATTCACACTGGCCTGTATAATCCATGACCCTCCAAACCAAGTGGATGGCACCTTCCTTGACCATGGCCTTTGGAAAGCCACCCTGCAGTGCTCGAGAGATCACAAGGCCAGATGTACCCTGTTCCAGGGTGAACCACATCACATAACAGATACGGCATTAATGCCCCTCAAAGGATTTTTACAGCAACTTCTTTGTACAGTCTAGCAGCCACCAAATATAGAAAGTTTACATTAGTTACGATTTAATTCTCTTCCCAAACATTTTTGTGTGACTTAAAGATCACTTTTTGCCTGGATCAGATTTGAAGGATATCGATGTAAGGGGAGAGTGTATTAGAAGTCAATTGGCAGTCAATAGAAATACCTCTTGCAAGACATTCTTTTAAAAGAAGTTGTCAGGAAGCTACATTGGCAAATACAGCTCCCATCGGTAGGAATCCAACTGTTCTGCTTACTGCGGAAAGAAACAACCAAAATATAAATAATAAAACAAACGGCTAGAAAATCCTTTTGTAAAAGCCTTGCATAAGTCGTTTGGGGCTTTGCACCAGTATCCTGAAAACATTGGAGAACATTTTCTGAATAAAAAACAAAGAAGTCCAATCAAGTGGTGAATCACCGAGTTCGAGCCGAGTAACACCTCATGTATTCAGTCATCCAGGGATTGTCTGGGCCAGAGGATTTTGCTTTCCAGGTTCTTTCTACTTCTGCCGAGTGAATCCGCCTCTGAGACAACTTCCGTTTTTCTACTTGCCTTCTGTTCTTGGCTCTTAATGCCGATTCATGAATCTGCCAGAGATATTTAAATGTTAAGTGGTTTTCTAGACTATTCAACTCACAAACTATTTGCTAGGGGCATCCACGTGCAAATTCTCTCAGTCTGAAGATTCAAGGTGCCTTATGATTTCCTCCTTGAAAACTCTCATTCCCCAATAAGAGACCCTTTATAGTGCAAAGAGTTAAACCCAAGTCATTCTACTATAATTCTCTGCAGCTTTTACCATAACATTGTCTATCGTTATTACCATAAACAAGAAATGAACAATATGCCAAGTACACTTTCATCTGATTTTTGTACTGGGGGAGGGGAGAGTTACCCCTGAAGTTATCCTTAGATATGCCTGCCCAAGAATTCCTTCTGAGGTCTATTAACTTTGCTGGATTGCCACACCTCTTTTATATATATTATGATTCTGAACATTAAAAGACTCTGCACAAGAATAGTAAAGCAGTGGACATATCCTACCTCCTTTGGTAATTTATTGGATCAGAATGTTGTTAAAATTTAAAATTTAATGCAGGGCCTGCAACACGGAGCTCTTCTGCCAGGGGTACGGTTGAGGCCAGGGCAGAACCCAGGTTCCATCCCTGGAATCCCCAAGATCCGTCAGTCTGGCTCCCTCTCTCATGGATTTGATGGTTATGGCCTCTGACTGAACAAGGAGGGCTGGACAGGTTAGAATGCCATCGTTGTTGTTCTGTAAATGCATGGGAATTATGGGGTTTTATTGTGATTTTAATGTTTTATTGTGAACTGGGGAACGGCGGTATATAAGCCTAAAAAAAACAAAAACAAACAAATAAATAAAATGCTGATGTTCTTTGAGGAGGTAGTTGCAGGGAGGGACAACAAAAGACTTTCATTTCCACTATAAACTGAGTTTTCTTACTGCAAAATCCTCTTGCATCACTAGTGAGACAGCATGGATGTGACCGTACCCTTGCTAAACTGTACAATGGCACTGCCATCAATTAAATTTAATATCAAGGACATATGCCTCTGTTTAAAAAGAAATGTAAGAGGTCAACACTTTAAAGATGCAAGATATATGTCACCAATAACCACTGGTATTTCCATTTCAATCCATATATAAAACTATTGCCTCCAAAGCTACATCCAGCTGAAACCACACGCTGCAATTTTCCTTTAGGTCAGTGGTCCGCAACCTTTCTTAGGCTGCGGACCGCTGCGCTGGGGTGCGGGGAGAGGGCGACCCGGGGCCCCGCGTGTTCACGGCAGCCCCGGCGCAAACTCGCATGCGCGGACTTGCCGTGCGTGCGTGTTTGTGCCCCCGGACACAAACGCGCACGCGCGGCAAGTCTGCGCGTGCGCGTTTGCACCGCCGGCATGCTGGCGGCCGCAGCTCCCTCTCCCTGCCCCTCCAGGCCGCAAGGAAATCGGCCGCCGAAGCGGCCGATTAGCTTGCGGCCCGGCAAGCTTCTCTTCCCGCCCCCTCCCAAAGCAAAAAGCTTGCTGGGCCGCAAGCTGATTGGCCGCTTCGGCAGCCGATTTGCTCACAGCCTGGCAAGCTTCTCGCTGTGGGGGGGGAGCGGGAAGCAGGAGCCGCGGCCCAGCGCCGAGGCCTTCGCAGCCCGCTACCGGGCCGCAGACCAGGGGTTGGGGACCACTGCATTAGGTTACTGGTTTAGAAGCCAAGACTCTAAGTGATTGTAAAGAAATTCAGTATCTTTCATCTGCTAAGGGTAATAAAGCCAACAACAATGCCAAGTGTGCTCGGATTTGATCAGTTACTAGCAAGCACACCATTTCAGTAACCAAAGCTTAGCCCATATTTTAAAATTAGTATACTACAAGTAGATTCAGGTGGGTATATTCTTTGTTGCACGGGAGGAGTCAGATTGCCCTTATATAACCAACAACAAACACATGCAGTCACATTAATGTATATTTTTATACGACCAAGACTGGTTCCCTATCACGTGAGACAAAAAATCCATCACCAATTTAAACCATCACCTTTAATCACCCCTCCCTCCACTCTTTCTCAAAAGGGACTTATTTGGTCATCACCCAAAATCTGAGGGAGTATCCTTGAATTTAGAAACCATACCCATGCATACAGCAGGAATCAGCAAATTGAGGTCAACTAGGATCAGAAGAGTAGTCAAATGTGATGTGTATTGGTCACTGGTATGCCTGCTTCAAAGCAGCTTTCATATACAGGCAATGGCATGAAGTCAGCATGAAGGAGGCTCCACTGGCAATCTGAGAGGGCAGATCGTAAACTTTCAGTGCTTCTACTTAACTTCACATGGTAATTGGAAGCACTCAAAAAGCTACGTCAAAGTGTATGTTTAACCTTCTTCACCTATTAATCTTCCAGGGGGACAGGGTAATTAACTAGCTCTTGCACTAGCCTTATTATAGATGCCATTCTCTTGACTTCTGTAGCAATTGCCAGACACCTATTTCCCTGTTCACTCTGAACACCAATTGTCTATTCGGACAAGTTTAGCGTCACATATTTTAGTGGTCATTTTTTTGCCATCAAGCTGCAGCCAACCTGTGGTGATCAGAAAGGTTCAGTGGTGACTTGCCATTGCCTGCCTCTGCATAGTGATCTGGTATTACCTGTTGCTGACCCTGCTCAGCCTCTGAGATCTAAAAAGGTTGGGCTATCCTGACCTATCCCGGCCAGTGTTTCAATGGTCTAAGCCAGCCTAAATCCACTTTGGCTTAATCAGAGGCCCAGCTGATTTCTAAAATTCTGCTAGAAGTGTACGAACAAACTTTGTCAAATCTAACATATCAAATGAGCAGCATTTAGTTAGAACTTACAGCTTTTCAAGGTCACTCAAGTCCCAAGAGCCTACCATGATGGAGTCATCAGTATTTCAACCTTTTGGGTCATTGCTAAATTCGAGCTTGTTCTGTCTTGGGGCACTTGGTGCTAACTGCCTGCTGTTTTTATAAAGATTACTCTTTCCCTCAGATAAAGAATAGGCCATGTTTCCTTCCACAGCAGCACTGAAATGGCAGCCAGAAACAGAGAAAAAACACCTGCATTAAATCAGTGTCAGCAAACACAATTCAATGTAATCTGTAAAAAGAAGACTAGACTAAGTTTATCTTATTCAATATTAGTCAGGTGGGTAGCCCTGTTGGTATGAAAGAGAACAAAGTTTGAATCCAGTGGCACCCTTAAGACCAACACAATTTTATTCAAGGTTATGTTTGCCACCTCTGGTTTGCGAAACCTGTGGAGATTTTGGGGGTGGACCCAGGAGTGGGTGGGATTTGGGGCAGAGTGGGACCTCAGTGGAGTATAATACTACAGAGTCTACTCTCCAAAGCAGTTGTTTTCTCCAGGGGGGAATTGATCTCTTCAGTTTGGAGACAAGTTATAATTCCAGCTGATCCCAAGCTCCCAAATTCAAGGAATAAGCTTTCATGTGCATGCACGCTTCTTCAGTTATGGTCAACACAGAAGTGTAGTTACATATGGACTAACATCATTCTGATTTCAAAGGCAGAACTATGATATTTCACAGCATTCAGCTATGGCCTTATATATACAAGTGCCTCAGTGGGTAACACTAAGCTCCTTTCTAACATGGATCCCATTATGGAGAATGACAAAAATGGCAGCAAGCTGTAGAACATGAATTCAGAATGACCATAAGGGGTATGCTGCGGCAGGCAATTAAGGAGAAGGACTCTCCACCAGCAGGCCGAGGGGACAGAAGTCAGAAGCAAAATCATGAAAGTTGAGAGTAGCAGCCTAATCAGTTCTCAATCAGATAATGTGCTTAACTAGATCATAATGACAAAAAAAGACAAAAGAGGAGTTCTAGCTTTAGGCTGCAAAATCTATGCAGGCCAAGAGAGGAAATATAAAGACTAGAAATGGCCTAGAATGGTGGGGAGAACCCATGTGGATCAGGGTGAGGTTTTGGACAAGAAATCAATCATAAGCACATTGCTGAAGTTGCCTTACTTCACTTGCTGAAGCAGATGCACAGACATTGTGAGTTTTCTGACTGCCCGTATCAGTCTGTTTTTCTCCCCAGCCATACAAAGCAAATGGGTGTCTTGTTCCCTTTGGTGTTTCTGTCCGTTGAGGGCTTTTTGCTTGTCGCCTGACCCCTTGGCTGGTCAAGGCACTGTGACTAGGAGAGTTGCCGGATTGACGACTTGTTGAATTATTCCCTTCTTTCCTTGTAGGCTTCTTTTCCGTTTCTTTGATTCCAACTTTCTCTTCTGCTTTCTCATGCTCTTCTTCTTCTGGAGAGAGGCAGAAACAGATTTAGTGGTAGTCTATGAAACAGGACAGCAAATGGGGGGGGGGGGGTGTTTGTTTGTTTATGGCAGCCCCTGGTGGAGTTTTTAAGGCAAGTGATGTTCAGAGGTGGTTTGCCATTGCTGCCTCTGAATCACAATCCTGGTATTCCTTGGTGAACTCCCTTCCAACTACAGACTACTAGGCCCACCCCCCACTAAGCCTGGTCAAGATCAAGCTATACAGGTCAGGGAACAGCTAGTTAACATTTATCAGTTACTTAACTCTTATCTTCACCAATCCACACTGCAGCTGAGTCTAAGTGCTGCTTGACACAGGATCCAGTGCATTCATTGGATTGGGTGTATATCTTCTGTAGAGCCTCTTGTGGCGCAGAGTGGTAATGCAGCCATCTGAAAGCTTTGCCCGTGAGGCTGGGAGTTCAATCCCAGCAGCCGGCTCAAGGTTGACTCAGCCATCCATCCTTCTGAGGTCGGTAAAATGAGTACCCAGCTTGCTGGGGGGTAAACGGTAATGACTGGGGAAGGCACTGGCAAACCACCCCGTATTGAGTCTGCCATGAAAACGCTAGAGGGCGTCACCCCAAGGGTCAGACATGACTCGGTGCTTGCACAGGGGATACCTTTACCTTTTACCTTTATATCTTCTGTGAATGCTGGCAAGGGCAACATTTCCTTACCAAGGGAACCGATTGGGTTTGGGCACAGCAGTAAAGGAGGGACATCGGTAATCAGGAGAGGAGAAGCACAAGGTCCATTGCTTTCTCAGTGCAAGAGGTCAGAGCAGGGGTGTGACTTGTACAAAGACTGGAGCTCCCTTTCCACCAATTTAGCTGGTACTGCAAGTTCTGCAGCCGGCATGCAATAGTCTTTCCTGATGCCTTTTTTTGGGAACTGGGGAGAACAAAAAGCTTATGCAGATTTTAAGATGCATGAAACCATAGCAACAACTTACATAAGCAGCTATGGATCCATGTGAGAATCACTAGTACAGTTAAGGAGCTGCCAGGAAATCCTGAACATACTGCACAAACAGCCGTTTTTAAGGCAATGGCACATGATACCACTACAACTGTCATCTAATGAGAAGCAACAGAGAAGGCAAAAAATATATATCAGTACTGCACAAACTGAAGTTTTATACAGGAAAAATGTCTTTCCCATCAGAGGTAAAGGCTATCTCAACTGGGAGCATACTTCTGTCAACATTTTGTTCCAAATACTTTTCAAAATGAAACACTGTATCCTAATTGGTCTAGTAGTGTTTTCCCATGTTTCATCACCACATTTTAGCAGCCATACCTTCTGCATGTTGCTTTCATTTGCGGACATTTGCTCATGTTCACTATTTGTGGGAAGTGAGTCACACTCAGTGCCCTAAGCATTGCACCTCCAGCTATTAAGAACAGATTCCAGCCTCACATACAAAACAAGTGAATGGTGCACCAGGCTCCACCAGTGTTATAATATCACTACACGTTACATTTTCAAGTGTGCATGTGCAGAACAAAGATCTATGGCTCCTCACTGACCATAGAAGGTTTACCACTTTGTGTTGTGGGAAACATATTCTAGATTTTCTGCCCCACATAAAATACTGTCAATAAATTCCTTCAACATTTTGCAGCCATGGGTGTAAAGGAAGCAAAATCTGAAGCTTTGCCGAAATTGGTTTAATACTTCTGTAATTTTCACCATTTTTAAAGGTGTGTTTTTTCAAGATATTATTGAAAACAAAAGGCCTTATGGCAAACTGGTCTTTCAGACTTTGTTTTGGCTGTAATAGGGCTACTCAGAAGCCTAATGAGCAGGCCGAGATTCTTCAGCATGTAATGATGCCAGGATCTGACACGCATTCAAGGTACTGATATGCTCACATCGAGGGAGGCATCTTCCCATTACGTGTTCCGAAGCTAAGGAAAAATCATGGTACTTTGGCTGAAGTCCCAAAAACCATTATCTAAAACTGGTCTCACTTGTGCCAACAGAACTAAAGCAAATTATGCCATCAGGGCAAAACTTCACCAGGGGAGGCTCCACAGCCTAAAAACACTCCTTACTTTTCAACTTCCTTTTTAAGGCAGCTAAATTCTAGAATGGGAGGGAAGGTGGTTTGGTATAGCCTGATCTCACCAGATCTCAGTAGCTAATGACCAGTGGGGGACCACCAGGGAAGAGTCTGCAGGTGAAGGCAATGGCAACCCATCTCCGCTTCTCACTTGCCTCAAAAACACCTCCCTACCACAAGCTGGCTGCCATTTGACAGCACTTTGCACGCCCCCCAAATTCTAGGATGGCCTGAGGGACACATTCAGCAGCCCAGTCTTATGAAGGATTTGACACACCTAGCTCCATCTACTCAAGATCTGCAGGGCCTGCAAAACAGCACTCCTTCGCTTGGCCTTCAGTTGAGGCCAGAACATGCACAGCCATCGAAACCTAGGGGGCTCCCTCCAGTCATCTCCAGGTCATTCCTGCTGCTAATATTCAAGGGAAGAAGCGGATTGATCAAGCAGCAGGTGAAATCAGAGCTTTTAAAGTTTTAATATTGTTTTATAATGGATTGTATTAGATTTCCCCAAGCCGGCTTATGGCTAACAAAATAAAACAAGGCTGGCTGCATATATTACTATGGCCCACTTCATGGCCTCGAGACTGTCGTACTAACAAATGTTATGCTCTCACATAATTTCATTTGTTTATGAACACAAATGTTAACAGATCTCACTCTGCCCCGGTTGGATAATGTGCTTTCAAACTGTTTTTGCAGCTGGATTTTCCTGTGCAAAACAGGAAAACATACTTCTTGTGCACCGAAAATGCATCATGCAACCTGTGTGGAATGAGTGGTCTTTTGAATTAATCCTGCATTTATTAGTAGAAGCTTCTCTTCCGCCCCTCCCTCCAAAGCACAAACCATGGATCCGTCCCTGGTCAGCAAGGCCCCGCTTTTGAGGCGCACCCACCCGCCATGGGGGGGGGGGGAGGTTGAAAGAGTCGCTTTTCTGGCCGGCAAAAGCCCGCAGGAGGCTGGGGAGAGTGGCTGAGGCCGCGGGGTCAGGCTCAGCGGCAGGGAAGGGTTGAAGTGGAGCAGCCGCTGGGCCAGGCCTCGCGCGCGGCGGAGCATCCCACGGGGGGGGGGGGGGGCGTTTTGCTGCCCGTTTCCTTGCAGGCTCCGGGGCGGGGGAGTGTTCGGGCAGCCAGCGACTGCCGGCGGTGGAGGAAATAAGGGCCGACCCGCCCTCGCCTGTTCCCTGCCTGGCAGATGGTCCCAGCGACTCAGCCCCCTCGGCGGCTGGTGGCGGAGCGCCTACCGGGTCCCTGCGCCCTCCTGCTTCTTCGCGACGGAGAGGAGCGCGCTGGCCACGCAGCCTCGACCAGCTGTTCCCGGTTGCCCGAGGAGGCCGGGGACAGATGGACGCCGCAGCCTCCCCCCTCCCCCCTCCCCCCTCCCCCACCGCCCCGCGTGCCGCCAGCCAGCGAGCGAGCGACGCGCTCAAGGTCACGCCAGCAGCAGGAGCCTCCAGCCAGGCTCTCCGCGGCCCCCTCCCTCCCTCCCTCCCTCCCTCCCTCCCGGAGCGTACCGACTCCCCGCTGCGGTTCTGCCGGGCTGGCCCTGCGGGGCTCCCCGACTCCCTGGAGTCCGCCAGGCGGAGGCTCGCGGGGCACTTCGGCTGTCCCGGCCGCTTCCTCCTCCCGCTGCTGGGCAGCCGGCGGGCTGGATGTGCCCGGAGGCGACGGGGACCCTCCGCTGGCGCTGGCGCTGCTCTGCTCCCAGTCGTCCCAAAACCAGGGCCGGTGCGCTTGCTCCAGCAGGCGGCGACTCAGGCGGTAGCGCAGCAGCTCCTGGTAGCAGGGGCCGCACGCCTCCCACTGGGGCTCCTTGTAGCGCTTCATGTACTCGCTCTTCACGCACTGCGCGGGCACCATGGCGGCCCGAACCCCGGGATCGCTCGGCGCCCCACCCTCCCGCTGGAACGTTTAAACACAAACAGCGACGTCCCGTGGCCGCCTCCTCCCTCGCTAGCCAATCGGCGAGCGAACAAGGGGTCCCGTTGTGACGTCGGAAGAAGCCCGCCTTTGAAGCGCTTTAAAACGTCTCTCGAGTGGTCCCGCTCACCTTTTCCTGCTTGGGTGTCATGTGTGTTTGTGGGGTTTGAGCCGGGATTTATTTAGTTAAAAAACGAAACCAAAAAGCTCCGCGTGGGTGATGCGCCTTCTGCAGAGCCCTTAGTCATACACTAAAGTTGTCACCCACCAACTCAGCGGCTCAGCAAACCGCCTTTCCACGTGATCGCAGAAGGCGCGATTCTCTGCGTGGCTACCTACATTTCCTTCTATCCAGCCTGGTAGCCTTTAATTTAAAAAACACTTCCATCTTAGTTCTCCTTTCGTTCAAAGACTAAAATAACAAATAAATAGGTCATATCAGCAGCGGAGCAGCAATTTAATTTAAAACTAAAAAGGCACAATGCAGCCTCACTCCTGACCATGAGACATAGAATCATAGAATCATAGAGTTGGAAGGGGCCATGCAGGCCATCTAGTCCAACCCCCTGCTCTACACAGGATCAGCCTAAAGCAGGGGTCCCCAACCGCCAGTCCGCGGCCTGGTACCAGGCCGCAAAGGCCATCTTACCGGGCCGCCAGCAGCCTCACTTGCCTCCCCCCCCTGCAGCGAGAGGTAACACTGTGTGTGAACGAGACCTTGGGGTACTTGTGGATTGTAAACTAAACATGAGCAGGCAGCTACGCAAACGCGCACGCGTGGAACTGCCGCGCATGCGCATTTGCGCCCCCTGGTGGCCAAAACACCGCATGCGCAGCAATTGGGTATGCGCGTTTATGAGCAACTGCGGCAGCCAGGCCACTGGCTCTCCCCCACCCCTGGAGGCGGTCCCCGACCAGAAGAAGATTGGGGACCGCTATCCTAAAGCATCTAAGAAAAGTGTGTATTCAGCCTTTGCTTGAAGACTGCCAGTGAGCGGGAGCTCACCACCTCCTTAGGCAGCCGATTCCACTGCTGAACTACTCTGGCTGTGAAAATTTTTTTCCTGATATCTAGCCTATATCGTTGTACTTGTAGTTTAAACCCATTACTGCATGTCCTCTCCTCTGCAGGCAACGGAAACAGCATCCTGCCCTCCTCCAAATACTTAAAGAGGGCTATCATGTCCCCTCTCAACCTCCTTTTCTCCAGGCTGAACATTCCCAATTCCCTCAACCTATCTTCATAGGGCTTGGTCCCTTGGCCCCAGATCCTCCTCGTCGCTCTCCTCTGTACCCTTTCAAATTTATCTACGTCCTTCTTGAAGTGAGGCCTCCAGAACTGCACACAATACTCCAGGTGTGGTCTGACCAGTGCCGTATACAATGGGACTATGACATCTTGTGATTTTGATGTGATGCCCCTGTTGATACAGCCCAAAATGGCATTTGCCTTTTTTACCGCTGCATCACACTGCCTACTCATGTTTAGTTTACAATCCCAGCATACATCTGGGAAATTGAAGTCACCCATGATGACAAAGTCCTGACGCTTGGATATTTTCTCAGACATCTGGGGGTCATGTTCAAAGAATGCTGAGCATGCAAAGGATGTCAGGGCAACCAAGTTGATAAGGGGATGGGGCGCTTTTCCTACCAGGGAAGCCAAAGAGTCTGGGACATTGTAGTAGTCTATAGAATTATGCATTGGATAGAGAAAGTGGACAGAGGGAGGCTTTTTTCCTACTGGAACTCCAAGGCTCTGAATGAAATTGATGTTGGAGGAGGTACAGCACAGGCAGAAGGAAATTCAACAAGTAATTTAGTACAACAATTATATAAGGCACCGCTGAAAAAGATCTTTTTGGACAGGCATGCCCATTAACCATACTGGGCCCAGGCCATTTAGGATTTTGAAGCCCAATGTTACCTGTAAACTCTACTCCTGGTGCTGAGGTCTTCATCCTACCTGGTTTATATTCAACCTGGATCAAGGTGATGAGAAAAACCTCCACCCTGTCAAGGACAAAGAAGAAGGTTGGGGGGGGGGAGAAGGTCACCCCTCATCAGATCACAAGAGCTGGAAGGAAGGGGAGAAGCAATTTCTGGAATGGGCCTGATTAAAGTATTGTGCTGCCAAAAATATTGGGATCATAATGTGAGAGCATTCATTATGACATCCATGAGTATTTTGCTTTCTCTTACCCACAAAATCCTCCTTTCTCCCTATCAAGGTGGTCTTGATTTCATACAGAGAGAATGAACACATCTTTGTCCAGCTGTCAGCAAGTCGTGCGGTTTTATTCATATCTGGGCTAAAGAAAGCTGCCCACCATTGTCTCCAACCCTCTCCCCCATCTTTCCTTTCTGTGCCTATCCTGCTTTCCTTATAACCAGCAGAACAATATGCATTCTCCCCCCCCACACACACACACACACACTTTGCTGTTCTCTATGGTGCCTACAATATTTTGCACATGGCATACTGTGCTGCTGTTTCCTGTCACCCCACAAGTGATTTCTCAAGCTTCATCATGCCATGTTTGATACTAAAGCTGAGCAATTAAGATCAGGCTACCAGCTATCAAGAAAAACGAAGTATGAAGATGGAATTCAGCAGGGGATCTGGGGCTATCCAGTGTTTTGCAGAGGCTGCGACATGTATGATTAACTACCACTGGGTGGTGATCATGAGTGTGTGATCACTATTTGGAGCTTGTGGCTCTTAGACAGCAGCAGGTTCATTCCCTGGAGAATTGCAGATCTCGAGAAGTGGAGACAGAGAGAGTGGTTTGGGAAAGAGACACTGAAGAACTTACCAGAACAGTCCCACTCTTCTGGATGAGAGGAGAGGCTCAAGATCAGAGGGAGTCAGTCTGAGGAGGGATATGATCCTTTAGAAGTGATGGACCTGGCGGCCTGGGGGGAGATGGCCTTCTAGTAGTTGATGATTCGATCATTAGGAATATAAAGAGTGGGGTCTGTGACAGGCATTCTGACCACATGGTGACTTGCCTGCCTGGTGTAAAAGTTGTGGACATCACATGAAGTCAATGGATTTAGAAGACTGTACCTCTGTTCAGGATTGCATGGTATTTTACCTGACTCCATAGTTTGGCCAGATTGGCTAGTTATTTTCTTCACCTGCTATCAAATATCAGTTGAAGCTTGTTTGATGTTTCTTGCTACTGTAAAAACAAAGAATCTGGGAATCTTTGGAAATTACATGACTTTCTTACACACAAAGCAAATGTTTAATGCCTCCTAAAACTTCCAGCGTGAAGGAATAATTTCTGTCAAGATCATTTCCAAAGTTGCCCACATGAGGTCCTCTAGGGACTTCCTCTAATGGCCTCTGCATGAAGAGTACTTAGTGTTGCTTGGGCAGCCTTTGTCTGGCATCTGTTTCTCTTCCATCAACTTTATGAAATAATCCACTTAGCCAAAATCAACAAATCATACTTTATTTATACCTTTAATGATGTTGAAGCACGTCTAGATATATTAGCAAGAATGCTTTAATAAAGCATTTTAAAGGTAACCATAACAGAAGTTAGACTGAAATGACACTTCAATTGCTCATTTACCAGCTTCAATAAAACATTTTGAAGTTGCTCGCACATGTCCTCCATACTTAAGGTTTCCTATTTCGACTAGAACTGCCCCACGCATTGAGGCATTTCAGACACTGCACCATTCATCATGACAGGTGCCCCAGCCAATGAGCGTGCAGTATTTTCTGACCAATGAGAGCTCAGAGGAGGCGGGACTAAGGCGGGTGTAAGGTCCTGCCCACATGGTCAGGTTGGCCCCTCCCCCTGAAATGGGAGGGGTTGGAATTATGTCTTGTTGTAGCCTGAGTCTTGGTTTAATTAAAATAAGCAGATTAATTTTGAATCTTTGATACTGAAAAACCACCCCTGCGGGGCAGGTAGGTGTAAGGATTTTACAAGCAGAGTCTCCTAGCAAAAGCACATGAGAGAAAAGCCGATCAGAATGCCCCTGTAGATGGTGCTGTATTTTTTATCCTTGTTAATTTCAAAGTATCATAGCCTGCTTAAAAAATAGGCAGAATGATTTTGGATCTTTGATGCTAAAAACCAACCCTGCAGGGCAGGCTCTTGTAAGGATTTATAAGAAGAGTCTTCCCTGCAGAAGAACATAGGGCGAAAAAGCAATCATGATGTCCCATAGTTGGTACTTGGACATTGCTCAAAGTTTTTATCCTTGTTAATTTCAAAAGTATCATAGCCTGCATAAAATAAGCAGATTAATTTTGGATCTTTGATGCTAAAAAACAAAACAAAAACATCCCACAACAGTGTTGCCTGCTGTACAGTTTTACACATAGGGAGTACCCTGGGTCTCCAAAGGGGGTTCTCTGTGTGGCTGGAAGAAGTCTCAGAGAGTGTGCCACAGGGGCTGGTTGGTGGAGTGTTGTAGCTTGAGTCATGGTTTAATTAAAATAAGCAGATTAATTTTGGATCTTTGATGCTAAAAAAACAATCCTGCAGGGTGGGCCCTTGTAAGGATTTACAAGAAGAGTCTCCCTGCAGAAGCACATAGGGCGAAAAGCAATCATGATGTCCCAATTTGGTTCTTGGACATAGCCCAAAGTTTTTTATCCTTGTTAATTTCAACCGTATTATGGTTTAATTAAAATAATCAGGTTAATTTTGGATCTTTGATGCTAAAAGCCAGCCCTGCAGAGCGGGCTGTTGTACAGTTTTATACATAGGGAATGCTCTGGGACTCCAAAAGGGTTCTCTGTGTGACTGGAAGAAGTTTCAGAGAGTGTGGCAGGGGATGGTAGGTGGGGTTTTTGGGGGGGCTCAGGGGGTGCATTTCTTCCCTTCTACACTCAGTATCCAACCATGGCCTGATTAAAATAACAAAATGAATTAATTTTGGATATTTGGCGCTAAAAGCCAGCCCTGCAGAGCGGGCTGTTGTACAGTTTTACACATAGGGAGTGCTCTGGGACTCCAAAGGGGTTCTCTGTGTGGCTGGAAAAAGTCTCAGAGAGTGTGCCAGGGGTGCTAGGAAGGGTTTTTTTGGAGCTCCAGGAGCGCGCATGCTACAAGCATTTAACTGTGCTAACGAGCATGTGGGGCTAGCCTATATCATTGTACTTGAAGTTTAAACCCATTACTGCGTGTCCTCTCCTCTGCAGCCAGCAGAAACAGCATCCTGCTCTCCTCCAAGTGACAACCTTTCAAATACTTAAAGAGGGCTATCATGTCCCCTCTCAACCTCCTTTTCTCCAGGCTGAACATTCCCAAGTTCCTCAACCTAGCTTCATAGGTCCCTTGGTCCCAGATCATCTTCGTCCCTTGGTCCCAGATCATCTTCGTTGCTCTCCTCTGTACCCTTTCAATTTTATCTACGTCCTTCTTGAAGTGAGGCCTCCGGAACTGCACACAGTACTCCAGGTGTGGTCTGACCAGTGCCATATACAATGGGACTATGACATCTTGTGATTTTGATGTGATGCCCCTGTTGATACAGCCCAAAATGGCATTTGCCTTTTTTACCGCTGCATCACACTGCCTGCTCATGTTTAGTTTACAATCCACAAGTACCCCAAGGTCTCGTTCACACACAGTGTTACCTAGAAGCGTATCCCCCATCCAGTAGGCATGCTTTTCATTTTTCTGACCCAGATGCAGAACTTTACACTTATCTTTATTAAATTGCATCTTGTTCTCATTTGCCCATTTTTCCATTGTGTTCAGATCTCGTTGAACTCTGTCTTTATCTTCCGGAGTATTTGCCAGTCCTCCCAATTTGGTGTCATCTGCAAACTTGATGAGTAGTCCCTCCACCCCCTCATCTAGATCATTAATAAATATGTTAAAAAGTACCGGGCCGAGCACCGAGCCCTGAGGTACCCCGCTACTCACCTCTGTCCAGTCTGATGAAACACCATTGACAACAACTCTTTGAGTGCAGTTCTCTAACCAATTCCCTATCCACCTAACTATCTGAAAATCCAGATTGCAGTCCTTCAACTTATCCATCAGAACATCATGGGGAACCTTGTCAAAAGCTTTACTAAAATACAAGTAAATGACATCAACTGAATTTCCACGATCCAGCAAACCTGTTACTTGGTCAAAAACGGAAACTAGGTTGGTCTGGCAGGACCTGCTGGAGACAAATCCATGCTGACTTCCTTGGATCACCAAATTGTCCTCCAGATGTTTGCAGATCGCTCCCTTTAATATCTGCTCCATTATCTTCCCCACAACAGAGGTCAGACTCACTGGCCTGTAGTTTCCTGGGTCATCCTTCCTCCCTTTTTTGAAGGAATAACGTTTGCTCTTTTCCAGTCCTCCGGGACATCTCCAGTCCTTAAAGAGGTTCCAAAGATGATGGACAAGGGCTGTGCAAGTTCTCTGGAAAGTTCTTTGAGTACTCTCGGGTGCATTTCATCCAGACCAGGGGATTTGAACTCATCCAGTGCAGCTAAATGCCTCTCGACAACCTCTCTATCCATGTTAACCTGCCACCCAGACACTATCCTTTGGCTACAGCCATCTCTAGATGTGCCTAAACACTTTGACCTGTGGGAAAAAACAGATGTAAAATAGGCACTAAGCCTTTCTGCTTTCTCTGCATCTTTCGTTAGAGTTTGTCCATCCGCACTCAACAGCGGGCCTATTGCCTCCTTTACTTTACGTTTGCTCCTCACATAACTGAAAAATCTTTTCTTGTTACAATGGGCTTCCCTGGCCAATCTTAGCTCACTCTCAGCTTTGGTCTTTCTGATGATTGATCTACAGTGCCTAGTAACCTGTAGGTACTCTTCTTTAGAGCTCTGTCCTTCCCTCCATTTCCTGAACATTTTCCTTTTCTTTCTTTGTTCCTCTTGAAGTTCTGTTCATCCAAATAGGCTTCTTAGAGCTCCTGCAGTGTTTTCGTCTTTCTGGGATAGTCATTGATTGAGCATGCAATAGCTCTTGTTTGAGTAGCGCCCACCCTTCACATGCTCCCTTCCCTTCCAGCATTCTCGTCCATGGTATGACACTCATCATGTCTCTGAGTTTATTAAAGTTTGCCCTACGAAAATCAAACATCTGCGTCTGGCTACAAGCTTCCTTGGCTCCCCATCTCAAAAGGAATTCTATGAGGACATGGTCACTTCCCCCTAGGGTCCCCACCTCCTTCACTTCATCCACCAACTCTTGCCTGTTGGTCAGTATTAAGTCCAGTATGGCTGAACCTCTTGTGGGTTCATCTACCATTTGATAAATGAAATTGTCAGCCAGGCAGGTCAGAAAGTTGCATGACTGAGGACGCTTCACAGAGTTTGTTTCCCAGCACACATCTGGGAAATTGAAGTCACCCATGATGACAAGGTCCTGCCGCTTGGATATTTTCTCAAGCTGCTCACAAAGTGCAGCATCCACATCCTCTCGTTGGTCAGGCGGTCGGTAGCAGACACCAACCACCACACTGTTTGTTTTCCCCTCGCTTATTTTCACCCAGATGCTTTCCAGTGTAGATATGTTCTCCTTCACTAGAATTTCCTGACAGGTAAGCCCTTTCCTCACATACAGTGCCACTCCTCCACCTCTTCGATCTATTCTGTTTTTTCTGAACAGTTCATATCCATCCACCATTACATTCCAGTCATGAGAATCATTCCACCAAGTTTCTGTGATGCCTACTAGATCATACCTTTCCATCAGCATGAGAAGTTCCAGCTCTTCCTTTTTATTGCCCATGCTTCGGGCGTTAGTATAAAGACATCTGAATCCTTTTACTTTTGGTTCCCTATAAGCTGGCCTTGCCGGTTGGGCTGCCTCCGATAGTTTTCCTTCCATACACTCCCTATGTTGATCGTCTCCTTCCCCTAGTGGCTTTAGTTTAAAGCTCTCCTGATGAATCTTCCCAGGTTCCTGCCAAACACATTCTTCCCCAGTTTCGATAAGTGCAGTCCATCAGGTGCTAGTAGGCCTTCTCAAGAAAGCCTATCCCATGGTCCCAGAAACCAAATCTCTCCTGCCGGCACCAATTACGCAGCCAGTGATTCAACTCCATTATCTTCCTCTCCCAATGCATTCCTCTTCCCTTGACAGGCAAGATTGAAGAGAATACCACTTGTGCCCCCATTTGCTTGAGCTTCCCCCCCCAGATCTTGATAGTCTTTTTTAATAGGAGCGATGGTATTCAGGGACATGTCATTCGTTCCCACATGGACCATCACAAATGGGTAGCGATCCGTAGATTTGAGGAGTTTGGGCAGCCTTTCTGAAACATCTTTAATTTTTGCCCCTGGCAAGCAACACACCTCTCGGGTTAGGGGGTCGGGCTCAGCCACATGGTCATCCATTTCAGTTCAAACGCATAGCTCTCAGCCTATATGATCTGGCTTTCTAAGGAATTGCTCAGCCAGTTTGCCTACTGAATACCTCACATATGTCAGAAAGGAAAAGGCTGGTTAGGCTCTCCCCCCCCCCCCTGAAACATCAGGGAGTGTTGATTGTGGCTTGCTGGAGCTTGGGTGTCTGGCGAGTGTGTTTCGATGTGATTAGTAGAAGGGTGGGGTACGACTAATGTTTTTTTTCCTTCTATTGTGGGGGGGATATCTGATCATTCGTGGAATAGAATATAGGAATTTCTGAGTGCACTCTTAAAACTGACCAACATGAAGTTTTTTATTCTTGTTAATTTCAAAGTGGCAGGCCTTTCCCCCCTGATAGACAGAGCAGCTGGCTGCTATACAGTCAACGATGTGAGAGCCTCTGAGTTGACTGATTTATTTTGGAGGGTGGGTGCCCAAGGAGATTCACAATATAAAGAAAATACATAATATATATATAAAAGTATGCTAAGAAAGGAAAGGACATGTGGGGAAATATTCACCCATGACAGTTTCTCTTTAAGATGTTACTCCTTCAGATCTACAAACTGCTTTTAAACATGTGGTACAGATGTACAAGGAAGCCTTCAGACGTGTGAGCTCTCACTTGCTGTCTGCCATGGTAAGGCAGATCCCCATCTCACTGAGAAGAATTTGATCTACATACTAGGGAAGGTCTTGTCATTGGAACACAAACTCAATAATTTGGCTCTCAAAAACTGCTAAAGGGGGGGGGGAAACTGATGTGGACTTGAGCCGTGGAAAACTTGTCCCAAAGTTGTTTCACTAATTAAAACAAAAAAAAAGGCCTTCCCCAAGCCTGTGTGTGCGTGTGGGAGGGAGTTGAGCATAATACTGATTCCTGTATTTTTCCTATACCAGGACATAATGGACCTAGGGAAGGGAGGAAAATTTCCAATGGGGGAAATAACGGATGGAAAGGAGAAAGTTCCTCATTACCACAACACCAATCTAGTCACACACACTCTACTTCTATCTAGGGCCGAATTACATGCTCAGTTTTCTGCTCTGTGTCTGTTTCCTAGATGCTATTCCTGGGTCATCTCTTGCCTCCCCACAAAAGCAGGCTCCCCCCCCTCCCATATGTGTACTTTTGTTTTATAGTCTTGTGTTAATGCCACATCTCATACTGGTGAAATTCACCAAATAATAAATACCAGAACATAGACAGAGTGTAAAAGAACACAGACACCCCCCCTCCACCTTCCACAAAATATTCTCAACACAGCGTGTTTAATCAAGAATTTTATTTATTTATTTGGATTTTTATACAATGTTTAAACAAAGTTATACCCGATAACAGCAATGTTCCTACACGTTCTGAAAACCTCCTGTCAGCAATCTGAACAGAAGTTTGTTCAGATATACAAAGTTAGGGCAACTCAGTCTGTCAATTTGGTATAGAGGTTTCCAACATAGGTTTTAAATTTTCATGCCTTTTAAATATTCTAAGGGAATGTTCAGTGCAAGCAGGTGTGGACAGACAGCTCTCTGTACAACAGGGTGCTTTCTAAAAATGCTTTTTCAATTGCACTTTGGGTTGCTTTAGAACAAAGTAGGGTTGGGGGGGAACATAAGATTCCGTTATTTTAGCGGATGTGTAAGGAGATGGGGTGGGAATAGGCTGAGGCCCCTGTATCTGTTTCAGTATTGATAAGCGATCCCTCGGAGAAAAAGCAGGGTGTGTGTCTTAACGGTTCCTCCACCGTGCCCAGGCCTCTGGAAAAACAAAAAACAGGCAATTCCCCCCTCCCCCAACACCCTTCAAACACAATAATGGGTTTGCAAAACTTTGAGCTCTCTCTCCCCCCCCCCCCCATACACAGAACCCTGAAATTTAAGATTCTGTTATTTTAATAATTGGATATACATTCAGTTAAACTATGAATGTGTAATGTTCATTACAGCCCCTTGATATTTCACCACAACAGGAGGTTCCAGAGACCACATGGATCTTGCAAACTCTTCTCTGGTATGGAGCAGTTACACCCTTCAGTTTAGCTTGCCTCAAAAGGGTGTGTTGCAAGGGGGCTACAATTGTGTGTGTGTGTGTGGGGGGGGGGGGGGGTTAATGCAAAATGCTTGCTTTTCAATTGCACTTTGGCTTGCTTTAGAACAAACCATGAGTTGAGGGGAATCCTGCTAATAAAATAATAGCCAGTCAAGGACTTTCATACATAGGGACTGTCCTTAGTATCTACTGTAAAGCACTGTCAGCATGGCAGCACTGACATTGCAGGCTCACACAGTTTTTACCCCCAGCCTCCTGTTAAAGTTCAGACGATTTGTTTACTCAGACTGACTGCGTACACCTATCTCTGCATCGATAGTTAGAGTGCATCTCAAAATATCTATTTCAGTAAAGGAAATCATAAATCTGTTTCCTATGCACATTACCTATTTGAGACATCGCTTACCATGAGAGTGATCCGCTGGGGGCTACAATTGACACAAGCATCAGCTTAAAAAAAAAAAAAAAAAAAAGGACTCCCCATGTTACCAATAGTCTATGGGAAATCACTGTATTGGCGTTTTTCTTTGGTATAACTGGAGAGCAGGTAGCATCTCGGGTGGTTTTTTGGAACTTGTCTCTTTCTTGTACCCCGGAATGAAGCGCAGTGTGGGTTATTGAGTTTTAAATCGTAGACTTTAAGATTCAGTTATTTTAATAATTGGGTATGCATACACCTAAACTTTGAATTCCATTAGTAAATATACAGGCAGTCTCAAATGCAGACTTATCCACATGTCTAAAAGCAGTTTGTGGATCTGAAGGAGTAAGAGTTTAAAGAGAAACTGTCACATGTGAAAAATTTTCTTCCCGGCCTTTCTTAGCATTTTTTTGGGTATAAAATTATCAATTTGCTTGTCACTAATCAAAACTTCTGTGGGGACAGCTGTGGTAAAGATTTTTTTCAACAGGTGTCTTCAAACAGCAACTTTAGCCTTTAAATACATGTATTCTCTGCATTCTGGTATTTGATTTCAGGATACAAAAATTTGAACTGTGTAGAACATTAGAAATTTAGAAGTTAGGGCTTTAGTTCTGGTCACCTAGCACTGTGAAGCATCTATGTTCATCATAAGGACTTGATATTTCATCACATCAAGAGGTTTCATATCTTTTTGGTGATTGACAGAATTGTGTCATACTAGTAATATTATGTAGCCCACATGTATAAATGCATATTAAAAGATCAGCTGTATAAAATAAAATCATTTGGACTCTGTCTGACCTGTGATTCCACTGAGACAGGAAGATGTATAAGGATGTAGGGAGGGATGAGAGAAGAGTGATATTCATGTTTCTGGAAAGTATTGATAAGCATTCCCCCCTGGAAAAAACAGGATGCATGTATCCGCAGTTCCTCTAGCGTGCCTGCCCTCTGAAAACAGCCATCTTCCCACCCACCCCACTTCAAACACAAGAGGGGCTTCGCAAACCCTGCCCTCTGTACACTGTACCCCAAAATGGGCAGTGGGGGTTTGTTGTTGTTGTTAGTTGTGGAGTCATGTCCGACCCATTGCAACACCATGGACAAGGATCCTCCAGGCCTTTCTGCCCTCTACCATTCCCCGGAGTCCATTTAAACTCGCACCGTCTGCTTCAGTGACTCTATCCAGCCACCTCATTCTCTGTCGTCCCCTTCTTCTTTTGCCCTCAATCGCTCCCAGCATTAGGCTCTTTGCCAGGGAGTCCTTCCTTCTCATGTGGTGGCCAAAGTATTTGAGTTTCATCTTCAGCAGTGGGGGTTATTGAGTCTTAAATCGTAGACTTTAAGATTCAGTAATTTTCATAATAATCGGGTATGCATTCACCTAAATTTTGAATTCACTTATTAAATATCCAGGCAGTCTGAAATGCATCTGTACCACATGTTTAAAAGCAGTTTGTAGATCTGAAGGAGTAACATCTTAAAGAGAAACTGTCATGGGTGAATATTTTCCCACCTGTCCTTTCCTTTCTTAGCATACTTTTATTTTTTTTTGGGGGGGGGGGGTATAAAATTATGAATTAACTTGTTCAGTAAAGAAATTTAATCACTAACCAAGACTTCTGTGAGGAAAGCTGAGGCAGAGGGGATCCCCTGACTGCAGCCCCCCCCCCACCCCGCTCCTAATGATTATAGTTAGACATCAGGAAGAAGAGTTCTCCGCGGAGCTTCCAGGGTTACATTATCCGAACATATTATTTGATGGCAGATATTGAAAAGTCTGTTTATGTAAAAGTGTTTTTATGTATCAATTATTTTTGATAGGCCAGGCTTTTTGGTGTAGGGAAAAACGTGTAATTCTTCCACTTTTGTATTCTGAATTATTTTATCTAATAAGCAGCCATTTGTGATAGTTTACAATAAGGGACTCAAGTAAACTCGTCTAATACAAATTAGACTCTTCTACCACATATGTATAGCAATGATATTGCACAATAAAATTATGCATAATAAATTGTTATTTCGTTAGTTTGGAATAATTAATATTTGCCAATACATTGGAGAAATCCAACCTTTTATTATTATTCAGCCACCCTGATTTTAATGCTTTTTAAACATAGGAGTAATAATTTGCAGTTGGATCATTAAATCTACAGGCAACATCTTTTATATAAACCCTAAGAAATGTCCGGCTAAAATGCATGGGGACTGTAGCAAGGCTGTTTGCATTAAGTGATCTTGAGTGCTCATTAGTGAGACAACACGAGGCTCTTACATACCCTTGCTCTAACAGTTCCCAAGCAATATTACTTATTTATTTATTAACTTACCAAACACCTAATGCTTTCTAAGGGGGGCCCGTGGTCATTGGTAGTTTATCTTGAATTGTGTCAAGCTGAATAACGTTGATATCACACTATGCTTGGGTGAATGTTGAACCTTATCTGCTTTCTTTTGCAGAAGACAGAAACATTCTCAGGAAAACATGTTCCTTCACATTTTCTAGTGTCTCTGGTTTCTGAAATGACCAGACACCCCCCCACACACACACACACACACAACTCTCCTTCCCCTTTTGCACAACTGATCACAGCAAGGCTTCCTTCGCATCCAAATCCATTCTCAAATACCTCAGTTTAAATAAATTTGAGAGAACTGGCTTAATTATTTACAATACCCAGCAATACCCACAAAATATACCACTGCATAGAAAAACTCAGTCCTGGAATTAAGATTGCTGGGAGAGGCCTGCCTGGCTGTCCCAGTAACCAAAGAAGCATATTTGGTGGTTATATGAAAAAGGGCCTTTTCAGCGGCAGCCCCACACTTGTGGAACAATCTCCTCTGGGTTGTACACTTGAACCTCCCGCTTTTGGTCCTTACTAAGCAGCTGTCAGCTTTACTTAGTATTGCATCGGATTAAAGTAGTCCTACATTGTGGTTTTAAAATGTGCTTTTGTATGTATTTTATGTGATATATGTTATGTATTTTCTTTATATTGTGAATCTCCTTGGGCACCCACCCTCCAAAAATAAATCAGTCAACTCAGAGGCTCTCACATCGTTGACTGTATAGCAGCCAGCTGCTCTGTCTATCAGGGGGAAAAGGCCTGCCACTTTGAAATTAACAAGAATAAAAAACTTCATGTTGGTCAGTTTTAAGAGTGCACTCAGAAATTCCTATATTCTATTCCACGAATGATCAGATATCCCCCCATGATAGAAGGAAAAAAAACATTAGTCGTACCCCACCCTTCTACTAATCACATCGAAACACACTCGCTGGACAGCCAAGCTCCAGCAAGCCACAATCAACACTCCCTGACGTTTCAGGGGGGGAGGGGGAAAGAGCCTAACCAGCCTTTTCCTTTCTGACACATGTGAGGTATTCAGTAGGCAAACTGGCTGAGCAATTCCTTAGAAAGCCAGATCATACAGGCTGAGAGCTATGTGTTTGAACTGATATATATATATTCATCCTGACTCTGTGGTAGATATGCTGGTGCCTTTTCAATGGGGCAGGGGGTTCTGCAGTAGCAGAAAGCACCCTGGATGCTTTCCCTGTCTCCCATTTGAAAGGCAGTCCCCGGCCAGAGCCCCACATGCTCGTTAGCACGTTTAAATGCTTGTAGCATGTGCGCTCCTGGAGCTCCAAAAAAACCCTTCCTAGCACCCCTGGCACACTCTCTGAGACTTTTTCCAGCCACACAGAGAACCCCTTTGGAGTCCCAGAGCACTCCCTATGTGTAAAACTGTACAACAGCCTGCTCTGCAGGGCTGGCTTTTAGCACCAAAGATCCAAAATTAATTAATCAGGCCATGGTTGGATACTGAGTGTAGAAGGGAAGGAATGCACTCCCCGAGTCCCCCCCAAAACCCCACCTACCATCCCCTGCCACACTCTCTGAAACTTCTTCCAGTCACACAGAGAACCCTTTTGGAGTCCCAGAGCATTCCCTATGTATAAAACTGTACAACAGCCTGCTCTGCAGGGCTGGCTTTTAGCATCAAAGATCAGTATCAAAGATTCAAAATTAATCTGCTTATTTTAATTAAACCAAGACTCAGGCTACAACAAGACATAATTCCAACCCCTCCCATTTCAGGGGGAGGGGCCAACCGGACCACATGGGCAGGACCTTACACCTGCCTTAGTCCCGCCTCCTCTGAGCTCTCATTGGTCAGAAAATACTGCACGCTCATTGGCTGGGGCACCTGTCATGATGAATGGTATACCCTCAGTACTACTCACTGCTTCTAACATTCAGCAAGCCAGCCTAAGCTTTTTGGACCACCAATTGAACAACATCTGAGGGGGTCTCCAGGTAGACACTGGATCATAGTTTAGGGATTAAACAAAATGGAAGCCACTGAGCCATCAGGCCAAAGTGCTGCAAGATCTAGTGGAGGGAGAAAGCACTATTGTATCTAGCAAGCATGCAATTGCCTTATCTTGTGTCCACCAACACTCCCCACAGGCGTTTTCAGATGCAGGAACAGCCTGTTTCAACACTTATAAAGTGTGTGTGGGAAAGAGCTCTTAGGACTGCTGCATTGTGCACCTGTTCTGGATTGGGGCCTTGCAACAAATGATGCTGGCAGCCTTGGGATTGACCTATGGCCTACAACCACTTGTAGCTGAGCCCAGACTGCACACCTACTCAGGAGCAGTGCTGAACCAAGTTTTAATAATAGCAAAGTCAAGAAGATGTTTGAATACTTCAATCCAGTGACTGGAACTGTGAATGAGGTGGTATATAAATTGAATGAATAAAATGCATAGACAATGAAAAGATATACAACAGATAACGCAGTAATAACAATCCAGAGAAGGATAATGAATGTCAACAGTTTGCCAGCTGAATACAAAGGGTGGTCATTTTATCTTCTCCAAACAAAACAGGTATTCCAGGAAGGAATTAACACCCATTCACGTTTTACCCCATCAGGTTTCTTCAGGGAGCAGACCAGTACTGTATGTCTATGAATCAAAAAAGGGCTTCTAATGTAATAACACACCACTAATAAAACTTGAAAAGCATGATACGTTTTTTCAAAGTTAAACAGGGAAAATGGCCTTTTTGTGGGAAAGAAACCTCAGAATGCCAAATTTCCTCAAAGAACCATTCAAACTCCAGATAAGGACTGGAGAGCATTCAGAATTATAACTGCTGTCCAGTTGATAGAGATCATTTCCCATGGAGAAAATGGCTGCTTTGGACAGTGGCATATGAACCCTAGTAGTGAGGTAGCTTTCCTTCCAAACCTCACCCTCCCAAGGTTCCCTCCCCAAATCTCCAGGAATTTTCCCATATGGAGCTTGGCAAGCCAAAGGGAAACTGATCTCTGTAGTTTGAAGTTCCAGTGCAATTCCAAGAGATCTCCAGGTTGGCTACCCAAGAAAGAGAGGAAGCAGGAAAAGAGGAGAGGTTATGAGGGCTTTCAGGAAATGGAAAGAGGAAATAGTGTGTGTGGGGGGGGGGATGAGATGTGTTCTGCACATGTTTGTGGGTTCCCATCTGCATCTCAGAATTTACTTTCTCAATTTGAAAACCATGTCACTTCTGCATTTAAAATTCAGCTTTGATACTTTATAAAATGTCAGTGCTGTGGATTACTTTAAAATAGTACTAAGAACTAGGCATGGACAAAAGGCAATAATGGTAAGGAGAGATTCCTTGGACACAATGTTTCTTAAAACCTCAACAGTACTAGGTGGGAAATTCATGACTGTATCTCTCAATTTTTAATACCTTCCAAGCAGGGGGAAATTGGATCAGGAGGGATGACACTAGGATCAGCCCCCCCCTCCCCAGAACACACACACACACACACACACACGTCCCTGATCTGATTTACCGCCACCACTCCCAGAATCTGCTATTAGCTACTCTGGGCTAAAAGATCACTACTGGGGACAACTTTTGTTGGGGAAATCCTGTGGTTAGAAAGGCTTAACCTTCCCACTCAGCACTGTAACCTCAATTCAGTTTGGGCTCCCTGTGACTGCTATAAAGCTGCTGCTTCCTCCTTCTAAGGTAGATCTATACAGACCTCACATTTATTTCTCAGCTATGGCACATTTTTGCTGTGCCAGGACCAGTCCTTTTCCCTTAAATCCAAAAATGTGTTTCTTTGTAGCCTCGATTATGAATACTGTTGAATTTTACAAGTATTTACAGTCTTAATAGATATCAAAATTCAACATCAGCCATAGTTGAAATTATGAAAAGGTAGATACTGTAATTCCAATCCACAGAATTTGCTTGAGAATTCATTTGGAATTTCTTTCCGCTCTGTTGAAGGGCATGATCCTCTAAAATCACTGAGGCTGAGTGTTAAGCAATGTGTGATGGATTGCAGCCCAAGGAAACCAAGAATGTCTAAAAGTGAAAAGCAAACAGATCCCCGTGGCACCAGCTTTGTTACCTACCCCGCAATGGGAATCAGTTGCACAGCAAGCATGAAGCCACACTGACCCCTCCCTACTATAACCAAACCGTTCTGCTAGAGAGAGAGAGAGAGAGAGAGAGAGAGAGAGAGAGAGAGAAAATAAGCACAGAGATCATATTTCTCAGAGTCACGCATTTCTAGGAAGGCTCAGGCAAGCCTGTGTGCTGCAGTCCTGAGTGATAAGCAGCAGCTGGGCTGTGTATAGTAGGGTGTGGGAGACAGGAGTGGGGATCTCTGTGTTTGTGACTTTGTAAGTGGAAGACGGAGCCTGTGTCTGTGGTAGGGAGCTGCCTTTCTTGAGGGAGAGTGGACACAATCCAGAGAAAAGTATTTTATCTACATCCCACCCAGCCCAACGAGAGGTAAAATACTGGCTGTGACCAGTTAGCAAATATCCCCTGGCACCCAACTTTTTCCAGACCGAGTCCAGCATCCTGTGGTCATATTACTGGTCTGAGATTTTTGGGGGAAATGATGGCCTTGAGAAGAGAGGCTGCGGACTGGTTACACCTGAAACCAGCAGCTATACTTTCTGTTGTGTGTGTAAAGGGCCACGATGTCACAGCCATCTTACAGCGACCACATCAGGCAGGTGTGGCCAAACTGGTTCTCCAAAGGTCCATGGTCTTATGGGAATTGTATTCCATGGATATCTGGAGAGCCACAGTTTGGTCAGCCCTGCCATGGTGTTTTCAAGGCACGAAATGTTCATAGGTAGTTGGCCGTCTTCCTCTTCGAGTGACCCTGAACCTCCTTGGTGGTCTCTCATCCAAGTACTAACCAGGCCCGAGCCAGCTTGGCTTCCAAGATATGATGAGATACACCATGCCACCTTCCCTTGCATGTGCTGTGTTGCAGTGGTGTAAATCCAGATCAATAACTGAGATTCCTGTAACGTAACTGAGAACCCTGCTTGGCTCATTATCAGCAGACAGGCAAGTGACACTGATCTATGCCTGCTGTATTCTAAGAAGATGTCTCTTGTCAATAACCAGCCCACACACATACTTGCTGCTCTCCCTGGATCAATGTCAGATGGCTGGCTCTAAAAGTCTGTCCCACTATACTATTTCTATTATTCTGTCTAACCCAGATCTCTTTTCCATGAGCAGATGACTGCCTTAATCCTGAAGGTAACTCTTTAAGAGTTGCACTGTGTGACAATCACCAAAACAAAAAATAAGCAGAATGTATTAGCTTTTGGATCAGAAGAAGGGAAACCACAAGGCAGCTATTAAAAAGTTGGGCAATTGTATAAGTTCACTAGAATGGTGGGTCTTGAGAGTGCATCTAAGCACAAGAAGACTGATAAAGGCTTTTCAACTCCATGGTTATCTCAGCAGGGTAATGCAAAGGTATGTTTTTCTGGGTAGAATCTGTGCAGAGAGGGGGGCAAATGCCCCTCTCCTTGACCACTTTATACCATTTTTCTCTTAGGGTCTATGAAACAAGGGGATCTGGAAAAGAGACATTTGTAGAGGAGAATCATGAAGAGTTAAGCATCCCCCACTCTTGCCTGCTAGATCTCTCATTCAGGTACCCCTGCCCAGATCAGATCATCAACATACATCAGAACAAAAGTACACCACACTGCAACCCAAAGTGCTGGTAACATCCAGAAGCCATTATCCCCAAGCATTATGGGGTTGTTTTCTTCTTGAGAGAGCAGCAGGAAGAGGGGCTTCAGCCTTCACCCCTGTGCTTGTTTTCCTGTGCAAGAAAAGCTTTGCATGTGCTCTGGCAATACATGTGTACCAACTGCCATACATGGATACCCGAAGAGGGTTAACAGGCTTCCAGTTTGCTTCTGAAAGGGTGGGGGGGGTGAGGGAAGGGGTTCTTCTTACTGTTCATGCTTAGGCCAAGATGGCTTATAGCCTAAGTAGCAAAAACAAACTACCGATGGGGAGCCCAAAGGGCAGCCCACTTACAAATTGCATCAGGAATAGTTATCGTGTGGCACTGTGCGTTGAATTACTATCGTCCCTAAATTGCTCCCTTTAGCCCTTTCAATCAGGCTCATCATCGACAAAGAACTATTTTCCTGTGGGATATTTTCATCCTCCTGCCCTTTAGGCTGTACATCAAGAAGTCTAAAGTGAATGCAAGAAAAACAGAGTGCCGCCTTTAAATATAGCAGCCATTTGTGTCTGTGTATTCATTGGTGCCAAGGAAGAGTGAGCTTCTCTTTCATGTCTCCAAGTAAGTTCCTGGAATGGATTATAAAAATGCATGAAATACCTTTGGTGCAACAATAGCATGCAGCTTGCCAAGTGAGATTTTCCCTGGGGCTGGCAGAGACCTACAGTGACGGCTGCTGTAAAAATATCAGAGGGAAATATTTCAACACCCCGCCTCCAGGAAGCCTTTAAATGATGCAGAACGCTTCTGGGGGACACAAAAGGGATGTGCCCTTTTCATTAGTAGAACATGGTACAAATGGAAGGTATGTTTTTGCCTGCTTGGGTTAACTTAGTCTTGCCAGTGTTCCTGTAACATTTGTTTGTTTGTTTATTTATTTATTTTTATTTTTGTTGTTGTTGTTGTATTTGTTGACCGCTACTCCTGGCCTGGCTGGCTCGTGGCGGTTTACAATGAACATTAAAACCCACATAAAGCCCAATACATATAACTAATATTCATGGTGGCCGTGACCAGTCAGCAAATATCCCCTGGCACCCAACTTTTTCCAGACCTCAGGATATCCAGAGATGCCACAGCAAATGCTTAGGGCACACTTCTAGGGCTGCATGGTGCATTTATTGGGGGCCACAAAATATTTGGGGCTGGCACTAGTCCCTGGCTCATGCCCATTTTAGGATCCTGATCCTCTTTCTTTTCCCCTTTCTGGTGGGCAGGATCTTTCCACCAGTGCTCACTATCCTCTCAATTCCAGCATTAGAGGAGAGAAGGGACCTCTGAATCAAGGTCAGGTCTTTCCTCCTCCTCCTCCTTCGTCAGTCATTGTCATCATCAGGCAAATGGATTCTGCTTTGACTCAATTTGTGTCCGTAATGGGCCCCCTGGATTAGAATAGCAAATCCCAGTAATCCTGAAGTCAAAAGTGCACAGGGCAGCAGCTGTGGGGAGGGCTTCCTCCTACCCTTCTAGGCAAGAGTGATATCCCTGTCCCTTTCTAACAGAGGCAATCTGTGGAGTCCTCTTCCTCCAGAGCCACGTCACACCCAGCCATTCATCAGAGATGACTGTGAATCTGACACATTTTTCCCCTGTCTGAGTTTCTGGCCTCAGTGCTCTGCAACGCACAGTGGTGTCCCCTGTGACTTTGGTCAGCTGCTGCACAAGGAATATCCATATGAAACTTGTACTCTGTATTCTAAAATTGGAAAACTGCAAACAGTTGCTTGCAGCAAGGACAAGGAAATGCTCCCAATGTGTCCCCTTGCTTTCTACGAAGCTGCTTTTTACCTACAAGTCCCTGATGACCATGGCCACTGTATTGGCACATAAAAGGACTGGATCCTAAGGATGTTTGCTCTTGATTATCCACATGGAGAGGCCCAAAAGGGTCTCTGAGATGACACCACCTCATCTGGTAATCTTCACAAATTAGGCAGATAGATACTCACCAGATAGCTCTGCTCACATTTCCAACAGCTCTCCACCAGGGTCAGTTTCAACAGCTGAGCGACCCATGCCGGCTAAATCAGGTGATTTTCAGAAATAGCTAAGTAATTGGGTTGTCAGGATCTAGTTGTTTCTGCCATTATTTAGTGATGTTTGTGTAAGGTAGGTAGAATTTAGCCTTGTAGGAACTGGGGGCAGCCTTCTGCCTAGTTTATAGGCCCTCATGTTCCCTCCCTGCATCCCACCCCTTCCATCCCTTCCACCTCTAACCCGTCCCCCCTTGGAGCCGAGTCCCTTATCTGAGTGTTTTGGCTATGTGATGATCTCCCTATTTTCTGGATTCCCATGGGAGGTGGGAGGGGGAATATATGTGAAGACCTGTGTCCTGGGCCCCAGTTTCGACAATGTTTTGATGAGTGTACTTTCCTGCTTGAAAAACAAAATCCTTGCTTCATGTTGTATAGTGGGTTCAGTAGGGCAGAAACGAGGCGCAGTTGTGCATTTCAGCTCTTTATTTGTTAAAGTGATTCCAGGTTGGAAGTAACCACGCTGACTGGGGACTTGCCTGGACAAGCCCCCAAATATATACACAGGGGTAGAGATGGACACACCATTGGCTGAGCCTTGATTGGATTAGTGGAGCCTGATTGATTTAAACTCATTGGACCCTGCAGTTGGGGACCTGGCAGTTCATTGGCTGTCCTTTGGGGCTGCTTGGATCCTGCTCCAAACCCCAAGCTCAGCCCTCTGCTGCCTCGCATACACAACACTTCAAATCAAGAGTTTGCTTTTCTGGGCAATTGAAGATCCTCACAGCAGGATCCCTTTCAATCTGCTAAGGCATAGTTCTTATCTTCCATACTGTTTGCATTTACAATCTAAGAACAGTGTTCTGTTTCATTGACTTCCTCAAAATATATTCCTGCCTCTGGTGCAATCCAGCCACCCTCGGTCTGCCTCAAGTCCAAAACCATCTTCATCTTGAGATGAAGTTCCAAACCACTGCTCAAAATGGAACTGTGGGAAGAACTGAGCATTAAAACACTGATATGGAGGGCCAAAATACATGATACGCAAGATATGAGTCTGGACACAGGTTCCTAATCAGACTCGTCATGTGTAGCATCAATGTAACTCATTTTGAATGCTTTAAGGGGGGGGGAGAACATAGAGCCTTAAGAAGTGGCAAACAGCGCCCACCCCCATTTCGTTTCTGTTGGTGAAAATGGTTTGAGAGGGAAGCCTGAAGCTCCTCCTCTCCATGTTTGGAGCAGCATAACATTTTCAAAATGCCAGTTATAGGTCCCTCAGAGCTCTATTAGCCCCACCTACCTCACAGAGTGTCTGTTGTGAGGAGAGAAAGGGTAGGTGAACAGTTCTGAGACTCTTTTGGGCTACAAAAACACAGCTCCAAAATTAGTTATACCCATCCTACTTCTTGCAATGAGTTGGGCTGGGCACCTATGTCTTGACTTGTATCCTATCTATCATGTATTTTGGCCTGTAATTTTCCAAAGTTTTATCAAGAACAGCTTATTTTGCATTTCTCCCACTCCGCTCTGAGAATACCCATGTTTTGCTAATGCCAAATTGATTGGATTTATTAATCTCTCTCTCCTTTCTAGGAAAAGAGTAGGTGCCACTGTCCTAGCATGTCATATAACGCAATATGTCACAGCCAAAGCAGGTTCTCGAAACAGGATACTAAGGGCCATAACAGATGTGAGGCTGGATGCCTGTCTCTCTTCCTTTCTGGGACTGACAACAGTGCAGATGGTGTTCGTTTCAATTGGCAAAACCACATAGGGGAGGGTCAAATCCCTGCTCCTCTGGCACTGCAAAATGTAGCTGAATCAGAGAGCCATGTGGAATCCTTCTTTCAAAAAAGACTAGGAAACCAAATTCTAGGATCTCCCAGTATCTTACTTAGCTGGGGCCTAAGAACATAGGTAGGGATACTGGGGAGATTTTGACGTGTCACTAACTGCCTAGCATACTATATCCTACTTAATCCAGACTGACTCTTCACCCCCCCCACACACACACACTGAAACACAGTTTTGTTGGCTACTGTATGGGAGCAGGACTGAAAGAAAATGGTCTGGAAATCATTTTGACCTGAGGCTCTACTCTGTAACATATATAACCTTATGGTTAATCCAGCAGTGAGGAGTGATACTGCCTGGGATATTCATGTAATAGAGAACCTGCAGTAATCCCCAAATATGTTTTTTAATAGTCTGAGTCAAGCCATAGAAAAGCTTGTCAACACCAGAGTCTCCCATCAACACCATAGCAGCTTGGTGGTAACACTGGAGAGAAAATTTTGTATAGAATTTCTTGGGGCAAGGAACGTGTGAGAGTGCCAGCTAAAAATACTGATCCACTTCTGATGAAGTTTGGTGGCTTAGAGGTTTTGCGTGAGGTGTACTCATCTCCATTCAAGCTAATATTCTACCCCAGCACATACTTTGGTTTCATTCCAGGATGCATTGGTTTCCATGAGTTCAAAGGGATGCTTCCTTAATCCAGAGACCAAGCGCTGACACTGATAGTCTTTTGAATGCCATTTGAAGTAGCCCGTCCCAGGGTCCTTATTTTTTAAAATATGAGGACTTACATGTATATAACCTCAGTGGTAGTAATTCCATGTATTTAAACATGCAAGTTCCTACACCATTTTGGAAGTCTAGGTATGGGAGTCTGATTTTAACAAAAGGGGCACACTGAAATTCCTCCCTTTTCAGGGTTTATCACTCTACATCAGTGGTTCTCAACCTTCCAAATGCTGTGACCCTTTAATACAGTTCCTCATGTTGTGGTGACCCCCAACCATACAATTATGCAAGTGTTCTTTCACAGAAATTAAACCGAAACTGACCAATGGTGTGAAGATCCATTGTTCATGATTATATAGAAGAAGAAGAAGAGTTGGTTCTTATATGCCGCTTTTCCCTACTCGGAGGCTCAAAGCGGCTTACAGTCGCCTTCCCATTCCTCTCCCCACAACAGACACCCTGTGAGGTGGGTGAGGCTGAGAGAGCCCTGATATCACTGCTCGGTCAGAACAGTTTTGTCAGTGCTGTGGCGAGCCCAAGGTCACCCAGCTGGCTGCATGTGGGGGAGTGCAGAATCGAACCCAGCATGCCAGATTAGAAGTCCGCACTCCTAACCACTACACCAAACTGGCTCTCTATATATAAATTGGGTTTTTTCCCGGAGTTTCTCAGTTCAATTCTGCCTCTTGTCCCGCCGAGCTATGCCTCCACCTGGAGCACCTGGCGGGAGACTGTGCTGCACTGGAGTCACTGCTGAAGCAGTGGCACTGCCCCCCCCCCAGCCAAGCTGCTCGCCCTGCTGCAACTCCTGTGAAAGGGTCATTCGACCCCCAGGTTGAGAACCACTGCTCTACATCTACTTTCCTCACAGGTTTTTCTCTTCATATGAGCTGACAGTAGTATTAGAAGTAACAGCTGAACAAAAAGTGTAGGAACAGTAAGTGGCAGGGACAGCATTTAAAGATGACAGTCTCCAGGTGAGACCTGGGAATCCCCTGGAATTACAACTCATCTCCAAACTACAGATATCAGGGGCTTTTTGCACGCCTTCAAAATCGCACAATGGTTGCCAATTGAAAACGCTATTGATTTGCCGTTATGCACAACGTCGTTGACAATCTGCCACACACCTGAAACCGATCCGCAAAAAGCGCTTCCTTGTAGCGCTTTCAAGGAAATCCCCAAAAGTGGATTCACCCTCCGGAAAGTGATACACTCCTGCAACCAATCTGCAACACTAGCGAAAAAGACCTGTGCGTTAACATTGTTGCGGTTTCTACAAAGTCCCTCCCCCTGGCTCTCTCCTCTGATCTTCCGGCGAAGCGATTGCCATTTTTTTTTTCTCCAAGCGAGCGGGGATAAACGCACCAGCGAGCCTCTTTCTGTTTAGAGGCTTCCCCGGCTTCAGTCCCTCCCCGGAGTCACTAAGCACAAACAACACTTTGGACACAAACAACAGAGAAGCCCGTTTGCTGATGTATTTTCCCTTTATTTTTTACACGAAAATCGGGCCCGTGAGAGGGGGGGGGGATTTTTTTTTTCACTCGGAGGGAGCGTGGCAACGATCAAACGACAGCTCAAACACACCGGGCAGCTGGATGGGTCTCTCCGTTGCAACGAATCAACACAGATTCGTTGCAATGGGTGTTTTTTGTTTTTTTTTTAAACTTTCTTAAAGGGAAAGGGGCTGTTTGGGAGCATGCTAACGGCTGCCCATTGGCTGCTTGACGGCCAGGGGCGGGACGAGCTTGGCAAGAGCGCTTCCTTTCTAGCGATTTTTGCTGAGACCGGAAGCCTGTGGGAAACGCTACAAAACGCAACTGGATTCCACTACAAAGGCAGGTATGCATAACGACGAATTCCACTATTTTAAATGGCGATTTTTCATTCAGCAACCAATTTGCTACAAAGATCCCGGTGCGGAAAGCCCCTCAGTTCCCGTGGAATGCTTTGGTGTCCCAGTGGGTGCTTTGGAGGGTGGATTCTGTGGCAGTGTGCCCTACTCAGGTTTCTGTCTTCCTCAGGCTCCATCCCCAGATCTCCAGGAGTTTCCCAACCTTGACCTGGCAACTCTGTCCCTACATCCCTCATCTACAGCAGTGGTCCCCAACCTTTTTGGGGCTGGGGACCAGCAGGGCAACTGCCCACCCACACATGTGCGCATGCGCAGCCCGCCCGCACATGCACACTGCGCGGGCGCGGCCCTGATTCCCCCCCCCCGCAGTAAGAAGCTTCCCGGGCCACAAGCTTGCGGCCTGGGAAGTTTTTTACTGCGGGGGGGGGGGGCGGCACCAGGCGCGGCCCGCGGGTTGTGGACCACTGATCTACAGTATACACTACTTTGGCTGTTAAACTGGAGTTCTCCACATTCTTTCTACCAGGATAACTGTTGCTATCACATTTATCTTGGCTAAGAATAGTCTTAGTGAGGGTTTATCTACCCTGCTAATTCTCCTCAACTTTCCTGTTAATTTCTTGTGCTTTTTTACCATCTCAAAAGATTCAAAATAAACTGTGTATCACAAAGACCCTTTCTACATTTGAAACATACCTTGTTTTAGCCTTGCTTTGGATTTCCTTTGGATGCTGTGAATAATGCTAGGCTTTCCACATTTGGGATTTCCTCCCCTCGTTTCTCAGGCTGAAATTCGCTATATGTTTTCCACACTTGAGTTGGAAGGAGGAAGCCTCCCATCATGCTTTGCTCCCTTCCCTTTTCTAATTTATTTTTTGCAAAATGGTACCTGCTTGCATCTAACTCCACCATACTGTACTCTTGATCACCTCCCCCACTTCCCTTCCAAGTATAGTTTAAAACGTAGGTTATCACGTTACAACATTGCTGCAGCATAACAAACAAGACTGCCACTATTTTTTATACTTAAAGATAATGTTGCAATGCAATAATACCTTTTTTTAAAGTCAGATGTTTTGTGATGGAGAAAGGGAGGGGGGAAGAAGGATGGTGACAAGGAAGGGGGCTTGCACAAATGGTTCAAAATGGTGGATGAAGGGGAAAAAATGAATGAAAGCATTTCTTCATTGGGCAGCCCAGAATTAGATTCTGCCTTGAAAAATGTAACCAGGAATTCCTTAACCATGAGGTGAGAGGGTGATTTGGGTCTGCACCTAGAAAGGCAGAGTTTAGTGTGGAAATGGACAAAAAAGTCAACCCTTTAAAAAAGCAAACCCAAATCATATCACTAGTGCAGAAATTGTCAAAGATTGCCTCATATTTTTCTCTTGTCCTTTTGGACCTTTTCTTTAAGGTGGTACACAGGTGGTTCTCCACTCTATCCTTCATCAACCCTGAGAGACAGAAAGAGAGCTGATACATGAAAATCTAAGGCTGGGTGTTTCACATCAGGAAACTGGAGATAGTCCCAGAGACCCCACTGGGTTACAGGGGCCTGTAGAGCAATGACCCATTTCATGGTGGATGCAGACAAACCAAGCATCTGTCCTGGTCCCATGGCAAATTGTGGACCTTAGTGATCCCAGTGGTTGGCCCTGCTTGTTCCTTTGAATATTCCAAGAGTCCTATGCTAACATGCCACGTGTGTCCCAACCACACTTGGTATCCTTATGTAACATTTCAGTTATTGCAAGGCAGCAAAACTTTAAAATAGAGAAGCCCGATTTGCATTGCAGACCATGAAATGTGACTCATAGTTTCAGACTTTTGCTTTCAACATTCATTATGCCACTCTCCCCACTATTCAAACAGTTGTCATACAGGCAGTGTACATGGTAAATTCATCTCCCTCTTTTTCAGGGAGGATCCACATTTCTAAAACTTACCAGAAATCACTGCCCCCTCATAGAGTAATTTATCTGCCAGCTTTTCTTGAAGATAATCAGGTCTTTCGATGGACCATAGAACGACATAACCTTGCTGCTATTCCTATCGTCCTTCCTGTGGCTGGAAGTTGTTGCAGGAAGAATGGATATATATGGAAAGGAAGGTGCCCTCCATCTATAAATTCACTGAAGCCTCGAATACTCACATAGTATAGTCCTAGTTGCAGACAGTTATGTAAAATTGTGGTGTGTTGTATTAATTCAGTAGGCAAATTGATCTTCAAAATATCTTATCAAAGTAACAAGTACAAATGACAGAGATAAAAGTCTTGCAGTACTAAGCAAAGACTAAGTTCCATTCAGTGTTTATTTTCATTTTCCTTTGTATTGGGAAAAATATAATAGGTCAGTCTTAATGAGGATTCAGACCTGTTCTGTGTAAATTTCTGATCCAACTGTATCACTTAAGGAAAGAACAAATCAGCTTATGCCCATTAAACCAGATGTATACAATCCCCAAGAGTAATTTAATTTAGATATTTATACTTCTGTGTTCTCCCCAATGGCAACTCAAAGCAATTTACAACATGATTTATCCTATTCTGTTTTTTCCCTCACAGCAACTCTATAAGGTAGGTTAGTCACTGGTCCAAGGTCTCTTAGCAAGCTTCCATCACAGAACAGATGTGGACACAGGTGTCCCAGTTCCTAGCACTCTGAGCACTCTTAACTACGGCAGCACAACAAGCCATATACAATAAATATATTACTTTCACCTCCTTATTTTCCTAAGTGCCATTTTCAGAGTATGTTCCTCAGTTTTGTTAATTCATAGTCTTCCTGCTGGTATAACGTAGTAGCTAAGAGAATATACTGTGATTCAAGAAGTTGTTGGTTCAGGTGTCCTCTCTGCCACATTAGGTGATCTTAGGCGAGTGACACACTCTGTGTGGGTCTCTCTCTCCCAGCTTTAGTCCCTTCTTGTAAAAATGCATGAAGTGTTTTGAACACTGAAAATGCTGCTAAAATTGTGTTATAAGTGTTTTGTTTGCATCAACTCACCTTCAGCCAAGGATTTACTACCATTTCAGCACTAAAAGTACCTACATTGTCTTGGCTAGAGGGTCCTTCAATATTAGATTAAGTGCACATCACGGAAGTAGATTTTCCACTCCTACAAAGAAGTAGAAGTAAAGAAGAGCCCTGCTAGATCAGAACCTAGCATGGTATTTCCATCCATTCCAGCATCTTGTTTCTCACAGTGGTTCATAAGATGTTCCGGAAGGTCCACAGAAGGAGAACAGAGTCCAAAGTCTCAGCATTCAAATGAATACCATCTCTGGATGTGGATGTTTCATTTAGCATGTATTACAGTTTCCGCTTCTGATATATTATGAGCAATGGAACTTAAATATTTACTTTGTAGTGAGGCCTATGAGTCCCAGCAGACTTCTGAAACTCATAGATCTTGCTGCTGCGTATATGTGTGGGTCTGAGACAAAATATTCATCCACACAGAAAGCCACCCTCCTCAGTCTGTAGTGAGGCCTTTTCATTTCAACAGCATCAATATGATTTGTATGAACAGCTCATGTGGTTCCTATTTGTTAATGTTACTGAAAGAGCAAAAGACCATGGTATGGACAAATGCTCAACGTTATTTCACTGTACACTAGGAAAAGACACTCTGCACCTGTGCAGAGGCAGGGGACAAAGCTGCAGGAGACACAGCTGGTGGCCAGTGCAGCCTTCCCTTCTCTGACTGCCTGGCTCTTTCATGGCCGTTCTCCTGAGTGTGCTTGGCCAAGCTCCCGATGACTGTCTTGACAGCCTCCCTCAGCACAGCAGGTGGCTCTCTGGTTGATCCCCGGGGGGAGCTGTAGGTGCCAACTATGCCAAGCAGGAGCAGCAGCAAGGACAGGGGTGGCAGCAGTGGAGACTCCAAGCTGAGCCCAAGCCCAAATGGCAGAGTAGGTAGCAGAAAAGGCTGTGGAGCCGCTGAGGCAGCAGGAGTGGGGATGGAGGTGGTCATGCCAGATGGCAGTGAGCAAAGGGTGCTCCTGGTGCCTGGCTGAGGCCAGCACTCCATCTTCATGGCAACACTGAGCCACCACAGAGGAGGGAAAGCATGAAACCCGGCCCCCTATGTCCCATCTCCTCTCCCTCGCCTCTGATCCAACTGTTAGTCATCCCCTGAGTGGCACCGCTTCTCCAGTGGTGGAGCAGAGAGGGATAAACATCAATGATCACTTCTATAACAAATTCTCATTGCATTTTTCGTTGCATACCTGATTTTCCCCATGGCTGCTGCATAAGATATTTTCACATCAATAATAAGTAGTACCTCCACCTGTAACAATTCTGTCAGAGAGTTCATCCCCCCAATATTATCGATCTTATTTGACTCTGTCACCTCTTTGATATACAACACAACTCTTTCCTCATCTCCCTATCCTGCCTATAGGCCTTATTACAACTGGGAATGACTGTATCCCATTGATTTTCCCCATTCCACCATATTTCTTAAATGAGCACTGCATCTAGATTGTAATTTAGTTTCAGGCACTCCATCTCCCCCATCTTGGCCTGGAGGCAGTAAGCCATACTGAAGTATCGCCTTTCCAGTTTAACGTCATTGGACATCAGTAGTATGCAACGTTTCCAGTAAGGCATTCCAGAAAGCGAGTTTAATTCATTGCTAAGCTTTATGATCTGGCTTTACTTGACTGAGCACATCTTTGCGTACATTTTCTTTGGCACAGGGCCTGTAGCCTGCACCTGCTTTTTGCTTTCTATACCCTGTGAGTAAGCCACCAAGAGCAGTGGTCCTCAACCTTTTTATCACTGGGGATTGGTCAACGCTCGACAATTTTACTGAGGCCCGGGGGGGTAGTCTTTTGCCGAGGGACATCGCCACCACCTGAGACCCTGCTCCACTTGCTTTCCCGCCACCCACTGGGGGCCGCTGCGGGCAGCAGCTGTGCAGTGCCACACCAAGGGGGAGCCCCAGCCATGGCGGCTGCTGGAGAGCACCAAAGATGAGCCGGCAGCAGAGTGGCAGGGCAGCCCCCAAGGCAGCAGCCAGGGAGGAGGACAAGGAGGAGCCGCGGCCCGGTACCAACTGATCCCCGGACCGGGGGTTGGGAACCACTGACCAAGAGCATTGGTTGTGAGGCTCCCATGAGGCACAATGCAGAACTGCCCAGTGGAATGTCTGTGGCGTGGTGGACAGAAGGAACCAGGCTCTGTGCCTGAGTTGCTGGAGAGCCACGGTCAGGCAGAGCAGCAATTCTGAGCCACAAGGTCAATGGTCTCACTTGAAGGAAGGCTGCTTTACAAGTTTTGTACCTCTGTAGACAAAACATAAGCAGGTTCCTTGTTACAAAACAGCAGTCCTAGTCTCAGCTCATCACCCTCTCAAAGCTAGTGTTTTACCTGCTGTATAGTGCTAAAGATAACCAAGGGCAGCCCAGTGGATTATACGAGATATGATCTGGAAGTAGTATTGCCACGCCCCCCACCACCAGCCACCAGTGGGAGATGGAGGGGGGGGGTAGAATTACCAGACCCAGGTTAGGAAACTCCTGGAGATTTGGGGAAGGCAGATTCTCCGTGGGGTACAGTGCTATAAAGTTCACCCTCCCAAGCATCCATGTTCTTCAGAGGATCTGATCTTTGTCGTTTGGAGATGAGCCATAATTCCCAAGTCCCACTTGGAGGCTGGGATCCCTATCTGGAAGACGAGTAGAGGATTGAGTTGGGTAACAACTGATATTTAAGGAGTGGAGGGTGGGAGAGGTTAAGTTTGAAAGATGGATACAAAGTTGCCAATTGCATAGGAAGAATGTCCCACCCCCTTTAACAGAAGTCTATTGAGTGGAACTGGGCAGTTGAAGCTTTTCATGGCATGGAACTAAATACTATCATCTGCTAATTGCTAAAGCGACAGCTAGAGGGACCAATTTAAAAACTGGCAACTCTATATGGGAATGCCCTTATTGTGAATGAGTGAAAGGATTAGTGGGATTTGTATATTATCTACTGCGATTTAGTATATCAAAAATGAGGAAGAGAGAAGGCTAGGCTGAAAAGTCATGAAGGTGATTCCTTTTTGTTCAGCCAGCAACTTGCATGTAGTTTAAGTGTGGCTTCCAGTAGGGAAGTTTCTTACTGTGCAATATTATAACTGCTTTGAGTTCACAGGATACCACAAGCTCAAAGAAAATTAAATGACCTTCAGGCCCCTTCCAATTTTAGAGTAGCCAAATGAAGAATATTTTGTGATCAAAAGACAACAGCTGGGTTTGGACATCCTTTAGCAAACCAACTATAGTGAGCTGATCTGACCTGACCTCTGGAGTATTTTAGTCTCTTGGCTCAATGAATTTAACACTCAGGAATCAAAGAAGGGTCTGAAGTAGAGGGGCAGAGCACATGTTTTGCATAGGCAAGATCTCAGGTTCAACTCTTGATATCTCAGGTTACAGGATTCCAACAGATCTTTCCCTAAACACTAGAGAGCCTTTGCCAACCATAATAATCCATCTAGAGTGGGGTCGTCAACCTTTTAAAGCCTGTGGAACATTTTGATTCTGACACAAGGTTATGGGCACAATCACAAAATGGTTCCTGCAGAAGGTGGAGCCAACCTCAAAATGTCAGGGGATGAGGTTATGCATAACTCTACCGATAACTCTTCACATTTTTGGCAGAAACTCTGCCTGACAGGACAGCTGTTTAAAATTATATTATTTATATTTTCTTGCTTTCACACAGCTTATCTTCAATTATGCAGTGCTGTGGTGGCCACAATGACTATCTTTTCAGAAAGAAGTTGAAGGGAAGCTTGGCTGTTATGAAAGTTAATATAGACAAAATGGATGGTGTGCAAGTTTACACTGGCATCCCTGCATAATTTGATTGTGAAAGCTTTTATGTTGTAAAAAATAATAATAATAATAATAATAATAATGGGCACAGGAACACCAATACCATTGAAATTCTTTCTCTTGTTTGAAAAGATCCCCAAATTCTAATTGCAGTGTAGTACGGTGTGAGTGTATTAGATTTGCACATGGATTCAAATCCCTAGTTTGCAGAAGAAAGCTTATGCCTTGAATATAACTTTGTGGGACTTAAAGGTGCCCCTGGAATCAAGCTTTGTTCTGCTGCTTCAGACTAACACGACCACCGACCTGAATCTAATTTAGGCATATAAGTTCTGTGTATATTTCAAACACATATCCCTTCTCTTTTATATTTGTAGTTCACAGAGGTATTTTGGAAAATGTGTGTGAGGTATTTTAGAAAATCAAAGCTGCTTTAAATGACATAGAAATGCTGTGATATTAACTGACCCGCACAGCTTTCTTCTTGAATGCATAATCCCTCCTCACCCTGTTTTCTATAAAACAGTTACCTGGAGGGGGGAGGGGGGGAATTCAGAACAAATATTTTGAAAGATCCATCCCAGAAGAGCCCAGAGCAATAAAAGACATCAAAGGCAGCCGTATTGGGGCATGACAGAATGACTTATGATTTAATGCTTCTTGAAGTTGTTTGTTTGTTTCCTTCCACAGGGCATGGTTTGAAAAATAACAAAATGAGGTAAAATAAATTAATTTTATGTACACTTTACATACACTCTGTTTCACATGGCATCTGCAGCAACAGTAACAAAGACATTGTTACAAAGTAGAAAGTTAACGTGGCCTTTGCAGGTGTTCAACAGCCTGCAATTCACAATGTCGTCATCCTGAGAGTGGTTAGCAAGTAATAATGATCCTTCTTTTTGTAAACATGTTTAGAAGCATTTACGGTGGACAATGGATGGGCCGGCTTCATCATATTCCTGTTTTGTGATCCACATCTGCTGGAAGGTGGACAGAGAAGCCAGGATGGAGCCACCGATCCAAACAGAGTACTTACGCTCAGGTGGAGCAATAATCTACAAGAAGCAAAAGAGAACAACTCAGTTAGCAAACCAGGGGAAATCAATGAGGGGGGTGGGTTATCAAAATGGCAATAATTTTCTAACGGGATCAAGTATTCTTTTTAAACCAAGGATGGAGAAGCATCAGCATGCATTACTTGCCATATGTAAAAGGGCTAGATTTGTATTGTCACGTTTTGTTGTAGGAGTGGAAAATACAGAAGAATTACATCTAATCCATTAGCATCCCCCATGTTATTTAACAGATTATAGCACCCAGCACACAGTTGTATTGCACAGTAAACAAGCTGGCATAGTTTGGGCTGGAGTGTTTCATAAGCACATAGCAAAAAGCTGAGCCACACGAGTGGAGCCTCAGTGAGATTCCTTGAGCCTTCCTTCATGAACACAGAAGGCTGATCTACAGTTTAAACTGAATCCAGGATGGAATGAAAATATTGAGGGGAAGGAAAAACACATACAAATACATTGAGACAGACTGACTTCACAGTGATTTCAAATCCGTAACTAATATTTTCTGGAATTGACCGAATATTTGTCATATATTGTTGACAAATAAAAAAATTCTTAAAGCAAGAGAACCATGTTCCCCTTCTTGTGTTTTTGGCTGAAGAGTCCTTCAACTGCTACGATACAATGCTGAAGTCAATTATCTGCATTGTACTTTCCTTTAGCAAATTCTACAGTATGCATAAACAGTTCATCACTGATCCATGGAATGAAATCTACCTTGATCTTCATTGTGCTGGGAGCCAAAGCAGTGATCTCCTTCTGCATGCGGTCAGCGATACCAGGGTACATTGTGGTACCACCAGACATGACATTGTTGGCATACAGGTCCTTCCTGATGTCAATATCGCACTTCATTATGCTGTTGTAAGTTGTCTCATGAATACCAGCAGACTCCATACCTGGTGACATAGAGAAAATCAAGGAACAGAAAAATGAATGTAGGAACTTCCTCACATACATAAAGGGAGAGACAACTAGAAAGAATCCCTACCAATGAAAGAGGGTTGGAAAAGGGTCTCTGGGCAACGGAAACGTTCATTGCCAATGGTGATGACCTGCCCATCAGGCAATTCATAGCTCTTTTCCAGGGAGGAGGAGGAGGCAGCAGTAGCCATCTCATTCTCAAAGTCCAGAGCCACATAGCACAGCTTTTCCTTGATGTCACGGACAATCTCACGCTCAGCTGTCAAACAGAATAGAGGGAGAAAATTAGCAGCCTGCCAAAGAAGGATTTCTCACAGAAAGGAGGAAAGAACAAAGCATCCAACCAGCAGAGAACAGGAATATGGGCATGGACAAATTGTATGTAACTGATGCTCAGTTTTTAAAAGGATGTGCCTCTGTCACAAGAGGGAGAGCATGTGTGAGAGATTCTGGCTTGTACTATTTAAAAATTAGGCCAACAGCACGATGTACAGCCTCTTGAATGTAAAGTTACGGTTCCACAGAATCTGGCAGCATTAACCAAGCATAGAAATGCCAAACATGTGCATTTGCCTCTGGGCTCATACTGTGCAAGTTACGGAAAGCCAAACTGGCAACTTCCTCAAAAGCAAACTACTCCAGTGTGCCTGGTAGGGCTACTTAGAGGGCAGGGGAATCAGTGACAAAAGGCATTTACAATCCCAAATTAGAGTAAGTAAATACAAGTCAAATGCTGCTAGAGCTGAAAAGGGTGTGCTTCTTACCCGTGGTGACAAAAGAGTAGCCTCTCTCAGTCAGGATCTTCATCAGGTAGTCAGTGAGGTCCCGGCCAGCCAGGTCCAAACGCATGATGGCATGTGGCAGGGCATAACCCTCATAGATGGGCACATTGTGGGTGACACCATCACCAGAGTCCAGCACAATACCTACAGAAAATTAAACAAGTGCACAAGAATTAACAACATGAACTGCAAAATCTCCCCACAATAATCAGCAGTGGCAAGTTTCTTTGGCATAAACCGTGTCTTTCTAAATAAGCATATAAGAAATTTCCAATAGTAATACAGGCTGTGTTAGCAGGCAAGGGTTCCCTTTCCTTATGTAGTGTAGTGCAGTGGTCCCCAACCTTTTTATCACCGGGGACCACTCAACGCCGGGGACCACTCACCAGGGACCACTCAACGCCTTTTACTGAGGCCCGGTGGGGGGGTAGTTTACTCCTCTACTCTTAACCACTTCCCTAATGCTCTCTGATCGCTATGGTAATGTTTAAACATCCCTTCAAAATAAGATACAGACACGCCACAACAATGAAGTGTGTTGTAAAGGGCTGGGGGGGATGAAGTAAAGGGCCGGGGGGGGGGGGGGAGATTGCGTCCTTCGGGGCCCACCTCCAATTAGTCGAAGGACCACATGTGGTCTGCAGCCCACAGGTTGGGGATCGCTAGTGTAGTGGACAGCTCGCTCTGTTGAGCTGGATAATTCCAGAGAAGAGCTTGGGTAACTGGCTCAGTTCGTCTTTCTCATAACGTTCTGTTGGAGTCTTTATTAGTACCTAGAAGGCAGAGTGCCCCCTTCTCTGGTCAATTTCTAACTACATCTTAATGTTTGGAAGGCATGGTAACTCATGGGATTTCTTTGACCTCCCCACTTTCTATTTCTTCCATTTTAATGCTGTCACTCACCGGTGGTACGGCCAGAGGCGTAGAGGGACAGCACAGCCTGGATGGCCACATACATGGCAGGGACGTTGAAGGTCTCAAACATGATCTGGGTCATCTTTTCACGGTTGGCCTTGGGGTTCAGAGGGGCCTCAGTGAGCAGGGTGGGGTGCTCCTCAGGGGCCACACGGAGCTCATTGTAGAAGGTGTGATGCCAGATCTTCTCCATGTCATCCCAGTTGGTGATGATGCCATGTTCAATAGGGTACTTCAGGGTCAGGATACCTCTTTTGCTCTGAGCTTCATCCCCTACGTAGGAGTCTTTTTGACCCATACCCACCATGACACCCTAGGAACAAGGGGGGGAAAGGCTCAACATCTCCCATAAGAACACAAGAAAAGCTCTGCGGGATCAAACCAATAGTCCATCTAGTCTAACATCCTATCTCACAGGGTGGCCAACCAGTTCTTCTGGAGGGCCGGCAACAGCACACAGAGGCCTTCCTCTGGTATTGCCTCCTGGCTATGGTATTCTGAGGATTAGTGCCTCTGAATGTTAAGGATTCCTGCAGTCACCAGGGCTAGTAGCCATTGATGGACATCATGAATCTATCTAATCCTTGTTTAAAGCTGTCCATTCCTGTAGTCATCATTACATCCTCTGACAGCAAATTACAATTTGTAAAGTATTTCCTTTTGTCTGTCCTGAACTCACTGCCCATCAGCTTCATTGGATACTTCAAGTTCTATGCAAGAAAGCACCAGGTTACCTCCTACCAAGACTCTGATCCAGGAAGAGGGTACAAGATATTTGATGGAAACAACACCTAGCAGCTGCAGCACTGAATACATTTAGGTAACTGGACTACAAGAGATTTTGACAAACACCCCCTATTTAACCCCCCCCCCCGTGTCCAACCTTACATCCTATAATGAACATTACTGTTTGGTTAAAATCCCTTACATTGCCCAAACCAAAGGATCTGTATTTAATAGTAAATCCCATTGAATTCAGTGGAAGTGACTTCCCCAATAAGTGGGTGATGGTATCTGCCAATATTGGAGCATTTCTTTTTCTGTCTTTCTTTTTTTAAGGGAGGGCTCTAGTCTTTGGTAGTCCAAGAATGGTAAAAAGGAGAACTAGGAACCTATCTAGAATAATAATCCCTTGATCCCACATAAACCCCAGACAGATTTTTCCCAACAGAAGTGGTGTTGACCTATCCCCACATCTGCCTGCAGTTGGAGGTCAAAAGGGGCAGGAGGGGCAAAGTACCTGATGGCGGGGGCGGCCAACAATGGAGGGGAACACAGCCCTGGGAGCATCATCCCCGGCGAAGCCAGCCTTCACCAGGCCGGAGCCATTGTCGCACACGAGCGCGGTGGTCTCATCTTCATCACACATGGTGTCGGCTTTCTGTAGAAGGAGCAGCAAAGAAGAGTTCACAAGAGGAGACCAGAACTCACCCAGCATTCATCCACTGCTCCCCACATCCTTCCCTCTGCTTACACATCTGCTGAATGCTGCCTTGGGGATAGTCTGAATGGGTCATCAAGCCATGGGACTCTCTTACCCAAAATACTCAAGCAGCATTTTACATTATTTATATTTTATAATCCATTTTGTATACTGCCCTTTTCCACAACAGGGTTCCTCAGGTTTGTGAAAAGAGCAGAATGGAACAGGAGAATTCTGTCATTGGGCAACCAGCCACTGCCCTTAATTTGAACAGGCAAATCTGAGGAAAACAGCTTAAATTAAGCTCAAATTTCCTTCCTTATCTCAACCCACCTGCTTACTCTACTGAAGGAAAGAATCTAAATACTATTTTAAACCAACAACATCATAAATAATGTCTAGCTCCTCAGTTCAGCAAAGTAAAGAATTTGAATCTAAGCAGTTTGAGAGCTTTAACCCCTAACCATGTTTCAAACCACTGTTGTTTTAATAGGAGGTGCTTCCAAACCAAGTTGGTTTCAGGTTGCAGCTTTAAACTCCCCCACCCCAAACACACCCAGGTATTTCCATTATTATTTATTCCCCAACACTTCCAAATCAGCTCATGGCGGGTAACATAAAAACCCCACTTAAAATCCACACTAAAAGACATAAAACCCCCACCCAGCCCACACTGCAAGAGGGGTGAGGAAAGACGTCCACAATGTGCTACTCATACCCAAGGGGGGGCATTGATCTACCTCCCCCACCCCAGCCTAAGCCCTGAGCTTTGCTTCAGGCTGCCCATCTCTGCTTCCTCCCATCCATATGAAGCCTCTTTGTCACTCCGCAGTAAGTGCCCTTCAGAGATTACCCCTTCTGTGTTGAGACCATAATTTAATACCCTATTAAAGTGACCAGAAATTTAAGAATGTGGCATGAAAGCTGATAAAGGGGATCTTTTTTTTCTTTTTAAGTGGAGATGCTACAAAACTGGTTCTCATTTTTTAAAAAAATGAAAATTTCTGTGCCACAATCCAAATAGCGGGCGCATCGCAGGATCTCAAAAATACGGCTTATTTTTGAAAACTGAGGAAGTCAGAGGAGTGGAGTCTCTATTGGGCAATGAAAACACTTCAAACCATGCCTCCTTGGACTGCTTTGGGAAGCGCTGAGGCTCTCCTAGGCAGTACTAATGGCAAAGGGTGGAAGCAACAGGACAGTCAGGCTGCCCTGCAGACTAACCTCTCTCTTCCCCAAGCAGGAGTGACAGAGGCTGGGGGTGAAATCTCACAGAGGCCATAAGGAATGCGACAAGAGCAGCACAAAAACGTAATCATCCAGACCGGAGCCTCATCCTACAAAGAGGATTTTATTCGGAGTAATTTTCTTAGTAGTTCAGCGCCTTCTGTCTCACCTACAGGATACGAGCTACAGAAAACTGTGCGACGTATCCTTTAGAGACAATGCCGATTCCGTCTATCAACTCCAGTGGCCCCTGCCCACTTCTAGCCGTCCGCTGCAGAGCGGCCCGAGGCCGGGTCTGGCCGCTCCTTCGCCTTCTGGGTTCATTCCCAGGCAGTTCCTCGTGGTCAGGGAGTCGCCCCAAGTTCACGGCGGGGGCAAGCCCTGAGCCCCCCCGCCTCGCTACAGAACTTCCCTGCCTGCCAGTCCGCAAGGAAAGCTCTTCGTTCCTACAGCCATCTCCGTCGCCACGAAGACCCGACGGCTGCGCACAACTCGCCTGCCTGCCTGCCTGCCTGCCTGCCCGCGCTTTCCCTTGCTGGAAGAGAGGCTGGAAGAGAGGCGGGCTACTCCCTCCGCGGGAACTCCTCCGCTGGTTGGTCGCTGAGCAGGGCCGCGTTTGGTCTCCTCCTCCCCCCCCTCCCCCCGCAACCCAGCCCTGCCTGCCTGCCTGCCTGACTCACCTAGAGGGTCGTTCCTGGCTCTGAGCTCCGGTTGCTGCTAGTCCCAGCTCTGCCGCTCGGTGCCTTGAGCGCGGCCGGAGGTTTTTATATAGGCTCTGGCCGGCCTGTCCCCTCCCACGGCCGCGTCCGGCAGGGCCCCTCCGCCGACCCACAGGAATGTCTCCATATTTGGCTGTCGGGCATCAAGCGAGCCCTGGCGGTCCGGCCGGAGCCCCCCAGGCCCCTCGCGCGGCCGCGGGGCTGCCCAAAGAAGGAGTGCCTGGCCGGCGCCCAGGTAACACGGGCCGGGCCGTATAAGGAGTGTCTGCCGGTCGGGACCTCCTCCGACCCCCGGCCACGAGGCCTCTGGCCCCAGCAGCAAGCCCGGAAAGGAGACGGAGAAGCCCCCGGCGCTGCGGGTGGGGGGGGGGACGGGCGGGAGTCCCTCTGGCCGGCCACGCAAGGAAGCGGAGGCAGGAAGGAAGCGAGCGGCGGGCGGGGGAGACCCGGCGGCGCTGGGACCGGCCTTCAGCAGCCCCGCCTGTCGGGCCGCGCGCCTGGGCTGGCTTGGAAGCGCCGCCGCCGTTTCCACAGAAGGGATCCCCACTCGGTTCGCAGGGAATGACTTCTCGATAAGGGCGCGCCGGGACCGCTGGCTTGTTGGGACGGGGGCGAAGCGAAGCCTGCGCCCGCGGGGATTCTGGCTTGTTCGGCATCAAGGGCTGAGATGTCCAACCGTGCTGTTTATCCGGCTGGCTCACAGTCTCTAAACATAACAAAACCAGAGTCCTGTGGCACCTTTAAGACCGACAAAGATTTATTCAAGGCGTGAGCTTTGGAGTGCAAGCACTTTTCCTCAGACTAAACATGTCTCTAAACATGTGTCATATATTGTATGAAGGAGGGAAAGTCTTCTCCTGGCTCACTGCGGTTCCAGACTGGGGTTCTCTCCCTGCCGCTTTCAATATCAGTGGTCCAGCTTTCTTACCACTGTTAGGTACAGTTACAGGAGAAGACATCTGCTTTTTGTATTGAACTAAATTCAGAATAAGAGCCTCTTGTGGCGCAGAGTGATAAGGCAGCAGTCATGCAGTCTGAAAGCTCTGCCCATGAGGCTGGGAGTTCGATCCCAGCAGCCGGCTCAGGGTTAACTCATCCCTCCATCCTTCCGAGGACGGTAAAATGAGTACCCAGCTTGCTGGGGGGTAAACGGTAATGACTGGGGAAGGCACTGGCAAACCACCCCGTATTGAGTCTGCCATGAAAACGCTAGAGGGCGTCACCCCAAGGGTCAGACATGACTCGGTGCTTGCACAGGGGATACCTTTACCTTTACCTTTAAATTCAGAATCCAAAAGTGTAACTTTCTGAAATGTCCAAAAATATCTTGGCCGAGTAGGAAAATACAATTGTATCCACCCATCACCTATTTTTCCAATCAGTTCCATTCAGCTTCTCAACAACTGGGTGACCTAATAATTATACGTAACAGAAACAATACCTGAGGAACAGAGAAGGGGGTTACAGTAAAGTAGAATTTTAACCTGGGCCTCCCCAATACACCATGACTGACTCAGGGCCACAAGTTCTCACAATACCTATAAAGGATTGTGCTACTGCACTAAATTCACTTGCAAAGTGCATGACATGTATATGAGGAAGATTTGCATAATGCATGCTGATTGGTGAAAAAGCCATCATGACAGACTTGGTGTGGGGAGAAGAGTTTGCTAAATACTGCTTAGGCAACTTTCAATTATTAAAAATGCTGTGCAAAATCAGTTTATATATAGATGATGATGATAAATAGCCAAGGGTCTGGCTAACTGCCAGACTGCACTGAAGAGTTACCATACACCACAGGCTTGTTCTACTTAATGCTATTTATACTACTAAAGTCCTCTGACTTTTTAAAAAAATTCTCAAGAGATTCATATCTAGTTATGGTCACAGAGGTCTTTAATGATAGGTTTAGGGAAGGGGTAGCAGTTCCCATTAGGATGGAAAGTGGCACTACTCAGTATAAAGGATACTGGACAGAATTGCTGGCTTAAGAGGACCATGCCGATGAATTGACTAAGGCAGGAAAAAGTAATAGCTGCCAGGATTTTAGAAAGTCTAGCAGAGACTATTACTTTTCAGCAATTTCATAGGCAAGATTAAGAAAAAACCCAAATCCTAACTTGCATGAATTGCACAAATAAACTTTAGTTTCTGCTAAAGTTTCTAGGCTCCAGCAATATGTGGATCAAGAATTTCCAGAAGTACAGGCAGGATTTTGAAGATGCAGAGGAACTAGAGATCAAATTGCCAACATACGCTGGATCATGGAGAAAGCTAGGGAGTACCAGAAGAACGTCTACTTCTGCTTCATTGACTATGCTAAAGCCTTTGATTGTGTGGAGCACAACAAATTGTGGCAAGTTCTTAAAGAGATGGGAATACCAGAGCATCTTATCTGTCTCATGAGAAACCTATATGCAGGTCAAGAAGCAACAGTGAGAACCAGGCATGGAATCACTGATTGGTTCAAAATTGAGAAAGGAGTTCAGAAAGGCAGGGTTAGATGAGTCACAAATTGGGATCAAGATTGCAGGGAGAAATATCAACAACCTCAGATATGCAGATGATACCACTCTAATGGCAGAAAGTGAAGAGGAACTAAAGAGCCTGTTGATGCGGGTGAAGGAGGAGACTGCAAAAGCTGGCTTGAAACTCAACATCAAGAAAACTAAGATCATGGCATCTGGCCCTCTCAATTCCTGGCAAATAGATGGGGAAGAAATAAAGGTATTGACAGATTTTATTTTCCTGGGCTCCAAGACCACTGCAGATGGCGACTGCAGCAAAGAAATTAAAAGACGCTTGCTCCTGGGGAGGAAAGCTATGGCAAATCTAGACAGCATCCTAAAAAGCAGAGACATCACCCTGCCAACAAAAATGCGTCTAGTCAAGGCTATGGTATTCCCAGTTGCAATGTATGGCTGCGAAAGTTGGACCATAAGGAAGGCCGAGTGTCAAAGAATTGAGGCTTTTGAACTCTGGTGCTGGAGAAGACTCTTGTGAGTCCCTTGGACTGCAAGGCGAACAAACCGGTCAGTTCTAGAGGAGATCAGCCCTGACTGCTCCTTAGAAGGCCAGATCCTGAAGATGAAACTCAAATACTTTGGCCACCTCATGAGAAGGAAGGACTCCCTGGAGAAGAGCCTAATGCTGGGAGAGATTGAGGGCAAAAGAAGAAGGGGACGACAGAGAAAGAGGTGGCTGGATGTAGTCACTGAAGCAGTCGGTGGACTTCGGGGGGAATGGTAGAGGACGGGAAGGCCTGGAGGATCATTGTCCATGGGGTCGCAGTGGCTCGGACACGACTTCGCAACTAGCAACAGCAACAAAGTTTCAAAGTATAAAAGTATGACACTGAACCTTTTCATTTATTTTTATTTATTATTCAATTTGTTACCCAGTACTCTCGGCACACTGGCTCGTGGTGGGTTACAATACCTCCACCCGCATACAATAAAACTCCCATTAAAATGCCAATAAAATTACATAAAACAGTAATACCAGCATGGCAGTAAAAAGCACCCACTGCTACTCTAAAAATGTGCCTAGGCGGGCACTACAGGGCTGGATCTGCTAGGTACCATTAATGGTAATTCGGAGTGTATTGGTGCATGTGTCTTCTTTAGGGGAGGACCCATCCAGTGTTCTTGCAGCACTGTCCTGAACCATAAACCTAGTGAAAGAGCTGCATCTTGCAGACCCTGTAGTACACTGAAAACTCCTGCAAGGCCCGTAGCACTTCTGGGAACTCATTCCACCAGGTAGGGGCCAGGACCAAAAAGACTCTGGTCAAAGCCAGACAAGTTTCTCTAGGACCGGGAATGACCAGCAAGTTGGTACCCACAGAGTACAAAGCCCTGAATAAGGTGACATAGGACATAGGGTGACAGGCAGTCCCGTAGATATGTGGGTCCCAGATCATGTAGGGTCAAAACCAGAACCTTGAACCTGATCTGGGCCGCAACTGGCAAGCAGTGCAGCTGCCTCAGCACTGGCTGGATATGGGCCCTCCAAGGTATTCCTGTGAGGACCCTAGCAGCCACACTTTGCACCAGCTGCAATTTCCAGGTCCGAGACAAGGCTGGACCCGCATAGAGTGAGTTACAGAAATCTAAACTAGAGGTGACCGTCGCATGGATCACCATGGCCTGAGAACAGGTAGGGCACAAGTAGGCTCGCCTGACAAAGATGGAAAAATGTCTGGCGGGCTATTTTCTTGACCTGTTCCTCCATGGTCAGCGAGGCATCCAAGGTAACCCCCATGTTGACCATACTGATTAATCCCTAGCTCTCCCCCCCAATCCCCATACTTGAGACTTTATAAATCATATGATTAAGTATTGATTAAAATGGCATACAGAATGCTGTATTTGAATACAGAATACGAATAACTATGTACATAAGCACAAGGTCCTGGTCCAGCCTTTCTCCCATTGAGAAACCCAAGAAACATTCTTCAGGCTTTGTGAAACCTCAGAAGTGGTACAATCCTGCAGAATATGGTTGGGAAACAGCTGTATTCCCACCCTCCCCTCCCCACCCCCTTCAGGCCCATCATTGGCCATTGGGGGGGGGGGGAGGTCAACATGACCATATATGGTCACATCACAAATTTAAAAAATAGATACAAAATTATTTCACTCCCTCCCATTTGTGAAACCCTTCCAGGGTCATCAAGAAACCCCAGAAAGAGAAAACCTCCCGTAGTTGTGTGTTTGTAATACAAGTTATTCCATAGTAGTTAATAGCAGCAATGGCATCATCTTATCTGCCAATGAGTGTTTCTTGTGGTTTATGTGATGCTACTAATGCGTACATTCTGTGCATGAGATTTAAAGATGTGTGTATAGTAGCACACATTGTTCTAGTTTTAACCATGAACAGTTGTTATGGCTAAAAGCAGTGCTAACTGCAAAGAATGGAAATTTAATATTTTAATGTACTCTGCTCTTTTTAAGAACATTAAACACACACAAAACATGAACCTAAGACTGAATGAGAAGATTGCCCACTGCTAGTGTCACTCCATAGTTATAAAAACAAAATAAATTGCTAAAATAGGAAGAATGAAGGATTACATGGCTGCATTTGATTTGATGAACAGGTGTGCAAGGTGTCAGTGAAACATGTAAGGTTCCCTGCTAAAAACCCACACAGCATCCATTGATAAATATTAGAAGAAGAGTTGTTTCTTATATGCCGCTTTTCTCTACCAGGAGTCTCAAAGCGGCTCACATTCGCCTTCCATTTCCTCTCCCCTCAACAGATACCCTGTAAGGTGGGTGAGGCTGAGAGAGCCCTGATATACTGCCCAGTCAGAACAGCCTTATCAGTGCCCTGGCGAGCCCAAGGTCACTCAGCTGGCTGCATATGGGGGAGTGGGGAATCGAACCTGGCATGCCAGATTAGAAGTCTGTGCTCCTAACCACTACACCAAACTGGCAATGGCTCAGAATTTGTTTTTTTTTTCAAAGTTAGATTGTCTTCAGGTCATGGATGTGACCCCCCCCCCCAGCAACAATGCCATCCACAGCACTCTGATGGTGTAAACTTGCTATGCATTTAACTTCTAATAGTTATTTCAGAAGGATATTCAGTGAAGTTTCTTTCTGCAGGTATCATTATTCTATCCAGAAGTCAAGAGATGTTGTGCAACAGTAGCATCAAAAAGAGAGTTTGGAGTATTTGGATCTAAAGATCCCCAATGAAATTTTCCCACCTTCACATCTTCTGCAACCCCCCCCCCCCAATGTCACCCCAAATGCTGCCTCAGATCCTATGGCTGTGGCTTGGGGTTAGTAGGAGATCCGCAGATCCTCTCTTGGCAACTTTCTATTCCAAGCCAAAAGGAAACCATGTGAGGCATTCTTGGAAAATCTCTGTCTACAGAAAAACCATGTTTCTGCTAGATTGAGTTATGCTACCTATTTGTGAGCTTTCCCCCTCATTTCTAGGTACAGTCATGGCACACTGGTAGCTTTAAAATAGTTGGTAGTGAGAATAAATTGATCCTCTTTTTTTCCAATAAATATATAACTTTTTTAATTTTAAAAGATAGGGGATTAAATTAGCCACTTTAAAATATAGCCTGTTCAATAGTTTTGCTTATAGCCAGACACTGCAAGGAAAGTCCTATCCAATGCAAGACTGATTCCCATGTGTATGCAAGTACCCTATACATTAGCTCAATAGCATCAGTTCTAAAGCTTACATCGCATCAGGTGAAGTGATCTTGGACTCAAAAAAATTTACGCTGGAATAAACTTTGCTCGTCTTTAAGAAGCCACAGTGCTCCTGTTTAATTTTACTGCTAAAGGTTAATTTGGCCACTAATCTGAGACAAACCTTGCAGCCTTTATATAATTTCAGGAAATCATATAAAAACAGGCTGCTATACTTTTTACTGATACAAAATTTGTATGTTACCAATGAGTGGAAGATATTACAGTAAATAGAAAGTAAAATAAAAAAACAAATGAACTGATGCCAATTTGAATGGATACAGGCACTGCTTGCAGGGGAGGGTGGTATACAAATGTAAGAAATAAATAAATGACTTTTTTGCTATGTTATAGCATAGTTGTCCTGTAGATTGGCAGCATTGTAATAGCATAATTTTCATAATAAATGCATTTCATTTGTAAAGGTTTTCCTCATCCCTCCAGGCAAGCAAGTGGCATTTCCCCTGTAAACATTCTCAGGGATTAGAATATAGGAAGATAGGCATGAAGGACTAAACCAATATTTTCTTAGTACTCTGCTACAACAGAGACAAGTCAGGTCAAATTCCAGCAATGAGAGCTGAGTAAGAGCAAAGCTGATCTCCATAGGAGAGATTGCTGTAGCTTCTCAACTCTGTCTCAGTGTAAGTAACAACTTTACACCCTTGTCAGATACTTTAAATCATATTATGGTTTCACAAGTGTCACCTGAAAGATGCAACTTATCTCCTCCTTTAAAGAACGCATACATTTTCTAATGAAATAGGTACATATAAAATTCTCAGCATGGCGTATTTTCACTGAATGGAAAAAATAAATTATCTCCAGTAGATTGTAACAGGATACAATCTGCGGTGATGAACTTCTATACATGGATTAATGGTTTGTGGACAACTCGCATCTCCTGTTAAAGGCTATAGAGTATTCTTTTCTGGCCTGGATACACACATATCTGTATGTGAGGCTACTGGAAATTTGCTGAAATGTCCCCCCCCCTTTTTTTGCAAGTATAATGAATTTTTGAAGTATAAATAGACCACAGAATATGGACTAAAGTCATAAAGTAAACCATACTATTGGGAAGGATTTTGTGGGTACATTCAGATACCAGCTACCTTGTCACACAGTGCCTTTGAGGGCTGGATTTTAACTTTAAGACATGTTTTATTTTCAAGGAATGTTTCCCCCCTCTCATTAAATGTATTGCCATTTGCAATTATTACGTGCGAGATTGATGCCAGGATTCCACTCACCATCAGCTGCACTATGCTTGCAAAATAACAAAAGCTGGCATTACTATGTACCCAGAAATACGAGGCAGTTTAGATGACCAAGTTCTAAAGAAACTCACCATCACCTTCATTGTACCACTGTGGGGTGGAAATCTGACCCTTTTTTAAAGGGTTAGAAGTCATTTATTAAAAATTGCATTTGTTTTTCAAGTTAAAAACAGGTTAAACCCTGGAATGGAGAACAACTCACTACAGAAAGTAGTTACCACAAGTTAATTTTATTTTGTACTGAAAACTGATTTGACATTTTACATCCCACTCCTAAAGTTATGCACTGGTGCCTCATTAAGAGTTTCTGATATTACACATGTAGCAGCTGCCTTTTATCCAAACTGGAAATAAAGAGCACCACCAGTTTCAAAAGGAGGCAAACAAAATGTTGTGGTTCAAATGCAGTTGCAGTGGCATGTTCTGAGTAATCTTCAGATTATGTTACTCAGTTAAAAAAATTCCTTGCCCAAACTGGTTCTTAGGAAATCACTGCAACGGATGCATTGCTTACATAGTTCACACCTTGAATAAAACTGTTAGTCTTAAATGTGCCACTGGACTCACATTCTCTGTTGAACACATAAAAGTGAGTTGAGAGTTGATCTTAAAATACTCCACGTTGTTTGCCAGGCACAATCCTTATTATAAATGAATACAGAAGGCATAAGGATGATAAGTAAGAATAGGACACACCTCTTCTCTTCCTGAACAGATTCTAAGTATTAATTTTAAAATATTTTCTTCCAACTATTCCATAAGCTCTAACTTTAGATCCTTTTTAATGCACAACTGAGGTATACTAAATGACTCTGCTATGTAGTATGAATCTATTTCTAGTAGTGCTAATGCATTTTTTCTTCTATGTTTGAACATCTCCAGATAAGTCTGTTCTTCCAAACATGTTCAGCTCCTCTGCTCTCAGAGCCGTATTAGTAGAGCAAGAAGGGAAGCCATGGAATGAAAGCTGTGCTTTTAAAACTAGAAATTGGATTCTCTTCAACTGATTTAACTTGTGACCTTTTCAGCTGTTGGATCAAGTTCTTTGAGCAGGCATCCAGCCAGGGAAGAGAAATAAAATGTAAAGGGATGCAATCTGCTTGGCAGTCAATCTGGGTGTGCTTAGCTGTCTGCAGAAAGATTCTCCTGTAACATTTGTTAGATTAAAGCACCTAAACTGATTCATACTAACCCATCAGCTCGAGAAGTCTCAAGAATGTTGTGGATTGTACAGCAAATAACCAACCATCATTACCTGATAGCAAGTACAGAAGAAACCATCATGTAAAGTTCCTTCCAGGAGAGACAATCAGAAGAACTGCTTTCTAGGCTTTTTGTCATTACCTAGACTGTAGAACGTGTTATCATTACGTGGTGAGCACTGGAAAGTCTCATTCTTTTATATGTAAAGCATATGTGGATCTGTAATGTTTGTAACTGGAGTGGAAAGCTTTACTCAAAATAAGATGCATGAATAAACTGAATACGTTTTCAGAAAGAGAGCACTGGATTGTGGAAATGTAGAGAGTCTGTTCTGAACTATGCCTTTTAATTCATTTGCAGAACAGCTTGAAAAAACTTACTTATACACAACTAAGTTTTCTTCTTTTTAAAATAGAAAATAATCTAGCCTACAGACACTCAGTTCTTCAACAATGTTTTCTTGTAAATGCTTTATTCCAAGAGTTCAATACAGTATAAAAAAGCGATTAATTCTTTCTGAAATTCAAAATTCCCTCATGCCTGCCTGTAGACATAAAGTTCATAATTTGCTTTCAAAACAAATTCAAAGTACGGATTGGATTTTAAATTTCCAAGTTCATCGGCTTGCAGTAAATCCTTCACCTCTGGTAGATATTCACTGAGCTGAACTCCTACAAACAGAAAGAACAATGTGTTAGCCTGCGTGCTTGATAATTATGGAAAGTACATTTTAGACTCTGTTGCCTAGAACTGAGATACAACAACAGTTTTTAAAATGGGATTAATTTTCAAAATTGATTTGGCAGCTTCCTTTTACCCTTTGCAAATCAATTCTCACCAATTTTTACAGTAAGAGTAATGAATTTGGAACTTTGTGGCAAATGCTATTTTTCCTGCTCCTTTGATAATGCAGGTTTATGTACACATGTGAGAAGATTTACAAATATTTTTTCTGATTATATTCAATACAACAAAACAATTTACCTTCTTTCAGCAGCTTTTGTAGTATTTTTACAAATATGCTGTCTTTAGAGGCATCAATTGGATCATCTTTGCCTTCTGAACTAGACCAACTGTAATCCAAAAATAAAAGCAATGAAGTATCCTGCTTCCTTTGAAATGTTACAAAACTCAAATTTCCAATGCGCTCTTTCTAGCATATGCCCTTTTCTAGCTCAGTCATCTGCAAGTGTCATACACATTTAATTAGCACAGGTCACAGAAGTTCAGCTATGCCAAAGCAATATTAAGGATGTTAGAAGGTACACTGAACATTATAAAAATTCAAATGAAAAAAGTTATCTCAATATTGTAGGTGTGGGCTTTATTACAACTACCATGATACATGTCTAAACTCTTCTGAAAAGAAAGGGACATTCTGGCACTAGCCTGGCTTCTTCACCAGTGTTAGCAATCAGGTTCCAAAAAGGGAGCCTGTGCTACAGAAACCAACACCAGCCAAATATCAACAATGGTGGCCACAATTAACATCAACACCAAAGGACAGAGAAATTGCTTTTAATGCCTCTGCTTTATTGGGCACCTTGGCAAACATGAATGAGCCCCTATTTGTAAATGATTGTCTAGGTTACCTGAACTTTTAGACTACTAGGGTGCATCTGTTACAAGATGAAGAGCCAAGAGAAATCTGAAATCGTGAAGCTGAGTTCTAGCATAGTGTGAATAAATATTATAAGTCCTAACAACGGTCATAATATCATCCCTGGCCAATCCTATGCCAAATTTTACCACTCACACCCCATGGATTTCAATGGCTTTAAACTGAAGTAACCATTTACAAGACTGCACTATAAGAAAGGTGTATCTGTTCACTAAATAGAACACAGTGATTTAAAAACAAAACCCACACAACATTCCTATTTTCCAAACCTTTTCACAAGTGACAAAACCTGATGTGATCATGAGACTCAAGATGATTAGAAAATTTGGCTAGTATGTTCTATTGTATGCAATTTCTGTATATCTAATGGGAAATACAGTCACATTAAGTAGATAGGCATGCTGAGAAAATGGATAGATGCTATCATACTTTCCATTCGCTCCTTCCGAAATAGTGGTAGTGAACTGAATGAATGAAACAATGTTTCCATGTTAGGAAGTCATTAAGGATGCCTCCATGAGCCTCCAGATGCAACCCAGTACCATATACAGCTATCAAGCTTGACGGTATAGGAGTTATGCTCACCCCTACAGTATAGTTAGATCAGATAATACAATGCACCATTTTGAAGAGGACTTGGCATTCACAAGAACATGATTATGCTTAACCTAAAGGTTCTCCAATGGGAAAACACAGTGAAATGTTAAACACACTACTTGAATAAAGATCAGTTTCTAACTGGCCCACAAAACAAATACAAATTTTTGACAAAATTATATTTAGAATTTAAATAGTATCCCTGAATGCTAACTTCAGTTCAATGAATAAATAGGTGTACAGTTTACAATAGGACCCTTTCCCTAATCTGTCCACAATTAAGAGTAGGAAATAAATATACTTGCACATACCTACACATTTCAGAGCATGGAATAAGTTTTAATTAAATAAATAAATGAAAGCAGCCAGTGCAGTTTATCCGGTAGGTAGGGGCTTATAAATTCAGAATGTTAAGCAAGTTTAGAACATAACTTTTCAAAAAAATTGGGAGTTTCTATAAATGAAAGGGGAAAAAAGGGAAATGGTGGAGACAATGATTTCTAATCTACAAACATAAGGACAGAACTCTGGAGTATCCATTAACCGTATTGTGTGTGTAGATATTTCAAATATTACAATTCAGTAAAAGCATCCTAGTGTGTACCATAAAGACATTTTTATAGTCAGCAATCCACTATTGGGGGAAAAATTTACTGCTGCTTTTCACCCTGACCTAACAAACTTCCACAGCAGAAGTGGGGATTAAAAGCCAGGTTTTACAAGATCTTACTCTACCACTCTATCCACTATCCCACATCAGCTCTCAGTTTAGGTCTCCAGCTTATGGAAAAGCTGGATGTAAGCCATCTGAGAGAAAAGCGAAACTTCTTATACAAGCAGAAGAATGAGAGTTGGTGGGTAAGATCTGTATTACAGCCTGTATCAACTCTTATGCAATTATCTGTAGAACAGGGCAAGTGGTCACCACTTATAATAAATACCAAATATAATTTCATATTCCACATTTTAAATAAACCTAAGGGTCTTCAAGACAATACAATTTTGTCTAAAAATGCATCAATACATCTCTCTATATATCATGGCTCCATCTGTGGATACTCAGATTTGGAGAGGGGGGGATGAACAGACCAGATGCTTCAATGGCTATTGCTAGGGAACCACAACAGAAGTGCCAGCATTTCATGCCTTAGTTTCTTTCAGTAAAAGGCAGGGGGAGGGGGGTCAAAATCCTTTTCAGAGCTGTTTTGACTTTTGAGGGAGGACTCACTGGGGACAGGCCCAGCAGCAACCACTAGGCAATTTGCTACCATGCAACCTGTATCATTCATACAGACCCAGCTATTTGCTCCTGTTCAACAGCAGCCATCTCTCTCATACAAGTTTGGCATACTGGTTACAGTTTCACAGTAAGATTTGGGAGACTCAGGTTTGAATCACTACTCTGCCATGGGAACTCATTGGGTGACTTTTGGGTGGTCAGACATTTTCAGCCTAATCTACTTTCCAGGATTGTTTAACCTCTATGGTAATTTCAATTTCACTGTATCTGAAGAAGTGTATGTGTGCATACAAAAACTCATGCCTTGAATAAAACTTTTTTTTTGAAGGTGCCACTGGACACAAACTTTGGATAAATTTCCAGACAATTTCCAAGCAAACAAAATGTTTACCAAACTTCAAAGCAATTGGGGGAGGGATGAATTCTCTAGCCATTGATACACCAATAGCTTCCCTGTGCATTTCTGCAGAAAAAAAACCCAACCCTTCCTGAGAGTTTCTTCTTTGAAGGCCATAGCTGGGATTCCCTATGTCCAATCTGCACATAATGTGGAAGGCATGTAGGGCATCAAGGGGAAGTCCCCTGTGAGTTTGAGGTCTCTACCTTGCACAGGGCCTATTTTGTATACTCTTGAACCTCTACAGGTCATTTCTCCAAAAAGCATTTTCCTAGGGGTTTGCATAACTTGGACCCTGTAAATCTTATCTTCACCAAACTTGGGAGGGCAAGTAGAAGGGAGTCAGACAGAGATCCCCTACATGCTTAAGGCCTCAGCATTTCACTTGGCAGCTAATAGTTCATGATGGTTTGTGGTTTACAAACCGGGCATTTTCCGGGTTCATGCCCATCACTAATGTCATACATAATTCTAAATAGGATATCCTTTTTTGTATAATATGAACATCCAATCAGAAATTAGAAAATAGTACGAGATTTAGCACCAGTAATTTTGTTCACTTACTTGTCTCTCTGAAGAGCCTTGCTAAGTATTTTTAGTTTCAGATCATTTATATCCACTTGCTCATCCTTTATTTAAAATGAAGACAAAAATCTTATTAAATACACTTGATATTTGAGAGGAAAAGTCTAATCTGCTACTAATACAACTAAATTTAATAGCTCATGTAAGCTGTAAACTACATGACCAAAAATAGGTAACAGTTTTCGGTTTTATTGGTATGTCCCAGAAGAAATTTGTGTGAAACGGAAGATGAAAAAGGAAGCAGCTAGCGATGAGGAGCCCTGATGGTTCAAGTTACTGAAAAATGCTAGTAAAGAAAAAAGAAAAAAATGTTATTCTACCATTGAGAAAATGACAATGTGGTAGCTACTTTAGAAAGTGATGATGGGCAGGAAGAAAGCCAAGTACAGAGCAAGAAAACACATAAGTTTCAAGAAAGGACATGGTGCCAAGTGCTATAGACAAAAGTTGTGCCAATTTTTGTGTCTGTGTCTGTGTGTGGGGAGAATGAAACAATCATGCAAAATTGTAAATTCAAAAAAGATTTAAATAAAGTCTTGCTTCAAAGACAATTGAAATGTTACGGAAAAAAGGGAACTTTAAGAAGAAATTAAATAGGGAAGAGTGTAGGTTAATTATGACTAATGACGTACAATACAAGAAAGTTATTTGGCAACTAACAGCATTAGTCTAGGGGAAAGCATGACCGTGCTACAGAGAAAGTCTATTAGTGAAATTATAGGGTTGTGCATGGTGACTTCCAAATCAGCTGTTCCAGGCCGGCGCAGCCAGCGCCACGGGGGGGGGGGGAGGGAAGGCATGCGCGCTGGTGCGTCAGTCAGCACACACATGTGCAGGCGCCGAATTGCACACCACCACTGGTGCCTCCCCCCCCCCATGCCACTGGCTCCTTTGGCCTGGAACGGCCGCTTTGGATGCTGAAGCGCACAACCCTAGTTCCAAGGTACGAGTTTCCCCCAAAAGTAAAACCTAGTGGTACTTTTTCATGCACTGCTAATATAAGCCCTCCCCTGAAAATAAGACCTACCTCTAATTGACCCTGCCTCAGTCAGCTCATGCCCACTCCCATCTACCCAGCCGGCCAGGGGCTCTCTGCTGGCATTGTGGCCGGTTTGCCCCTGGACACATGTGTCATTTTAACATGGCGATGCTATGGGGAACCGGTTCCCAGTGGAGGCACCATTTTCAAAAGACAGAAAAGTACATGGGGGGGGGGAGCCTTCTTCCTCCAAGGGCTCAGGCCCAGATTAGGGACGGGGAAGAGAGCAGCTGGAGCTTGGCTGCTAAGAGGAAGCTGGGCGAACTCTCCGACTCCTGTCTCAGGAGGGAGGGGGGCTTTCCCTTCCTGGAGAGGCCAGCGACAGTCCCCCGGACGGCATCCTGGTGCTGCAGAGCAGAACCCCCACTCCCACCCCCTGCGCGGATCTCGGGCAGAGGTGGACTGAGTCAGCCAGAGAGTCCACCCAGCTTCCTCTTAGTGCCCAACTCCAGCTGCTCTCTGCAGGCGTCCTTCCAGAGTTTTGAGCAAGGGGACACGGGCTCCCCTGCAAAGATCCACCATTTGCCCTACATGGCTTTATCATTAGGACCTCCCCCCGCCCCCAATCTGCACCTGAGCTCTTGGGGGGAAAGACAGCTCTGACAGAGTGTCTGCCCTGCTGCGGGCATGAGGGGGGCAGGGAGAAGCGCGCTGGGCTGGACACTGCGAAGAAGGAAGAAATATAAGATCTACCTGAAAATAAGCCCTAGTGCATGTGTTTTCTACCTAAATATAAGACACTTATTTTCGGGGAAAACATGGTAGTTCTGTAGTCTGCTGCCAGGAAGTGGGCAGGCAAGGGAGGTCCAAAGGACTATGGGGCTGAAAGCTATGAAGGGATAGGATTGCTAGGTACTAACATGCCTATGCTAGTCTACTAACATGACAAAGCTAGAAGCTGCTGATTCTACTTTCATTGCTGCAGTGTAATTTGACAATCCTCCTGGGGAATAAGAGTTGATATATGTGGAGAGGAGGGAAGGAACTTTGAATTGATTTGAATTTGTAGGCTGAGGATGTTCAGTGAAATTTTTACAGATTCTTTTAAGGAGCACCATCTGAACATTTTATATTCATGATTCTATGCAGTGTTATTTGAAAGCTATCCTAAAAATCAATGCATACAAGAACTTTAAAAATCATGTCACTGTTGGAACACTGATATCTTTTAACCTGAAAGGCTTGATCCACTATCTATAAAAAGACAGCCATATAAAAAGTCCATGCCAGCTGCCAAAAAAGACGAATGTAAAGTATCTTCTTGCATACAGAAAGTAAAATCTATTCTTCTGTAAAATGTTTCACTGACCTCTAATCATTCTCATACCTCATCAATATATTCAAGTAGATCAAGTGCCTTCTTGAAGTCGTATTCGTTAGCCCTCCTGTTCTCATTGCATATGTACAGCTAGAGCATAAAGAGTGAAGTACAAACAATCATTTCAAGTCTCCAGAGAAGTGAAACTGATCTTGTGAAGAACTCAGTGTGGGAAGTCCACCCTGTATTCCAACAAGTGATCTTTTCAGGGAAATATGCCTTGATTCAGCAGCAGGTATTTTTGTAGTAAGGGAGACAGAGTACAAGGTTTTAGAAATGCATTCCACCCATATTACAATGGAAAGACTGCACTGATGTAAGGTTGCTATATGATAGGCTTCAAATTTGTATACCATTTAAGGCTGCAGCATTCCCAGTCTGTTGTGCTAGGAACATAGTTCCACAAATAAATACTCCAATATAGAAATTAGCTTTATTTGCATAATGGTAGAGACCTAATAATAATCTACAATGTATCTAAACCAGATAAAGATCTAGCAAAGCTCCATACAACTTTTTCCATTTAACACTTGAATATATTTGTTTTCCAACTGAGACCCACAACATAAAATTGACTTCTATGCAATACACCTTTAGTTTAGATGGCAAACTAAAAATTACTATTTAGTCATTCTCACTATATTACCATTCACAGCTGCTAACTGAAAGACAAAGTAGAGACAAAATTCAAGGCAAAAAACTGTAGCAAAAACTGTCTGAATGTAGTGGTAAATCTAAATTTCTATCCATTCTCTTCTATGTCCCCTTGAGACTTTGTGATAAAGACTATTTCAAAGGAACATAACATCAAGTATGAAATGCAGGTGAGGAGAGACCAGTGTTCACACAGCTCAATCTTGGGCTTCAATACAAGGTACAATTTAGATTTGATATCAATAGTACTACTCAGTTTTGTAAGGCATGTCTGGGGTGACATGAGCATTCAGCTGCATTGGACTGTTACCCATCTTGCCTACTGAAATGCTTTTAAGAATGCCATTTCTGTAGGGAATAATCATTGCTTCAAGAAAGGCATATGGAATCAAGGGGAAAGAAAAGAGCAACATAAAACAGAAAATGTGACTAGTTTTAAAACACAAACACTGATCTTCAAAATATTTTAGATTAGCAATCTACCATTCTAGTCAAAAGGAAAAGAAAATTGAAAAAAAAAAAGAAATTGAAGAACCACAGTCAGTGTCTTCCAACCTCAATGCCAGCTCTCTTCAAACAAAGTGCAAACTTCAGCCCACTGTCAAAACAGTGCTGCATACCTCTATCAGCTGTGGAGCACTTAAGACAGGCATTTCATTAAGGTTTAATTCCCTCTCGGCCAACAGCTGTTCAGGTAGAGTCTCCTGGTGCAGCAGAAAGTGCTCTTGTTCAGCCGTTTCTTGTAAGACAAAGGATGATGTATATTTAATTACTGAATAAAAGGGAATTAAATAATGTTTTCCAAGGTTTTGTAAGTTTAATGTGTGTGTGTGTGTGTGTGTGTGTATGTTTCATGCTCCTTGGAGGCCTGTCAAATTTGGGTTTACTATCAACAGCTCAGAAAGATACTGGTACATTTCATTTCAAGCAAAGAAAATGTCTAGTCAGATTGTCTATACATAAAATAAGGGAGTTTTTAATAAATTAATCTAACTCAAGAATAGTCCCCAGTGAGTTATGGAGAAACACTAGAGGTTCAATGCAATATGCCATTACTTAACACCAAACAAACTCTTTCCTTTGTGCACATATAAGGGTCACTCCTTATTTTGTAGGAAATTGCCTTTTAACACTATCTGTTAATACTCAAAGTGGTTCCCCTCAAAACAAGAACTTATTTAAATTGCTACCATTTTTTTAAATGGTAGGAAATGAAGACAACAAAGTGTGATAAAATACATTTCATCTTCTATGAAACATTTAAGAGACTCTGCAAGGAAGGATAGCCAGTATTTGCTATTAAGACCCTGAACAACACAGCATAGAATCCCGGTTGGCAACTACCCTTCCAGACTACTTTATAACACAAACCTTGCCATCGGTGTCCATATTCCCCACTACTAGTTGACAATTATAATGCTGTTAAGATGCTAGATGTAACTACAAAAGGGATTGCCACCATATATGCAAAAAAAATCCTTTAAAAATTACCTTCAATTTTTTCATTTAGTATCACATCTGAAATGTCAGATGCCAACACAGCGAGTTTACTCAAGCCAAGCAGAGTTTTCTTCCTTGCAAAGTACCGAGTTTCTGTATTTGCTAATTTCTGCAGTGTTCGATGAGCCTAACATTGGAAAATGAACTGAAACACTGAAATTATATGGTAGATAGAGCAAAAATGCAACAATAAAGAGATCTAAATAAAGGGTTTAAAATTCTTACTATATTACTATAATAAAACATGTTTTATTTACATTTGGATTTGTTGACCGCCACCCTTGAACCAAGCCAGCTCATTACGGTTTACACAAAACCCCCATAAAACAGAATACAGTAACACGTGGCCTATTACCTCTCGCCTCACCAGTATACAACTGCCCACCAACCTCGGCAGAGGCCTCCCAAGGCAAATGCCTGGTGGATGAGCTCCCTTTTGCAGGCCCTGCGAAATTGTGGGAGTTTGGACAGGGCCCTGATCTCTTCAGGGAGCTCATTCCACCAGGTGGGGGCCAGGATAGAAAAACCTCTGGCCCTCGTTGAGGACTGACGTGTTTGTTTGGGGCCAGGGATCACCAGCCAGTTGGTGGCGGCGGAGTGTAATGCTCTTTTGGGGATATAGGTGGAGAGATGGTCTCTCAGGTACACTGGGCCCAGACTGCATATGGCCTTGAAGGTGAGAACCAAAACCTTAAGCCAGCTGAGCTGTTGAAGTATAGGCCAGATATGGGATCTCCATGGTGTATTGGTGAGAATCCTGGCCGCAAAGTTCTGAACCGATTGCAGTTTCCAGGTCAAGGATAAGAGTAGGCCTGCATAGAGCAAGTTGCGGAAGTCCAGTCTAGAGGAGACCGTCGCATGGATCACTGTGACTAGGTGTTCTGGTGCCAAGTAGGGTACTAGTAGCTTGGCTTGGCATAGATGGTAGAAAGCCTGCTGTGCTACTCTCATGGCCTCCATGGAGAGGGAAGCATCTAGGATCACACCCAAGTTTCTGGCAGAGTGGGCTACTGCTAGATGCACTCCATCCAGATTGGGTAAGTGCACTTCCTCACTTGGATCTTTCCTAACCAGCCACAGGACCTCTGTCTTTGAAGGGTTGATCTTCAGACAACTCTGCTTGAGCCACATCTTTACTGCTTCCAGGCATCTGGCTAAGGTTTCTGGGGGGAAAGCAGGGTGGTCATCCATCAGGAGGAAGAGCTGGGTGTCATCTGCATATTGGTGGCAACCCAGTCCAAACCTCCGCACCAGCTGAGCAAGAGGGCTCATGAAGATGTTAAATAAAACAGGAGAGAGGACTGTTGCGTGTGGGATTCAACATGTGAGCTGATGACGGTTGGATACTCTCCTATTTCAACCCTTTGTCACGACCCCGGAGGAAAGAGATCAGCCATTTGAGAGCTGTTCCCCATATCCCGGTGTCGGCAAGGCAGTGACCTAGGAGCTTGTGATCTACAGTGTCAAACACTGCTGACAGATCTAACAGTATAAGCAGCACTGACTAGTCAGTCTAGCTGGTCATCCATCAGGGCGACTAGTGCCGCTTCCACACCATGGTCAAGGGCTGAAGTTTCCTCCAGGAATGCGGATATTTGGTCTGCAGCAGCCTTTTCAACTAATTTCCCCACTAATGCTAGACGCGAGCCGGGGCGGTAGTTGTCAGGTGATTTTGTGAACTTAGGCAGATTGCAAGTGGGTGAGGAGGTGTCTTTCACGGCCCTTCCTTGCATACCCAGGGAATTGCTGATTGCCACTGTGGGATGGTTGGTGAATTTCCTCCAGACCAAGCTGGATTCTGGAGATTTTTGGTGGTGGGGATCACTTGAGCATAAAATTGGGGTCACTGTGGGTAAGCAGGTATTTCTGAGTTCCTGCATTGAACAGGGGATTGGACTAGATGACCCTGGAAGTCCCCTCCAACTCTATGATTCTAAAAAGTGGATAAACATTTAATAAATAATAAATGGGAGACAGCAACTCCTGTTTAACCCAATCTTCACACATCTTCCTCGCTTTTCCCCACCTACAAGCAGCTATTTCTAATTCTAGAAAGTTGATTGCTGGATCACAGGACCTGGACAGAGAAACACATACCCCTTTGTTAATAATGGGGTGAACTGCCATGCCTTTTCTTGTCAGCAGAGCTCTGCAAATTGTAGAGGCAGCTCTATTTAAACTTTCAAAAAAGAGAGAGGAGGGGGGAGGGAAAGGGAGAGAGGCAGGAAAGGCAATCCTGCTGCCTCTCCTTCTGCTTCCCCATACCGCCCACTGACTTACAAGGCTGTCACTTGCAACTCTGGAATTCAACTTTCTCAGGGTCAGAGACAGCTGCTGGGGGAATGGGGGAGAAAGAAAGATCCCAATGCTTTCTGCTGATGGACTGCTTTTCCACATTGTAAAGGATCAATGGGAAGAGGGATTCTGATAAAATTTCTGTTGGCTCTTGACGATTTAGAAAATAAAATAGAAGTATATTTACTAAATTTTATTCCTTTCTTAAATTTATGGATATTTTCTAGTTAAACACATCTAGCATGTAATTAAGAAGTTGGTAATAACAAATTAAATTTCATGTTTTCTGTATCTATGTTTTCTGTATCAATTTCCAGTCCTGAATAAAGGATACTGATAGATTCTCAGAAGAGGGTACAGAATACCCAGTCTCAGTCCTGTATTCACATGCAGCTAATGCATTCATGTACAGTGTTCCATGAATGTCTGAGCTATTTTTACAGATCAATGATTCTTAACAGTGATCATCCAACCCCCAAGGGAGTGAGCTAAAAGTCTTGGGAGATACTCAGAATTCTGGGGGCACTTGGGATTTCTGGAAAACTCTTTCCCCCATTTGCAATGGTTTCTGATACCAAGCATAGCTGTTTCATCCTGCTCAACCCAGAGCTAAGCTTTCTCCTGCAGGTTTTTAAAAAAAGGGGCCACAATAAACTAGAATTAAGTATGACATTAAAAAGCTGGCTGATGACCATCAGGCACAAGAGCGTGCCTGAGAACTGCATACCATACACATATATCATAAAGGTGATTTGTGTGGAATTCTGTTTATATATATACTTTATGATGACTGACAAATGGTTTGAAAAACCACAGCTGTTTGTTTTTCACTGTAGACTTTGTGAGAGAAAGAAGTTGTACAGATGACATCCCAGAGGATCTCTACCAAAGGAAGAACTGTTATTTGTCATAGCTATAATTAGGAAAACATACCTTTTCCATATCATGGCTGTTGATGTCATGTAGCCAACTGAGATGCTCATGAGCCTGTAAGAAGGTGGCCAGTTGGCCTTGCTGAGCAATGGGCTGCGATAGCAGCTTTCCTCGTTTTCCCTTCTCCAAATACCAACGGAAGAGGAAATCTGAAAAATTCTAAACATTACAATTACATAAGCACTTGTTTCACCGAACACAGTCAAACTACAAAACTGACTGGCACTAAAAATAACAGTTCTAAAGAGGAACCCCATAAAGCCATCGGACAACTTTCAATATTAGGGCTATTGTGGAGACCTTCCTAAAAGTGCTCCCATCTACTTCAAAATCCAACCAACTAATCTTCATCTGAGGAATGATATCCTTACACACTGTCCCCCTCATCTTTTGGAGAAGTAAGTGGTTTCAGGCAAAGCAGGCTTTTAAAATGTATTTTCATGAAATTATATATTAAGAAATTTTAAAGTTTAAGATTCTTATAATTTAAATTTTGTAAAATTTTAAATTGTGTGTTTTATATGTTGTCACCTGTCCTGAGCCTTTGTGAAAAGGCAGGCTAGAAATATAATCATTAATTGTTTGATTCATTGATTGATAAATAAACAAACAAACAAATAAATAAAAGTAATTATGGAATCCTTCTGCCAGCAGAAGTTGCAAAAATTCACAGGGACTAAGCCCTTTTTATCCTTCTCCAACATTTTCCATCAACAACTAAAAGGAAGTGCAGCTAAACATGACACAAGGCATGAATGAATGGGCCAATTCCACTTCTTACACTTCACTTCTGGTCACTGATAATCTTCAAAGCTAACTGAAAGAAAATAGAACAAACACCATGCAGAGTAGTCAAGGCTGTTTGTTTTGTAAAATGGAATTATTCACAATAATAAAAGTGGACATTGATCCCAAAGCACAGCATCCCTACAGCTTCCACAACTTATAATTGCTTAGAGACACAAGACAGTCCCTCCCCCATTCATCCCTTTCTCTTCCTATGGCAGAATAGTTTCTGTAGCATACAACTCACACCTGTTCTTCAGCTGGCAACATAAGGCTATTTACTAGAAATGTTATGCGCAATCCAAAGAAACTTATAACAGCCTATTGCTTTCAGAGCAAGTATCTATAGTGGCTAGAGCACTTGACTTTGACTAGGGAGACTAAAGAAGAAATCTTCTTGGGGGCCTTTGAGCCATTCATCATTCTTCAGTCTCATCCGCTTTACAGGCTTGCTGTGAAGTTACAATGGGAGTGGGGGGCACAACTATGTATACAGCTCTGAACTCCTTGGAAGAAGAGTGGGGTACGAATGAGACAGAGTACCTGATCAGCAAATTGGGTTAAGTATCGTTGTAGTCTGGTCTGGTTATCAGTCTGCTCACATATTTGTATCAAAATATCAAAATCACAATATTTTTCTGCCAGAAACGCAGCTAACTGGTGCTGCCCTATGGAAACTGCAAACAAACAAAGAAACAAAAAGCAAATATTTAGAATCAAGCACATTCGTCTTGGTGATGCCCCTCAGCATTGTTGTTAGTTGCAGTCTTGTCCATCGTGACCCCATGGACTTGTCAAAGTCAAATCAAAGCCTTCCTGTCCTCTACAATTCCCCAGAGTCCATTTAAACTTGCACCTACTGCTTCAGTGACTCCATCCAGCCACCTCATTCTCTGTCGTCCCCTTCTTCTTTTGCCCTCAATCGCTCCCAGCATTAGGCTCTTCTCCAGGGAGTCCTTCCTTCTCATGAGGTGGCCAAAGTATTTGAGTTTCATATTCAGGATCTGGCCTTCTAAGGAGCAGTCAGGGCTGATCTCCTCTAGGACTGACCGGTTTGTTCACCTTGCAGTCCAAGGGACTCGCAAGAGTCTTCTCCAGCACCAGAATTCAAAAGCCTCAATTCTTTGACGCCTGGCCTTCCTTATGGTCCAACTATCACAGCCATACATTGCAACTGGGAAGACCATAGCCTTGACTAAACGCACTTTTGTTACCCCTCAGTACAGACAATAAACATCCACATCATGACAAAACTAACATGAAAGTTTATTAAAAATGTATATAGATCATTGATATTTAATTTACTCTCCAAATATCAAATGTGTGCACAAACGTAACAGTTTAGCTCTGAATACCATACGTTTGAACCAGTTCATCAGGATGCAGTGACTAGTTACACATCTTTGGCAAAGCCTCAGAAGATTTTATCTTAGCAGATCCTTCTTGTTTAATTCAGAATAGGCGGCCTATATTGGCTGCCACAGTAAAGAGTAACACTTATTTGCAATTTGTCACCAGTTAAACAGACAGATTTATTGCCGCTCACATCACATTTGTTATGCCCCAGCCATTATGGGTAGCATGATATCCCCCATATCACATCAATATGCTATGAGACCAGCACTATAGAGCCAAAGAAAGGAAATAAGCACTAAAGAATTTTTAAAGGTTTACAAACTGGCAAGCCAGATCATTACTAGAGAAAGTCTTGTGGGCATCTGACATTTTATTTAACAAGGACACTTGACTATTCCCATGATTTAGTTTCAGTTGTGGGTGTTGAGGAGAGGGAGAAATGCCACTGCTTCTGTGGAGATCACTTCTCAATGTTCACCAAATAGTTAGGGTATGTACTTACTTTCCCTTTCAGGTTCAACTATAGCACAACTATAGCTCTAATGAATAGGTGCCTCTGTTATTTAGTTTTATACTTAATCCTGAACCTCACACCCAGATAGTGGAGCAAACAAATCTATATCATGGGACCAATTACAGACAAGGGATTTTTCTATAAACCTGGGGAAAATCCCAAATTTGTAGAAAACATTTTTAAAAAGAAAGCAAAGAAGCGATATGTGTACTTGTGCAGATCTTACCACTCAAACAAACAAACAATGCTGACCAAGACCTCATGGTCAGCAATGCTTTACAGATGAGCATTTGGGGAAAAATAGGATGACCGAGAGGAGAGGGAGAAAGCAACAGCCAGTGGGGGACACATGGACTGTGGGGATGGGATGGCTGAGGCAAGGCAGCAGTGATAGAGGGGGGAGCAGTGGCAGAATAGGTAAAGGTGAATGCAGCACTGCTGAGAGAAAGTAGGGAAAAGCAGAAGAGACAAGGCAAGTCTTCTACTTCAAATCTTCTACTCCGAACCATGGCAAGGGGTCTTCCACTCAAAAAATTCCCTGGTCACAACCAACTGGTTGATGGTGGCAAAAGGCATGCAACTGAAAGTAAGATTTGTGCATTCAGCTTCAATTCCACCATCAGCTGGTCGGGGGGGTAGGGGTGGGGTAGTGGAAGAAAGCACACAATACACTTTCAGGTGTAATCCCCACTCCCCTCCACAGAGAACAAGAGAGAGGAAGAAGTGAGTACTAGCAGGGGGATGGAATTTCTCCTCCCTCCCTCATAAGTCCTCACAAGTTCCAACTTGCGCAGTTATATTCTTGTGCACTCAGAATCACAATATATGTGATCACAACAAATATTTGAGTCCTGGGTCAAGAGGCTTTTTCTGACACAGAAAAACTGTTCTGAGAGAAGTTCAGATCCCATATAAGCACAAATGAGCAAGAGCTATTCATTTTCTCATTTTAAAATCCAGTGCAGGACGTGAAGATTATGTAAGCGCTTCCTATATGCCTGTCTGCAAGACACTCAATTCCACCAGGTGCTCCCAGTGACCATGTGGCTAGGTAAACATCTGCAGGAAGGTGCTTCATGTCTACAAATGTACTGGCTCCTCCTTACCAACAAAGGATGCTTCTGACAGCATTGAGGAACCAATGCAAATGCATTTAAGTGCATACAAGGGCTCCCTGCACTGCAGAGGTTCAGCTGAACACAGAGACATATGAAGATAGCTGAAGTCTTCCATCTACAATAGGTTACACAATTTAGAGCTAATTCCACCAAAATCCTTTTGATATACAAAATCCTGTGCTGGGATGCAAAATGCACAAAGGAGGTAAAGCAGTTTCACACATGAATAAGCTCTCAGTTACTGTTAAAATTAATCCTTGTCACAGAAGGATGATACCCTGAAAACCAGAATTCAGAGGAGTACAAAATGACATGGATTACTCTTTTTAGAAGCTATCAAAAAAAAATCTTCTGTACTTCTTCAGCTCCTTCTTAAAAGTACTAATCTGGAAAAAAAATTTAGGGTTTGGGTGCAGGAATATTTTTAAAAAGAAGTCAGAGGATGCTTAAACAAAAACTTTAAAGAGATAATTTATCAAAGTGAGATTCTGTATTTTCTAATCACTTTGCAAGCTGTTTTCCACATGGCAACAATCTTAAGGGCAAAAACATTTCTTGTGAAAAATTACTGGGTGGGTTAGGTGTGAATTTCATCCTCTTACTACTGCAGCTTACAACCTGATGCTACCAACCTAAAGAAAGCTGTGCCATGAAGAATGTTCCTGGGGGGTGGGGCTGTTTCTATTTCATTTTGGGGGGTTGCCTTGCAAGCCATTGGGAAGGACTGTAAGCAGCTTATAACATAGTATATGCCCTCTAAATAACAGTAGCAGCACTTACGCAGTGGCAATAGCAGTTCCGACCTTTTCTGTATATACTCCGTTTCCAGACTGCTGTACCGTTCCTGACAGTCAGGACTGTCCACGGACTGAAGCTGGGAAACATAGCCATCCAGAAACCCATCTAGTAGTGCCACCAGCTGTTCTATCACAGTGCAACGAAGGTTACTGCTGACTTGAGGATAGACGACTTTCAGAATAACTTCGTGCTGACGTATTATTGTGGACCGCACAGCAACAGATGCTTGACCGAAAGGGGGGGGAAAAACACAGTATCTTAAAACCTTCATAGTTTCTGTACTAATGAATATGGATATATGATAATGATGGGAAATTAAAGGCAAAAATGTAATATGCAGAAGTAAGCCTGTTAACTACATCCAGAGTGAAGAGGAAGAGGAGGAAGAACTTGTTGTTTAGTATCTGAAGGTGTCTCAAAGCATCTTACGATCGCCTTCTCTACCTCTCCCCACAACAGACACCCTGTAAGGCAGGTGAGGCTGTGAGCTCTAACAGAACTGTGACTGGCCCCAAGGTCACCCAGCTGGCTACATGTGGGAGGAGTAGGCAATATACCAACTGCAAGGAGAAATTCAGAAGCTTCTCCATTTGCTGGCAATAACCTATGATATACATTATTCTAGCTGCACATTATTTTCAGGGAACTATGGATGTCAGCCACCTACATGCAGGATGTTTTTGCTAAATTGTTAGCCCCGGACTGAATTAACCTGTTTATACATAGCATGAGATCTGGTACCAGGTCAGTGCAGAACTCCACCTATCCTCTCCTGCCTCTCAACACAGGAAAAATGTAATTTAAGAGTGGCTAAAAGGCCACACATATTTATAGTGCAGACTGTCATGCCAATTCTTATTATAAACTAGAACATTATAAGATCAGCTAGCCCAGGTGTTCAGAGTGAACATGTAAGAAACACAAGGCAGAAATCCAAAGGTAATTTTCCAGAAACAAAAAGATAATTGTTATAGAATGCTTTGCCTCCCATGCTAGTTCTCTGGGTATCGTGCCCCGCTCCCCCCCCTCCCCGGATCATTTGAGGGATGTTCACTGGGTAAGGGTAAGAGGCACAAACAGGTTCCTTTTTCACTTGTAGAACTGCTTTAGGTTGGTTGAATGTTAACTTTTGGATCCAGCATTAACAGTTTAACAGTAAAATTTTAGCTTCCTGCCTTAGGAATCACAGCATTTAAAATAACAACACAGAACTGAAGTAGGAACAACATTATGCAGCAGATAAAGTAATTCGGGGTGTGTTAATATTATAGCACAGAAACATTGTAGCAAAGTAACAGTTTCATTTTTTTACCTGTCCATGGAACATGCTCTGGTTCTCTTTCTCGGGGCTCTCTTATTTTATATAAAGAGGCTTTAGACTGGCGTTCATTGACAGCAGCTTGCAGCATATCCTAGAAATTATTGACAAAGGAAAAGGAGTAGTGCCTTACCAACTGGAGACCAAAGTACCGTATTTGCAGGCGTATAAGACTGGGCGTATAAGACGACCCCCCAACATTTCCACTCGAAATATAGTTTGTCACCATTGTACGGCCACAGTGTGACCGCAGCGCCTCTGGCCTGCCCCTGCATCTCCCTGTGACCGGCACTAGTGCGCAAGTGCGAGCTCTGTGTAGACAAGGGACGGGGCGGAGCGCCGCTGCTTCCCGCAGATCAGAACGGGCCAGTCACGCCAAAAAGGCTGGGACCCCTGTCTCGCTGCTGATGCTCGCCGCAGCCACAGTGATGACCCGCCGTGGCCGCGCTGGATACCACGCGATACTGGATGGTATGTAGAATGAGGTGGGCGGGCATCGGGAGGACACTATGGGCAGCTATATCTATCCCAACTGAAGTACACCCGGCATATAGGATGACCCCCCCACTTGGAGGCATGTTTTTCAGGGGGGAAAAGTAGTCTTATACGCCCGGAAATACTGTAATTTACTTTTCAGCATTTGTTATTTTTAATGTTCTATTGATTTATTCAAGGTCTAACTCTGAACATTTGACATCACTTTGCTGAATGGCCAAGGGCAGCCCTGGCCTGTCCTAGTACATTACAATAATCTGCAATGGAAGTTCCCAAGGCATGGATGACATAGCCATGTTTCTTTGACAGTTGTGTTTCCTAAATTAAGATTTTAAGCCAAGTCCCATCTTCTTTCATTCAGTCTGATATTAAGATAAACATTTACTGATTGCTTCAAGTGGGTAGCTGTGTCTGAGAAAGTGTGCGTGCATACAAAAGTTCATACCTTGAAGAAAACTTGATTGGTCTTAAAGATGCCACTGGACTCACAAATTTATTTAATCATTATTACTGTCATTTTTCTTACAAGAACGTAAGAACACAATGATCCATCTCGTTCAGCATAGTGTTTCACGCAGTGATCAAGCAGTCACCCTGGAGTACCAATGAACAGGGCAAAAAGGCCAAAGCCTTCTCCCAGTATTGTCTCCTAGAAGTACTATTCAGTTGACAGGAAAATATCTTTACAAATGAACATTTCCCCCATCCTTCCTCCTTTTTATGCTGGGGTCCTGTTTCTTGCTAAGCACTAAATTAGGGCACCATCAAAAATAAAAAAATGTAAGCAAAATGTTGAGCTCTCATACTGAAATGTAAAGACCAAAAAAAGTATTTCAAGACAGGAATCATGCCCACAGTTTACCAGGTTAGTGGACTAACTTTTTGCAATACTTTTGCCATTTTATACCTTTATAATATTGTTTACATTAATAACCATTTCAGTATAATCAACTGAATCAGTAGGAGTTTCCTTCAAGAATTGTTCCTCTTCCTTTAGTAAGCATTCAAAAATAGTATCTATCTGTGACACCTGAAAAAGAAAGCCAGAGGAACACTGTTAATTAATATATTTTATGAGTGTTTCATGCAGAACAGTTTTAGTTAGCAAATCAAAACTCGACAGAGATTTTTGCCACTTGATTTTTTTTATCAAGCTTTCCTCTCCAATATAATCCTAATAAACTGGTAGGAGCTTTCCAAGACGGTTTCCACACTGAGAACTTTGCTTTCCCAACTCCTGTGCAGGAGCACATGTCCAAGGCAGAAGAGGTGCACCATGTGGGAACAGGAAGAGGCAGGGCAAACTGCCCTGGCTCAAACTCCAGCCTGCAGCCCAGCGCAAAGCCTCTAATGCAGAAACGGTCCGAGTGGGAAAACATGTCAGTTATCTTTAGACCCATGTGAAGTATGGAGGTTCACATAATGAAGATGTGCTAAGATATTATTCATAGTTCAGTTCATAAGAACATAAGAAGATTACGTCAATGGTTCATCCAGTCCAACACTCTGTATCACTCAGTGGCCAAAACACAGGTGCCATCAGGAGGTCCATCAGTGGGGTCAGAACCTCAGAGACCCTCCCACCGTAACCTTCTAAGCACCAAAAAAACAAACAAAAACAAAACAAAAAACAAAAAACAGAGCATCACTGCCCCACAATAGTTCACATAGCTTCAGTTCTGTTTTCAGGTTTCTGATTGGTTTCAAATTCTACAATCTAAACCCTACTGCTTTGTTTATTGGTAGTTCCATCCTTTTGATTGTATTGACTTACTCTGTGTAATTTGCTCTGGGTCCCAGTGAGAAAGGCAGATTATAAATACTGTAAATAAATAAACCTAACTATTAACCTGTATTTTTAGCTTATAAATGGTATTTTTAACTTACCTCTCTGAAGAATACATCTGCAGGAGTTAAGCTAGGTGGTATGTCACTTTGTCTTTGGTTCAAAGCAATTTGTATTGCAGCGTTGACTACATCTGGCAGTCTGGAGTGATAGTTTTTGAGAACAATGGCTGCAGATAACTTTTCTGCATGTTCACAAAGCAACAACCGAGTTGCCATTGGCAGGCCTCTTACCGGAAAACTACGCAAACGCGCAAACAAGCCAACCTTGAAAAAAGAAAACTGTATGTGTGTTTTTGCACTGCACTTTTTTGCACTTATACTAAAGAACAGGAGCAGGCAGAAAGTCATTCTGCTTTCTTTTTCATGCAAAGGAGGTACATGTGTACACATATGGAATCCCTGCTCTGGATGGGAAAGTGGTGTACTCTCAACATTTCCCCCTGCATCAAAACGGCTATTTGACTCTTCCAGGGAAACCATACAGGTAACTGTAGGGCAAGTTAAATTTTGTGCTATTGGTCTGCTATAGAAATACACAAGAAGAAAGATTTCCTCACCCAGGCATTGCAAACCTGCTCAGAAATGATATAATTTTTATTCATCGCCATGTTGGGAGTGTCTCTACCCACCAAGCCATTTTGTAATGGATAGCACCAAAAGCTGTGGGAAAAAAATTAAACAGTTCCCAGAAACATAGTTTGCCCTTTTCTGCTCCAGAACATGAAGCTACCTACCTGACGAAGAAATTCAATGAACAAAGAATGTGCTTTTGTCTTGTTTTCCAGCTGACGAAGAAGAATGAGGGATGAATGAGTAAAAGTAGCAGCTTCTGCACAAAAACGGGGGGGGGGGGATTTAAATTTCAGTCCAAATTTAATGCTTTTCTGAATGTAGTCCTTTTAAACATTTTCAATTAGATTAACTATGTACTAGCATATACACTTTATTTTATTTTATTATTATTATTATTGTATTTATACCCCGCCTCCCCCCGAAGGCTCGAGGCGGCTTACATAACCCCGTCCCCTAAACCATAAAATAACAATAAGATCCAATAAATTTACAATAGTGGCAACAACGATGGCGTAATCTACTCATTTGGTCTTTGCATCCTCAACTACGGAGGGGGGTGACACTCTCTACCGCCAGTTTGTGGGGGGGGGGGGCTGATCTTCTTTCCGCCCGGCCTCAGCTATAAGCCTGGCGGAAGAGCTCCATCTTACAGGCCCTGCAGAATGCTTGTAATTCCCACAGGGACCTCAGTTCTTCCGGGAGCTCATTCCACCAGGTTGGGGCCAGGACCGAGAAGGCCCTGGCCCTGGTTGAGGCCAGGCGGGCTTCCTTGGGGCTAGGAACAACCAATAGGTTAGCCCCTGCAGAGCGTAAAGCCCTGCGGGGGATATAGGGCGAAAGGTGGTCCCTCATATATGCTGGGCCTAAACCACGGATGGCCTTGAAGGTCAAAACCAAAACCTTGAACCTGATCCGGAAGGCGACCGGTAACCAATGCAGCTGCCTCAGAACTGGCTGGATGTGAGCCCTCCACGGTGTAGCTGTGAGGACTCTAGCAGCCGCATTTTGGACGAGTTGCAGTTTCCGGATCAAGCCCAGAGGCAGGCCAGTGTAGAGCGAGTTACAGAAATCTAGTCTGGAGGTGACCGTCGCATGGATCACTGTGGCCAGGTGTTCGGAGGACAGATAGGGCGCTAGTAGCCAAGCCTGGCGAAGATAAAAAAATGCCCGGCTAGCTACCTGTTTAACCTTTGCCTCGAGTGTTAGTGAGGCATCAATGGTCACCCCTAAATTCCTGGCCTGAGACGCGATATTAAGTTGCGTCCCGGCCACTTCTTTTGAACTTACAATATATTTCACCAGGCTATTCTAAAAGCAGTTGAGAGATCACATGCCTGAATACTTGGAAATCTGTTTTATAAGATAACTAGGAGCCAAGCCCGTTGCATTCAGGAATACAACGGGCACTAGATTAGGGGGGTGGAGTGTAAGAATTCTGTGGGCAGCCTCCCCCTTCCCCCTAGGACCTGGAAAGGCTGCAGGCAGCTGTTATAGAACGCACTAGAAGGGGCAGCTCTCATGTGGCTGGGATCTGTAGCCTCCAAGCTTCAGAAGAAAGTGGAAGGAAGAGGGGGTGGTCAGGGGTGGGGGTCGGAAGGCAACTGGCTGGCTGCTGAACAGATAGGCAAGCTGGTTGGAGGAGGGGGCAATCAGGGGTGGGACAGATGTCCTGAGTGGGTGTTAAGCGCTGAGTGGCACTTAAGCCATAACACGCGCTCCTTGTCCAAGGCCTTACCAGAAGTATATAGTTGAACAGATGGAAGCACACAGTCCCCAAACTGTAACCTGAAGTGCAACAATCCCAGAAGTTACAGTAACATGACATATCTGAATGTGTATAGTTTAATGTGCTAAAAATACAATGGCATTTGTTTAAGAACAGACCCACATACCTTTTTCTTTTTAAACTGTAGAGATATTACAATGCTTATATTTCTTTATTTTCTATTGTCTGAAACTTCCATTTTAGTTCTTACCTGGTACAGATTCAGCCCATCGTGGGTCAGATGAAGGATAATCATCTATTAAGTTCACACTGATCTGGGTCACAGCTCTATCCAGTTCAGCATCAGGATCTGCATCTGAGGGAAAGAGCTCACTAATGATGGCCTGGGCATTGTCCAAATCATTCCTGCAGTGAAGAAACAGACACAATGAATTTGCTTTTATCAGGACACAGTGTCTTTGTCGGGCTGTATAATATAATTTTTTGTTATCCTATTTTTAAAATGTAGTTATTGCAGCGCTGCAATCAATACTTCTAAAGTTTTCAGTATCACTCCGGGCACCATTCCTCTGCAGAGGTGCAATCTTCCCACAGTGCCAAAGATGAATTAGCACGACACCATGTGATTAGTCACTTCCCCTTTCATCACTTCTACCAGCTCGCACCTAAGTGGGGGAGGGGGGGGGCTGCTTTCCCAATCTGAGTCCTTCTACCAACTCATTGAGCTCCTGTCCTGGCCACTGTACCCTTCCTGCAGGTTAAGCTGAGGGGGGGGGGGACCAAGTTGTCTGAGTCACGTGGACAAAGTGCCTTCTGACTCCCCACTGGGCCAGGAATGCTACCTTCCAAGTATCCAGGAGACGAGGTACTCTATAACTCTATAAATATAATATAGCAGGTTTCCCAACAAAACACAAATGGAAATTTTTTAAAAGGCAAAGCAAATAACTTGATTAAAATTATTTCAACACTGCTGATATTGTACTATCTAGAATGACAGTTTTGTACCTGCAATATTGTAAGAAAGTTGTTTTCAACAATTTAGACTTATCTTCTTGTGATATAATATCCATTCCAGAAGTAACATCAAATTCTGGAGCCTAAAGTATAAGAACAGAGAACAAAAGAATCAGTCCTTCAGGAGGAATAATATTTCCCCAATAAACAACTTGATGTGATCAAAAATTCAAAACTGCCATATTATTACTCAATAAAAGGCACCACAGGAAACACATATTTACCCCAAATGAATTCTGTCAAGACAATACTTTCCCTGCCAGTTATATAAGTGTTCCATATAATTATTACCTCATAATTTGATTCTGCTACAGATGAAGTAAGAGAATCTTCAAGGTCTTCAGGAAGCAATGAAATATTTTCCCTTGAATATATAGCTATAAGTCCGCTTTTTCTGGTGAAAAAAACAGGAAGTCCAGCACAGGAACCGGCTCCCAAAATTCTATCTCCTACGTTTTAAAAAAAGCATGTTGTATTGTGAAAATAAATTCAAGGTTGTTATTTATTACACCACAAAGACTTTAAGGGCTATGAAAAGAGTCCTTAAAAGGAACAAGACACTTTATAATTTCTCGCATTTTCAATCACTCCACTGCTATGCAAGACAATTTGTTTTCTTGTTGAGTTTACCTAGCCTGCAGAAGTCGCAACATAAGTGTGATTTCACTCCTGGAATGCATCAGCACTCAAATGCATACTGTGCATTCAAGTAACTTTCTACTACTATGCCTTACTATTCAAACCTAATGCCTAATCAAGAATCTTATGTAACAGAGCCTACATCTAGTATCTGAAAGGGTGACTTCCAAAAACCTCTGTCCTACTTCTGTTTTTAGTTCTTACTGCCTGCATTTTAGTCATTTTTTCAGAGCCAAAGTTGGAAGGAAATCAGAGATAGCCTTGTGTGCAGCACAGGACTTTAATGCTTGTCGCAAACAAAGTATTGTTTAAAAATACTGTACTGCATTCTAAAAGTTCTCTCCTCCTTCTCCAGTTTTAGAGCCTGTAGGCTCATCAGAGTGCAGGAAATTTCCATTCACAGGAGCATCGGCATTTTGGATACATGAACTTCACAAACACTATGCTCCTACTGCAAGTGGAACTTATTCTAACCAATACATAATGTATGAATTCCTTTTAAATCAGTAGCTTTTTTTTAGAGCATGAGGGGGAATGTTGATGATATGTGTGATTATTCACAAAGCTGGTTTTATCTCTGTCATGCTGACTCAAACTGCCCCACTTCAAATTTAATCCCTGCTACCAGGGATCAGTAGTTTTAATCTGTTAAATGTTCAGGTTATTTATGCATCTGACGTTGAAGAAACATGACAAAACAAATAGGAGGGGGAGGAGCCAAAGCTCCATAAACACAACAGAGCTCTCTGATAATGCCCCCTTTACACATCAAATAAAAAACTGAATTATCCAAGATTAATTAAAATGTAATACAGAATCATGGAATAGCATTAGTATCAAAGCATATTAGGAAATTTATATTGGATTTTTATACTGCCGATACAACTACAAGAGGTTATACAGTTCCATCTTGTTTGGAGTAAATATATACTGTATTTGCCGGCATATAAGACGACCGGGCGTATAAGACGATCCCCCAACATTTCCACTTAAAATATAGAGTTTGTTACATTACATTACAGTACCTGTCATTGTCACCATTGTACAGCCACAGCGCAACCGCAGCGCCTCCGGCCTGCCCCTGCATTTCCCTGTGACCGGCACTAGTGCACAAGTGCGCATGTGCAAGCTCTGCATAGACAAGGGGTGGGCCGGAGCGCCGCTGCTTCCCGTCGAGCAGAACGGGCTGGTCATGCCGAAAAGGCTGGCACACCTGTCTGGCTGCTGATGCTCACTGCAGCCTTGCTGATGAACCGCTGCGGCCATGCTGGATACCGCGTGATATTGGATGGTATGTAGAATGAGGTGGGCGGGCATTGGCAGGCCATTATGGGCAGCTATGTCTATCCCAACTGAAGTGCACCCGGCGTATAGGACCACCCCCCAACTTGGAGGGATGTTTTTCAGGGGGGAAAAGTAGTCTTATACGCCAGCAAATACTGTATATACTAGCCTGAAAGCCTGTTACATCAAGGAATGCAAGGGGCGCTGGCAGTGGCCCCTCCCCAAGGGTGCCGCCAACTGCCCTACCTGTGTGCATTTGCTGGCGGTTGGGTCCAAGTCCTCGCAGCCAGCCGGCCAACCGGCCTGCTGAGTAAGCTGGCGGCTGGGTCGAGCGGTGGGCTGGCCAGGGTGCCACAGGAGCACCCTCCTGGGCTGCCAGGGAGCATGTGGCTGCGAGGCTGCGTGTATGCCTCGCAGCCAGCTTCTGGGGGTGGGTGCTCCAGGGACCAGCCTAGTCTGGGTGCACCCAGCATGCCCAGATTGGTCCATGGAGCAAGAAGTGATGTCCAGACACCTGGATGGGTCCCAGACACTGCTCTGTTCACAGTGGCTCTTCCAAAATATATAATGATTAAGGATAAGGATATTTACCTTGAGCACTGAACGTAATTTTTTCCTGTGGCAAAGACATTCTTCCCGTTCCAGTTGAACAAGCAAATATTTCATCTTCTGTGTAAAGACAGGCAGCATGGCTGGAGAAGGCAGGAACTACTACTTTACAAATTAGTTCTTCAAGCTGAAAATATTAAAGGCCACACTGTGACACTGAAAAGAGTCACTGGAAAAGAAAATAATGCTAGGAAAAGTTGAAGGCCACAGGAAAAGAGGAAGACCCGATACGAGATGGATTAGCTCAATAAGGAAAACAAGTATTCCTTCAACATTCCACTTAGCACAAATACAGATACCAGACCCATTGATTCGAGGGCAGTCTACTGCTCTGAAATATAAGCAGATACCTGCAAGGATTTGTGGGAGGGCACTCCATTTTCCCTTGCATCCTTTCCCTACACTATTTCATCCTTCTGTCCTCCTAGCAGCCCCCATGTTTTTTTCCTGCTTTTTTATCTTCTTCCCACTCTTTTATTTGCTTCTCCTTCTTTTAATCTGCCCCCATTTTCAGCTTTATTACACTTATATCCCACCTTTCAGTTGGGACCCAAAGTACTTTCCCCCATCAATCAATTTTAACCTCCCTTTGAGGCAGATTAGGTTGAGAGAAAATGAGAGTGGAGCTTTGACATTCTAATTACTACAACCACACTACCTTTCAGCTTTCCCTTCTTTCTTTCTCCTGGCAGCCTCTCTCTAGTAAATTCTGGCTAAGTTCCAAAAGCTGTGTTGTGTAAAGTTGTCCAGTTGTCTGGTGGCAAAGTTATACAAGATGTGGCCCAGGTGAGCTGTGTGGCCTCAAGTTGTAGCCCTGGGCCCTGAGTGAATTGAACAAACTGCATGGTAGCAAGCTTCTTGAAAGTTGCTGCTAGGTCTGGCCCTGATGAGCCCTTTTCTCCAAGGCAGGAGAGAAGGGAGCAGTGACAGACTGGGAAACCAAAAGACTCCTGAGAGGCCCTTGCACTCCTCCCTTTTACTGCCTTAAACCAAGGTTTGAATACTGGCCATACTGTTGTGATTTCCTAGCAATCTCTACAATGGTCAGACAATCCTGGCCCCCACCTGACGGAATGAGCTCCCAGAGGAGATCAGGGCCCTGATGGAGCTAAAACAGTTCTGCAGGGCCTGCAAATGGGAGCTCTTCCACCAGGCATTTGGTTGAGACCAGGCAAAACCAACAACAGCTACAGGGCCCCTGCTCCCTCCCTCTCTCCCAGAAACCCATTCATGAGTTCTGTCCCTGGACCTGTTTGCACTGTTAACCTTTGTTACAGTTATTAAAATTAATAGTATTAATGTTGTGGTTTTCCATACATTATAGAAAAACTAAGTTCCTTGTATTGTTTTCTATGTTTTATGTAAACCGCCCTGAGCCTCTGGGGAGGGCAGTATATAAATACAATCAATCAATCAAAGCAGATGCTGCTTCTCTTACTTTGAGGGGCTTAACCTCCTTCAGAGGTATTCTTGAAGCTTTTTTCAGATTTGTAAAAAGATTTGTCTGTTCATGGCTCCAATATCTGGATTTCACAGATGGGCCAGACTGAGTATTACATATATTTATTGTGTACATATGCTTGTGAGCCTCTTGTGGCGCAGAGTGGTAAGGCAGCCGTCTGAAAGCTTTGCCCATGAGGCTGGGAGTTCAATCCCAGCAGCTGGCTCAAGGTTGACTCGGCCTTCCATCCTTCCGAGGTCGGTAAAATGAGTACCCAGCTCGCTGGGGGGTAAACGGTAAGGACTGGGGAAGGCACTGGCAAACCACCCTGTATTGAGTCTGCCATGAAAACGCTAGAGGGCGTCACTCCAAGGGTCAGACATGACTCGGTGCTTGCCCAGGGGATACCTTTACATATGCTTGTACTTGGATTGTCTTGTATACCTTAGGCGTTAGGCTATATAATAAAACACACACACCTCTTCATTTTTAGACAAAGGGTTAATCAAACATTTCTCTAACCACACAGTGTTTTACATGGGCCAAACCAGGTCAAACTAATTCAAATAACCTATAAATATTTGATTTCTTAATATTAATACAGAGTAAAATTAAACACAGAGACACATGCAACCATCCAAAGGCAGGAACAGGGATTCTTCTTAAGTTCCTCTGTGACTCCCCACCCTCACCCCAGATCTTACAAAGAGTATTCCTTGGGTTGCAGGCCCAACATCAATGAACAACCTTATGGGTCAGGAAGGCTGCAGTGAAGAAGGATCTAAAACTGTTCCCTCCTCCCCATCAACAGAAGAGAAAGCAATTTTATCCTGCTCCCCACCCATCTGTTTGTCTCCACACCTCAAAAATACTCTTTCCAGGGAACAAAAGAGATTGCAGGGAGGGAGGCTGATGGAAACAAGGGGGAAACCTGTTTATTGGTGATTAAGAGTCTCCATTTTTAGTAATGCACACTCAAGCCTTCCAATTCAGTTGTATGTCTGTGGATATGGTCAGAGGCAGTTTCACGGTAAATGAAGAAGAAAAGCATTTTAGCCATACAGGCTACTAAAAATGTTTTGCCGAAGAAAGTATATGATGCTGTGTATGTATTTAAAACCAACAAGCCCCTCTCCCATAACCAAATGACTTAATCTCAATTTTATGCATTTCTAACCAGTCTTTGGAAACATTTTAAATATTAAGCCAAATACTCATTTAGCACAAAGGTTACCTGAAAAGGTGGATTATACTGTGTGACCTCCACAGTTACACTGTCAGACATTTGATAGCCACTGTCCTCTACTGTTATCAAAGTGTAGTAGGTGAGACATGGTTGGTCACTAAGATGCCAGGCTGCAGCCAAAATCACCACCCCATCACTATTTATGGAAAAACAACACATAAGAGATTAGTGTCAGCTCATCTTGCATCTTACTTAAACTTGCATGTACGTTAGGATTTATAATGAATAACTTTTAAAACAAGCAAATTATTCATGCAGGAGGACAGTAGTTATATACCTTGCAACCACTGCTTTTTATGCAACAAAGGCACAATGCTCACACTAACAAGTGAGAAACCCTCACTGTGAACTAAACAAGAACTTACCAATTTTGCTGCAAATCCAAATACTGCACATTCACACCTCTTTTAATTTCTTCATAGTTGCTTTCAGAACCCTGTGCAAATAATAATAAATGTTTATACCAAAAATGAAAATGCTATATTTTGTTTTCCAAATTTACTGCTTCTTACCCAAATAGCATCCATGATGTTTTCTCTAAGCACTCTATTCATATCCCAGCTAAGAACATGATGCTCCAAAGAATCATCTATTTCCCATTTGTGCAGATTTGAGCTGGTCATTGCATAAAATCTTGAATTCTTTCTGTCCCAAAGGATACTAGATAGCTGAATTACAAAACAATTATAAATTACTAATGTACTTAATACAATGGTATCCTAATTAAATGTTTCATGAGAAACAAATAGAATTACTTCAAGTCTTGGTTATCAAAACCAACACGGCATTTCTCCATACTTTTAGGATGAATGTCCTCTACAATCCCGCTCTTTTGACAGGCTAAGTACTGGAGTAAAAGCCACAATATACTGGACCATGAGACTATGTGGGCTGCAGGACTTAGCCACAAAATAACAAATACCGTGTTCCACAGGTGGCTAAGATGCTAGTGTAACACATTTTGAACAGCTCTCCTAACCGCATTGACTACACAAGTTGGAGAAAGAATGGCATTTTTCAAAGACCAACATATTGGGCCTTGGGAGCTGGGAAAAATAATCTGGACAAATTAGAAGTGCCTTTTTGAGAACAAGCATGTGAATTTTTAGCCACAAAAAAGTGATAATGGCATATTTGGTCCATTATAGAAATCTGTGAAAGCATTCACATTTTGAGGGCTTTACTGTTTTATACAAATTTACAGAAATATTTTAAAAACACTACTTACTGCAGCATCGTTACCAGGAGACAAGATCCCCAGTAGAGAAGAAACCTTTCGGCCAATACCAGAAAACATGCCTTGCCCTTGTGGGAGGCTATGCTGATGAATCTTACCAGCACTGTCTGGTGTCAGACGCATAAACTGACTCCTTGAAGATGACAAAATGAAGCTTATTCCCTGGGGAAAAAATAGCCAGTTTAGAAGACCGATCCAGTAACGCCTTTCTCTAGAAACAGCATCAAGCTTGCTTTTGTTTTTTTTATACAGAATGCAGATTTGCTTTTAATCCAATTAAAAATAAAATTGTTAAATTTTACTAAAATTCTAAATTTTTATTTATTTATTAAACTTTTATACCGCCGTTCCCTTAGGCTCATGGCAGTTTACAAGATTTAAAGAAGTCCCCCTTCTATTGTGGATAACACAGAGTCAATGATTTGCAATGATTGCATGAATGGGGTCTTCTCCACTTTCTTTTACCCCAGCGGTCCCCTTCTGGGAATGGGAAACTTTATTCCCAGAGGGGCACAGGAGCCATAAAAAGTAATAGCTGTGTGGGTCAGGGGACAGCAACTATGAGGGCAAAATCCACCTCTCCTTTCCTCTTTGTCAATGCTGACCCATGTGCCTATCACTCCATGTGGTCATACAACCCTAGGAATCAAATTTCCCAAGGTCAGGAGGGACTGCTGGGGGGAAGAGGAAGATTTATCGCCATTTGTTTACAGATCAGTAGATCCAGCCTTCACTAAATGACAAGAAGTAATCCAGTTTACGGAATTTTTAAAATAAAAGTATCAGGAAGTATCTGACCTTACAGTTTTTACTTTACCTTTACGGCAGTTAGAAAACTGCAGAGAGCACCTCCGTAGTCTACAAATGTTTCAGTGAAGGAACTTTCATGCACGAGGGTGGACCAATAGCGTATAGATCCTTCACAAGTGGCAACCATTACTGACACAGACTTGCAAAAACAGAAAGATACAAGTTAGATATGAAGAAGAAGAGTTGGCTCTTATATGCCGCTTTTCTCTACCCAAATTGGCTTACATTCACCTTCCCTTTCCTCTCCCCACAACAGGCACCTTTGAGGTAAGTGAGGCTGAGAAAGTCCTGATATTACTGCTTAGTCAGAACTTCTTTAGCAGTGCTGTGGCAAGCCCAAGGTCACCCAGTTGGTTGCATGTCGGGGAGCACAGAATCAAACCCGGCTCACCAGATTAGAAGTCCGCACTCTTAACCACTACACCAAGCTGAATCTTGAGTTCCAGAGCATTTTTACACTACAAATTTAAATTTCAGTATCATGGCTCCCAGACAAAGTGTACTGGTATCCATTGTTATGTGGCAAGGTGAGGAGTCTCTAATTAAATAATTTCAGCAGCACAACAAAACTGCCACAAGCATAGTTCTGCTCACAAATCAGTCTAGGATGGAAGAATAGTACAGAGGAGGGACTTTATAACTCACTCTGTGGGCCTGCCCTTGGCTTTGACCCAGAAGTTACAGCTGGTACAAAATGCGGCTGCCAGGGTCCTCACTGGGACACCACGGAGGGCCCATATTCAGCTAGTGTTGCATCATCTACATTGGTTACCAGTCTGTTTCCAGATCCAAGTTTAAGGTACTGTTTTTAACATTTAAGGCTATACACGACCTGGGGCTTATCTATTTGTGGGATTGCCTGTCTGCTTATGCCCCCCTGCAGAGCTCTTCACTCTACGGGTATGAATCTACTGGTTGTCCCGGGCCTCCAAGATGTCCTTTTCGGCCCTGGTCCCAACCTGGTAGAATGAGCTCCTGGAAGAGCTAAGGGCCCTGTCGGAGTTGTCAGTTTTCTGCAGGGCCTTCAAAGCAGAGCTCTTCTGCCAGCCATACGGTTGAGGCTGGGGCGGCACTCTCAGCGTTATTATCTGAGGATCTTGGAGTTGTGGCTAGTTAAGTTCCCACTCCCAGGGAAAAATGTAAAAAGATATATTGACCTGTTGCTGAACAGGAAGGGGGAGGCGGATGTAAATTACTACTGGTCGCCATCTTGTTGTTTTAATTAAGGGGTTTTATGGGTTTTAATATGTTTTATTGATTGCAAACCACCAGGAGACATTGAGAGCGGTGGTATATCATTATAAAATTTTAAAAAATAATGTTCAGTAGATTTATTGGCCCCAATAAAGTACCTGACAATTCAGATCTATGGCAGTTTCTGTAAGGCCACAGCTCTTCCGGGAGCTCATTTCACCCGGTCATGGCCAAACATACATTTCTCAGGCTCAGGCAAGGGATCACTGGCCTGTTCACATTGGTGGAGTGAAGCGCTCCTCAGAGGGTATAGTCAGTTTGGCAGTCCCTCAGATATGTCATGCCCAGATCACAAATAGCCTTAAACAATAACAATACATTGAAACCGAGTTTTGGGTCATAATTTAGACAGACAATAGAATGTTAATTCAAATTTTGTTGCGTTTTTCTTCTGGACGAAAGAGTTTTCTTGCAGTTTTTAAAGAACAGAAATCAATATAATCATCATATTATAACATAAAAAGACACATTAAATAAAAATAATGCTATGGTACTTTCTGACTGCATTACAAGTAACGTTTCCAAATGATCCCAGGACAAACTGTGTTTAGTTTTCAATAATTAACTAGTTGAATTTGCTCACTTGTAAAGAGGATGTTTCACCAGGGAGATTAAGACAAGAAACTGCTACTAAGCTAGAACTTTGCAGATAGTCACTGGGTGGTAATTGCAGTTCCTTGCATACAGATAGCTGCAACACAAACAGAAATATAACTTTTAGTATGATATTTCATATTGGAATTATATTAGAATATATTTATATTACACAAGATATTATAAACCCTATTTAAGAGAGGCTTTCAGTTCTTATGCTCGAAATATACAGTCCAATCTACTTAATTTCCTCTTCATGTTATTCATAAAACCACCTTTCTTCCAGCTGTTACTCATTCCTAATTTATTCCAACACAGAGAGAAGTGTGTTGATCTTACTTTCTAAGTTGTCTTATTTTATTTTATTTATTTATTATATTTCTATACCGCCCTCCCCGGAGGCTCAGGTCTTGAACATGATATACATATCCTTTTTTACTAGGTCAGACATCTTATTCATATTGATTGTAACTTGAACTATGATTTGTCCTGAATCCTTGGGGAAATGCCGCATACAAATATCAAAATAACGGATGCATTGCATGCTAATTTGCAGAATGATTGTATAGTGTAGTATAGCTAGAAAGATATTTATTGTATATTAACTTGTGGAATGATGGAGGCTGCATGTTGACTGGAGTGGGTTGTAGGGATTATAACACTCCAAACTTGTTCTACTTACACCACATTACAATTTGCTTCTCAGCTTAATTCAAGGTGCTGATATTGACCTTCTAAGCTTTGTACAGCCTGGGGTCAACATAACTTAAAGACCACATTCTCCCATATTAATCTAACCATTTATTTTGGTCATCTACAGAGGCCCTGCTTCAGTTGCCCCCTGCCATCTGAGGCCAGACAGGTGGCTACCTATTAGAAGGCCTTCTCTGTCATGACACCAAAACTCTGGAACTCCCTCCCCAAGATTTGTCTGTTTCCTTGTATTTGTATCTTAAGTGAAGACTTTGATTCATCTGGCATACTCCAAATAACAATTTTGGGTTCATATTTTAGTGTCTGTACTTTAACTGTATTCTGATTGCTCTAATGTCTGAATGTTTTTATGTCCGCCACCTTGTGTTCTGAGTTTATTGTCTTGCTGTTTAAACTTGATATTTTAAAGACTGGCATGATCAGCACAAAAATCTACATTAGGTACTGTAGCCTACTGTTGATTTACCTTAGCAACTGATGATTGATTTATCTTCCAAATAATCAATCTGTCTCTGTACACTAGCCATGCCCATCCACTTTCATCCAGCTGTATACTTATGAAATCCTCAACTAAAAAGAAGAACAAATTGATAAAAATAATATATCAAATGCATGGTTAACAGAAACTCCAATGACGCTAGATGGCAATCATGCACCTTTGTTCAGTCTTAAAGGTGCCACTGGACTCTACATTTGTTCTGCTGCTTCAGACCAACACGGCTACCCACCTGAATCAATCTGTGAACCTAGGACTGTTGTTAGATAGCGATCATGCAAAATACCTAACTGAACAAATGTTAAAACAGTATAAAAATTATTAAAGTAGCACTGTCAGCAGTACCTCAGGTGATCACTACAATCAATCTCTCTTGCATAATTACACACACTAGCCATATATATCTGGGTCTCAAAATGTACTCTGATGTTTAAAAAAAAACTCTACATCAACCTGTAAGGATATTAACAGTTGTGTGCTGGCATTAGTAATCAAAAAGCAGAGACTTCACAATTATATAATTTTAACTGTATTAAAAGACTGAATCACTCACCATCAGCCATTCGTAGGGCTTCTATTACTTTCACTGGCAAAGAGGCCCCAAAGGCTTTCACATCATAGTTGACAGTTTCACTTCCTGAGGGATGGTGGAGAACTCTTGAGGGTGTCCCTCTAAGCAAAAGAGTTGCCTTTTTCAGTGTTTCTTGTCTCATTTAGTTAGCACTATTTGTTATTTCAGTAACCTCTTAACAATAAATCATTTATTATTCTTGGAAGAAAGAATACACTCTCTTTAGCTATTTAACCAAATCTACTCCAGCTCTCCAACGAAAACTGGACGAGAGTGGGTTGGCCATTCTCGTTTTACTAGATCTATCGGCTGCATTTGATGTGGTCGATCAAAAACTATTGGCACACTCATTGACACAGGGATTAGAGGAACAGCTATAGATTAGCTGACCTCTTTTCTTACAAACCAGTCACAGAGGGCTGCAGTGGGGGAAGAGTTATCGCACCACTTCGTACCTCCTTGTGGGGTACCACAGGGGACGATACTTTCCCCTACACATTTCAAAATCACGAAGGTAGCCCACACAGTGTTTTTCCATCTGCACCAACTAATGCCCAACCTGTCCACAGAACATTTAGCCACAGTGATCCATGTTAATGGTCACATCTACATTACCATGTCTACTTCTGTAACTTGCTCTACACGGGCCTACCATTGCGCCTGACCCAGAAACTCCAATTGGTACAGAATGCAGTTGCACAGGTCCTCACTAGGTCATCTTGGAGGGCCCATGTCCAGCTGTTGCTGAGGCAGGTGCATTGGCTGTCAGTTTGCTTATGGATCAAATTCAAGGTATTGGTTTTGACCTTTAAGGCTATACGCGGCCTGGGTCCTTCCTACCTGCAGGACCGCTTATCACATGCTACCCGCTACCTGCAGGTATGAATTTGTTGGTGGTCCTGGGCCCTCGAGAAGTGTGCCTGGCATCAACCAGGGCCAGGACCTTTTTTGTCCTGACCCCCACCTAGTGGAATGAGCTTCTGGAAGAGCTGAGGGCCCTGTGGAAACACTCTGAGTTCTTTCGCCAGGCTTTTGGTTGAGGCCGGGCCGCATATCAGGTTAAGATTGGGTCCTTCCCCATACTTTGCGACATCTGGACCCCCCGGGGGGGCCAGTCATTGTCCTTCTAAATTACATCTGCTGGATATATGACTGGGAATAGGGAAGTTGAGGAGTAGGGTCAATAATAGTTGCTGCCGCCATCTATGTTGTTTTACTGTTTGTATTGTATTGTAGTTGTTGGCAAGTTGGTAGAGCTTGAGGTCTTACAGCAGTGGTCCCCAACCTTTTTATCACCGGGTACCGGCCAAAGCTTGACAATTTTACTGAGGACCGGGGGGGGGGGTAGTCTTGTGCTGAGGGATGTCGCCTGAGCCCCTGCTCCACTTGCTTTCCCACCGGCTGTGCAGTGCCACGCCAGGGGAGAGCCCCAGCCATGGTGGCCATCGGAGAGCACCAAAGGTGAGCCAGCGGCAGAGTGGCAGGGCAGCCCCTGAGGCCACAGCTGGGGCAGTGGATGAGGAGGAGCTGCGGCCCGGTACCGACTGTTCCACGGACCGGTCCCGGTCCCCGGAGCGGGGGTTGGGGACCACTGCTCGAAGGGATTTCTGCCCCTCCAGATGGTTTGTAATAGCCAGCTCAGGGCTATTGCTGTAAAGGATTTGGGGACAGGGTGTGTGTGTGTGGGGAGGAGGTGGGCAGGTCAGGAAGGGAGTTTTGTGTAGCAAAATTCTAGCATGCTCTCCTAATGTCCATATTTTCAGCATGATGTGATATTTTGGCATTTTGATTTTCACCAGGAAATGAGCCACAAAAGTACCAAATCTGACAAAACCATATTTCTCACTTTGTCTTAAGACTGGTCCACAAGAAGCTTGCTATTGTATTCCTTAGGGTGAATCAAAAAACAAAACCAGCATCAGATTTGCAACACGGCACTTAAAAATCTTCGGGCAATAAAACAAATACAAAACTGCAATATTAGCAGCCACATGTCAACCAAGCTGCTCAGAAACCTGGATGGGGGTGGTGGGGGGGGGGATGTATTCCCTAAGCTCTGAACTGTATGCAGAAGAGGCCTACTCAGATAATTGTTGCACTGTCATGGAGAGATCTCTGCTCTGAGCACTATGAACCTAATTTCAAAGCAAGCTGCTTCTTCCATCTCAGAATGATATCTGCTATGGGGCCAATTTGAATTCTAAAGCTGCAAAAGTTCAGAGTTTACCCTGGGTTCCCCTAGATGCTGGCAGGGGCTCATGGGAATTGTAGTCCATGAACATCTGGAGGACCACAGGTTGACTATTCCTGCCCTAGATAATTCAGAAAGCTTGTGCATAATGCCTCCCTACTGGTGGCCAGCTAGCAATGCACAACTCCCACCAAATGAAGCATCCCACTTTGCACTGGATTTATACTCACCCACCATGCCGTCCTTACTTATTTAGACTTTTCCAACTGTATGTTTTTATTGTGTTCTGGTATGGTGCTTTAAATTAATGTGCAAGCCACCATGTGACCTATAGAGTATGCAAACAATTGGAGAGGAGGGGTGTGTGTTTTGCACCAGCTCCTCCCCTCCCCCCTCCCCAGATTGGCCTTATAAGCCAAATTGATTCCAGTGTTATATGGCCAAGGCAAAGCTTTCCAAGTCAGTCCAGCCCAGTTCAATCAAAAGACTTGGATGTAAGCTGATATTGTTCCATTGATTTCATTGGGTAGAGATCAGGATTTCAGTGTTTTTATTATTATATTGTGAACCACCATGAGCTGGCTGGCCTGGGAGTGGCAGTATAAAAATTCAATAAATAAACAAACAAAACAAACAAACAGGACTTAAATTTCCAGAGATCTGCACACTTTTTAATACTGTAGAAAACAATGCTAATTCGACTGGGTTAAGATTGTCAGATCTTATACAATTCTGTAATGAGTTTACCTGGGCTGAAAAGCCCTTTCCTAAAAAGACCCGAGTTAGGGTGTTAATGATAGGACGTTTTGGCAGCCATTCATATCCGGGGTCGCCAAAGCATCCTCCCCGGGCTAGAACTCGCGACAGGCAACCCAGGCATGAAATGGTCTGACGTCACAGCCTGGCGTGGATACTTAGGCTCCTCCCACCCGGGCCGCACTCACCGCGCAGAGAAAGCACCGGAGCTCCGCCGAGAGGCCGGCGAGAAGAGCGCGGGGGAACTGACCGACGACGCCACCAGGGCCTGGCTCTTTCTGCTGCCTGTCCGGCCGGTCCTCCGGCTCCGCCCCCCGCCGCTGCCGCCGCCCGGAGTATGAGGGGAGCCGGAATGCAACATCGTTGCCGCCGCCGCCACTTGAAGCTGGCCGGACTAGGACTTCGGAGCTCGCGCGCCGCAACCACCTCGCCTTCTCACAGCGTCTCTCCCGCTTGCGCGCTCAGATTTGACGTCATCGTTCTGTCGAGGACAGGATTGGCTGAAAGCCGTGGGCAGTCTGCCCTGTTAACGGTCGCTTCGGAAGCTGGTCCTGGTGGCGGCCCGTAGTGCAGCGGGCAGAGTGGCTGGGCTCAGCGGAGGGTTCTGTGACGAGTGAGCAGCCTTGAGCATCGCTTCTGCACAACGGCTCATCAGAGGAATGTTGAGTCGCGGCGGGAGTATTGCTGGCGAGTTCAGCACACCGCCCACCGACCTACGCGCGGGAAGAAGTTAAAACCGGCTATAAATGGATCCTCTAGTTTTCATCCACCAAACTCCCTCAGACACATAATGTAATTCTGAAACATGGATCCTTGGAATTTTGCACTTGGTCATCCAGAACTCAACATCTCATCACCTATGTTCTGCACCTCTACAGTTTGTGCCACAAAAATCATGCTATCACTGCTTTATGGAGGTGGCACAGTGCAAAAGTGGAATTTCAAAGCATGGATCCTCAGGAGGTTTGCATTGGGTTATCCCAAACTCTCCATCACGTTACATAAAGTGTCCTTGGGCACACATTACGCTAGAAAAATGGCCCACATAAAAATCATCAATTCATGAGGATCTGGACTTTGGCACCATCTATGGTGAACTGGGTGTAAATGCAGCCCACTGATTGATCCCCTTAGTCACACTCCCCGTTCTGTTCCCTGGTTGCTGCCGCCAGTAAGATTCTAACCATAGAATCATAGAGTTGGAAGGGACCTCATAGGTCATCTAGTCCAACCCCCTGCACAATGCAGGACAACAGGAGGTGTCTTACCCACTCCTGGGAAAATATAAGTGGCCTAATAGCCCAGCCAGCTGTGTGATGGCACGTATCAGTTAACTGACTCCTAGAATTGATTTAGTCAATAAAATAACAAGCACTAGGCAAAGAGCTCAACAACTGATGATTAAACCACATAAAAGAACATCCAAAATAAAAATGGATTATATGAATGGGCAGAGTCCAATGTGGAGTACCGCAAGGTGCAATTCCCCTATGTTTAACATCTTTATGTGCCCCATTGCTCAGCTGATGCAGAGTTATGGGCTTCGGTGTCACCAATGTGCAGACCCCCAAACTCATGGCTGCAGGCACAGCCATAAGCTGCAACCCATCCAGGCATGGGAGCACACTTCCTGGTCCTGCCCCCTTCTACCCAGCCAAAGTCCTTCCATCTTGGAGGGGTTGAGTTTCAGACAACTGTTTCTGGCTGGCCATCCATCAGGAACTAGATCTGAGTGTCATCAGCGTACTGATGACAGCCCAGCCTAAAGCCCTGGACCAGCTGTGCCAGAGGGTGCGTATAGCTGTTGAAAAGCATGGGGGAGAGTATCACCCCCTGTGGCACTCCACAAGGGAACGCAAAGGGGCCAGGCATCTCTTCCCCCACTGCCACCTCTGTCCAGTGCTGGAGGAAAGAGATGGTGGGCTAACAACTGGCAGTTGACCATATTGAATATGGCCGGCAGATCAAGAAGCATGAGGATAGCCGCACCTTCACGATCCAGCTAGTGTGGAGATCATCCGTCAGAGTGACTAGTGCAGTCTCCATCCCATGGCCAGGACGGAAGCCCAACTGATATGGATCAAAGGCCAAAGTTTTCTCCAAGAAAGCCAGGAGCTGGTCCGCAGCGACCCTTTCATCCACCTTGCCCAGAAACAGAAGGTGCGAGGCCAGATGGTAGTTGGTGGGGTCCCACAGATCCAGCAGTCCCACAGATCCAGCAAAGAAATATTACATATCCTCACTATTAACAGAATAGTCTCAGAAACAAGTGTTACTGAAACCTCCTATCACTCTTTAAAAGTGGATTGAACCAACAGCTCAATTTTTATGCACACTGCAGTAAACACTAGCTGTTTAGAAGACATTGGATGAGAGAATAAATTCCTGCTCGGAGAGACAATTTGTGACTTTCTAATTGTCCCTCATTGTTGATTAAAGTGCTAAAGAAAGTCCTCTATCCACAAACTTTGTTTAAGAGCAGGGTTTTTTTAAAGCTACTCCATACAATTATGTGATTCCCTGTACAATGTCTGAGTTTTGTACATTTTTATTTTATAGAAATCACAAAATTAATGTTAAAGGAAGAAGAAAGCCACCACAAATCCAATTGGCGGACAATAAAATATAGCGTAGAAATACTTTTTTGGTATCGGAAATGGACCTAGCCCCTCGCCTACCAATAATAGCATCAGTTAAAAGGAACACTGGCAAACTGCAAGTTTGCAACATAAGCAACAGTGTGCAATATAGAAGAGTCTTAGAAACCAGCTGTATGTTTTATAAATATGTAAATAAGAATATTTGACAACATCAGAAGGGTAAACAAAATTAAAATCTATGAATTATTAAATGTTCAAGTATTAAGATACAACCGACCAGGAAGGTCACATTTCTAAATAAGTCTATTTGGCAACAGAACATACACAGCTTCAGTGGAACTTGCATTCACCTATCTTTACATTTTTGGTTAAATCTCTTTTTAAAATATTTAAATTTAAACTCACAGGGTTAACAAAAGCATTTTCCATTTTGTTAAATTTTCAGTGCCATGTAATATAATCTGACCTGATGGAAAGTTAAAGAACCTCTACTTTAAAGGAGAACAACAGAAGGCTACTTGCTTCCCTTTCTGATAGCAAACAGAAGAAAGGCCATCCAAGTTTTAGACTGCTTAATAATGACAGAAAAGCATACAGAAATATTTTTGTTCTCTGCACTGAGCCAACTAATCTCAAAGTATTCCAGTATTTGTTTAAATATATTTTATATTAGATGTCACTTGTTTCCAAGCTCGGTTTGTTAGAAAGTGCTTTGAAATCAGTACAGTTGCAATCCTATACATGACTGTAAGTGTTATGATTTAAACAAGACGCTTCAGGATAAATATGTATGACAAGAAACTGTATATATTACAAGATGCCAAGTCAGATCACTGTTCCATTGAGTGCAGTACCAAATATCTCAGCTGGAAGTGGCTAGTTGTATGGAGAACTGAAATCCCTTTCAAATGGAAATATCAGGGACTGAAACTGGGATTTTTCCATGCAAACCATGTACCTTCCAGTGGGAAAAAACCCATCTCTTAACACTGCCCAGAATTGGGCTTTAGTTTCAAAACTCTTGATCAATGTTAATTCTAATGACACTTTTCAGAAGGGTTTCCAGGTCAATATGTTATTTTAATGCCGTCTCAGATTAGCTTTGTTAAAGCTAAGGCTTTAAAAAAAACAGGTAGACACTCGAATCATATCCATTAACTAAAAAAAAAATAGAAAAATATTTACAGTATGAAAGTAGTTCAATATTGGATATTTTCATACATGTACAATTATTTAAAACTCTGAATAAAAAGGTTAGCACAACCAAGTTTGAAACTTCTTGGGGGAAAATATATATTATATATTGTGCATTACTTGAAACATAAATTAAATTATTGGAAATGTTTTACATTTCTATTCATACATTCTGTTTTGCTTACAAAAATCTCTCTTTCAAGATTTTACATTTATCATAATACTTTCACTATTCTGGACAAAAGACTGTTTCTTCATTAGTTTACTGAAAAGTCCATTTGGATTTGCAAGCAGTGTTTCATGCTTTCCACACTCAATAATTCTGCCTTGGTCCAGAACTGCAACACAATCTGCATTCTGAATGGTGGAAAGACGATGAGCAATAATGAGGACAGTCCTCCCTTCCATCAGTCGATCCAGTGCCTCTTGGACAAGGGACTCGTTTTCAGCATCCAAAGCACTAGTTTGTGAAGAGAAGGAAGCAACAAAGACAAGTTATTTTTCCTCAATCATTTTTAGGGGCTGTCAGTTCTCTCCAAACTAACCAGCTTGATTTTAACCATTTAATATAGTCTTTCAGAAGGTACAATAGCCTAATAGGTATTTAATAAAACCAACCATTCTTTTTCCATAAATTAATTTTAACACTCAGACGGAACACAATGTTCACTTTACACGCTGTTTTCAGCCTATGACTCATGTGTCAGATTAGCTCCAACAGGAATCCAGTTGAACAGTCATTCTTCTGCAGAGGGTAAAAGCCAAGCCAAGAAGATACTACATTCTTTATTAAGATCCAATAATGAGGACTGCACAGCCTATATCACTTCACACTGATCCCCACAAGCTGTGTCTCCTGGCAAGTAGCAGACCAGCTGAAGCATCCCAGAAGGTCTGCATCAAGAAATATGGAGACTGCCTTACTGCAGTGCAGTACCTCTCACTGCAGTGCAAACTGGAAGTGCCCCAGTTCATTTGAGGCATGACTGTTCGCAGGTCAACACCCAACTGATCTCTGAAACCAGTTAAGTTCAAACTCATAGAAGTAGACTCGGAACACGTTCCATCCATCCATCATCCGATTTATAACCTGCCACTTCCACATTAAAATGAAATTAATATAAAAACGGATTCCATAGAATACTGAAATAATTATCATTACTATTCCAGCTTACTTGCAGATATCTTGCACAAAAAGAGAACCAGATTTCATTTCTCTGCACTTTATATTCATTATGTGCTTAAGCAGTCTGAAGGTGTTTCGCTAGCTTTGCTTAATAACCCATTTCCTTGGATTTCAGGCATATGTATATACACACAATTTTCCAATAACACTTCATGCTTAAGAGGAAATATTGGGTTGGAACCAAAGAAATATGAGCAGAACTCCACTTGGAGAAGTGCTCTTTTGTAACCACCTCTGTGATTCTGGAGTTTTTTGGTGGAGAGATCACTTGGGCATGAAATTGGGGTCGCCAATTGGGGTCGCCTGTGGGCAGGTAGTTGTGAGTCCCTGCACTGTGCAGGGCGTTGGACTAGATGACCCTGGAGATACCTTCCGACTCTATGATTCTATCTGCAGCTCCTGCTCGGGGAGGGAATCCCTTTGGGAACAGCATGGGATGCAGCTTGAGAGTTGATCTGTGGAAAGCACAGGCTCTTTCCCTTGCTGTGTGACTGCTGATGTGCAAATTGTTGCTTTGGATTCAATCAACTGTACGTTGTTACAGCATATTAAGGAATATATAGGATTAGATGAAATGGCACCTTTCTGCTGACAGAATAATCTACCAAAGAAGATCTATTTCCTTCACATAGGGGCATCACTGGTATCAACACCATAAAAAGTTATTTGAAGTGCTAAAAAGGGACAGTTACTTAACATATATTCAGCAATTCCTATCTGTTCCTTTTAATAAAAGGGTAAGAGGGTGGGACTCATTGGAGGAGCTGGGACTCATTGCTTACTCACCAATCAGGGAGGCTGTCCCGGCTGTCCCATCCCTGATTGGCTGTCCATCCAACAAATGACCAATTCGAAGGGATGTCCTGCACCTGGCCGTGTCCCCCTCTAACTACTTCCATATAGAAGAAGTGTCAGACACCGGTAAGGTTGCTGGATGGCTGGAGCTGGGAGGGAAGGTGGAGGGCCAGGAACTGTGGCTGGGGTTGGTTGGGGTAGAGGGAGGCCTGCAGGGCTTTGGAAGGGCTGCCTGGGGAGGGGTGGAGTCCCCCCATGCTTCCTCTCCACCCTGAAAAGTTCCGGGGAGGCCTGTGGGGGCCTCAGCCGGGGGAAGGCAGACTGCCCCCCAGTCAGCCTTGGCGGGCTTTCTGGGAGTAGCAGGGGGGGAATGGACTGCCTCCTAGCACTCCCCCCATTCTGAAAGGCCTGCCGGGGCCTCTGCAGGCCTTCAGGGGGGGAACGGGCTGCTCCCCAGTGCTTCCCCTGACCCCAAAAGGACTGCTGAGGACTCTGCGGGCTTTCAGGGAGTGGGGAATGAACTGTCCCCAAGCGCTCCGCCCCCCCCCAAAAAAAGGCCCATCAACGCCTCTGTAGGCCTTCAGGGGGGAATGGACTGTCCCCCAGTCCTCCCTCACGCCCAAAAGGCCCGCCAAGGCCTCCATGGGACAGCAGGGGGAACAGTTTCCCCCCAGCCTGACTAGGCCTTCCGAGACCTCCGTGGGCTTTCAGGAGGTGGCGGAGGGGAATGGACTCTCCCTGCCCTTAAAAGGCCCACTAAGGCCTTTGTGGGCATTTTGTGGCAGCAAGGGGGGAGACCCTGGCTGGCCTGCCCAGGGAGGGGGGCCCTAGCTCCAGTTGTATTGTTAGATACCATGGGCTTTGTTGTTAGTCTTCTGCATAAACTTATGACATGGTTGCCACCAGGCCTGGACCAGAAAAGACCATGGTTTAGTGGCATAGCATTAGCTTCACTTGCAGAAGGTGTCAAGTTCCGTCCCTGAGTCCCCAGTTAAAATCGAGAAGTGGGCTAAACTGAATAAAATGAAGTTCAATAAGGACAAGTGTAACGTTCACCATTTAGGTAGGAAAAACCAAACACACCGATATAGGATGGGGGAGACTTGTCTTGACAGTAGCATGTGCCAAAAGGATCTAGGAGTCTTAGAAGACCATACATTGAACATGAGTCAACAGTGTGACTCGGTGGCTAAAAAGGCAAATGGGATTTTGGGCTGTATCAAATGGAGTATCATGTCCAGATCATGGGAATTGATGGTACCACTTTACTCTGCTCTGGTTCTGCCTCACTTGGAGTACTGTGTTCAGTTTTGGGCACCCCAGTTGAAGAGGGATGTAGACAAACGAGTGTGTCCAGAGGAGGGCAACAAAGATGGTGAGGGGTTTGGAGACCAAGACTTATGAGGAAAGGTTGGGAGAACTTGGCCTGTTTAGCCTGGAGAGGAGACGACAGAGGGGATTTGATAGCAATCTTCAAATATTTAAAAGGCTGTCATATAGAGGATGGAACAGAGTTGTTTTCTCTTGCCCCGGAAGGACAGACCAGAACCAATGGGATGAAATTAATTCAAAAGAAATTCCGTCTAAACATCAGGAAGCAGTTCCTGACAGAGAGTGGTTTCTCAATGGAACAGGCTTCCTCGGGAGGTGGTGGGTTCTCCATCTTTGAAAAATTTTAAGCAAAGGCTGGATAGCCATCTGACGGAGAGGCTGATTCTGTGAAAGTTTAAGGGGGTGGCAGGTTACAGTGGATGAGCGATAGGGTTGTGAGTGTCCTGCATAGGGCAGGGGGTTGGACTAGATGACCCATGAGGTCCCAACTCTATGATGCTATGATGCTATGATTCTAAAAGTATCGTGTAGGAAGTGGTGTGAAAGACCTCTTTAGGGAGCTGTTGCCAATCAGAGTAGCTGATACTGACCTTGATGAACCAACAATCTGATTCAGTTTAAGGCAGTTTCACGTATTTACGTGTGTTCAACTGTGCATATAAATGCTAAATGGCTGGAGATCCGCAAGTGATCCATTACTTGCCCCATGCCAAGGAGCAGAATCAAATATATTTCTCTGGGAAAAGGGACTACTTTTTCAGATTTCAAGAGATACAGGGACAACATTCAGCGAGATTAAGTACCCTCTTTAGAGTTTTGGGATATCATCCTGTCCAGCACCCTGTCTCACATAATGCCCAACCAATTATTCTGGAGAGGTCAGCATGTCAGTCCAGGACGTGGACAACAAGGTTTTCTCCCCCTACTCAGCCATAAAGTTTGCCATGGGACTACTCTCACAGGCACCAAACAATTGTTGTTGGTTTTAATGTAAAGTTTGTTTACGACATTTATAGAATTTTGCCTGATTTATGTCTAGTCAAACAAATCTTACTCAGTGGAGCAGCGAGAAGAAGAGGAGGAAGAGGAGGAGGAGAGCTGGTTTGCATACCCCACTTTTCATTACCCAAAGTACTCTCAAAGCAGCTTAAAATCACCCTCCTTTCCTCTCCCCACAACAGACACCCTGTGAGGGAGGTAAGGCTGAGTAAGCTCTGGCAGAACTGTTCTGTGAGACCTGATCTAACAGGACTGTGACTAGCCCGATGTCACCCAGCCAGCTGCATGTGTGCTCTTAACCACCACACCAAGCTGGCACTACACCAGGGCAGCAAGGGGGACGTGAAGTAGAACTCAGCTGATCTGTCTGAGGAGCTGCAGAAATGAAAAGCAAATGACTCCCTATTTAACGACTCCTGCTATAACAGGAGACCTCCCAGCTGCCCATTCTTTTGCCTGCCAATGCTTGAAGCACTGGGGAAAAGAACTGGGGAAAGGCGATTAGGGCTCATGCTAGCATTGAGCCAGCACATTGACAACTGTGGTCTGAAGCACAGCTATTAGTTCCAGTTTTTAAATACTGGGAAAATCTACTCTTCTAGTCTTTATATAATGAAGTATTGGATTGAGTGTCTGCAAAAGTAGTGCAGAAACTGGAAAGCATGATGCTCATTTCCACAGAAGAAATGGCAATCCATGCTTTGGCACAAGGCCAGTAGCAGAGATGAGAATCAGCGCAAGATGCCCCAATATATTTTTTGTCCTTCTAATAAAAATTACTCCTCATAGCCAAAACTACTGCATATTGTACTCACCTTGTTGCTTCATCAAGAAGAAGAATTTTTGGATTCTAAAGAACAAAATGAAATGAACTTAGTTGGACAAATTGTAGATTTTGTTAATGTTTTTATTTTAATACCAGAAAGTTGAATGTTAAATTCACTAGCTTTATCAAGAAGAATGGATATATGCAAGATTTCTCTTGTTCTGAAAACTGTAATACAATATTGTGAAATACTTAGTTACTGTGAAGACTCCATAATTATATTTGTAATTAAATTATGATGCTATTTGAAGCAGATCTATTCAAAATCCTATTCAAGTCTTTTCAATGGGACTTCTAGTAAAGTTTTTTTTAGGACTGCACCATTATTCCCAAGAACCAGGAAAAATTCTGCATTTTTAAGGGGAGATTAACAATATGCAATTAGCATGAGCATGGAATCAGATAAAAGCCTTTGATAATAGAGTGTAGAGTCTTTGATAATAGAGTCTATTTTAACATTGGTAAAGTGGGACACCATTGACCGGGGGGGTTCTTGATTTAAAATTTGGTCTATATTGAGCAACAAATATTTTCATAGAACGCAAAAATAGTATTGTAATATATATATTTTAAATTTCAACATAAGTACAATTTGCCAGGTGCCCCCAGATGTCCCTCCAAAAGTGGGACAATCTGGTCACCTTAATTTAATGGACTAATTCAGCACAGGACTGCACTATAAAAGATAGCATCTTTGAAATTTGAATCAAAATCAATATCTTCCTATAGTCATAAATTACAGTTCCTGCAAGATCACACCAATTGAGAACAGAGCAGATTCTGCTAACAACTGGGTTCTAATCTCATAACAGACAATAGTTTCAATATACAATAAAAATTATGTGAACCTATTTCTGACTCCTACTAACCAACTATATACTCTTTACAAACCTTGTCCTTTCTTTTAGCACAGATATATAAAAATACTCAACTGGTTTTAGTTGGGCTTACCTTGAGAAGAGCTCGAGCGATTGCAATTCGCTGTTTCTGTCCACCTAACATAAAATACTGTTAATGGAGACTTAATTGAATATGGCCATTTTCTAACTTAACGAGTATTATGTTATTAAGCAATAACAATTTCTCACCTCCCATTCTGCTGGAGTAGTTTTTAATAGACATTTAAAATACATTATTAATGAAACTTAAAATCAGAACACCAAAAGAACATTGCTACACCAATGTGCTCTGAAAATTATGGTTGTACCTGAAAGAAGAACACCTTTCTCCCCAACTGAAGTGTGGAATCCTTTGGGGAAATTCTGGATAAAGTTAGCAGCATTTGCTATCTCTGCAACTCTCTCAATTTCTTTGGTTGTTACCAGAGAAGGTTCCTGTGCACCATAAGCAATGTTCTCAGCAATGGAACAGGAAAACAGAATGGGTTCCTAATGTATGGAAAAGAACAGCAACCATGTTAATATAGCTTCATAATATATGCCCAGATAACACTACAAAGTAGTCCAGTGCAATCAAAAATATCTGTTTTCCCTAACATTTATTGGTGTACAGAGATGACTTGCAACATTTAAAAAGAACATAAGGTCATAAAACAAATTTTAAGCTGCATTTCACACGATGTGAAGTTGCAAAATATTTGCTGTGAAGTTGCAAAATATGATAGGAAAGCTGATGACTTAATGTGAACACCACATGGAACTACAGAGCTCAACTATTTAAAATGTGGCAATTCAATCAGTACTGAATCAAACACTTTAGTGTTAAGTAGTTTTCCAACCCAAGTGGTTCAGTTAGCAGTCCTAGCCAGTGCTATCAGCAGCAAAAAATGGAGAAAGATCTGGTCCTTGACTGGAAGGCTTTTTAAAAAGGGGAAAACATACTATTCTTCTCAAAATGTTACCAGTGATGTAGAACAGATCTAAGTATGTGCAATAACTGCTTTTAAAGGGAGTTAAAGTCAAGTAGCTGTTTCCTTACCTGACTAACAGTTCCAATCTTAGTCCTGAACCACAGAGGATTAAGCTGACGAATGTTAACACCGTCAACGGTAATAGCTCCTGTTGAGTAAAGCAAGCGATTATTGTTATATATTTCCATATAATAAAACATGTACTGTGTTGGCAGACAACTCACTTGTTAAAGCAGAAGGCGATTAGCCCAGAGTAGGGGTATTCCGCCAACAGGAAAAAGACAGTCTGGGATCCGCCCAGCAACCGCTGATGAAACCATACTGCCTTTTCCCTATATGTAGGGAAGAACAAAATGAAATAAATGCACCCTGCAGATTGCTACTTAATTCCTCCCCTGGTAACGCTATGAGACCTCAATTCCCTTGAAAGTGCCTCTCTCCCTGTTCCCAAGCAGGAACCAGATAGGCCAGCATGCATTAAATGTCAGGTTGGGGCATCGCTAGTGCCATTGCTGTTCTTGGCAAAGGAGGGGCCACATGGGAGCCTCACCCCCTCTCCAGATGCACCCCTCCCACCCACATTTACTCAGAAGTAAGCCATGCTGTATTCAATGGGCCTTACTCCCAGGCAGGTGTGAGAAGACTTGCTGCTCTGCTGGACCTCCACCTTCTGCTCAATGGCCTGCCCCACCCAGCCTCCTCTCAGGCCCACCTGATAGGCCTGAGTGGGTGCCATGGCCAACCTCCCTTCACCCAGCTCATAGAATCATAGAGTTGGAAGGGACCAGATATGGTGGCCAGGAGCTTTGTGAGTGTGGCTGAGTGGCAGCGCTGGGCCCAGTGAGGACTGCCAGGCTCGAGTGTAGATGTGGGGGAGGCCTGAAGCTGTCTTAAAGCACCACCTGTGGGTCACCTCAGCAGCTGCCTCTCCCTTCCCTGTCTCAGGCCATAGGTGGGAGACTGGGGATGCTTCCCCCCAGAGCTGGTGTATTCAGGGCACCTCTGAGCATGTGCAAGGCTCTTTGTGGTGGTCTGGCCTACTGCATAGGTAAGGAGGGCGCAGGGACATCTCCCTAAGATCCCTGGAAATGGAGGGGGAGTGGAGAAAATTATAATGGATAGTGTTTGAGGCTACTGGCACCTTTAAGACCAACGAAGTTTAATCTCAGGGTAAAATTTTTGGGAATCCCAGCCTCCAGGTGGGACCTGGGGATCTCCTGGAATTACATCTCATCGCCAGAGAACAGAGATCAGTTCACTTGGTGATAATGGCCCCTAAGAACATAGTCTGTTTGGTTTTATAGCCCACTGAATTCCCTCTCCTCCCCAAAGTCTCCAGTATGTGTCACAGAGAATGCTGTAAATCTTCTGGACAATTTAGCATTCTTATGCTACTTTAAAAAACAAAGCTAATAAGCAATATGCTATGTTTTCCCAATAGCCAAAAACAGTTGAGCTGATAGTATGCGTGTATGTACTTATTGTGGTTTAAATATTATATTCAATATTATATTAAAAACACTCTAAAACTTTAAACTGGAAATGATCTCACTTGCAATTCTTGTACATATGTTTAAATGGCATCTTGGTAACATATACTTTCCTTGTATTGTATAGTTTTAAGAAAACATACCAGGAATACAGCTTTGGACCCAAGTATATTTATTATTCATAGCATAGTAGGTATGTGTGAGCATACGTTGCTTACACACACACACACTCTTGCTTACTTACCTGAGACTGGATCATAAAGCCTAAGCAGGAGAGATACAACTGTTGACTTGCCAGAGCCACTTGGGCCAACCAACGCCATGACAGAGCCAGCTGGAATGGTAAGGGTGAAGTCCTGGAAAACTGAAGTTTCTGGACGAGCTGGATATGCAAACTGAATGTTTCTAAACTCCAGTGCACCTCTGAAAGTATCCTGGTTTAATACTATTCCCTCTAAAATAATGGAAATAACAACATTAGAGATGTACCATCTATAAACGTTGCGGCATAACAGCTCTTGCAGGTTCCATATAGGAGAGAGAAAGCTTCTCTGCTTCCCTGGATTATCTAGCCAACCCAGCATCCTCATTTATTTATTTACTCCCCTTTCCCATTCTCGGGTTTGCTCAGACCCAATAGCCTCAAAGAGTATCTCCTGCTACAGGGCTAATGTTTCTGTACTCTTTACTGCATTGCTATTAAAAGACTCCATTTTGTGACTATCTAGCAGCTGCAGAGACAGACAGACATACACAATCTGGGGATGGAAGAATCAACTTCAGTCCTGGCTTCTGCTGGATATGCATGTACAAAAGGGTATGAATGGATTCCTGAGATTATAAGAACAGCACCTCAATTAATAAAGAGTTTAATAAAGTCATAGAAGCACTTGCATGCCTATTAACACAGCAAATCTGAGCAAGTATTAAAAAGAAAATTGGTATAACTATAGCTCTTCTAATCCTATTTTTTACTCATTCTGAAGATTTTAAAATAAGGATAGATTCCTAATTGTTTAATTGTATGTGGTCATTACTACCACTGGGAAAAGCAACAAACAAACAAGGCCTCTCATCTGGTGGGGGTAGGGTTGCCAGGTTCCTCCCTGGAACCCTGGCAAAGGATGGGGGCACAGGGTTGCCAAATCCAGGCTGGGAATCTTCTGGAGACTTGAGAGTAGAGCCTGAGGAGGGCAGGGACCTCAACAAGATACCATGGCATAGAGTCCACCCTCCATGGCATCCATTTTATCCCGGGGAATTGATCTCTGTAGTCTGGAGATGAGCTGTAATGCCAGGGAATCCACAGGCCTCACCTGGAGGCTGGCATCTTTATATCCTTTGATTTTTCACCTTCCCTAATGGTAAATTCTCCAGCTTTCAAAGTTTTCACAGGACTTATCCATTTGCCTTTCAGGTCCTTCAAGCTGAAGTGTCACTTTCCCTACTACTCTAGCTTGGTGTAGTAGTTAAGAGTGGCAGCCTCTAATCTGGAGAGCCAGGTTCCATTTACCCAGCCCGTCTACATGCAGGCATCTGGATGACCTTGGGCTAGTCACAGTTATCTTAGAGCTGTTCTCACAGAGCAGCTCTGTCAGAGCTCTCTTAGCCCCAATAACCACAAAGGATATCTGTTGTGGTGAGAAGAAGGGAAGGTGATTGTAACCCACTTTGAGATCCTTTGGGTAGTGAAAATCAGATTATAAAAACCAATCACCTCCTCCTTCTCTCTTTGATCTTCTGTAAAACTAGGTGGTCTGTACCTGTATAGCCAGCTTGGTGTAGTGGTTAGGAGCGAGGACTTCTAATCTGGTGAGCCGGGTTTGATTCCGCGCTCCCCAACATGCAGCCAGCTGGGTGACCTTGGGCTCGCCACAGCACTGACAAAGCTGTTCTGATGGAGCAGTAATATCAGGGTTCTCTCAGCCTCACCTACCTCACAGGGTGTCTGTTGTGGGGAGAGGAAAGGGAAGGCGAATGTAAGCCACTTTGAGACACCTGATAGAGAAAAGCGGCATATAGGAACCAACTCTTTTATTCTACTGGGAGATGTGTCATCCTCCTACTGAGTCTCTTCCCTCTGTGTTCTGGCAGCCAGTAAAAGGCACTTAGAAACCTCTAAACCATGGATGAAATACAAAACATTCCTACTCCTCATACTCACACATACCTACTTAAGTTGCCACTTCATACATAGAACAAGTGAGCTGATATCAGCTTTCTCCATAAGAACTTAATCTTTAATGTGTCACAAGACTGTTGTTTATGCTACCAAAAACCAATGTGGTTCTCACTTTAGAATATTTATCACAGAATTTAAAAAATTATATTGTACTTCAACATTTGAGGAGAAAAAGCTAATTTAAGAAAATATAAACTATTTAAATATACTTCAACTATTTCTGAACATTAGACAAGTTTTTTAAAAATCTTGCAAAATGGTAATGACATAAAGAACATACCATTAAAAGGAAGTTCTGGCTTCCTATCAATAAGTTCCCACAAACGTCCTCCTGCACCTAATCCTTTCATTAGCTCTGAATAGAAAGAGCTTAAGCCTTAAAAAAGGGAGGGAAAAAGAAAAGCCTGTTGTTATGCATGAGCAGGAACATACAGGACATGCAAACTGGCATAACTTCAATTACTGAATGCTCATTCAAATGATTCCATGAATGCACAACCTGAAAAACAAGTTCAGTGCATTGGAAAGGATAAGCCCAGACAAACATTTTAAAGCCGAACACACATGAAATATGACTGCACATCAGACTTCAGACTTCCTGTATGTCTACCAATTCTGAAACTAGCCATAAGTGGAAAGTAAGTGCATTACAATTGGTGCTGTGGCAGGGAGAAAGGGTCTAAAATCTTCATCTCTTAATTTTACTCATAGTTAAAGCGGGCAGAAAACCTGTTGTTCCCTTTCTTTAAAGGTAACCCTGAGGCAAGTGGTTTTGTTTTGGTTAGTGAAACCCATGAAACTGAGCCATGATCCAAATTGGGGCATCAAATAACTAGTTAACTTTTTGTAGAAAATTCTAGAAAGATCTGATCACAGCTCCCTGATCATCATGGGTTGGATTCCAGTTTATGCTTCTTGTGCATAGCAATCTATGGTGCAAAGAAGGGGAGAGGAGTCTTTCCCTTAAAGCAGGGTGCTAGCATTATGGACAGCTAAGAAGACAGCATAGAACTTTTTGAAAAAATAAGCTGCATAAAATAGATGGCCACGAGTGCTACATAAAAAACAGTAATCTATGCCATGACCATTAACGTGTTTGATTTATTTCAGCTGAACAAATACTTTGCTGGAGTGGTACAAAGGGAAGCACTCAATCTTTAATGGATGTGGTTCCCCCCCCCCCCAACAAAGGTCTCCTCTATCATCTGTGCAGTGTACATACCAGATCACCACTGTGAAGTCCCATTGCATCCAGTTGCCTCTACTTATACCAGGAGGCTGACTGCTGGGGCATAAAATTTCTCCTATTGACTTTCTCCCGTGCATTCATGTTGCACTAAACAATCTGATACACTGTTATACTAATTTCAATTTATTGTTACCTTAGTTGTACATATTATTGGAACACACCCATTATGTTTAATTAGTAGGCTCAAAGTGGTTTCATTGGATGCTTTCCCACCTACATGTTACACCCCTTTTGTCATAGCAGTTTAAGTGGTTTCCTCCTTTTTTGCACTCTTTTTAAAAAATCAATCAACATCTGAAAATGTTGACTGAGATAAAGAGATGAATGGAATGAGGAAGAGGTGGTGGTAGAACAGGGAAATGCATCTGAGAGGCTTTCTGTGAAAACAAGTAATACAGAGGTGATGAAGAAGATTGTTGCTTGAAAAAATTCCTGGGAGGGGAGAATGCCCACAGTTGGTAAACCTACCCCCCCCCCAGATTATTTATATGGAAAATCAATACCACAGAGAAAAGTATGTTGGCACTGAGAACTGCCAATGCATACCCATGCACATCTACTGCTTTGAACATGCACATATTTACATTCTCTGTCAGGAAAGTTCATTTAAAATCTATTTCCAAGCAGCATGAGGCAGGGGGAAAAGTGATGTTAGTAATGTGACATTTGAACAATTACAGTTCAAAGAGCACTTGCAGGTTTGGGGAGAGGGGAGTACATAAGAGCCAATCTAATTTAGCCAGCACCACCCAGGTTCACTGACAGTTGAGAAAATCAGCTGGAAAAAGATGTTTACAATGTTCTATAACAAAGCCTTCTAGTTTGGAAAATCCTTTTAAGATCCTGAAATACGGCATGCTATCAAGTAAGACAGTAGTCATCTGGAGAGGCCCCTTCAAAGGACATTCAGTGAAAATGTTAATATAAGTTCCCAGAACTTGTTAAAGCAGATGTTATTTTGCAAAACAAAAAAAAGGCACTGTATGAACCCCTGGCCTTGCCATGAAAGCTCCTTTGAAAACAAGTTATGCCACCCTAGAACAAACCCTCCTAAAATCCCCAGGGACATTTATTTTCTTACATGCCTATCTGCAGCTGTCAAGACTCTTTCATAAAGAGGAGTCAACCTCTGTGTTAAGAGATTGGGTTGTTATCTGTAGTAATGGTAGAAAATAACAAACCGGATAGTTTTTAAGAGAGCTGAAATTAGTGTAAGAGGCCCTATTTTCTTTTGTCTTGCTACTGCCTCTAGTTCAGTAGCTTCTACATATTTCTGAAGGCTGACAAAAACCCTGCACACCTGGCTTAACCAGAAATGATCAAGCAGTGAGTGTCAACATCTGCAATAATGGTGTTTTTTTACATTGCGTTTAGTTCCTTTAAATCAGCTGCTGGCTGATTTAAGTTTAATTATCGTATTTGCCGGCGTATAAGACGACTTCTCAACATTTCCACTCAAAATACAGTACTATGGGCCACTATGGGCAACTATGTCTATCCCAACTGAAGTGCACCCGGTGTATAAGACGACCCCCCCCCACTCGAGGGTATGTTTTTCAGGGGGGAAAAGTATTCTTATATGCCAGCAAATACTGTATTTCAAAGTAGATCCGATTTTAGTAACTCAGGAAGTCATGTGAGTACACATTATCCAGTGGAAATAAAGTTATCTGGATATTTCAATACCAGCTCAGATCACCCAATAAATGCTAAATGGGTTATCTTCCAGTATGCTAAATGGAATAAGTTAATTGGCTCATGTTAGTATGATTACAGCAAAGAATAGAAAACAATGTATCCTATTTATTTTCCCCTACCAAGTTTTCACAGATGCATAATTCTGACTCAACTGCAGTATAGACACTTTGGGCATTTCTGGACATTGTTCAAAATAGTGTTATGCCCTGATTTTTTGGGGGGGGGGGGAAGCATGCTTTGTGCTACAACTATGGGGAAATTTTTTTTTGTTTGCCTTTGCCTACATGATTGAATGCCTATTCGTTGCTCCAGGCAGTTCTCTTTTAAAAAACCCAAAAAACTCCCATCCCTGGGAGAAGGGAGAGGGAGGCTGGTGCGAAGTCAGAACATTGGAGGTGGAGACAATGCTTCTTCGCATCCATACACTTTTTTTGATGGTCCTCAGGGGTAGGTGGCAGCCACAGAGTGCTTCCCTCCAAGTCTGGACAGGGGTCGTGGGACCAGCCAGCCATAGGTAAGTGTGTGGTGGTGGCAGCAGCAGCGGCCCAGGCAGGGAGCGGGTGAGGGTGGGGCTCTCACTCTCCTCCCTTCAGAACAGGCGAGCAAGAGGCCTGGGATGATTTACATGGCTAAAGTGCTTCGGTGAACAAGGCAGGTTCTTCTGAACCCGAAGCAGTTTGGATTTTCTTTGCCTTGCACACCCCTACCATGTATGTTGCTTCCAGACTCATTCATACAAGCTCTATTACTTTCAAAGACTCCAAAGCTGTAATTTTCATATAAAGGATTGCAGAAATTTTGTGGTAGACTACCAAACTAGCAGTAATGAGCTACGGGCCAAGAGGAGAGAGTGTCTCTAAAACAGATACAGGGCACGATTTCTTAACACAATGTTTGTAGCATCTGTTTCAAACATTTATTTCAAACTCATTTATGAACTAGCAACTTGTCTATGTTAATTTTTATTTTTAATGATTAAAAAAGTGTACATTTTCTGATCCATACCTCCAATGCTTATGCCAACCCAGAAAGCATACATTAAGAAAGAAGACAGTTCACCAATAGTCATGTGAGCACTGCCCATCAGTAATCCTCCTTTGTATAGAACAGAGAGCACAATCAAGTTGCCAGATAGCCCAGTCTAAAGGAAGAAAAAGAGAAAATAATCTGTGCTGAAAAGGAAACAAAAATAACACAGTCCTTTAAAGATGCATCATCTAAAATTCATATTCAAGAACTTTTGTTTGAAAATCCATATCTTCTGGCCTGTAACAAAGATGTGTAATGGATTTGGCAGAAGGGTGAATCACCTTAGCTTCTTTGACTGCCAATTTTTTACAGGACAGAAGGAACTAATACCTTTGTGCATAGTTCTTTTAAAAACATATAGTTGGACAAGAGCAGAACAATAAGTCAACGGTAATCTATAGGAGTATGATCAAGATGGGTAGCCATATCGGTTTGTAGCTGTAGAAAAGTTGAAAGCTCATAATCTGACACACATTTGTTACTCTTCAAGATGCTACTGGACTCTTGCTCTATTTTATGCACTCCTCGTTGTACCTGTGTTCCTGTTTTTTCCATTCTGGGACCAAATATCTTTTCGATGTATTAGTTATAAAGCCATTAGCCCTGCTAAAGATGAAAAGTTTTCAAACATCTCCCTTAAGAAATATCTCCTTAGGCTCCAATTACACTGAAGAAAGACCAGCAGGGATACTCACTTCTGATGATAGAACAATTTAAAAGGGAAACTGCAGCCAGGTTAGCATAGTATAGATTCAGAATTTCCATTTAAAGAACTCCTATTCTGGGACCTTTGCACCTTATGTCTTGCAGAGAAATCTGTGATCAAGCATGCAACATCTGCTCAAAATCTCCACCCCAGGAGAAGTTAAATTGGCCTCAACCAAAGCCAAGACCTTTTCTGCCCTGGCACTGGCCTGGTAGAACACTCTCCCAAGCGAGATCAGGGCCCTGCGGGACTTAAAACAGTTCCACAGGGCCTGCAAGACAAAGCGATTTCATCAGGCCTATGGTTGAGGCCCACAGAACATAATAAATTACTGGCCTTCCTACACAAACAACATCTGCATACCATGTAATTATATTATAGTACTTAGTTCCCCCTCCCCCCGTCCTATTGGAGGAAAGGTGGTGGGGAGGCTCCTGGTTTTAATGTAAACTGGTTTTAAATGTTTTAACTCTTGTTTGATTAAATGTTGTGAGCTGCCCTGAGCCCCCAGGGAGCGGTGAAGCTGGCAAAACCAACACCCCAAATTCAAAGATGTTATCTTTGTGACAAGGTTCTGGTATTGAAAACCTTTTTCCCCTTCACTTTTTCACAGCGTATTAAATCAGCACAGACAAGAATTGTAGCTCTCAAGCAGTATGGTAGCCTGCATTGCACGGATCCAGACTGCTGCATTGTTGAAACAAGGTATTCAATACTTGAACCTTGTAACATATTGGAATAAAAAACATCTTGATCATTTCCACACAAGGAATTTGCCCTTGGACAGCCTCTCATTGCTCGCAGATTTTGTTCTGCTTCCACATGTCGTCAGCAACAACCTAGAGCACTCCAGTGGGTGGCATGAGTTTTTGTCCAGTTTGCTCTGCGGTGAGGGAAATCACAAAATCCCAATTTCCCTCTTCTTGTCGGGCTGCAAATCAGGGTGCAAACAGGGGCAAGCCTGTTGGGAGGGAGAAATGAGGAACAGTATTGTAGCGTTTTGCCCACCCCTGCCCTCGCCTCTCCATTTTCTGATTGAAATTTTAAACAAAGGCACAGTCTGGGTTGCTTTGAGACTGCAAAGCGACGTGCCCTCCCTTCAGATAAAATGTTCTCTTCAGGGTGCACGGTAATATTGGGATTGAGCCACTAAAACACATTCCTGTTTGGGTTTTCTGTCAGTGGGGTATGAACGGGGTAATGGGTGTGTGTGTGATGCAGCAGCCCTCTATTAGCTTGACATCCATGCTCTTTGTTTTATATCTTTACTAGGAATCAAGCCCGCTGTAGTCACAATACAGCAGGCGCTAGATTATGGTCTCGGTGCCGGCGAGCCTGCAGGCCGGCGGCACGCGGGACATGGCGGCCTGACGTCGGCAAGGGAGCAACTGCGAGCCGTGCGTAGCAGAGTGGGAATCAGGCCAATCGGCAGGCGTGAAGCGCCTGCCGATTGGCCCCGCCGATGGTCTGTCTGGAGGAAGGGGCCAATCGGCACCCTTCCTCATCCCGGACAGAGTCCACCCTAACTCCTCCCCCTAAGCCCTTAAGGCTTTATTTAGTCCGCGGCACCTGCAGTGCCATGGGCGGGGTTAGGATTGTGAAGACACAATCACTGGGGTCCAGTTCTCATGGCTAGCCTATCACAAATCTATACGAACATAAAGAGAAACTGTTATACAAGAAATCCCAAATAGGGATCTAAGGAAATGTTTTATTGTCGTGGCGTTTCCCCATAGCAATGCAGAAGTGTTTTGTTTTAATTAATTTTGGGACTTGGGGGGGGGCAAAGTTTAAGTCCCCAAAACAACCGCTGAGGAGGGCTTGGTAGCTCGCGTTGATTGACAACCCAAGAAGCGGAGGGAGAAGTGCAGGTTGTCCACACTTCAGGCTTCTCTGCAGCCTCATCAGGAAGGGAAAGCCTGCAATGAGGTAGCGGGATAACACGGGAGGAGTCTCCCATAAGAAAGCATGCAAACGCACAATTTCCGATTGTGCGTTTGCAAGCAGGAGGTGGCACATGTTTCATGCCTCCATGCGGAAATGGTCCTTCTATATCAATCTTTGAATTTTTGGGGTTGCCAAATTTGCAAAGGTGTTTTTTCTTTCATTGATGTTGTGATCATTTCCTGTGACTGCCTAGAATTATTCACTCAGGAAATGGTGACAAAGCAATTTGAAAATGAATAAATGAGTTTACCTGTTACACTCGGGAGTTTAAGAAGCATCCTGAGAATTCTCTAAGGCAGCTACATAAAGGTGTGGCGAAAGCCCTCTATAAAAATTTAATCTTTGATCATGTCAGATCCAGAGATATAACTCCCACCTTAAAAGCTTACAATACTTACAGAAAAATTATTTCTAGTATGTTAAATAGATATGTTATACAGATCAAAACTGAGCATAACTGTGTGTATGTTACACATATTCACACGCTCATGAAAAGCCAGAGCCATTACACAGACATTGTGGATTCCTCACCTTCTTCATATACTTACTGCTCCAAAGAATCCTGCTCGAGCTATGGCTTCTTTTTTGGCCAACTGCAGTACATAATCAACTTTGCTCCTGTATTTCTCCATTTCGTGTAATTCTTGTCCAAAAGCGCGAACTGTTCGCAAATTTCCAATCCGTTCTTCTGCTAACTGTAACATATTTATAATGTAATTCAGCTGGCTCACTTTCTGGCATGCTTGAAAACAAGATCAGACCTTGCCATTGCATTTAAAAGCTATACTCATAGCTGGTGCAGATTTCTGTTGGTGTTTATCTAATTGCTTTATCATCATAATACAATAAGACATGATTCCACCTCTTTGTACTCCAGGGAACTGGAGCAGGGAGATAACCTCAGCACAGCAATGAAGTCTTAGGCCACTGAACTGCAGCATGAGCCATGCAGGGTGATTGCATAATGGTTCAAAGTTCACAGAGAACCACTGGGGAAGAGAGAAGTCAATGCAGATAAACCCTTACTTTAGTATTCCAATAATATAAATACAAATTGTGACAAGAAGTGTGGATGAAGAAAAGCAAGAAGAAAATTATATTACAAGAACAAGGGAGGTAACTTCCTAGTTCAGCCTTTGTTTCCTGTTAAAAGGGGAAGGAATGAAAAAGACTGCCCCATCCCCATTGTGCATCAGCCTCTGTGATCTATCCCCCCATTACTCCCTTTTCTTTAAAGTGAACCTTTGTGTTTGAATCAAGACATATTTAGGGACCGGAATCTCAGAGCCGCTTAAAAATAAAATGTACCTGACTATAGACAAAATGAAGATAAAAAGGACTTTGATCCAATAGTACCTTTAATTTAAAAAAATTAACAGAGTAAGGGTCTACCTGTGTTGCTTCTGCAAGGGAATCCTGTGTCATTCTAGTCAGTTTTCGTAAATATCTTCCATAAATCACAGCTATGATAGCCAAAGGTGGCACCACAGTCAGAACAAACATAGCAAGTTTGGGAGAAACGAAAAACTGCAAAGTAAAAGCAAATTAGTATTAACCTTGTAATGTAATTAAACAGTCTCCACTGGATCTATGAACTAAACAATGTAATGCAGCAGAGTTCCCCTGTGAAACATTTTGTAATGGTTTTTAAAACTGTATTTCATAATTAACATCCTAATACAGCAAGGACGGAATGGGTGGAGAATCCATCTTCTAAACTGATATAAGCCACACCGAGACAAGGTAAGAATTGATGGAGTGAAAATTTCTAATAACAGCTGTTCAGTACTATTATTTACAACCATGCTACAATTGTTATCAAACACCATAAGCAGTGCTTGGGCCCAGAAGAGGGGAGGTTACAAGAGCAAACACAGCCAACGCTCTCTTTCATCAGCAAACTCCACCCAAGTTGCATGGTGCAATTGTAGCACAAGTGGGTACTGTGAAACAACAATGTTATTTGGCTAGAGGTTTGATGGAATATATTTCCTCACACATGTGATCTCGTTCTGCACCCAGTCATAGGGAACAAGGTGCTTGGAGGCCTGCATTGCAACACATGCAGCAAAAATAAAAAAAACTTCACATTCCATTTCTCAACCCTGAGATAGCTGAGGACCCAACAACTTGACTGTGCTCTAAAATGAGGACAGTTTAGTGCTTAAAAAGCTGAATGAATACCCTTGCATTGATGAGAAATCTTACAGGAGTAGAAACAGTTCTTCCATGTGGACCTACAGATCCAAACTCATGTACAGAAGCCTCTGTTCCACTTTCCAAATGTTAGAAAATGTAGAGATATATGGCAATTTCAGTATCTCTACCAGGAAACAGGTGGTGGTGTGATTTTCTTTAACATAGCAAACATGTGCAGGAGAGACAGAATTGTGGATCAAGCACAACTCCTTGTCTGTGTGATCATATAGTGGTTTTTCATCTGATTAAATACTTCCTTAATGTAAGTACTACCCACAAAGCACAAGCACTTCAGAAACTGTTGGATACCCAGCATGCTAGACACTTTGATTCTACAGAATGAATGAAAGCAGAGTGATAAGAACAGGAAAACACACACCATCATCCCAATCCCAACTGAAGCCTGCGCTACAGCTCTCAGCCCATCAGAAAGGTTTTCAGTGACTGAACGGCCCAAAAGTGCAGTGTCAGAAGATAAGCGATTGATCAGTTCTCCAGTGCTGGTTTTGTCAAAAAAGGCTACTTCTTGTTTCAAAAGAGATGAAAACATTGTTGCTCTCAGTCGATTCACAATTCGTTGTCCTATAAGTGTACAAATAGTACATTAACAATATTATTAATTCCAAATGATCTGCAACTGATCCCATGTCACAAAGGCAACAGAAAATATGCCGGTGGGATTGGCATCGTAGAACTGTACTGTTTCCTACAGTTAATATTTAGATAAAGTATAATGTTTAATCCCCCCCCGCAAATCATGCAACAGATGTTTAACAGGTTTAATTCCCCCCCCCCCCCAAAAATCATGCAACCGATGTTATAAAGTCAATTAATTTTTGAGACTATTACCTATTTTTAAAGAGTTTTTAAAAAAGAAAATATTGAGACATATTTGTGTTTTCTTCAGCTTTTCCTGTCACTGTTGTTTTTATGGTTTTAGCTTTAATGTTGCAATGATGTTTTTGTTTGGTTTTAATGGCTTAAAAGATGTGTTTTAATTGTGTATGGTTTTAATTTATTAGCAGCCTTGGAGTCTTGATGAGGACAAAAAGGAGGGGTGTAAATTTTGTAAATAAAATAAGTATCTAACACTACTAGTAGAGTTCAAAGAAAACAGGGTCAACATAATACTTTTGCTCACTTTCATATAGTAAATAAAGGAAATTGATCCTCACTGCTCTTAACGTTTTCAAAAACTTGCCAATAATTAATTTCTACAAACTCTGTTTTGTAAATATGTTTTCCTTTCTTTTTCTCTTTTGCAAAGCTTAAGGTGGAGTGGTACCAAATTAATTTTACTTGCTGTAGTTTAGTAGTTCAACTACAAAGATATTGTTTGGGGACAATATCATACTAACTCTCCATGGAATTGATTTATTTCAGCACCTTATCAGAAGATTAATATGTTCTCCCAGCATGTCATTGCCTTTTAAGATCATTTTTATTTGAATTTTTAGGTTTACGCTCATTAGTTCTTTTTAACATTATCATTATTGAGACCATGATAGATTAACCACTAATGAACATCCTTATCCTTAACTGCTAATAAACAAAATTTTCACATTAATGAAAGTGGAATGCAAGACCATCAGCATCACTTGGTTCTGATAATTACTTTCAAACACAGGGAAATATTGGGATAGTTTGCAAGGTTGACAGATTCTCTGCCCAACATATAACTTGGGTTTAGAAGTAAAGACTAACAGAGCTCTTTAACTATATTAAAATGTGGTCTCTTAGGTACTAGAATTAAGGGTCTCACAATGTTAAGGTTCTCTTTGTATTAAGTTGTTAAAACTAGGAATTCTTTCTACCTGGTTTTATTTATTTATGTTTGTTTTTATTTAATTTGACTTCCATACCGCCGCTCACAGCAAACTGGCTTGCGGCGGTTCACAGCATGAATATAAGAATATATTTACATTAAAATAATCTTATAACAATAAAATCCTCAATCTTAACCCCATAGAATAAAATACAATCAAACAATACAATAGAAGAAGATTTATTTTGTAAAACATTTGAGCGCGGTGGTATATAAATATAAATATAAATATAAATATAAATATAAATATAAATATAAATATAAATATAAATATAAATATAAATATAAATATAAATATAAATATAAATATAAATATAAATATAAATATAAATATAAATATAAATATAAATATAAATATAAATATAAATATAAATATAAATATAAAAATGAGATGGCAGTACAACTAATGGATCTCCCCAGCCTCCAGTGCAGTTGACTCAGTTGGCTGGAGTGCTAGGGATGTCAAAAAAAACAGGGAAGTTTGAACATGGTTCTATATAGGTCTAGTACCCAAGAACCGGGGAGGGGGGGGCTTGAAATTCCCTGGGACTCATCGCGACTAGCCTCAACCAAACACCTTACAGAAGAGTTCCATCTTACAGGCCCTACAGAACTTCAAGAGCTCTGACAGGGCCCACAGCTCTTCTGGGAGCTCATTCCAACCAGGTAGGGGCCAGGACTGAAAAAACCCTAGCCCTGGTTGAGGGTAGGCACTTCCCGGGGCCCTGGGACCATTAGCAGATTCATACCCGCAGAGCCACACGCCCTGCAGGGGGCATAAGGAGGTAAGTGGTCCCACAGGTAAGTAGGACCCAAACCACATATAGCCATAAAGATCAAAACCAAAACCTTGAACTTGATCTGGAAACCGACTGATAACCAATGCAGTTGCCTCAGCAGAGGCAGGAGGCATCCTCCAGGATGATTTAGTGAGGACCCTAGCAGTCGCGTTCTGTACCAGCTGTAATTTCCAGATCAAAGCCAAGGGTAGGCCTGCATAGAGCAAGTTACAGAAGTCTGGCCTGGAAGTGACTTCACAGTATTTGAGTCACATATAAGAAATTACTAAGGCCACAGCACAGCACATGAATGCAAAACAGAAAAGCTATGAGATTTCTGAATACCAATGCTATGTGTACAACATGCAAACCGTCTCTACAAAGTTCCATGAAGCATACATGCTCAAGCTTTTACCATGCACTTTAGTTACCTGTTAATGATATGGGATTAAGAAAACAGAAGGGACTTCCCCCAGCTACCCACCACATACATGCTTATGAACAGGAATTCTAATCTACACAGGCAACTGGTGCTATAGTATTAAGGAATGGCAATACCCGCAATCAAATGAAAGAACATAACCTTAAATGTGTGACCATTACCCTGAAATGTTTTTCAGCCAATTCTGTCAAAGAGACAGAACAGTTTACTTTTGTTGTTGTTACCTGCAGTCTGCATGAGGTAGACACGGGTTGCATTGGCAGCAGCACCACAGAAGAATATTCCACTTAGCAAGGCACAGAGGTTGGACAGGTTGTCAGTAAAGTCACCAGAGGGGTTTGTGTAAATGACATCAATAACCTTCCCCAAGAAAAAAGGGGCAGACATAGTGATGACACTGGAGATGGTCAGAAAGCCAACAGCAGCTAAGGAAAAACAATTCAATTTTACATTTTTTTAGGTATTATGGAATATTTTCTTGATAGTTCATTTGTTCCACATTCCATCAAAATGGATAACTTTTACATAAGACATAATCTCCATTGTAAAATATATGGTCTAGTAATGTCCAATTCAACAAGTGTGTCAAGTAGAGATAAAGTTGTAATGAAGAATTATAGTGGCCTGAACAGATACAGCTGCTGAATATACTGATTCAAGAATCGCATGATTAAGAAGTAGTACAGAACATAAAACGCGGAATTACTAATAAGTATAAGACAATTAACAATAAAATTTATAGCTACCTCTTTCATAAAGAGCCAGTGTGATATAGTGGTTAAGATCAGGCATGGAAAGATCCAAGTTTAAATCCCTCCTACCATGAATATCACTGGGAGACTAAGCCTCTCAGTCCAACACATTTCATTGGGCTGCTGTGAGGACAAAACTGAGATCCGTTGAAATCTTTGTGCAGCCCTGAGTTCCTTTGAGGAACGATGGGAAAAAATTGATTAAACAAAGGTTTTTGCACAGATACTGAGAAATAAAGCCAGGCTGAAGTCTCATAAAGGCCTGCAGGATGATGCCAGCAGTTCAGTATTATGAACAAAAAATATGGGAGTATTCACAACAGTAAATGCACTAGGTAAAAGAACTGGTTCAGGTTTGTTTGTTTTAAAACATAATTTTCAACCCAATAATCCTAAAGCTGCAGTGAAGCAAGTAGCAGAATGCAGCACAAATCATGCTCCACCTCATGTGAGTACTTCACAAGTATCAGGTAAAAGTGAACACACTGCTCCATTTTAGATACTCTGCCACCTGGAACTGAGAAGTCAACAGCACAATTCATTATAGCTGGGCAATAAGGAAACAAAGCCAGATGCTCTGGTCCTGATGGATAGCACTTCCCTTAAGCCTTAGATATATGCCCTATATCTCCTAGAGCAGTGGTCCCCAACCCCCGGTTCGGAGACCGGTCTCGGTCCGTGGCTCCTCCTCGTCCTCCTTCCCGGCTGCTGCCTCAGGGGCTGCCCTGCCACTCTGCCACGGCTCACCTTTCGTGTTCTCCAGTGGCCGCCATGGCTGGGGCTCCCCCTTAACATGGCATTGCGCACCTGCTGCTGGCAGCGCCCCCCAGCGGGCGGTGGGAAGTCAGGGGCGGCAGCGGGAAAGCAAGTGGAGCAGGGGATCAGGAGGCGAGGTCCCTCAGCAAAAGACTACCCCCTCCCCCCGGGCCTCAGTAAAATTGTCGTTGACTGGTCCCCAGTGATAAAAAGGTTGGGGACCACTGTCCTAGAGAATGCATCTTCACTGTTAGGTATTACATATGTATAGAATTTCTAGCATTTCATGAAGTTCTGAAATCAAATTATATTCTCTATGAAAGGTGTCATTGGGTGCATGTAAAGAAACTATTTAAGCATCATACTTACATCTGCTTCACACACATTTTTGTGGCCAGTCTCCTCCATTTTATCCTCACAACAAACTTGGCCAAAATTGATTCCAGCAAAATCATTTGTTGGAAGCATTTCAAGTGAGCTTCAACTTTCAAAAGGTTGTCTTGATATAAATGCAGTTAATCTTTTTATTTTATGTAGCATATATATTCACAGGCCACCTCTCCGAGGAAACGGCAGGCTACAGGATCAGAATCGACCTCTAGCTTGGAGCATGACAAGAAGGGGGGATAGCCCGGCGGGGGGGGGGGGGAGCCTGGGCCAGGATTCCATTCCCAGCAGAGGACAAAAGGTGAGTCGGGTTGTCTTTTTTTTTTTTTTTTGAGTGGGGGGGGGGTTACCTGTCAATCTCCAGCGCTCGGGATGCGCCAAGGCCAGGAGTCTCTTGGCGTCAGAGCCGCCTCCTCCGACGGCGGGCCCAGGAGCCTGGGAAGGCGCTGCCTCCGCGGGCTCGTCCCCCTTCTTCCGCGAGTTCCCAGCCGCGGCTGCCCAGGAGGATGCGGAGAAGCTCTGCACAGCGGCCGGGGAGAGGCGGGAAAGGGCGGGAGAAGGCGGCTGCAGGCACCTGTTGCTGGCGGGGCTGCAGGCGGCCCAGCCTCTGCCGAGGGAAGCGGGCGCCCACGACCAGCACTGCCGGCGCCGCCATAGCAGCAGCAACGAGGGCAGCCGGAGAACCAAGCCTGCCATGGAGCAAATGGCCGGCGGAGGCGGCGGAGGCGGCGGAGGCGGCTTCCGAGCCCAGCGGGCGAGGGCGGCGCCTCAGAAAAGCTGTCCCAGGAAGCGCCGGGCCCGCCCAAGCAGGGACCCGGCCCGGCCCGGCCCCTCCTGCTGCCCGCCGATAAGGCTCCGGGAGGCGGCTTCCTGCTATCATCCCCGGCCGCCAAACCCCCACCCACTCGCCCGTCCTCCTACCCGCCCGAAGGAAAGAAGGAAGGAAGCAGGGGCCGGCAGCGCCCCCTGCCGCTCCCTCCGCCTCAGCGCCCCCCCCACACACACACACCCCACACACACACTGGCAGGGAAGGGAAGGGAAGGAGGGAGCGGCGCTCGGCCGCGCAGGCGGGGAGGGGGCGCTGCCGGAGAAGCCTGCTCGGCCTTCGCCCTCCCTCCCCCCCCCCCGGAGCCTCTGACATTCCGCGCTCGCCCTTGGGAGAGGGGCGGCCGCGTGGAGGTTTCTCCCGCGGAAGCGTAATCCGACGCGTGCTCCGCGCACACAAGGAGGCCTGCGCCCCCCACCCGAAGAGAGCGCTCCATGAAGCTGGCGTGCTTGACCCCCTGCGCTTTGACAGCAGCCTAGTCCTCTAAGAAGCTCCGCATGCGCCTGAGTAGGTGGCCCCTTTCCCGCTTTCAGTTCATTCCGGTGCGATTGGTCAGCCAATGCAGGCGGCTTCGGGCTGGAGGAGTCAGCGGCAGACCGAGCAGCCGAGCCGAGCCCGCCTGTCATTTCTCCTATGGGGGGTGTGCATGTAGGGTAGCCGTTTGGAGGTGGTTTGTCATAGCCTAGCCCCACGTCACCACCCCGGTAGTCCTTGGAGGTCTTCTGTCCAAATACTAACCAGGGCTGACCTTGCTTAGCTTCCAAAACAAGATCAAGCTATCCCAGGCTATTCAGCACGCGTTGAATAATGCACTCTCCCGCTCCTAGTCTCAGGCCACTTTGCCTTCTGATCATCGAGGACAGTTGCAACCATTCTCCTTACCCAGTTCCTTTGTGACAGCTTTGTAATAACTGCCATTAGTATGTTTTCTTTTCTTTTTTATTTCCTGTTTATTTTGTAACAGTGGGCCGACTCCAGTATTGCAGAATTAAAGTTTACTTACATAGTAAAACACACTTGGTAAACAAAAGCATTTGGTTGAGACCAGGCATAACCAAGAGCGAATGAAGGGTCCCTGCTCCCCCCCCCCCAGAACTCCACCAGAGTGCTCTGCACCTGTTGTGCCATTGCACTGTTGCATTGTTGTACTATTATATTGTAATGTTACAACCACTGTTATTCATATTAAAGGTAAAGGTATCCCCTGTGCAAGCACCAGGTCATGTCTGACCCTTGGGGTGACACCCTCCAGCGTTTTCATGGCAGACTCAATACGGGTGGTTTGCCAGTGCCTTCCCCAGTTATTCATATTATTGTATGGTTATTAATGCAGATTGTGTCATGTATGGTTCATAAGTTCAATGTAAACCATCCTGAGCCTCCGGGGAGGGCGGTATATAAATATAATAAATAAAATTAAATAAATAAAAAAATTAAGTCCCAGCTTCATGTATTGATATGGTCTGTCTAACTCTGTTGGAAGAGAGATCTTGGTTCCCTTAAAATAAAAACAAATTCAGAGGTAGGGATTACTACATCTAAACACCACCCGCGACTAAATAAAACGCTAAGGGGTTCTGGGGCAGGATGTGTCTGTGATGAGGAAGGGTCCGGATTGGACCCTTCCTCTGGACAGACAATCGGAGGGACCAATCGGCAGGCTCTTTGCGCCTGCCGATCGGTCTCTCCGATTCCCAGCCCCAGCAACTGCGAGCCGCGAGCCGCATCAGGCCGCCGCCACACAGAGCCGCCACCGGGGAACACAACAAACTGTAAGTTGCTAGCACCCGCTGTATTCCTCATACAGCGGGCTTTATTACTAGTAAGATAATAAAAAGGAAACAAGTAGATAGCTCCCACCTCCTGAATATTAGAACTTGGGTTTCTTTACTGTAGCTCAATGAGAACTCCATGCTCAGAGGCAGCATTCTAGTGGATACCATTTGCTTTATGCAGCACAAACAATATGGGGGAGTATATGCTTTGGTACCTTTGTGGGCTTACTGGAACTAGATGAACCCCATTCAGGATGGCTTTCTACATCCCTTTTCCTCTTTATCCCCTCTTCCAAAACTCTTTGGTCTTGACAGAGAATTTCTAAACCAACTTTAAGTTGTTATTAGGATAAAATGGGTGGGATTCCCAGTTTATAAATCAGAATCAGATATATATGAAGGACAATTCTGATCTGAAAACTACCTGGGGTGGGAGGATAGGTTTTTTTGCTGCCAAGGTTTATATTTTAATGGAGTCTTGATTGTTTTATGTGGGGTTTTATTCTGTAACCCGCTGTGAGATGGTTCACTAATAGCAGCAGGTAACAAATCTAATGAATAAATAAATCCAAGGATGTTGATTTCCTGAACACTAATTTAATTTGCTTAACATTAATAGAGGAATAAGAAGAAATGTTTTTCTTAGTCATTGTTATACAAGGATGCCACATTATTACTGGAAGAATAATATTGGAAGAATCACAGTTCTATCAAACTGCTGGCACTAATGATTGAATTTATTAAAACCTCTGCTGTTGTAAAACGTATAGCAGGATATTGCTATAAGTGGGCTCCACCTCCTATTTGAACACATTAAGCAGTGGGGAAAAGAAAGCAATAATGTTGGTCAGAATAAGGAAGACAGAGGAAACAAAATTAATATTCAGCATATCTTTGTTTTGCTTATAATAGATATAAAAACAAGTGTTCTAAAAACTCAGTGTTCCCAAGACTGATATTTTATGTCTCATGTAACAGTAGACTCTGAACATAGTTAGCAAAGCAGGCAATTCTCATCAAGAAGGGGGGTGGGATCTCCTTGTGCTCACTTTCAAAATACTGCAGCAATATAGTCAAGAGATGTTTTGTACCTGGACAAGTATTAACTGGTATGTAAGCTGACATTTCCCTGTATATGGATTCCACCCACTTTTTATTTTTAATTTTGGTAAACTGCCGCTGAAGAGTGGCATGATGGGACAAACTTTGACTGAGCCTATTTATGCACGGAGTCCCTCTAATGGTACTGTTTAAAAGCCTAGTTCAGCACAACCAATATGACATTCCAAAGGCAACCATGTCATGTGCCTCTAGGTAGAATTAATGAGGTACAGTTATAGCAGGAAGCCTTTAAGAATATTTTGCTTCCAGAGCTACATCTTGCATCTCACCTTGAAATGCAGTTGCACATAGAAGAACAGTTGCATACAACCCCGCCTCCCCCTGACATTTGCCATTTTTACAGAGGTTATTTTAGAAGAGTTATAGGTTGTGATACTTTTTTTTGTCAGCAATACCCATACTATAATTTCTAGTTTTTAGGTGGCATTTGTGTTGTAGTGATTTTTAACTATTTGTATTTGGTTCTATCAATTGTTGGCTTTTCAACTGCATTGAGCCCTTTTGGAGAAAGAGAAGAAAAGCAAAGGAGGTGAAATGTAAATGTATTTTATTTAAGAAAAAATTCTTCAGCACACTTCTACCATGTTAGCTTGTAGTAATTTGAGATATTCATTTTGTTGTGCTCCTTTTGAGAGAAAACAGGCAAAGCTACTCCAGTTGCATGTCAAGAAATGCAAATGTTTCCACAAGCAAATTATGGAATTTATTTGATAGAAAGCAAATGAAGAGACTAACCTGATTACCAGAAGCAGGCCCTTTTTGTTTTGATATTTGTATCAAAACAAAAAGGGTCTGCTTCTTGTAATCAGGTTAGTCTTTCAAGTATACCTGCTTAGAAAAGCTGTTGCTTCAAACTGTTTTTAAATATAAAAAAACATTGCTTTATGCACATAAAAGTCACCATCAGTAGGCTGTGATAGCGCATACACAGCAAAGAGACATTTGTTGGGTTGTCATGCTGACAAACACCACATGATTTTCATGCTTTGACTGTATACAAGCACTTTCCATTTAAAGAAAATCGTCATCTTTAAAATAGCACTTGAGTATTATTCCTGGCCTCAGCTTCCACTCTTGACAGCTGGTGATCAACAGCCAAAGCTCCCACAAGTCCGATCTACCCATGCTTTGTGAATTACCACTGGAAGTTATCTATGCTACTCCACCCACAAAATTAATTCATTGTCCACCTTTCTCACTGAGATTGTCCACCTTCCTCACTGTAGTTTGTTGATAGTATCAACAGAATGTGGCATCCAGAAACAATGCAATAGGTTTTCGATCTCAAATCTGAAACCAAGCAGGATTGTGAAAACAGAGTTGAAGCAAAGCACATGACACTTTAAATCAAACAGGGCAGAATTGAAGGGATCCCTTTGTATACAAAGCTTTGAAATAACTACGTATATGTTATCCAGAGACTTTTTTGGCTCTCTCTAGTTCCATTGGGGTAGCCATTCTACACTGGACATTGTCAGCACAGTATTACTTGACAAAGAAAGAGCTAACATGATCACCTTGTAGCATTGGTGGAGTCAGCTTTGTGTAGTAGTTAAAGACCAGTGCCTCTAATCTGTAGAATGAGGTTTGATTCCCCCCTCCTCCACATGACCTTGGTCTAGTTACAGTTCTGTCACCGCTCTCTCACCCCACCTATCTCACAGGGAGTCTGTTGTGGGGGAAAAGGGCAGGTGATTGTAAGCCACTTTGAGACATCTTTGAGTAGTAAAACGTTTGGTACAAAAAAACAGTTTGTCTTTATCCTCTTCTTAATCTCTTTGCATTCATTATGGTGACAATCTGAACAACATGAACTTTACAATAAGGAACCATACACCAGAGTAATTATGTGACTACAGAAGCATATATGCTTGATCTAATAATCTGCATGGCTAGATCTCATCTCCAAAATTAATGTAATTATGTGCTTGGATCAAAAGCCAAGAAAAATGTTGAATTCTCTGGTGTTTCTATGAATTTTGAGTGTCCTTATCTTTGTGACTTAAAGTAGTAGGACTGCAGCAAATCAGAAGTTTCAGCTGTCAAGAGAAAAATTAGCAAAGTGTCTGAGCTTCCCCTGATCAGCAGAATGAACATTCTTCACCTGGGTGCATATTTAAATCCTTCTACCCTCCACCAATTCTTGCTTCAGCTCCAAAACTTTCTGGATGGTATGCCACTATTTATACTGGACTTCCACATTTAACCAAGATGACCGTGATATCTAGAGCCTTGCAGAGTCTCAGAAGAAAATCCAAAAACACTGTTAGGCTCTGAATCCTAGCCTCCTGATCCTAATCAGACATAATAATCACCACACTGCATTGAATGTCAGGATAGTACCGCTACCATTTGGTACTCCCACAATGCCCTCATGGAACTGCAGTCTCCACAGAATCCAGACTCTACATTTCCAGGTACTTGACAGCAATTCCTTTGTTTCAGCTGGTCAGATACTCACTGAGCTTCCACTTTTCTAAATTTACTTTCAAACCAACTACAGTTCTTGAAGAAATTGGTTGATTGCATATGCAGAAGTATGTTGATTTCTTTTATAGGCATGTTCATGCTGAATTCCCTATAGCCCAACAGGAAGCATTCAATTGGATTGGAGGTACACAGGCTGACGCCCGCAGTCCTTGCTGGTAGCTTTAGACAAGTGAATTGTGCTTGTCAGGCATTAATTTGGCTTTTAGTAGAAAATTCAGAAAATTCCTGAAATACTTGGTCTAATAAACATGATAGCATCGGTGCACTGCTTCCCTGAGAACTCAATCAGCCTGGCTGCTGTTATCCACAATCTGCTTGTAGACAGTGCCTTCATATAGGTTAGTGCCTGACAGCATTAGTAACTTTTCCACCTTGTACATTTAGACAAACTTGTCTCCCTGGTTCAAAGCTGTACACAGATGGAGGCAATGGACTTCTGTCTCCCCACTCAGTTCCAAACAGAGATGCCAAACCTTCCTTTAAACTAAATGCTTTAATAGAAAAACAAAAATACAAAATCTCTTTCTTGAAAGCAGAAATATTCAATCTTCTCTTTGAATGACAAAATTAAAGTTTGCTTCCCCCTGCAAATCTTTTCATTTTGCATGCTCACACTCCTGAATGAACACTTCATGAAACATATATTTCATTATTCAGTGGAAAACATCAGAAATTGGCAGACCCATACCTTTTCACAATAATTTAGAATGTGCCCCATCTTCTGGGCACATTTATCATTTGCAGACAGTATTTCTGGTGAGGTAAATGGTGCCCTTTTCTGTTAAGAGTCTAAACATGCTTTTAGAAATGCAAACTTTTTTTTTTAAAGTTATGTTCAATAGCTACTTATTTCTCCCAGGTTAATCATCTACTATTTTGTATTATTGTCACAGTGCAGATTTGGAAAAATCCCAAACTTCCCATCTATCAACATCAACAGCTACAAATATTATAGCCAGCATTAGCAAATCAAATCCAAATTGTATCTCTTCACAGAGATAGGCTACAGTCACATTCAAATCGCCTTTTTATAATTAAAGAATTAAAAGCAAGCTGGAAGCCTGCCCCAACATTATTTTAAACATTATTGTAATGTCATTTATTTTGGGGGAACACCCATAGAATGAAATAGGTTTTCTAACCAATATAAGATGACATGAATCCTGGTCCCACAGAAAAATCAGTGGGGAAATAGTCAACTGAGCTGAACAGTTGTTACAGACATACTCTCACCAGCCTCTGCTAGCAGAAAGAAGGATGTGCCCATAATGGAATATATTTAAGTGCATATGCAAAGTGCAAATGCCAAGCTGATGATCTGGTAGTTTAGACCAGGTCTGGGGCTATCCCTTAGAGTGTAATATTCTGGGTTGTTGGCTTCCCCCCATTGCTTCCTGCCCTTGCACTACTATCACACAATGACAATAAAGTTCTCTTGGCCTCCCTTCTCTTGACTTTTTGTAACAATGCAAACTATCTTCAAGTACAGTATTTCCATTATTCTGGACATACCCACCAATGGGAGAGACATTTTTCACAGTCAATTATATATAATCTCAGTTTATAATAGACTCTGGCTTTTAAGACCCCCCCCCCCTTACAAAAAAAAAAGTTAATGTTCTTGATTTTCTTGTGCAATTCCAGTCACTAGAAGGAGGTTACAGGCCATGAATTGTACACTCAGTACATTATTCATCTGTCCAGTATATACACCAACTAGCTCACTGGAGGAGCCATCTATGGGAGCATTGCAGTAAGTGTTCCGAATGTCCCAAACCCGAACCGAGTTGTCCATTGATGCAGAAGCAATCAAGCTACTGTCCGGACTAAAAGTAAGGCTGGTGATATTATCTGTGTGCCCTCTCAATTCCTTGTAAAGAATGCCAGAGGCCAAATCCCACAGCTTTAGCCGCTGGTCTTCACCTGCTGAAGCCAAATACTTACCATTCGGAGAAAATGCAAGTGACAGCACAGGGCCACGGTGACCTGTGAACAAGCGCACAGTATTTCCTTGCTGAGTGCTCCACAGACGTACTGTTTTGTCTGTAGATCCTGTTGCAAAGTAGTTAGAATTGGGATGAAACTTAATGCAGTCCACGTCTGCCAAATGGCCTGGATATATCCGCAGAGGGTACGTCCGATCAAATGACCAGAGTCTGGCTGTGCGGTCATGGGAACCGCTGGCAAAATATAAGCTGCAGGGACTGATGTCTAGGTCCCAGATGGGGTAGGCATGCCCTTGATACAACACAGTGTTTGTAAAACATCCAAGGTCCCAGTATCTGATGGATGTGTCTTCAGAACACGACAGAAGTCCTGAACTGTCGGACAAGAACTTTGTGCTATACACCGGTCCACAGTGCCCTCGGAGTATCTTCATTTCCGTACCCACATTCTCATCATCTTCATCCTAAATGGAGGAGCAAAGAAAGCAATTTAATTTGTTCAAAACATACAGAGATTAAAACCTGAGATTTCTCTAACCATGGTAGCAGGCCAAAGTTTCGTATGGTATGTAATATAGGACTGCCCATATAATGCTTTCTAGTGGCATTTTTAGCTCTTGAAAAGTCAATGGTGGCTGTAGCTGTGGTTTTAGAAGCTATAACAAATTGGTTGGTTAGTGATCCTTTTCTTCTAGCCCCAGATATTAGATATATCGTACAGCATGAATGACCACACTATTTTTTGACGCATCACTTCCCTAGAAGTAACTGATGGCAATAGAAACCAGTATTTTCAGTGTATGTAATCACCCACACCTACACTGCCTTTGTATTATCTTTAAAATAATAAAATAATTTGTTAAGGGAACCAAAGGTGGGCCCTGTCCGTGAAGAGGAAGGGTGCCCATAGGCCCCTTCCCCCGGACTGACAATCGGAGGGCCCAATCGGCAGGCGCTAGACTGACTAATCGGAAGGCGCAAAGCGCCACCTGATCCGCCCCCCTTCCTCCTCGCCTGCGGCCGCCCGCACACCACTATTACTTGCCTAGCCTCCGCAACGCTAGGTCGCCACCTCACTGCAACGCCGCCACCTCGCCTCCGCCCCGTCACCACAATGCTCGACACGGGCCCAGGTCAGTTGCGCTGCGGGGGGGGGGAGGGCACAAGCCGCGCCACGCCCGCATCGGGCCCGGCAACTCCTGGGGCCTGGACAAGCCGCACGGCGCTGCGCTGCCCCGCTCCACGGCCGCACCGGCCCCGCTGATCCTGAAGCCCCGCTAGCGCCCACTGCATTAAGACTGGAGCGGGCTTATTTACTAGTCATATTCATAATTGCCTATAAAGTTTCCCCAGGTGTAGGAAAATACCGTGCTCTTTTAAAAACCATCTGAACTTCCACGGTGTATTTTGAATTCCTAATCAACAACACAACACATACACAAAACCAGACAAACGCAACACAAGTCAATGGAAAACCAAGCCTGTGAGCCGTGGAGAATACAGCACTTAGTGAATGCCTATTTTTAAAGAATAACTTTAGTAGGCCTCACTTCTCAAAGTAGAAGCTGAGATATGAGAAGATCTTTGGGGAAAGCCTCATTCTGACCACTAGTTTAGCTGTTGGAAGTACAGCCAAAAGACAAAGTAATCCTTCTAAACAGACAGAGTAATCCTGTTACCAATCCTTACATTTGATGTCTGAACTGGCCATGGTTCTCTGCAGAAAAATGTCCTGTATTCCAAAGAACTAAGATTTCTGCAGGACTTCTGGATGTCTATTTTTTAACAACGCACAAGATTTTAGAATGTCAGCAGTTGTTACAGCTCATGAGTATTATGAACAGTTCCAGCATTGAAAAGAACAGCCTTCAGTGAATTCTTAAGTGCTTTTTATCCAAAGTTTCTCTGGAACAGTTATGAACAATTCAACGTATCTTCAGACTCTCGTTGGATACCTCTAAGAAACATTACTTTACAAATTTTACATTATACCAACTTGACTAAACTAATGCAATCATTTTACTACCTTCTGGTATGGAAAAAGGTAGAACTGGAAGTTTATGCTTTAATATTCCAAGTTTACCTTTAAACCAATAGGGCACTACCTTAAAGGACATATATGTTGCAGAATAACAAAGGCCAACTTATTGAGTCTGGAGGAACTATACCATCCCTATCTTCTTTTTCTGACCAACTAGGGCAGGACGTACAGAAGTTTGTCATATGATTTTCTTCATAACTAAGATGAAAATATTATCAGTGTTGAAAAAGCATCCAAGACTTTGGCAGCTTTCCTGAAATCAGTTATAAGAGGGCATTACTTATTACAAAGCAGAACAACTGGTGACAATTTATTATTGGAATATGACACTGAAGGAGATAGCATGGACTACTTTGAAACAAGAAAGGAATTATGACACCATTGCAGTTATTTCTAAGGTTAAAGTAAGTACTAGAAGAAGAGCTGGGGGGGTTTTATGTCACACATTTAACTACCTGAAGGAGTCCCAAAGCAGTTTACAAACACCTTTCCCTTCCTTTCCCCACAACAGATACCATGTGAGGTATGTGGGGCTGAGAGAGCTGTGAGAGAATTGCTCTGTGAGAACAGCTCTAAGAGAACTGCAACTGGCCCAAGGTCACCCAGCTGGCTGCATGTGGTGGAGTGGGGAAATCAAACCCAGTTCTCCAGATTAAAGTCCACTGCTCTTATCCACGACAGCAAGAAATAGCATCTCCTTACTTCAAATTGTTGATTTACCTGTTAGAACAAACCTCTCTTCCATAGCTCAATTTCTTTTCTAAGCCTTCACAGTCTCTGGGCTCAAGTTACACTCTGTTCTAAAATGCCAGGTGATTTAAACATCCCACAACAAGAAAGGTGTAAAAGGATATATTTTCTTTATGAAAAAGTCTAACTTTTAATTGAAGATCAGGAATTGCAATTAGCCAAATTACTCCTTGTTGCTGAACAGAAAATGTTCAAGTATATTTAGAATCCTAAATTAAACCTTATTACTAAAAAAGAGAAACCTCTTTATATGAAAAACACAATCATTCAAGAATTCCATTATGTACAGATTCTAACAGCAACAGGAAGCCCAGAGCAATCCAAGACAAACTACCTGCATGTGCCAAGTCCCCTACTGGGAGGAAACATGTTTACTCCTTATCTTTTCCAATATAAATTCAAAGCTGAAAACTTGCCCATACATCAGGTGCTCTGGTTGCTACCCCAAAATGGACCTCTAAAATGTTCATGTGCCTGTACAACACCATGGCATTACAGAGATCCAGAAGAGTTTTCTAGGTAACCATGAAGGAAACCAAGGAAAACCTGTATATTTCATTTCTCCAAACTGGATGGATAGCAAGGGCTGGAAAAGGAATATGGAAAGAAATCTGGTAATAAAGGGTATGGAATATGCTAGGTGTTTCTGGCAAGACATTCAAGCAGGAAAGCTAGAATGAGAATGCACACAATAGCTATCCTCTTTTGCAACTTTCTGAATCATATACTTATGTAGCTTACTTTTGAATAACTATTCACAGGAGCAAGCTGTAAATATTTCAGTTGTCTATGCTTTGTGAAGGAGCAGGGCTTTTGTATAATCTTTTACTCTGATCTGGGAGACTTGTATTCAACCCCCCTGTCCTCCCCCCATTTGCTTCAGAAGCTCGGAGAATGTTTTGTGCCAATCACATCCTCTTATCCCTAGCCTACTTCACCAGAAAATTGTGAGGGGGGACAATGGTAGGTTTGATCTCTGCTGGGGTGAAAAGTGGGGTCTAAATGAACTAAGATAAATAACATTAAAAAAACGCACTGAAGTTTTACTACTCGAACTATCCAAGCATCAATTCTATCCTCCACCTCTCTAGTTCTCTGCCTCATGTCTAGATGTACTACAATAAGCTCCTTTTCATAGGAAAAGATGGGCAGCTGCTAATCAAGATGTGAATACAAGTACATTTTAACTGGGACAGGCAGAGCAAGGACTTGGCACAATTCCACACAATTAAGTCGAAGGGACCTGAATGGTGAACTGAATTATTGCTCAACTCAACCTACTGATTCTTACCATTTCTCTCCAAGTTGGGCAGCTATGACTAGCGGATGGAAGGAAAGAATCAGTGAGATAGCCTTTAGCAAGCTCACTAGAACAGGTGCTCACAACCCATCTAGTAAACCATTCAAATGTGACCATCAAGCCCACCACCCAAACTCCCAGATATACAAAGGTAACCAGATATTCAGACCTCCTCATCCATGATGTCACAGGCCAGGCGGATTCGTGACACATCTACCAGATGAGGCTCAGACTTCAGCTTCTTGGACCGCAAGCTCCATAGCTTCACACATGAATTATCAAAGCCAGCAGCAAGCAGCTTGCTGTCTGGTGAAACCTCTGCTGTGTTCAGCAACTGCTCAGTGTTATAGAACGCGTAGAAGCATATGGTGGTGAGCGAAGGAGGCCCATCTTTGACCCTTTTGATGCTGTCCTGCAGTATGTCCAAGGCTGCCTCATTCTGCAGGATGGAAGCAGGCATATCAGCAGGCTCCAGGCCGTTGCTCTCACTGCGTGAGGAACCCCCGCTGGCATACAGCTGGTAGTCCATCCTCTTGGCTGGCTGCACATCTAAGTGAATGTGCAAGGAGAGGACTTTGCAAAGAGCGCTGTTGTTTTCACTTTGGAGGTAGCGAAGGAGGAAGTTGTAGCTGTCTTCTTGAAGGCGGACGACATACTTGTTGTCCAGAAATGCCCGGAGTTTGAAGTTGGAGAGGACGTCTTGAATAGTTAAGGTGGTCTGTAACTGCTCAATGATATCCTTCTGGCTGGCATTCTGCAAGAACATTCCATGGAAGCGACTATAGAAACTGTCCACTGTGCTCTTTAGGCCATTTTGGACCATATTGATATGGAGGTAGACAAAAAGGGGATACAGGAGAGGCATCACTTCATGGCTATGCTGAGAATCTGATTCTAAAACCAAAGCAAAAATAGGTTATTCCATACTCTCCAGGGATTACAACAAAAGCAAAACAAGCCTCCTTTAAGGATCATCATTGTTAGTGCTTCTAACACACATACACCCCACATGTTGCACCCATGGGTGCACAGCAGTTCTAAAACTAATACAAGAGCTCTTCTACCTGTTGCTGTCCATATTTAACTTTTAATTATAGAGAGAGTTATTTCCAAGATGGGCTTCAGAATTCAATTGACCCAGTTTTGGAGGGAGCCTCTTGTTTTTTCCAACAAATTACATTTGGTGCATTTCAGGACATGCCTTTGGTCTGGGAATATATTCATTTGCCTTCAGAAACAGTTTCTGTTCAGCAGTGCTACTACAAGCTGTGCGTCAAGAGTTTTATCTCAGGTTTCTGCTTGCTTGCTTTCTGCCACATCCTGGCCAAAATGTGGACTAATTTGCATATCTGCCCTACTCCATTCCAGCACCTTCATGGGGCCATTGCCTTCCCGATGCAGTGGGCAGCATATGAGTGTGCTGGAATGGGCCAGCATTACAGATTTTCTTGTCAGGGAAAAAAATCAGCAGGTAGTGTTTCTACATTATCTACTAACAAATTTGATGCCATCTGAATATTTTCTTTCCTTCCTGGGAAACGATGGAAACCATCTCTTCCTAAGCAGGGCTTCTTCTTCAGCCTTGCAAAGCTTACTACTTGCCACAGCTGCTTGTCTGCTCCCCTCTTTTCCCCATCCCACCACAGGGTGAACTCCTGGCTGGAAGGATTGTTTGGGACTCAGACAGTACCTTTTGACACAGAGAGCTGGGAAAATTCTTTCCAACTTGGGGAAAAGCGCTGTAGCAGAATCACAGTACATAGGCATTAATTACCAGGATAAGAGGGAGGCTGCTCTCTTCCCTTGGTCGAACGGACACATACTATAAATGTTATGAGTGGAGAAACTACAGGCGGAATGGGGTGCCTCTGCCTGGCTCAGAATCCAACCTCTTCTCCCACTAACCCCTTTATCTTGTGAGGTAATTCCAATTTGTGTTTATGCTTAAGTTCTACTTTCTTGCTTTCACAATGGAGAGTAAAGCCTCCCCAGAGAGAACACTGAGAATTAATAAAAGTACAGGGTATGTAGCTTCAAGAACAAATGCCACAGGTGATGTAGGAACTGACAATCGAGGAAAACTCCCAAGAGGATAGCGGAAGTGGTAGTCCTTTCTCCAGTGGTGAAATCTGACGTATATAGGTTTATCAAGCCCTGAGATGGATACATCCACTCAAGATGCCACCCACCTGTAAGAAAACTGCGCAATCGCCCAAACTGTACTTCATATTGTTGTGGCTCTGCTAGGCAGGGTGCTGCAGAGACAATGTTGGCACAACCCGATTCCGATTGAACTGAGGGAACAAAGGTTAAGACAACATAGTAAGCCCCAGGTCAATGCAAAACAAGAACATTCCAAACATTTTGACAAAGCAGTAGCAGCCCCCAAATAAGCCCAAATAATTGCATGAAAAACTTGACCAAAAGTAATCTAGCACATGAGCTGCCCACAAATCAAGGTGCAAATGCAAGATTTTCAATGTCATTAAACTGTATCACCTGTCCTTTAGACACTAAGTGGCCATTTGTTCACAACTCTACAAGCAGCATTGTTGTACCTGTTGGGATTTTTTCAAATGCTGATCCCCTTTTTTAAACCTCTGTATTTGAATTTGCATACTAGAATCTGATTAGTGAATATGCTGCCCAGCTGAGAAGCTATTTACAAAATGCAACACAAGATCGCACATACTATCATCAACTGAATATGCATCATGGAGTGAGGACTTTTTAATCTGAAACATCCATCACAAACCAAGTGCCACTAGCAGAGACTTTGGTTCACCAGATACCATCTCAAACATGATGGGATGGTTCCCCAAAGAACAATGGTATTCATGGACCTCTAGCACCTCCCCTTTCCCCTGGAAGTCTATGAAAAGCTGATGTTCAAAGTCATGGGAACACCACGAACAAAATGCCATGAGTCACAGAGGGCTCACACAAAGGAAGAGGAAATAGACAATATCACCCCAATCTTTCTCTCTTGTGTCAACAGAAACTCTATCAGCAAAAATGTGGGGAGGTAACTACATCCTGTTCTCCCACAGAGTCCCTTGTGCTCAATGTGATTGTCCACAGGATTCTGGACACCAGCTTTTCTGAGGCCCCAGGACATGACTGGGGAAGGAAAGAAACATCTATGATGGTGACTTGCTTGCAGCTTAGTAAGAACCGACTGAATATGTTTTGGTTAAGATCATTCTTCTGGCAGTGGGGAGTCACTGCTTGTGGGACAATCAAAGAGGCAGTAGTTGACCCAGGCAGTAAGATCAAGCACAGAATATTTTGCTACAGTTGTAAATACCCCCCTCCAACTTTTCTAGATTACAGTCTGTGCAGAGGATTACTCAGTAAAGCAATTATCACAGTCCAGCATCAGCTTGTTCTCTACAAACATCAGCTGATTCATAGTCAATTAAGTTCTAACAGATTTTATTTTGTCTAGAGTAGACAGCACTCTAGGGATTTCACAACAAGGGATTCAGGAAAGCTACTCAATGATCAGCAGCAATCGAAAAGATCTGAGACACATTGGGGGTATACAGATTAGTCTGTTACAAACAACTTTCCATATGTACTGAATGTAACTCATTGAATCCAGTTAGGTTTTTCCTTCATTTGTTGGCAGGGCGGGGGGCCATGCGTTCTCAATTTATCCCAGACACAAACATAAAGGAGATCAAAGACAGAGAAGAATAATTCTCCTATCTGAAGGTAAATATTCACAAATTACTTTCAAACCGAGGTTAAAAACTATCCTTGTACATATGAACAAAACTGTCCAAAGACTTTATTTTAAATAAGTTTCTGCCCCTAAATCTTTCACATGAGATTTTTGGTCTTTTGGCTCATTCTTCTATCAGTACATCTGATCCATCATTCCCATATTCACACCAACACTGCATCCCCTCTTCTGTATTCATTACCACTGGTTCTCAAGGTCTCCAGACACACAGAAGAAGAAGAGTTGGTTCTTTTTTCCTACTCGAAGGAGTCTCAAAGTGGCTTACAGTCGCCTTCCCTTTCCTCTCCCCACAACAGACACCCTGTGGGGTGGGTGAGGCTGAGAGAGCCCTGATATCACTGCTCGGTCAGAACAGTTTTATCAGAACCATGGCGAGACCAAGGCCACTCAGCTGGGGGAGTGCAGAATCAAACCTGGCTTGCCAGGACAACTTGCCTGCACTCTTAAACACTACACTAAACTGGCTCTCAGAAGCTCTGCTAGGCAATAGCCACCTCCACTTTCAAAAACACTTGGTGAATGCTAGGAAAGGTGTTGGAGTAAACTACACTGGGGGCCTGTGTAATAAACAGAATTAAACACCTGTTAGTAGTTGGAACTATTAAATAAGAAGGTACTTGCACTCTGCTAACTGCCAGTCCCACTCACGCTAAAGCCTATTAGACACCTCCAAACTGGGGCATCACTGCTTACAGGTTTACTTATAACTTCTTAAAAAATACCACCACTCAACTTGTGTGCTCTCCCTGTCTTTGCCTCTTTGCTCTTCCCCTCATGCTTGGAGCTGCAACTGAAGACTTCTGTTCACTGCTGTGTAGAGGTTAGTGATCAAATCCCTCCTTCCTGTGATAGCTCACTGTGTGACCTTGGGCCAGTCACTTTCTTTCAGCTTCAGCTACCTCCCAATTGTGGCTGTGCAGATATAAAATGGGGGAGAGGAGAACCATGGACACATCCTCAGCTCCTTGAAGGAAGGGCAGGATTTGTCCATGTACCAAATGTTTATTTTGGTTGTCTTCCAAGGAGCTCAGTACTCCATATAGAGTTCTCCCTACCTCCACTTTACCCTCACACAGGAAATCATTCAGTTTCCATACATTTCTCCTGTATTAGTTAGATTTCCTAGGCCTTTTAACCAGAAAGAAATAGCAGGTGATAGCAGCTAACGGAACTGGCAAGAGCATTTGATTTGATGATCAGGCTGCATTTCTGCATCAAATAACCAAGTTGTTCATGACAAGCACAAGCCTGGTTTATTGTATGGCTTATGTGCTCCTTTCCTCCAACTTCTGTGTGCAGTTCCTCACTGAAGGCTTTGTGGGTTCCAGGATCTTTGATCTAACTCCAATTTGTTCTGACATCTGAATGTGATTGCCTAAAAGCAAAAAATCAAGTTTGTTTCTTTCCCTGAAACCAGGATTCTAAACCAGGATGAAATCACTGCAAAATTATAAGCAGTGCGAAACAATATCCCATCTTACTGAAAGGCCCACCTTCAAACACCACCAGAAATTGGCATTAGATTGGCAATTTCCTAAGCTGGAGTTTCCAATTGCATCTTGATGTATGTGGGGAGAAGAAAGAGGCAGAGAGTTAGCATGGATAAGCCCAACAATAAACCAAGGAAAAAATTCTGGTTCATAGCAAGTTTGTCTACAGCCCAAGTGTATGAACGCTAACAACTGGGAGAGAGAGAGTGGTATTTGTTGTAAATTTTATGTAACAGAGAAACTAAGCTGACTCCACTGTTTACCTCAAATAGTTCGTTGATATGACCTACAGAAAGAGGTCTGAATCATTTAGTCCCATGTCATCAAAAACACAGTTTTCCTTAGGATTCCGGGTTTTAATAGTTTAGCCACACAGCTCTCAACTGAGTCGTTTCAGAACACTAGACAAAATGTCTGCCTCATGTTTCATAGTTTTGTGCAGTCTTGTCTCAAGAATTGGAGTTACTAAAGTCTGATCTTTCTGCTTAAGACACTACCATATGGTAGAAATCTTTACTCTCACCCTGGGTATTTACAACTTTTCAGCCTTTGGACACAGCTGTGTTGCACCTGGGTGCCACAGAACCACATGATTATTTGTATGGTAGTCTCTTTCTAATTAGCGCTCAGCAGTTCCACTCTACTCAAGAACAAGCTTCATAGGAACTTGCCTTCCTCTGTTCCTATGAATTCATAAAGACATCTTGTTGGTTACCTGTTAGATTAGCTGCCATTTCTTCTGCAGTTTGGCAGAGGCGCAGTCCTTGTTTCGGAGGGCCTTCTGAGTCTATATACTGCCGGCGCTTGAGGTAGCAGGAAACTGCCATCTGAATCTGTTCTGAGCGTACACGTTTCATGACCTCCAAAAGAAAAGGAAGCAGGTTTGGGTCACCAAGAGTGCAATAATATGAAGTTGTTAGGATCGTAATTTCCTGACGCACAGCTACCTCTTTAGAAAACTGTGGGGAAAATTGATTAAGCATTCCCATTGTTCAATGCAAATGTTTCTGGAATACAAGATGCACCCCTTAAAATACCCAATGAAATATACCTTCAAAACACCAAACCTGTATTAGCCCAGCTGAGAGCAGAGGAGCAGCCTTATAATACTGAAGTGCTTTTAGGACACTTGTGTAAAATCGTGACCTAATGCTGGTGACAATTTTGGATTGGCTTTAGATTTCCTACTATATACAGAGACTCAGATATGTAATGTTCTTAAGGCATTATTTTAACAATAAGCAAGTACAGTAATATTATGTCAGAGTTCTCTGCAGTTGACCACTGGCATATTGTTGGTCTGAAACAGATGCTATTATTCTGCACTATTTACCCTACTTCTTCAGTCTTCCAATCTGTCCTGAAAAATGAAGAGTCAGCGAAAGAGAACAATTAAACAAAACGGAAACTGGCCGCATCATTTAGGTTTCATAATAAGTCAGAATGCAACAACTTGTCAAGCAGTTTCTATTTCTAGATAAGGTCGAAAATACATTTCACTTTCAAGTTCACCTTTAGTCTTTACAGATGTTATGGCTTTGTCCATATTTATAAACTTAAAGAAAAATTCTCACTTTTGCATAATGATAGACTACAAAGGCATATCATAGAATCTGAGTGTCAAACCTACAGAGATTGCCAGAAAAGTTAATGAAACAGTGTAAAACAGAAAAACATTCTGGATATAAGAACTGTTAAAGAGCTTATTCGTTAGTTATATATATTATATGTCACTTTTCTGCCAGCAACTGCAAGAAAACATTCATACGTAATTGTCATCTAGACATTGACCAGACCCAAGCCTGTTTAGCTTCTACAAGACTGCTGCTACATTATATACATTTGAGACCACACTCTGGTTCTTCTATAAAAAAAGAATAAATGGAAAAGTTAGGAGTTGTGTTTATTGAGAATTAGGCCCATTGGAGAAACTATTTTCAACACGCAAGTTATTTCTGAACATAACTGAAGACCGAATGAAACAGCCCCCAATTATTCTAATGTTGACTCTGACAAACTCAAAAGCAATGCAGCTAAGATTTGCCTAGATCTAACATTCACTTGGATCCAAAATGCAAGAATAGGTCAAGTTTTACCTTCAACACTCCACCAAGCAGCCAACTCATAATAGCTAGACAAAGGATGTCATATTCTTCATATCTGAGACTAAATGTGCAAAAATTAATAAAGTCTGGTACCTACAAACTGAATGGAAGATCTGGAAGCTCTATGAGTAACATTATTTTATTTATTTAATTAATTACCTTTATACACCACCCTCCCCTGAAGCTCAGGCAGGGTGGTTCACGTGAAACGAAAAGGACCTATAGAGTTTTTAAATATCAAATAGAAGTAACACCAATGACAATGATAATAATTATAACGAGAGAATAACAATTTAACAGAATATCAAACATGGTTGTTCAAATCAGGTGCATGGATTCCTTGGAGGGAGGTCAGATATCATCAAATATCACTAGCAATTTGGCAACAGAATAATTTATCTTCCGTTAGGGAAGCCATCTCCAATTACTACCAGGAAAGATAATCAGATCTTCTCTCTCACAGAGAAATATCAGTATTTATTCACTTTATGTATTCATTTGATTTGATTGATTTATATACCACCCCTTCAAGGGTGTGCATGATACTAATGTACTTACTACAAATGGCACAGTAATCTTTTGAGTGCCACAGTAGATGCAACAGCTACTATTAACTGCCAAATCACATGGTGAATGGAATGTAAGAATCTCAGGACAGACATACAAATTTTGGGGGGAAGTCTCTAAATACTGAGTACATCGATGGCACATCCCCGGTAGCAATTCCTGTCCCACTCCACACCACCCTCGCCAACAAAGCGGTTCCAAAGATCGAAGCCCCTTCTTGCTCTAAACTTTGCAACCAGTGCAGAGCTGTAGAAAAATGTTTCGACACACACCCCATGCACTTGCACAGCAGCAACGTGGGAAAAGAGAAAAACGGGAAGCTCGGGAAAAAGGATCCAGGAAGCACGGAGGGCAGATGGGGCCACAGCAGCTCCACTCTGCCTGCCGGTACCTCGACAGCTGCGGGAAGAAGACGACGACGGCTGCCCGCCTCCAGCCAGGGAGGGCCCTTCCGCGCGCCACGCTTGGCTCATCCCGCCGCCCTCCCGCCCGCCCGGGAAGAGCAGCTACGGCTGCGGCATGCGCAAGGGGAGGGGAGGGGAAGGAGAGGAGCACTCACTGGAGCATCGCAGGCGGGGGGAGCAGGGCGAGAGGCTGGCTGGGGGTGTCGCCTGCGGCAGGCACGAGACAGGATTCCTGGGCTCGCTCGCCCCGTCAATCACTGCGCCCAGTGGCGCGAGACGCCGCTGTGGCTATCGTGGAGCCCGGCGCGCGCAGCCTCTCCTCGTTGGTCGCGCTCCTTGCGAAGACGGCAGGCTTGAGCGTCCCGGGCGGCTACTGCCGGTGGGGCGGCCGCGCTTCCTGCCGCTGCGGCTGTTAGCAGCCGCTCCATGACTGACGGGCTGACACAGAGAAGGAGGCGAGCGAGCACGGCTGGAGGAACGAGGGAGGGAAAGGAGGCGAGCGCGCAGTCGCAGGTCCCCGACCAATGGGAAAGCTCTCCACTCGGCTCTCGACCAGCAATGCCTGCCAATCGGCGCTCTCCCGCGCCCAACTCGTTGGTGCGGCGAAAGGTGACGGAGAGGAGAGAGCTCGGCTGGGCCGGAAGCAGGCGCACGTGCTGCAGGGACCGGGCGAGGGGGCGGCGCCAGAGGCCGGGAGCTGCGAGCGGGACTGAGGCACCTTTGCCGTGAGTGAGCGACCAGTCAGACTGGTGGGGAAGCGCCCCGTGACACCTCAGGCTCCCTTCTGACCTCGAGGAGGCAAAGAAGCAGGCGCTCTAGGGGAGGACTGTCCCTCACGCCTATGTGAAGTGGGTAGGGCAAGACAGCTCGCTTTTCCTCCTGCCCCTGCATAGTAGCATTGAAGTTGGGGGAGGGGCTGCCGCAGAACTAGCGTTATATGGTTTCCTGGGAACAGAAGAAATGGGCGAGGGAGCCTGTCTGGTTTCCTAAAAACACTATGCCTGTGATTTCTGCTACTGGTTAAACTGGCTCTCAGACTTCAGCAGATATTGTTTATTAACCGGATTCCACAGGAACTCCCCCTCCCCCCTTTTTTTGTTTCAGGTTACTGAGAGTGGCTGATTTTAAAGGGCAACAACACAAAAGGCCCTAATCAATCTAACAGTGCCTCTTGGTTAGAAGTGCCTCTTGAATATACAAAACTGCCTTGAAGAGATATTCTATGACAAGAAACAGTGTGGCTTTTAGTACAAATAATGCAGTAACTGAATCTTTTCAAAAATATGTGTTTAGGCAATATCTCCATGGCTGCAATTTACTCTGGCATTCACCTGAAGCTGAAAAGCTCAAAGACACCTTGGGAGGACAAACTCAAGCTTGCTCAGTTTGCATGGATTTCTCACCAGTGTTTCCTTCCAAATAAAGAACAAGTAATGGATTTCCACAATTTGGGGGGCGGGGAATGTTTTTCTAAAATGTTATGATATAATGCATGAGTCCTTTATGTTTTATTTTAAAGAATTTCTTCAGATTGTCAGCATGTTTAAATACTAATATAGGGACAGATGGGCTTGATGCTTTTTTGTAAGTTAGTAGATTCCAAGGGATTATTTACAAGGCTGGTGATTTCATTATGTACCTCTCATCTTGAGCCTGCTGCTATTACAGTATCTATTTCCGTATTCTGCTTTTCTATTGATGATCAGAAGATCATTGTGTGTAAATGGGAAATGGTGATATGCTTGCTGAATGCACTTCTTTATTCTTGGCCTCTGCACTCCAAGTCCCATCAGCATAGAGTTTCATTTCTTTCTTTCTGTTGCCTGGGTATCAAATCAGAAAACAGTATTATTAGTTTGATTTTTAGTTTGATTTACCCTAACTAATGGTACTGGTCTGGTCTGCAGTCAGATTAACTCTCATCTAATTAAAGCATATTTTCACACACCCTCCCCGGCTCCCTAACTCTACATGTTTAAAAAGTCATATTTTTTTGCTTTTTGGAACATAGGTCTTACTGGATTGGGTGAGTCATACACTGGTTTCTTGTTACAACAAGAAACTTGAATTGTCAGATGAAATCATTGAGAAGCTTTGGACATACCTGGACAACATTCTTCGTAGCAAAAAATTACAGAGCCTTCTTAAGGATGGAAAAACAATCACCCTACGTTTTTCAATTGCACAGGTAATTTAATGCTTACATGTTTATAGGATTGTATGAGTCATTGATTATCACACAGAATGCCTCTTGTCTTCCCAGTGTCATTTCCTTTGTTCGTTTCTCTCCTGATTTCAATCTCTGTTAGTGCTGATGTCATTGTCTGCCATGTTCCATTTTGATATTTGAGATGTCCACACAACCAAGTTTATACATAGCAGTTTTGCGTGCAGTATGTATGTATGCATAAATAATTAGATATGTAAAATATTAGCATGGTGAAAAGGGCAGATACATAGGAGAGATAGCTGTCTGGGGATGGCAGGTAATGGGGTTTGATTGGTATTATAGAGAACACAAAGTGGAGGCCCGCATGGATTTGTGGAAAGGTGGAAATACCATCCCTGCTTTTTTGACTATTTTAATTTATTTTTCAATTTATTAGTCACTATTGTTAGCCAAAGCTCCTGGCTGTAGCTTCCTGCCCCCCTTTCATTTCCCTAACACCTTTGCCTGCTCTCACTTGTCAGCATGGTGTGGTTAAGAGCAGTGGCCTCTAATCTGGATAACTGGGTTTGATTCCCTACTCCTCCACAGGCAGCCTGCTGGGTGATCTTGGGCCAGTCACAGTTCTGTTAGAGTTCTCTCCTCCTCGACCCCAGAGAAAGGAGGTCAGCCACTGCAGTGTTGTCTCCTGTATCAATTAGGCAGTGAGCTGGCAGCTTGTGGTCTACAACACTGAACGCTGCCGTGAGATCTTGCACCCCAAGCAGCACCAATTCACCTGGATCCAGCTGCCTCCAAAGGCCATCCAACAGAGTGACTATCAGGGTCTCACCCTCTGCCACTTTGTGTGGGGGCCAGATGCAGAGGAGAGAGAACGTTTTGAGAGGACGGCTTGGACTCAGAATGGGGATTGCCACTGACTATAAGTCCTTGGCTTTTCTCCTGGGCAGTGATAGTTAAACTTGCTGTCACTCGGCCCTGCTTCCCCATTCCCTATGGCCTGCCCCTGAACACCTCTGGAGGTTCGCTGGCCATTTCTCCCCTCTCAGTTGTCAGGTGTCTCCAGATGTGGCAGCATGGGGGGCTGGAGCTGACATTGCAGGCTCTACAAACTCTGGTGACTGAGGTTGAGGCTTGTTGTGGGGTGTCACTGCCTGCTGGGCAAGGGGTCTCAGGAGAGTTGGGGCAGCCCATCTCTGACAGTGACCAACACAGTTTCCACCCCTTGGCCAGACTGGAATGGGTGCAGGATAGAAGCTTCTTCCAAGTATGCCAGGAACTGGTCTGCAGCAGCCGGCCCAACCACCTTCCCCAGAAACACCACGTGTGGAATGTGACAGTAGCTGGCTGCCCATTTTTCTCCCTGATGGGAACCCAAAGTGGCTTTTCACAAAATTCTCTGTTCTTCCACTCTGCCCTCACAACCACAATCTTGTGAGGTAGGTTTGGCTGAGAGATTGTGACAGGCCTAGGATCACTCAGCAAGCTTCCATGGCAAAGCAAGGATTTGAACCCAGTTGTCCCAGGTCCCTGTCCAGCACCGTAACCACTATGCCGTACCAGCTTTCTTCATTTACAGACACTGCTTTACTTTGTGTTTTTTCCCCCCATCAGTATTTTTTAACATTTCAGAGTAAACCCGGAGTTTTTCAGAAGCCTAATCTGGCTGGACACGTTTGAGAGAGATTTTTTTAAACTGCATGGGGGCCAACCACGGCTATTAGAATTGAACTTTATTTTTATTTCTTCCCCCCAAAAGTATATGGCATGTGTAAGAACCAAATTATTTAAATGTTTCAATTTAGATGCCAGCCGTTTTTCATCTCCACATTATGGGAGTAAACAATTACTCATAGACTGATCCCATGCATGTTTACTTAGAAATAAATCTTGGGGCTGATCTTCGAAGTATGTTTGGGATTACAGCCTTTGAATAAGTACCTACCTGGTTATGTGACCCTTACCACCAAGGAAATTAAGCTGACGTGCAGGATAGTTGGTACTGTCTATTCTGAAAATGCCTTTTTATGATTTTAGGGCATAAATTATAATATTTAAGCGTCTGGAGTATAGAATGTCTGGAGTACAGAATGTGAGCTCACAGTGACACAATTTGCTGTCAGAAAAAGGGGAAACGCTATCAGAAAAAAGGGAAAATCTTTAATTCTCTGCAAACATTATACAGTTTTATTTGTACTTGGTATATGTGCCAGGTTCAGTTCATCAGAAAGGCTGAGTTTCCTCACAACCATCTCAAGGGTATTCCAGATTCTCTGCAGGGTAGCTGTTGGGTCTCCACTCATGAGCAGCTGAGCAACTGTGGATGTGTTCAATAGCCATATTTAATAGCCGAACAATACAGGGTGTGTGGGTGAGAACTTGATATTAGATTAACATAAATAAATGTTAATTTATTCATGCATAAGTAATGTCATACAGCTTGCAAGAAACACTGACCTTTTGAGCATAGAATGTTCACCACTAATCATTCTGTTCTTCTTATTTATTTTTCAGGTCATAAATGAAAGGCTTTCCTTTTCTTATGATCAAAAAGCCCTGACGAGTGTCAGCACAGTACTAAATTGTTGCAGGTCTATCCTTTCCATTCCTCCCCTTGCCATAGTTTATACTGCAAAATTCGACCTTGTGGTGGATCTTCTAAGTAAACTGTCCTGGTTAGCATGTGGGCAGCTATCATCAGAAGATGCTGTGTCCTCCCAGTTGTTTGAAGTCCTCCAGTTGACCCTTGGGCATTACCTTCGGATTCAGAGGCAGCAAGCCAATGCCAACCGTGTGTTTGGACAAGTGACCAAAGTTTTGCTTCAGCCATGCCTGCTCTTGAGATATTTGCTGACAGCCAGGGTGTGGACACAGGGTGAGGATGGCCATGGACGTCAACACCTGAACAGGGAGATCCGGAATGGCATAGAGGCTTTGCTGAAGGCTGGCATTTTCCAACCAGTGCTCTTGCCGTCTTATAGAGAAGAGCTGCTGCCAGAGAAGGAATCCTGCAATGTAAAGAAAGGGGCTCTGAAAACTCGCCTCCTGCCAGCTGGTACTATCCAGATGGTGATGGGGGACACTAGCTTTTGTCAGCCAGATGTTCATGAGAAGGCAGTAGCAAGTTCAGTGCCTCTTCTCTTTAAACTCTTTCTGGAGTCTTACAGTAAGTCTGAAGACCACTTGGCTTGTTTTCACATGCTCACCAAACTTTTTGGCTGCCTAAAAGTTGCTCATCTTCAGGGGGACCTTTGGACTGACCAGCTTTCTCCATCTGAGCTCCTTGCAGTGGAGCAGCTTCTGAACTTGGTGCTGAGCAGCAGCATCTATAACGTTGCTGTGGACAGAATTCGCCACAAGGAGGTCCAGTTTCACTTCTACCGTCAGGTGGCACAGACACTGGTCAACCACCCACAAGCCCACATCCCTGCTTGGTTTAGGTGTTTCAGGGCCTTGATCTCACTCAATCATTTGATTGTGGAGCCTGATTTAGATGACCTGGTGGCTTCAGCTTGGATTGATGCTGAGGTTTCCGAGCCACGTACAAAAAAGGCTCAGGAGGCTCTTGTTAATGCTCTCTTTCAGACTTATGCCAAGTTGCGTCAGTTCCACAAACTCTTTGAAGAGGTCTTGTCTGTCATCTGCCGTCCTGCTGCAGAACATTTAAGGCTCCCTGTTTTGCCTGCTGGCATCAAGGCCAAGCTCTGTGAGTGCCTTCTAGAACTGCCGCCCAATCAGATATTGGACATTCTGTACCTCATGCTGGAGAAATGTCAGACTTCCATTATTCCTGATGTCAGAGGCAATTCCGACATGGCTTTGAAGCTGAAGTCCATGAGCTCATTGCTTCATGCTGTTCTGTTCAACATGAAGAGTTTAGACGATTCCACCCCATTGCCTGTTGTTCGTCGGACTCAGATGCTGCTGGAGACCATGCTGAGGGGGATAATCCAAGCTTTGTTAGATCTGCTGAAGGACTGTCACGCGGAAGATACAGAGCTAGAGCTTTGGCTTGAGAAGACCGAGGACTCTGTTCTCCTGCTTGCGTGCACCTGGATAGCAGCAGATACTCTGTTTGGTTTAAACTGCAGCAAGTATGTCTCCCCATTAGGCAAAACAGCCCTGAGTGTTGCTGATTCGCCTGTAAATATTTCAGACTTCTCAGCTGTTCTCCCTGGTTTTGATGCACAGTATTGGGAAAAGATAACTAAGCGTCTAAGTTGTCCTTGTTCAAGCAGTCGGTATTGTATAGACTGGCTGATGCTTCAGAAGATGAAGAGGCTGTCAATGTCCTCCAGCTGCTGCACAGGGGCACTGCTTCAGGCTATGCGGGAGGCAGCAGCTTTTATCCTTCATTCTGGGGAGTCTTGCATGACTGAAGTCGAGCCTGAACCGTGGGATGGCGATGCAGGTGCCATAAATACCTCCACTTACCCAACTGCTCACTGGCACCTTGTCATCTCAAACCTTCCGGTTCTGATTCCCTTCTTGTCTGTGAATGATGCACTCTCTGTTACAGACGTGCTTCTGAAGACACTGCTGGGGAACCAAGTGCAGGCAGCTTCCTCTGACGGCGATGACTCTTTAATCTCTGTTGGAAAGGTGTCTAAAGATTTCCTGCACAGGCCACTTCTTCCGGAGACGAGGTTGCTGCACACCTCTTTCATAAGCCACATTGTTCAGCATTGTGCTAATGTGCTGTACCCTACAGTTCTGGATGCTGCCAGTCAGCCTCTTCGGCAGCTCTCTGCAGAAGGCATTCCATGGTATGAAGCTGGTTTTTCCTCCACCGTTGCCAGAGAGAGGCTGAAAGACGAACCATCTGTATGCTGGACAGTAATGGAGGAAGTGGCACAGAATATGCTGTCATTGGTGAAAGTGAGATCTTTTGTTACTTTAGAAGAAGAGCAAATCCGAAAGCTTTTGGATTTGCTTGAGATTGTTTCCAAATTGCATCTGGACAGCCTCTTTCCCACAGACCATGCTCGTCTGTTCCTTTCACTCTTCTCTTTGATTGTCAATACCAAGGCTGACCTTGTCTGTAGTGAGGCCTGGCCTTTGCAACTCCTGGCAACCTGCTTCCACCTGCTGGCACGTCTGCAGACTGGCAGAAATGTCAGTGCCTCCTTTAAGGTCTTTCATGCCAGCGATGCTCTTGAAGCTGTCCTCACCTCTATGCTTGTGGTCTGCCAGACTTCTGCTAGTGCTTTGACAGCTGCTCCTTGGGAGGAATTCCTTCGTGGGATCCAAATCTTTTTGGAACACTATCTTCAGATAGTTCTTGAAAGGCGGCTGAGTGTGAAACTGAACATGGAAAAGTTCACATCTTTCTTAGCTACTTGTCAGCCACATGCAGTCAGCAGTCAACTCACCGAACACTGGAGCCCAGCTGCGGATCAGCTTCTGTTGGTGGCACTAAGTGCCCAGTGTCATGTTCTGACTTTGCATGTCCAAAAGCAGAGCAGAAACTGGAAGGCTTCAGAAACATTGCTCATTCTTCTCCAGCAGGCCATGCTTCAGACAGGAGCGACCATCCAGGCTTTCCTTCGAAACAGTCCCAAAGGCCAGCCGTTGCCTTTAGCCTTTATCCCGTGTGTCACAACCCTTCTGAAAGCAGACTCCTCTTGTACCCAGCCAGTGTGGCTTTTGACTGGGGAGGATGAGCAAAGGAGGCTTCAAGAATCAAACAGACACCAGCAGCTTTCTCACAGGGATTTATACCAAAGATTTTATACTCAGATATTAAGAGAACTGGACTTAGCAAGTGGCAGCATGCAGTTCCTTAGCTCTGCACTGCATTTCTTAGCTGCCTTCTGTTCCATGTCTGAGTTTTTTCCTGCACAAGAAACTTCTGTTGCAGTATTCCATTCTGTAAAGAAACTGCTTTCTGGTAAGTTGTCATTCTCCTTCCCTTCCCTGTGTTCAATATTGAGGCACAATGGCAGGTTAAAACTGTTTAAGTCGTCTGTCTAGGAATTGTAGAAAGGATGACAAATGTGTCTCTGCTTCTAAAACGGGTAATGTTGGCACAAAGGTTATTACAAAGATACTGTTGTGTGTGGACAAGATTGACTTTTCTTAGCAGCATGTATTCTGTAGAAGGTTTCTTGGCACTCATCCCAGTATCCAGGCTCCCTTTTTAAAAATCTCATAATGGGCTGCATTCTGTGTCCACTAAGGTGGAGTCTGGGAGTTGCCCAGAAAAACATAAAATTCATAGACTTGCAAAATCTTTTTTTTAAATGTTAAAAAGGGCAAGTTTCTCTCCTTCATTGTTGTCAGCAGAATTGGAAACATGTTTGGTTTCTGCTTAATAGTTAATAACTAGAGGAAATATGGGTCAGTCTTCATCAGGAAGGTGGTGGTACTTCTTCACAGCTTGTCTTCTAGTGCCCACCATGGTAAGTGCCTCCATGTACGTTTTTCTCCTCACTAATGAGGCCCAGACTGTCTCCTTTGTTTTAACATAACTGGAACAACACTTAGCAGATTTAATTCAAAGACATTAAAACCATCTCAAAAATTATTTATTTAATTATATTTATATACCGCCCTCCCCTCTGGCTCAGGGTGGTTTACATGGAATGTGGGAAACAAGGAACAATACAGTATAACTCGGTACCCATGCAAATTGAGTAACAGTGATAACAGAGAACAGTGTTTAATAACATCAATGTTATTCATTTATTATTTGATTTGATTTGTTACCTGCAACTCTCAGCAAGGCTACTCATGGCAGGTTACACAACGACCCAGATACAATAAAACCCCATTAAAATAATCCCATAGAATTTTACAGAAAAAAATACAACATGGTGGTAAAAAGATATAAGCCTTTCTTATAATGGAATGATTGTCAGCTGGGGCAACAAGGGAGTACAACAACTGGCCATGCCAATAATGGTGCCGGTGTAGTGGCATGTCTTTCCACTTTAACAACATCAACATTTTAACAGTCCCATGATTGGACAGTTCAGGGTGTTTACTTCATGGGGAGGAGTTCAGGGGGCCCAGTTGATGTTGTTAGTTTCGGTGGACCTCAACCAAATGCCTGGTGGAAGAGATCTCTTTTGCAGGCCCTGCAGAATTGTTCTGTTAGGGCCCTGATCTCCTCTGGGAGCTCATTCCACCAGCTGGGAGCCAGGACAGTGAAAGCTCTGGCCCTGGTTGAAGTTCTTGGAGCCAGGGATCACCAGCCAGTTGGAGGTGGTGGAGCATAAAGCTCTTTGAGGGGTGGAGGCAGAGAGGTGGTCCCTCAGGTACCCTGGGCCCAGACTACATATTGCCTTAAAGGTGATTACCGAAACCTTAAGTCTGATCTAGAATTTGACTGATAATTCTATAATGCAAGTAAAATAGAATTAAAACATTGGTCTAATTTACCATATTCAGACCTATTGTGTGGTTCAGCTTATTTCAGAAGAATTGTGAACTGTGGAACTGGAGATGGTTCCCATTTCTTTCCAATGTGTGTCTAAAACCTGGGTTCATTAGGCAGCACTTAGACGACTGCAATTTGGTTTGATTGGTTAGTTGAGTTCTAGAGAAAGCCTCTGGCTGCTAGGAAATCTCCCCATGTTGCTTCCTGCACTTCTGTGAGAACGAGTGGCCTATTAGAACAGTCTTTTCTGTTCCCTTCCCCTGTCCCAGAATAGGCTTCAACCCAAGGCAAGAGTAGACCTGCGAGGAAAGAATGCCAGATGATAAAGTAATAGATTTATTTTACAAATTCCCTACGTGTTTCTCCATATAGGCCAGCATGGTATTGTGGTTAATAGCAGTTGTCTTTAATCTGGAGAGCTGGGTTTGATTCTCTACTCCCTCATGTGCAGCCACCTGGGGGGCCTTAGGCTAGTCACAGTTTTCTCTGAGATCTGTCAGCCCCACCGGTTCTGGGGAGAAGAAGGGAAGATGATTGTAAGCTGCTTTGAGACTTCTTAGGATAGTAAGGGGGGGAGACTTCTTAGGATAGTAAAGGGGGGGAGACTGTCTACAAGCGATTGGGGGTCCTGGGCGGGAATAGCGTCTCGATTGCGTGGGGGAGGGAGAGGGACACAGACGGACGCTGCTTACACCAGAGGGGGGAAGGGATACCAAACGTCTAGAAAATTGAGCGGGAATAATTGAGCGGGAAGCAAATTAGGGGGAGGGAGAGGATCTCAAACGGTGAAAACCCACCCAAGAAGGGGGAAAGGACATTAAACAACTGTCAGAAATTGAGCGGGAACAAATAGGGCGGGAAGATAATCAAGCGGGAAAATAAAAAAGCTGCAAACAGAAAACGGAGGGGGGGAAGGAAGGGGAGAGGACAGAGAGAGCGAAAAAGAAGATACCAGCCAAACTACCAGCAACGGCGAAAAGAATTAGGCGGGAACATTGTGATATGCACAGAAAAGAGGGGAGGGGGGAAATAAAGGGGAAAAAAGGGGAGAGGGGAAGGGAAAGAAGGGGAAAGGAAGGGAAGAGGGGAAAGAAGGACCAAAAAAGAGGGGAGGGGGGAAAGAAGAGAAAAACAAGGGGGGAGGGAGGAAAGAAGAAAAAAGAGGGAAGAGAGAGACAGGAGAGAAATAAGAAGAGTTCCCTTCACCAACTACCAACCCACACCTAATTGACTCCAAATTAAATTAACATCTCCACCCATCTACCCAACCAAACCAAATTAAATCAACATCACCCATCCCCACCCATCTACCCAACCAAACCGAATTAAATCAACATCCCCACCCAGCCAAAACAATAAATTGCCACCAACAGATCTACTCCAAACCAATACAATCAACTAATCCTGATTGATTTCATACTAAATTAACACTTTGCCCATCCACCCACCATATTCAATCAACTACTATCAATCTATACCAACCCAATACCGAAACCCACCCAAAACAATCAATTCTATAAAAAAAACTAACCCCCACCCCAACAATCCAAACTCTACCCCAACCCACCCAAAACAATTAAATTCCAAAAATCAAGTTACTTGAACCCAGCCGAAGTAATTAATCCAACCAACCTATCAACTTACCCTCCACTTACCAAACAACCCTAACTGTCAACTAACCACCACCCAATCCATAACTTCCAATTGCAACCCAACATGAAATAACACACAGGCCACTCATACACCACACACCCCTGGATTGGGCAATCCTGAGGTACCACAACAGGCGATCGGGACCCACTCCTCCAGGCACCCACAACGATACACACCCTACACCCAGCACATAACTACACACAAGTGGAACTGGGAAGCCCTGAGAGGCTGAAATTAGCAATCAGGGCCAACCTCCCACAGATACACAAACTCACGCACTCAAAGACAGAACTGGGGTTTAACAATCAACCCCAGCCAAACCATAGAACTAAGAATTGAACCAACAGTGTCCATAGAGCTCATAATGCCTAACAAAACTGAGGAAGGAGAAAAAGCAGGGGCCTTGATAGGGTCAGGGATCCCAATAATAAGGGGCAAAGGCAGGGACAGCGGATGGCGGAGATACATCAAACCAAGGGGGCTGAAAACCAACCATACTCGGGCCCCCTCCAGACTCCACCCCATCCCTCGTGACACTAGGGTGGAGGCAAAGGTAAACAACCCGCCTCTGACACTGGTGCTGTGCAACGCCAGGTCAATAAACAACAAAATCTCTACGCTGCAAAACTACTTTGCGGAGCAAAGAGCGGACCTGGCGTGCGTGACAAACCTGGACCAGGGAGGGAGAAACAGTTGCCTTCAAAGACCTAGCCCCTGCTGGGTTCTCTGTCCTCCACCAGTCCTGGACAGCGGGGCGGGGAGGAGGGGTGGCAATCCTAACCCGAGAGGCTTTCTCCTTTAGAACCCTTCCTGCGCCGTCAATACCAGGCATTGAATGTGTTGGCCTCGGATGGGGATCAACCGAGAGCGTGGCCATCTGGCTAGTGTACCGCGCGCCCAATGCACCGCCAGATGCCCTGCCTGCCCTGCTAGAGACGGTGGCGGCCTGGACGCTACAGTTCTCCAGTCTACTAGTCCTGGGGGACTTTAACGTCCATGCTGAGCTATTGTCCTCTAGAACTGGACAGGACCTTGTGTCAATCATGGCAACACTGGGGCTCTCGCAATTTGTTGTTGGCCCCACCCATCAAGCAGGCCACACCCTGGACCTTATTTTTGGCGTAGGTTTGGATGTGGATCTGGTCACAACAACAGCCGTGCCATGGTCAGACCACTATGCTCTAAAGGTTCGGCTAAGGCTCCCAACACCTCCTCAGTTGGGCGCCGAGCAAATTTTAGCTCACCCACGGAGACTTATGGATCCAATAGGATTACTGAATGCTCTGTGGGAACCAATGCCTTCCGGCACTTCTCTCAATGGCCTGGTCAGTGACTGGCATAACAGACTGCCATTGATGAGATAGCTCCCTGACGCCCTCTCTGGCCCCGTCTCAAGCGGGCCACCTGGTACACCGAGGAGCTGAGGAACAGGAACTGAGACGGCTAGAGCGAGTTTGGAGGAAGACTCGTGTCTTGTTTCCCCCCTCCTCTTACTCTGCTCTGCCCGAAGCCACCTCGTTATGAGGCAGGCTAATTCTCCTAACTAAGTGAAAGCCTATGAGATGGCGGTGAAGTCAGTAAAACGCAATTTTTACTCGGCTACCATCGCATCTGCAGACTCACGCCCAGCTCAATTGTTTAAGGTAGTTCGATCCCTCACTGCCCTGATTGAAGGGCAACAAAACAGTAGCCAATTGGACATCAGCTGTGAGGCATTTGCGAGTCGTTTTGCGGACAAAATCTCGACACTCTGCCACAACCTCCCTCCAACCTTAGATACTAAAAATGAACTAGAGGCCCCCTGGCCGTCTTTGGAGAAAACTATGAGTAACTTCAGACGACTCACGCTGACTTAAGTGGACAGGATACTAGCGACAACAAGACCAACTACGTGCCCACTAGATCCTTGCCCATCCTGGCTCTTAAAAACAGCCAACATAAGGATAAAGGGCCCCCTCCAGGAGATAATCAACCTATCTCTCACAACAGGAGAATTCCCGGAGGGTTTGAAAGAGGCTGTGGTACGTCCACTGTTGAAAAAAACATCTCTAAATCCACAAGAGCCTAACAACTACAGGCCCGTCTCGCACTTAGTGTTTCTGGGCAAGATGATAGAAAGGGCAGTCACAAACCAACTGACGGAATACCTGGAAGAAGCTTCGGTCCTAGACTCATCCCTTCCTCCGTCGCCAGTTGGATTGAGGCGGGTTGGCACTGCTGATATTATTAGACCTCTCAGCGGCGTTCAACACAGTCGATCACGAGCTTCTAGCTCGCCGCCTCATCGATGCTGGAATACAAGGGACAGCCCTTCAATGGCTGATCTCCTTCCTCCAGGATTATGGACAGAGGGTTGCAATAGGAGAGAAAACATCAGACCGCCGGCAACTTACTTGTGGAGTCCCACAAGGAGCGGTCCTCTCTCCTATCCTATTCAACATCTTCATGCGCCCTCTCGCACAACTGGTACGGAAGTTTGGGCTGGGTTGCCATCAATATGCAGATGACACCCAGCTCTTCCTCCTGATGGATGGCCGCCCTGACTCTCCCCCAGAAGCATTAGCCAGCTGCCTGGAAGCAGTGATGAGATGGCTCAAGCAGAGTCGTCTGAAGCTCAATCCTTCAAAGACGCAGGTCCTGTGGCTAGGTAGGAAGGGCCCATGCGAGGAAGCGTGCCTGCCTACCCTTTGATGGCGTGCAGCTCTCTACGGCTCACTCCGCCAGGAACCTAGGCGTGATTCTGGACGCCTCCCTCACAATGGAGGCTCAGATCACAAAGGCAGCGCGGCTGGCATTCTACCATCTCCACCAAGCCAAACTACTAGCGCCCTACCTGGCCCCGGAACATCTAGCCACAGTGATCCATGCGACGGTCACCTCTAGACTGGACTTTTGTAACTCACTCTGTGCAGGCCTGCCCTTAGCCCTGACCCGGAAACTACAACTAGTTCAAAATGCAGCAGCCAGTATCCTCACGGCAACACCGTGGAGGTCCCATATCCGGCCTATTCTCCATCAGCTGCAATAGTTACCAGTCGAATTCCGGATCAGACTAAAGGTTCTGGTAATTACCTTCAAGGCCATACGCGGTCAGGGCCCAGTGTACCTGAGGGACCGCCTCCCCGCCTATGCGGGTAAGGCTCCCAACACTTCCTCAGTTGGGCGCCGAGCAAATTTTAGCTCACCCACGGAGACTTATGGATCCAATAGGATTACTGAATGCTCTGTGGGAACCAATACCTCCCGGCACTTCTCTCAATGGCCTGGTCAGTGACTGGCATAACAGACTGCCATTGATGAGATAGCTCCCTGACGCCCTCTCTGGCCCCGTCTCAAGCGGGCCATCCAATCCGCTAAGGATCCCTGGCCCTAAAGAAGTCCGTCTGGTCTCGACTAGGGCCAGGGCATTCTCTGTTCTGGCCCCTACCTGGTGGAACGAGCTCCCAGAGGAGATCAGGGCCCTGACGGAGCTTAAACAGTTCCGCAGGGCCTGCAAAAAGGAGCTCCTCCACCAGGCATTTGGCCGAGACCAGACGTAATCAACAACGACCAAAGGTCACCTGCTCCCCTCCCACCCACCCCCCAGAATTCCATCAATAAGCCACCCCCCTCAGAATCCCATCAATAAGCCCTGGACCTGTTTGTATTACTATATTATTATACAGTTATATTGTACTGTTATTTGGTTACAATTATTAGTTATCAGTTATACATGTTTTACAGTTTTATGTATTCTCTGTTATGATGTAAACCGCCCTGAGCCTCCGGGGAGGGCGGTATATAAGTATGATAGATAAATAAATAAATAAATAAATAAATAAATAATGGGGTATAAAAAACCCTACTTTTCTTCTTCAAGAGGAATGTATAAAAATACAATTTTATATTTAATATCCCATAGTATAATTATTCCAAAATTGTTAAAAACAATATTTAAAAGGCAGGATCAAAATTGTTTACAAAAATAGATACATATTTGTCAGTATTCCATGTAAGATAAACTATGCATTGGACATGTGACCACCATGAAAATATAGAATATCAAGTAAAATACTGACTAGAACAAAACTTGAGTCCAGTAGCACCTTTAAGACCAACAAAGATTTATTCAAGGTATCAGCTTTTGTGTGCAGGCACACTTCCTTAGATAAAATGGAACAAGGATCATGAAAGTGCAGCTATATAGAAAAGGATAAATTAGTGCCCAATTAGTAAACTGTGTCATAGTATCCAAATTATGCCATATTATGCCATATGATAATTCTTTGCTAAAACAGCTAATCGGTCCTTTTGAGTTCTGTTGTAGTTCGCAAAAACAGAGAAATAAAACTGTCCATGTTAGTAATTAATGGCACACACTCCCCCAATTGTGAAAAAACTAGTCTCTTTTAATTAAAAAAAACTCTTGGATTACCACTGCAGTGCCTTTCTGTGTTGTTGGTGACAGGCACAGGGAGGTGTGAGATGCCCTGTGCTTGGAAAGCATTAATGTTCACCCAGGCCTGTTTCCTAGGATGCTTAAAACCTAGCACTGTTCCAGGGACCTGAGCTACTCAGATGATGACTTTCTCTTGAACCATTCAGGTCCAGGAATCACACTTCAAGTCATTCAAAGCATAGAAATGCAGCTGTCAGAACTGATTGCGCAGCTAGTGAAGAATTGTACCAGTGACAACTTTTGTGCCATACTGAGGCTGGTGCTTGAGGGACTGGACATCAGCAATGCTTGGAAACAAAATTCTGAGGTAAGGTTTTTCTGATTTATAATCTCTTATTATGTGAATCAGCAGAAGAGCTAAATAGGAGTCCAGTAGTTCTTTAGAAACCAAAAAGATATTTGGGGTATGAGCTTTCATGAGTCCATCAGATACGTGTATCAGTGAATATCTCATTTATGCCCCAGTTCCATCATATATTTTTCCACATATTTGGGAGGAGACATCAGAATGTAGCTTTGATTTTTACAGATGTGATTTTTAAAAATGAAGATATTAAGCCATCTTCTAAGGTCTTGAGCAGTTGCAGCCTTGCTATCTTGAAGTCCTTTTCTTTTCTTTTCTTGTTTGGAGGGGCGGGTGGGTACTGGATTAATCCTGGGACCATCCATGTACAAAGCATGTGCCCTATTATATAGCCTTTGGCTCTTCCCCAAAGTACTCAAGTGAGGAATCCAAGTGTCCTGTTCTAACTGGATATGCTATGCCATGCCCTGGTATTCTGGTACCAACAATGAAGTGACCAAAAATATGAGCCTTTGCCCCTTCAGAGGCTCCAGTTCGGGATCTTTGGAATATGGGCTGCTGTTGTGAAAGGAGACCTGGCAGTTCCGTGCATTCCTCTTTAGCTTGTTTTAAATCATCATAGATAAAGCTCACTGGGTGACACAGGACCAAGCATTCTCTTTTAGCCTAATTTACCTGACAGAGTTGGGAGTTAGAGACAATACTGGAACATCAACCCCCTTACCACCCTTCTGTGTTTACATCTCCTCTCTCATCAGAAGGATGTTTTAATTTAATTTGTGAACTATTGATTATTTTAATGTGGGAGTTAACAGAGAAATAATGACCCAAATTTTAGTTTCATAGAGTATCTCTTGCTGCTTGTTGAGCCAACAGCTTTTCTGTTGATGGTCATGTTTTTCTAAAAAGATACGTTGACATTAAAAGGTTTTGAAAAGGATGCTCTTATCACACAGACTAGCCTCATCCGATGATTCTTGGTCACAGTGAATAGCTTTATTAGTAAATGTCTGCTGTTGTATAGAAAAAACTAATTCTTTTTTTATTGTAATGATTTTTTTAAATTTTCATAAAGATAGAAATATAGGATGCAACACGAGTTATTGATACAAAAAGCAGTAAATAAAATATAATCATCATTTGAAAATATACGACCCCACATTGACTCCACAGTGATATAAACTTTTGCCCCAAACTCTAAGAGCCATGAGTCTAAGAGCCATCCACATTTCCACTACATTAAAAAAAAAAGGCCTGTTTAGATATACAAAAGAAAAGTTATTATTAATCAACTTACTTGAGAGATCGTAGACCTCACGTTAACTGCTTGATACAATCTAAGAGCTATCCTGGCAGATATTTCTAGGTTTAAGTTAGATGCTTAACATTAAACATTTCTTATAGAACAGTATGAGTTTTGGCCCTGTATCAGTACCCTGATGAAGGGAGAGGAAAGTAGGGCTTTGCCTTAAAGATGTACAAAGAAAAAAAATTACAAAAGGATTTCATAATTTCTCCTTATCCTTAATACAGATACATCTACAAAACCATTTATACTTGACCCATTCTAAGAGCCATCCTGACAGGTATAAGTTGAGAGCTTTGCATTTTCTACAGATCAATATGAGCTTTGGCCCTATAACAATACACCAATAAAAAAAAATAAGGGGGGAAAGCCCCATTTTATATTTCCAACACTAACGATTATATTACCTATATGCCTACTAAGGAAAAGAAACAAGAGAGAAAAAAGGCACTGCTTCCCCTTTTTCATAAAAATAGCAACGTAGGATACAGTATATGTTGTTAATACAGAGAATAATAAGATTTCCAGGTTTAGATTAAATGCTTAACATTAAACATAGAACAATATAAGCTTTCAGTCTTCTATAGCTTCTCCTTATCCTTATTCTGATACATCTACAAAACAATTTATACTTGACCCATTCTAAGAGCCATCCTGACAGGTATATTTTCAGATTTAAGTTGAAATCTTAACATTAAACATTTTCTACAGGTCAGTGTAGGCTTTGGCCCTAGAACAATACACTAATAGAAGAAAGAAAAAATAAGGGGGGAGAACCCCATTTTATATTTCCAACACTAATGATTATATTACCTATATGCCTACAAAGGAAAAGAAACAAGAGAGAAAGAGACACTGCTTCCCCTTTTTCATAAAAATAGAAATATAGAATACAGTATAACATTAAACATAAAACAATATGAGCTTTCGGTCTTCTTAAGGGGGTCTCATCTCGAGGCTTGTTACATCTTGTCGTTCCCGTAGACTTATATTCTGTCCCATTGGCCTTTGACGTAGAAAGTGCAGTTGTACTCTTTCCCGTAGAATATGCATCGATAAATCTTGAGGCCGTTGCACCTCCTGGACTCCAGTATCAATACAATTTTTCCCCCAAAGAGCTCCTTTAAATCGGTTACTTTCACTGCAGATCCATATTTCTTTTGATTGATTTTTGTACACTGTTGCTTTGAGATGGCTGTATGTCTTTTTAAAAAGGGTGTCCTTATCTGGGCTGCAGAACTCCGGCATCCCATTTTCCGTCTCCAGAATTTCAGATTTCTCTTCTACTGTTGGTTTTCCACCTTGTTTAGAGCTGTCATCAGCCACTGTTATTGATCCATCATTCCTGTTAAAGACTTCTTCCTTGGCATCTTGGATCTCCTTGAAGATATGAATTTCAGATTTCTCTTCTGCTGTTGGTTTTCCACCTTGTTTAAAGCAGTCATCAGCCACTGTTATCGATCCATCATTCCTATTGGAGACTTCTTCCTTGCCATCTTGGATCTCCTTGGAGATATTTTTGACCAATCCATCTATAAATACTTTGAAATCTTGGGTTTGTATCTCTATTAGATGAGCCAATCTTTTTAACATAGACATGTTTTTGACTTTAAAAAAAAACGGCCTCAAACAATTTTACAAGTGGCCAGTAGAGGTCCTCTGTTTTATCATCTGGCATGACACGTATTGAAGTCAGTTAAGGCAGATATTCTCGTGCTGGCACAGAGTTCTCGTGAGATCTTCCCATTCACAGCTCTTATCTCTTATCTCCGAAAAACAAAACAATTACAATAAGAGCTTTTGCCAATTAATTCGAGTTGATTTGAGTCCTTCTTCTGCTTAGTTAGGAGAATTAGCCTGCCTCATAACGAGGTGGCTTCGGGCAGAGCAGAGTAAGAGGAGGGGGGAAACAAAGGGCTTTGATGCAGGAAGAGAGACGGAGAAAAAAAAACAATGAGAGGTACTTGCAGTAAATGATGTTTTGGAACTCAGCCGATGTCCTCCCCTCAGTTCAAAACATTCATTTGTGGTAAATCATCGTGTAGGGTTGAAGCAGATACTTTAAGATTAAAGAAAGAAAAGAAAGTCCGAGATAGAAAATGGCAGTCGTCCTCTGGACCTGGAATGCTGACAGCCTATAATCCAGGGAGATATACTCCCTAAAGGATTGGAGACGGCCCCAAGAACTTCCTGGGTAGAAAGGTGAGGTGGGGTTTGCGTACCCCTCCTCTTTTCTGCCAATTGCTTGCGCAATTGACCCCTGTCAGGCTTCAGAGATAGCAGAGCAGATGCCCTGCCACCCTCTCAGGACGACATCTTTAGCCACACCCCAGAAAAAACTAATTCTGATAAGGATTCTGTCATGAAATGGGTAAAAGAATTGCTGGACTCAAAAGCTTATCTATTTGCAACACTGTGTATAAAGTAAAGCTTTTAACACAGGCCTTGTGCTATCTTTTCCCTTTCCAGTCCCATCTTGTATCATTGAATGGAGGGTGGAAATCAGATAATCTTCCCTGGCCAGACAGTTTTGGGACCAACCAAATGTTAGGCATGGGTCAATAATTATCTTTTTTTGCTCTAAACATCGTATTTTTTTCTTTTGTTCTATTCTAAATGAAAACCATCAGGCAAGAGGAAATATTGCAGAACAACTTTAAGTTAGTGGTAGCAGAGTCAAAGGTAGTAATAATTTTATTTTTATAGCCTGGTTGGCTAAGGGCAGGTGTTTCACTCCCCCCTCCCCCGCTTTCTACGTGGGGGAAACAAAATGGACAATTGAAATGACTGCCAAACATTTCAGTAACTGAGTTTTCGCCCTCCCACTTCAAATCAAGAGGCAGCCCAACTAATTGATGAAATGGCTGCCAAACATCTCTGCAGTCTCTTTTGCTTCTAAGTGGGGAGAAGTGAAACAGACTGGCCTGAACCAGTCAGTGTTTCACGGCTTTTGGTTTGGTTCAGGGGTCTAGTTTGGGAACACCCTGGACCGAACTTTGGTACACTTACAACAAAGTAAGTATGATGGTCTTACTTGTCTGTGAATGCATAAATCAGTTAGCTTCTCTAATTCTGTACCTGCTTCAAAAAGATTATCAGAATCAATGACATAACCAGATTATCTGTCCTTCCCTCTGCAATTTTAATGAATTCCCTACCATTAAAAATGAACAGTATCCTTTTTCAATTATTGTATTGCTTTGTTTTCTGCAGCAAGTACTGTCAGCTGTTACTCTAGTTAAACTGCTACTTGGCTGCCCTTTAAGTGGAGAGAAAGAGAAAGCTTTCTGGCTTTCAAGTCCACAGTTAATCACCGCTTTAGTTGTAAGTATTACTACAATCTAGACCAGCGGTCAGCAACCTTTTTCAAGTTGCGGACCGCTGCGAAGGGGTAGGGGGGGAGGGCGACCCGGGACCCCGCACATGTGCGGCAGCCCCCATGCAAACGAGCATGTGCGGAACTGCTGTGCATATGAGCTTGCACCCAGCGGGGGCACAAACACACATGCATGAAACTGCTGCGTGTGCGCATTTGTGGCCCCGACGGGCGCAAATGCACATGTGTGGCAGGTCCACACATGTGTGTTTGCGCCGCTGGCGTGCCGGTGGCCGCGCTTCCCTCTCCCCACCCCCATCCCGCAGCAAGAAGCTTGCCAGGCTGCAAGCTAATCAGCCACTTCGGCGGCCGATTTGCTTGCGGCCTGGCGAGCTTCTCGCTGGGTGGTGGGGGCCGGGAGAGGGAGCTGCGGCCTGATGCCGAGGCCTCCGTGGCCTGACACCAGGCCACAGCCCAGGGGTCGGGGACCTCTGATCTAGGCCATATTGATGCGGAGCTACTGTTGCAGTTGATTCTGTTTGCCTTGCACATATGCACTATTATTTAAGTTACCGCATGAAGAGGGTAGTCACGTTGTTCTGTGCACTGTTTTGTTTAAATGATGTTGGATTTGCACCCAACACTAGTGCATGCAGCCACTCATGATATTAAAAATCAATAGTGATAGGTGGTTCTGGTAGAGAAAGATAGCCTTGTTGTTTTGGGCTTGGTTTGGAAGACAAATTGGGTGACCTTTCTTCCACTGGATTTTCATTATGAGGGAGCACATAGTCAGCAATGGCAAAAAAAAAGGTGAAAACTATTCAAAAACCAGTGTGGGAGTATGGCCAGTTGAATCACCACTCCCATCACAGACAGTATACAGCCATAGGGGTGGGCACAATCCAAAATTCAGCCTGTACTCGAGCCAGTTCAGAGTTCACAAACTGATGTTCAGAGAAGGCACCGTCCCTAACATTTCCTGGACTTGTGTCTGGTTTGGCTGTTCAGAGCAAGCCATTTAAACTTGACAGCTGAGCTACCGGGGGTCAGCCATCAGCTGTTAGGTTTAAATAGCCGACTGGCAGTATTAATCCTCTCTGTTTTGTTCTTCCCCTCCCCTTTGAAGCAGGGGGGAGCAAAACTGATGTTCCTGGGCATTCTCCCCCTGTTCTCAAAAGGTAGCAGGGAAGTCCCTTCCAAGGTCATTCTTGTTCTCTTTCTCCTGCTGGCAGGAGCTGCTGCGAACTCCAAACCACTTTTTTGGGGAACATCCCCATCCCTGTGGCAGCCATGCCAAACACATTCCAAATAGCAATAACAATAGCAATAGATACATTTTCTGGAAAGTGTTGCAGTTTCTCAGGTATAGACTGTAATTCATGTTTTTCTGGGAGGGGAAAATGCAGTTTCATTGTAGTAGATGTGCAGCCTTAAGACGTCTACGGAGTTCTTGCCCCTTGTCTGTCTTTGGGTAGCCTAATGTAGAAATATATAGAGTTTACAAGTCATATCTGAGATGTGGTATTAAACATAGGTCTTCTGAATTAATTAACCTGAGGTGTGTTGGATATGCATTTACAGGCATTACTGCATTTGTACAGCATATATTTTGGGTAGCCCTGTTTTCATTGTTTGATATCATGCACACCATCTTTCCCCCCTACCTGTGTCTTCCGGGTTAGATGCAGGCCCAAGAGGCTTCTGAAGACCACACAATGATCCCCACCCTCATTGTGCCTATCCTGGATGCAGCAGCCATCCTCCTGAGGCAAGGAGAAGGGATTCTCTCCAATCCTCATCATGTCAGCCTCGTGTTCAGCATTCTCCTGACTGTCCCTCTTGACCATTTAAAAACAGAAGACTATTACAGCGTCTTCTTGGGAATTCATGAAGTGCTTTTTTCCATACTGCAGTGCCACCCTAAGGTAATTAATTCACCGTTCTTTCTTTTTGTTCTGGCCTGGTGGTTCTGAAGTGGTCCGCAAAGCAGTACCAGTAGGTAGCCGGAATTAGATCCCATGCTTTGTATGTCATGGCACCCAAGGACTGATCTCCAGCAAAGACATTTTTACATCAGGATGAGAAGGGCATCTCTCAAGTTGTACTTTCATTAATAGAGCTCTTAAAGCTGGGTTTGTGCATCATGCTTTTAAAAAAATGCACTTGTGTAATGGGCAGTCATATCTAATTTTGAAGTGCTGGCTGCCCTGGTTTCTGACACTTCAGAGCTTTCATTCTGAGGATGCTGAATTCTGTGTCCCTTAGCTGTCTTAAAGCTCAGACCACTGTCACTTCATCTCATTATTCCTATGACACATCCTCAGTTTCCACGTTCCTCTGAAAGTACTTCTGTGTGAGCAAACAAATAGGCATCTGGCCAATCCATACTGGCTTGATAATGCAGAACCAAGAAAATGGGAATACCTGTTTCGCATCCATAAATATGCTTTCATACCTTCTTTGGTTTGATAGTGAAAGCATTTTTTGGTAAAGAGAAAGCAATGCAGATGTGTGATGATGAAAATAAATATTGAAAAATGAGTTTTTGGGGCTTGATTAGCATTCTATAGCATCTGGAATGTTATTTCTGCTTTACACAATACTGCTAGACTCAGTTCCATTGCCTTTAATATTTGCAGGGCTTTTATGATGGGCTACTATAGATTCTAGCTGTCCCACATTTCCTTCCCCTGCTTTGGCTTGGAACTTTCTTGGGTTCTTGTCCTGTTGCTTTTTGTGGAAACCTTCTGGAAGAGTGACATAGGAGTAATAAATATTTATTCTGGAAGTCTTTGGATAGTGGTATGTTATTTTTAGACCTGCAGTTTGAATCCACTCTATTATGGGCTTTGGATTTTGACATTTTAAAATATGATCTGCATTTTATTGTAAACTGGAGAGCCAGTTTGGTGTAGTGGTTAGGAGTGCGGACTTCTAATCCGGCATGCCGGGTTCGATTCTGCGCTCCCCCACATGCATCCAGCTGGGTGACCTTGGGCTCGCCACAGCACTGATAAAACTGTTCTGACCGAGCAGTGATATCAGGGCTCTCTCAGCCTCACCCACCCCACGGGGTGTCTGTTGTGGGGAGAGGAATGGGAAGGCGACTGTAAGCCGCTTTGAGCCTCCTTCGGGTAGGGAAAAGCGGCATATAAGAACCAACTCTTCTCTTCTAAACTGTTTTATACGTTTCTAAAGTGAGTATACATTTTCTAGATGAAAAAATATGACATATTTTGAAAGATTTTGAACATATAAATTTGGGATTTGGGATATCACACCAGATATACTTTAACATTCACAGCTCTAATCTTAAGCATGTCAAAATGTTGCAGTGTCCTATTTAATTAATTGCTTTGCAGGTGATGCTAAAAGCTGCTCCATCTTTCCTGTGCGGCTTCCATAAATTGGTGGCTTCTGTTATGCATGAAGGAAGACAGAAAGGAGATGGAGGTCTGAGATTTATTGCTTTGTTTCCTTTTCTTATCTTGGCCTACATAAAATATGTTTGCATAATAGGGGCAAGTTATATGTAGCAGAATTTCAAACTTAGTTCTTTAGTTACTTTGTTGCTTATTGAATTAGTTTTCGTTATAGAAATCTGAAAGGAGCAGTTTTATCACCATAGGCCAACTGCTGCAGTGCCCTGCCCATTCCCCCTTCCCAACTACGCACATGTAAATATTTACACAGAGGCTTGTTCTTTCCACCTGTTATTCATATTCATGTTCATATTCATATTTATATTTATATCCTGCCCTCCCCTGAGGCTCAGGGCAGTTTACATAAAATGTAGAAAATTGTACATGGAACTTAGTGTTAATAACAACAATAATTTTAACATTAAAACTATAACAGAGGTAACAGACTATAACAATCTAGTCTAGAGCAGAACGCATGAGTGGATTTCTGGGAGGGAGGGAGCAGGGGCCCTGTAGATGTTGTTGGTTTGCTAAGTCTCAACCAAATGTCTGGTGGAAGAACTCCCTTTTGCAGAAGCCTCAATTTAGAATTATTTCCTGTGTGTGACTTAGAGGGGCAGCTGCTCTTAGAAGTGCATATTGAAAGAAGATGGTATAGCCTCAGTGACAGGGCACCTTCTCCAATTTGCCACAGGAAGGCTTAGAAGGCATGGAGATAGCAGGCAACCTAAGCAAGTGAATAATGGCTTCAGTCAGGATGTGGTTTTGGAGAGCAGGAGCTGGCTAAGACACAGACCACAGAGGAGTGGACGATAGAGGTAGCACAGAGATCCAGTTGTATGGAAGGGGGAGCTTAAAGGGAGCAGGAATAGGAAGAAGAAGAAAGCAAGCCTGCCAGGAGGATAAAGAAGCCAAAGAGAGGGAGAAGAGTGGAGATTCAGGTGTAGATGTGGGTTAGAGTATTGTAGCTCATCTCCCATGTATTGCATTGTAATCCTGAGGTGGGTGAAGCTAACCACATCTTCAGGTGCTTGGATTAACCAATTTCTAATAAGTGACCTTTACAAGAAATCCCAATGTATGTGTACATATTTAAATCGCATTTTTTAAACTTCTTTTTCTAAGGGATGACTGATGAATTGGCAGTTATACTTAAGTGTGCCCAGCTGGTAGAACGGATGTATAGTTACATTGCTGCAAAAACAGAAGAATTCACTGTTTTTTCTGCCTTTATTGTGAGCCAGTATGTGACTGAACTGCAGAAGGTAATTAATGGCTATTTATTCTAAAGATATACATAATTGTACTAAATATAAAAAGATATTTGCTTCCAATTGTGTAGATGTTAGAATTTGTACACCTATATCTTCCATGCCTTAGAGATACCCAGTTCAGTGATAGTTGAGCTGCTGCAAATCTATGTCTGCTTAGGAACAAGCTTGAAATCTGTAGGACTTATAAGAGAAGAAGAAGAGTTGGTTCTTATATGCCGCTTTTCCCTACCCAAAGGAGGCTGAAACATTCGCCTTCCCTTTCCTCTCCCCATAACAGACACCCTGTGAGGTGGGTGAGGCTGAGAGAGCCCTGATATCACTGCTCAGTCAGAACAGTTTTATCAGTGCTGTGGCGAGCCCAAGGTCACCCAGCTGGTTGCATGTGGGGGAGCGTGGAATCAAACCCGGATCACCAAGTCCTCGCTCCTAACCACTACACCAAGCTGGCTATACAGGTACAGACCACCTAGTTTTACAGAAGATCAAAGAGAGAAGGAGGAGGTGATTGGTTTTTATAATCTGATTTTCACTACCCAGAGTTCTTATCTTCTTTTCCCACTTACGTTTGCACCACTGAGCAAATATCATCCCTGATGCTGTCTGTTAGCTCTGATGATCTGGATAATTGTCGCTCTCATTTATAGAGAGCAAGCTTGCAGCACTCTCCGGGTAAAACATGAATGCAGAAGAACCTGAAAATATATTGTATATTGTTTGTTATTTTTATCCCACTCCTCTTCCCAAAGGGAACAGAGCAGCTTACATAATTTTTCTCTCCTCAATTGCATCCTCACAACAACCCTGTGAGGTAGGTTCAGCTGAGAATGTGTCACTGGCTCAAGGTCACCCAGCATGTTTCTATGGCAAAGAGGGGATTCAGACTTGGATCTCCAAGATTCTATTTCAGTACTCCCACCTGCTACAGCTTGATGGCACTTAAGACTTGGTGAAAATGTCAGCTCCTGAACTATGGCTACTTAACCAGCTGACATTTTCACTCCAGTATGGCCAAGGTTTCCATTCCTCTAGGTCTTTATGCACAGCTGCTGCTCTATCCCATTTGAGCCAGTTTGGTGTGGTGGTTAAGAGTGGCAGCCTTTAATCTGGAGAACTGGGTTTGATTTCCCACTCCGCCTCCACACGTAGCCAGCTAGGGGACCTTGGACTAGTCACAGTCCTCTCTGGGCTCTCTCAGCCTCACCTGCCTCACAGGGTGTCTTTTGTGGGGAGGGGAAGGATAGACAATTGTTAGCCACTCTGAGACTCCTTCAGGGTAGTCAGCTCTTCTCTATTAGCTTTATATTGTGATTCAAGGCAGCATGCAGTAATAGTTAAAAATAATAGTTAAAAATAATTTACATTTAAAACTAGAATAAAATTGCAAATCCCAAAGCTCTCCCTCCCTTTCCCTGCTATTTAAATCTCAAAGCCCAGGCAAAGAAAGCAAGCTTTGCAACACATTGGCCAATTATGCGCAGGGGGGTGAGGTGGTGAGTGCTCATATGGCAGCGGGACTAATCCCCTCTCCCATATGATGTCACTGGCCCAGCCTCCTCTTGGGTCTGGTGCACTATAGAATATTTTCGCCCGGAGGGCCAATGGGGCCTAGCCAGGTGCAGGCCTGTATGGATGAAGGAGAGCCGGGCCTTCCTGGCTCAGCTCCTCCCCATCTATGGCATGCCAGCAGGGACAAAAATGCCCCAGTCAGCTCAGCAGCACTTTGTGGTGCCGCAGGGACAAATGGGGCATTTAAAAAAACTTTTGTTGTTGTTAGGTGCGAAGTCGTGTCCGACCCATGGACAATGATCATCCAGGCCTTCCTGTCCTCTATCATTCCCCGGAGTCCATTTAAGCTTGCACCTTACTGCTTCAGTGACTCCATCCAGCCACCTCATTCTCTGTCGTCCCCTTCTTCTTTTGCCCTCGATCGCTCCCAGCATTAGGCTCTTCTTCAGGGAGTCCTTCCTTCTCATGAGGTGGCCAAAGTACTTGAGTTTCATCTTCAGGATCTGGCCTTCTAAGGAGCAGGCAGGGCTGATCTCCTCTAGGACTGACCGGTTTGTTCGCCTTCCAGTCCAAGGGACTCGCAAGAATCTTCTCCAGCACCAGAGTTCAAAAGCCTCAATTCTTTGATGCTCTGCCTTCCTTATGGTCCAACTTTCACAGCCATACATTGCAACTGGGAAGACCATAGCCTTGACTAGACACACTTTTGTGGGCAGGGTGATGTCTCTGCTTTTTAGGATGCTGTCTAGATTTGCCATAGCTTTCCTCCCCAGGAGCAAGCATCTTTTAATTTATTTGCTGCAGTCGCCATCTGCAGTGATCTTGGAGCCTAGGAAAATAAAATCTGTCACTACCTCCATTTCTTCCCAATCTGTTTGCCAGGAATTGAGAAACTTGTTGATATGCAATTCCACCTTCCTGCAAATAAAAGCAAAAAACCCTGCAATGCTGTGCAGCAAAACCTTTCTGCCGTAGCTGTGTCATTGGGATGCAGAAATCAGGGGCGGAATGGGTCCACCACAGTAAGAGGTCCCCCATCAGGACACAGGAAGCAGCAGAGTGTGCTGTTCTGCTGCAATGCACTGGTGGTGGCCCAGAGCAGCGCCACTGGTGCAGAATCAACCCTCCTGAAGATCTCCACGGAGAGGACGTCTCTCTCTCTCCCCCCCCCCTTTCAGGAAGCCCATTCCATTAAGGAGGAGCCACAGTGGAAAAAATCTGGGCCCTGTTCAATGCCAGATGGGGCCCCCTACGTGGTAAGAGAATAGATAAGTGGTTTATTGCATCACAACCCTTTTCTTCCATACAAAGTTCTTTCTTTTAACAGGAATGAACAAAAGCTTCACAACCCATATCTATTCTCGTGCAAGCAGATTAGGTGATTCTAATAACTTGAATCTTGCTCTTGCTGGACTCCTGATAGCATTACCTGGATGCTCTTGTCAGACTCCACCGTGTCAAATCTACTGATTTATTTGTTTTGCTTCCTGCTGTTATTTTCTGTTGTAATTTTCAAGTGTTGATTAGGGGAAACTCATCTTCGAAATAGCTTGTAAGGTGGAAAATTGAGGCCAGCAGAAAGCTGTTAGAACCCCATTAAATATAACTCCTATAAACTGTGTCAGTTTTCTTCGTGTCAATACATTTCAGAGCTTTGATGGTAACATGTTGATCATTTTATTCTTTTTATAGCAACTGTCTCTTCCCCACCTCTGTGACATTATTTGCATTGTCAGAGCAAGCAAAATTTTCCTGCATTAGGAAGTTTATTACTTGCCTGAGGAAAACCTGGATTTTAACGACAGCCTCTAGCTTCCTTTCTGTCATTCCAGCAATTTAGAACAACAGGTCTGGCAGCTTGAAGCTAATTTCAGCATAGAGCAAGTACCTTGCCATTGTAAAAATAACTCAATTTCCTACAGAGGGTAGCCGTGGCCCATCAGAAGCTGCTAGGGCTGATGTTTTGTTGCAGAGCCTGGGCCAGTTGTGTCTGAAGGAAACAGCTGGTGCCCAGGTGGAGAAGATTTTACTTCTAGCTCTGCCTGGAGCTTTGATGATTATTGGGTTTAGTTTTTCTGGTTTAAGAGGATAATGGATAAGGAATGCATGTTTTGCCTGTGGAGACAGAAAGGCTGAGGGTGTAGCACTTTTACTGCAGAATAAACGTTAATGTCTTGTCTACTTGAGCGTCTTGTATTTTGAACAGGAACATCATCTTACTTTAGGTTACACTGAAATAACCCATTATGGGATTTTGAAATTTTATGGTGCTTAGATGTGCTGATGACTGAGTGTCAGTCTTGACTGATCTGTGATCATGACAGTAACAATTGATTGCCTGGCTTCAAATAACATGTAATGATAAATATTCTGATAAGATACCTTCCTTTATAATTTGAAGGATGATTTCCAAAACCTGGTAGTAAGAACTTTAGAACAGACTATATGGAATGGTTCTGCTATGCAATTAGGATTATATCTCTCTTGAACAATTTTGCATTCATTTTAGTCTCTCTGTAATCTGATCTATCTATAAGATGATCGAGGGATGGTGCTTTTGTACTACAAGTGATTGGCCTTCCAACGGATAGGCTCATAAACTAACAAGATCATGCTTTTCCCAAACCATGTGTGTTTTGAAACCAACTCTAACAAGTCATTTTGTGTTTATTTTAGGTAACCTTGCACCCAGCTGTAAAGAAGCATCTAACTGAAGGAGTTTATCAGATTCTTGACCTTTGCATTGAACGTGATATCAAATTCCTAAATGCATCTCTACCCATGGGAGTCAGGGAAGTCTTGAAGGAACTCTACAGTGACTACACTCATTACCACAAAACTCTGAAACAGGGGGATGAAAAGTATAGAGCATGAGGAGTCCTTCCTTATTGTTTCAGAATCTCATGGAAGACGCTCTCTCAGGGCAGTCGGTGCCTGTTATTATAAATGGTTTTTGTATTGCCTTACAGCACTTGAGGCTTGTTCAACTGAATGGGCACATAAGAGACTTTCCCTCGGCATATAAGACTATGCACTCCTCAGGATTGATAACAGAGTATTTATTTCCCCCCCTCTTGAAAGGGTTCTTAAAATATTTGTACAGTTACATTGGTACCCTTGACACTCATTTGTAAGAGATAATGCCATAATTTTCAAGAGACCATGTGATTCTTGTATTCCTGTGGAAAATCACCATTTATATTATATTTTTTAAAACTTTTGTTAAAACTGATTCACCTATTTATATTTTATTATATTTATATACCGCCCTCCTTTGTGGCTCAGGGCAGTTGATTGAGGCAAAGCGGGCTTCTTTTGGGCAAGGGATCCTTAGCTGGTTGGCGGTGGCTGAGTGGAAAGCTCTTTTTTTGGGGGGGGCATAAGCAGAGAGGCAGCCCCTCAGGTACATTGGGCCCCTGACCGCATATGGCATTTAAGGTGATTAACAGAACCTGTAGCCTGATCCGGAATTTAACTGGTGGCCATTGTAGTTGGTGCAGGATGGGCCGAATGTGGAACCTCCATGGTTTTGCTGTGAGGACCCTGGCCACTGCTGTAGTTTCTGGATCAAGGTTAAGGGCAGGCCTGTGTAGAGGTAGCTGCAGAAGTGCAGTCTAGAGGTGACCGTCGCATGGATCACTGTGGCTAGGTGTTCCGGGGCCAGGTAGAGAGCTAGTAGTTTGGCCTGGTGAAGGTGGTAGAATGCCAGCCACACTACTTTTGTGACCTGGGCTTTCATTGTGAGGGAAGCATCCAGGATCATGCCCAGGTTCCTGGCAGAGTGAGCCGTTGAGAGCTGCACACCATCCAGGTTGAGTAGGTGCGCTTCCTCACATGGGCCCTTCCTACCCAGCCACAGTCTTTAAAGGATTGAGCTTCAGACAACTCTGCTTGATTCATCTCATCACTCCTTCCAGGCAGCTGGCTAATGCCTCTAGGGAAGAGGCAGGGTGGTCATCCATCAGAAGGAAGAGCTGAGTGTCATCTGCATATTGGTGACAACCCAGCCAGAACTTCTGTACCAGCTGGGCAAAAGGGCACATGAAGATGTTGAATAAAATAGAGAGAACTGCTTCCTGTGGAACTCCACAAGTAAGGTGTCAGTGGTTTGATGTTCTCTCTCCTGTTGCTACCCTCTATCTGCAACCTTGGAGAAAGGAGATTAGCCATTGGAGGGCCGTCCCCTGTATACTGGCATTGGCAAGGCGGCGAGCTAAGAGCTTGTTGTTGACTGTTGAAAGATCAAGTACTGAAAGATCTAGTAGTTCCAGTAGCGCTGACCTGCCTCGGTCCAGCTGGTGATGGAGATCATCCATCAGGGTGACTAGCACTGTCTCTACCCCATGGCCAGGCTGGAAACCTGACTGAGATGGGTCTAGGACTTAAGCTTCTTCTAGGAAAGCCGATAGTTCATCCGCTGCAGCCCTTTCCACCATCTTCCCCAGAAAACATAATTGTGAACCTATAATATTACTAACAGCATAACATTAAACAGCTTTTTTTTTAATGTTCAAGCCAGGCTCTTACCACAGCATAAACAATCATGAAACAAACAGAAATTATTTGGGCCACTGCATCGTTCTTCAAAGGGGTGTGTGAAGGGTAAAGGGCTTGTGAGAACCCCCACCACACCCTACCGGGTTAGTTAACTGCTAGTAGGGATGTGTTTGAGATGAATGCAAAGGGGTGCTTAAAAATGTAATTCTCCATTTGAAGTGATGCAGTCTGTTCTGGTACTGCTGAGCTGATAGATGTGGAGAAGCTAAAAGCTCAATTTAAATGACACACTGCAGGTGTGCAGGGTTGCATGGGGTTAAATTCTCACCAGCCAGCAGGATCTTTAAATCAGGCCTGAATTGGTGACAGTGAGGTGGAAGAACCCTGCGGAAATGGACCACAGTGAACCACTCCAAGTGGGACGTCACATTTTTTTTTACTGTTCCTCAACATAAAAACATTCCCTTGAAGTAGAAAAGTAGTATAATGGGAAGGCATAAGACAGAACAGCTGTCCCTACTGTGTCGATTTTCTTAGAGGAAGGTTTCATGTGGAAGAGCATTTATTAATCTACCTGTAATGGGAAGTGGTATAGTCTGTTCTACCACCTGCTTATTACTATAATTCATTCTAGGTAGATCAGGCCTTAGACACAGTATACATGTTACGGTTAGGCAACATCAACTTTTGTCCATGAATGTTACTGTTTGTAATATCCTTCAGGGTTAATATTGCAGGACAAAGTTAGCCAGAACATTTGGAAAGGATGCATGCACTTCTATCTATCCTATAAGACCAACATGTTAAAAATTGTCTGATTCTTGCTGCCATACACAGTTTTATCAGCAGGGGGAGCAATTAACAAGAGCCTATGGCTGGAACATGAGCCCAGGTTTTGAGAACCTGATGTAGAGATTTCAAAATACTAAATCTGACACCATCGGCATCAAGCGCAATTGGGGGTGGGAAGGCTGGAGGACCTTGTTCAAAAGGAGAGATTAATGGACAGGAGAGCACACCATTGTGTCTCATCTGAAAGACAGATCTCTGGGTTATAGCTTGATTGCATCAGGTAGATATAGGAGAGTTGGGCTTTGGCTCTCTGCTTTGGCTACTAGGTCAGCTTAGGACAAGTCAGAATCTCTGTTTGCCATCTTATAAATGACATTCCACCCAGGCTTGCTGGTAATGAAGATTATGGAGTATTCAGCCACTAAAGTGGTTATGCAAGTGGTTACTTGGTTAATGTTTATATAGGGAACACATTAGAGCCTCTTGTGGCGCAGAGTGGTAAGGCAGCCGTCTGAAAGCTTTGCTCATAAGGCTGGGAGTTCAATCCCAGCAGCCGGCTCAAGGTTGACTCAGCCTTCCATCCTTCCGAGGTCGGTAAAATGAGTACCCAGCTTGCTGGGGGGTAAACGGTCATGACTGGGGAAGGCACTGGCAAACCACCCCGTATTGAGTCTGCCGTGAAAACGCTGGAGGGCGTCACCCCAAGGGTCAGACATGACTCCGTGCTTGCACAGGGGATACCTTTACCTTTACCTAGGGAACACATAAGGATGAAGAGTCTGGTACTAAAACACAGCAAAGGCCACATCAGCCCAGGAAGCTGTAGCTTACGCACACAGTGCCTCTCATTTCATTCTCAATCATTGTAGTCCTACCTCATGCAACTGGGGAGAAGAAAATATAAACACATTCAGGATCATGTTAGCACAGCGTGGCAGAAGGGATGAATAAGTGGTAAGATTATGCTGGAAGTATGCTTCAGCTAACAAAGTTAAGGCTCTCTTTGGATGTCATAATAAATGGGGGGGGGAAATATTTTGTTTAAATCCTGGGTTGTTTAAATCCTGCATCTCTGGTTATTCTACCAGGCATGAACAATGAGCCCTGGGCCCATTCTGCACATATCAGATAATGCACTTTCAATGTGCTTTCACAGCTGGATTTGCCTGTGCAGAACAGGAAAATCTACTTCCATATGGCATTGAAAGTGCATTATCTAATGTGAGCAGAATGGGCCCTGGTTTGGGTATAAGGTCCCGTTTTCTTCTTGCATCCTTTCCATCTCACAGCAGGTTGGATTATTCCCTATAGCAGGGATTACCAACCAGGGGTCTATGCACCCCTTGGGGCCCACGGGAGTTCTGAAGTGGCATGTTGGGGGGAGGGGTCTGGGTTGTCTTCTTAGCTCCTACTTTTATTCCTGGCCTACATGAGGCAGAGCAACCATAGTGGTAGTAAAAGTGGGGAAGGGAGCAAAAGGAGGGCTAAGGGTGCAAGTAGTGATATCACTGGGCCAGCTGACATCACTCCTGGGGCTCCTCAAAGTCTGAAAAATTATTTCAGGGACTCCTTCATGGTTCAAAGGTTGAAAAAGGGTGCCCTATACCAGTGGTCCCCAACCTGCGGGCCGCGCCCGTGCATTGCGCATGGCGCATTCACGCATGCGCAATGTGCGGGCACGGCCCGATGCCCTGCCGGTCCCCAGCCTCAGAAAGGTTGGGGACCACTGCCCTATACTACTGTCCTTATGGCTGAGCACCCCAAAGGGGTGGGGCTACAAAGCAGACCCATGGTTTGTGAATTCAGACAGCACAACAAGTCATAATCAGTATGAATTGTGGTTAACAAACATGCCATGGATCATCATGGGAACTTTCAGTTTGGTGCCTACTGACAAATTCAGTGTGTTAGACTGCATTCAGATAGCGAAGCAAGCCAGTGTGTTTAAACCACACTTTAACATGTCTGCATAGAATGCTTTTTTTATTTGTGTTGTTTCTTTGCACAGCCAACCCTGAAGTAAGAAAGGCATATTGTCTTCAGGCATGTTGTGAGAACTTTTGAGACCAATTTTAAAAGCCATATGATTTCCCATTTAGTCGTCGTATACACTGATGAACAATGCATGTTTTGTAGGCAAGGAAACAAAGAAATCTAAGCTCTTATTGGGAATGGCTGGATTAAAAGAAATATAAATAGTAAGAAATCTATGGCAGTACCAGTCAGTGGAAATGTAGAGAGCACAGTGAGTGGGACTCATGTAATTGGAGTATGCTATGTAGTTTCATAGAGAATGGCCAGTCCTTCATTTAAGCCAAGACCACATTCTCTGTCCAATAGCTGACTACCGTGCCTTATGAAAACGACTTGTGTGTCTACTGCACTTGCCAGGTTTCACTGGCAGGTGATGTGTGGGAAGTATCTAGTTGCCGAATTACGTTTAAAGAGAAAATGATTAGGATCTTTGATGTTTGGAACTCATCTCACCTCTGTGTTGTACTCAGTTTGCGGCCCTGAGCTGCTTGTCAAGTAAGATGTTTCTAACAGCAAATGCCCCTTGGAAGATTACAAGCAAAACATGAGGACAAGCACATTCTTGATTTGTTTGTTCCCAGTGGATGGCATTGAGCGGGACTCTGTCTCTGAATATGGAGATTTTAAGCCACAGGGGCGGAGAGAGGCATTAGGGTGGTGGAAGTTTTGTGGGAGAAATAAATATTTGTGATATCAACATACCAAGCCTAAATTACATTACATCTAAATTACATTTATCACTTGAAGAGCATGCCATCTGTAACAGCTTTTGCTGTTAATATTTGAGCAGACACCTCCTGGTTGGAGACTGTCCGGCCTTCATTTCCTGTCTGGCCTGCATATCCTGTCTCTAGGCCAATCAGGATGCATGCAACCCTGCTAGCATCCTGCCCCTAACAACCTGGCAAGGGCAATCTGGCACAATCACTGCCAGTCTGCCCCTGACCACAGCCGGGGGGGGGGGGGGATACATGGAACAAATCAACATACAACATAGTCAATTCCAACAACAATTCAACAGTGTTTCTAAACAGCACAACTTCAGAGATCCCAAACAACAATCTGACAGGAGCAGAACTTAGCTAACACACTTAGAAAGGTCAGACTGGTTCAGGCCATGGAGGGGATGTCTGAGGGGGACCTGTGGTTGGTCTCCGGCAATTGCTTGCTGGAGGAGCTTCCTTTTGCAGGCCCTGTGGAACCGGGAGTTTGGGCAGGGCCCTGGTCTCTTCAGGGAGCTCATTCCAACCAGTGGGGGCCAGGACAGAAAAAGCCCTAGCCCTTGTTGAGGACTGATGTGCTTGTTGGCAATGGCGGAGCGTAATGCTCTTTTGGGAATATAGGTGGAGAGATGGTCTCTCGGGTACACTGGGCCCAGGCCGCGTATAGCCTTGAAGGTAAGAACCAAAACTTTAAGCCTGATCTGGAATTCAGTTGGGAGCCAGTCATTGTTGGCCCTACCCACCCAAGAAATAAATAATACCCTACCTATAAATACTTCTCCCACTCATGAAAACCTAGTTGTTGTTATAAGCAACCAGAGTCCAAAAACAAGTAGCAGACACAGAGGTAAAGGTATATCTATATAGCTGGATACAGTTAAGGGGGCTGCAGATGCCCATGTAGATGGGCATCTACCTCAGCTGTGCACATGGAAGCCTGATCTATGCATGGATCTTTCTTCCTGATATTTGTCTTTTAAGTGTTCCATTAGGAAAAAGGAAGACAATCCAATTTCAAAAAAGTTTTTGTAGGTAGTGATTGTGAAAGTGAGCCACTTTTTTGACCCTTGCTGTAGCCTGGTGGAATGAGCTGCCAAAATAGATCTGGGTCCTTTCAGAGCAAGCTAAATTCTGAAGGACCTGTAAAATGCTGTTCTGTCAAGCATATGGTCGAGGCCAATGCCAGCACTTGGTGACATCACTAAATGGACCCCCCTGCCTGCAATGTATCCCCTCCCATCTGAACCTGGAGATTATAATTTTAATCTGGATTTACTGACCCTAGGGTGTAAACTGCACGGAGCTTTTATTCCAACCCCAGGTCGATTCAGTCCCTGCTCTCTACACAGAATGTGATTTCCGTTTGGATTTGGGGCGATTTTAATTTTCCTTCTGCAGCAAGAAGGATTGATCCGGAGTGACCCTACCTTTATTGTGCGATATCTTGGAGTGCTTTTAATGCTCAATATATTATAAAATCGCATTGTTTTGAATCTGGGCTCTCCTCCGTGGTAGAGGACCCGTGATTGGCTACAGGTGGTCATGTGACAAGCCTGCCTCAAAGGAGAAGCCCCTAAGTTCTCTCAACTTCTGTCGGCCTTGGATTTATTTTTGTGCCTTCTTTGTTCCCCCCCCCCCTTTCAAGAAAAGAAAGGATTTTTTTCCTCCCTCCTCTGACTTCTTGGATCCTCTCCCCCCCCTTCAAGAAAAGAAAGAAAGAGTCTCTATTTGCCTCCCCCCCCTCTTCTGAGCCTCCCTAACCACGTGCAGAAGACTTTCCTGTTTCAATGGGGAGGGGGGGGGGAAGAGGAAGACCCGAGTTCAAAGCGATCTGAATTCAACAGGATTGACAATGGAATAAAGAAAGTAAGTGCAGACTCTTTTCTTGGAGGGGGGGGGGGGGGAGAATCGAAAAAGGCAGAGGAGGGAGGAAAAATCCAGGACCGACAGAAGTTGAGAGAAATGAGGGGCTTCTCCTTTAAGGCAAGTGTGTCACATGACCAGGTGTAGCCTATCAGAGGTTCTCTACCACGGAGCTTTCTTTATTCAGGATTTTCAGCACTCCAAGATATCGCACAATAAAGGTAGGGTCACTCCGGATCAATCCTTCTTGCTGCAGAAGGAAATTTTAAATCACCCCAAATATAAACGGAAATCGCATTCTGTGTAGAGGGCAGGGACTGAATCAATCTGGGGTTGGAATAAAAGCTCTGTGCAGTTTACACTTAGGTTCATGGGTGGTTTCTATGATGGAGCAGTTTGTCTCCTTTTTTAGGATTTTTAAGCAATTTGTAATGGGTTTTTATAATCTCAGAAAAATTGTATTTGATTTTAATGATGTTAGCCACCCTGAGACCATTTTGGAGAGGGGTGGCCAAAAAATCTAGTAAATTGAATTAATTAATTAATAATAAAATAAAACAACATGTTATTGGATGAGTATTCATGTGCTGCTGCAGAGAAACATTTTCTGTAATTAAAATCAAAATATAATTTTAAAAAGAAATGAGGCACAATGGGAGACAAGCAATGAAATTTGCCACTACCTGAATCACAGGAAACACCCAATCATTGTCCCATATAATAATCAGTAGCAATGCGGGGGAAGGGGGGAAGTGTTATATTTCTCTAACAATGAATCCTCTCAACTGTGGTGGCTCAGAAGATGTAGAAGCACGAAATAGTTCAGAAAGGTTAAGAGAATGTGCCTGTGAATACAGATCGAGGGCCATCTATGTCCAATGGCAGTCAGTTTGATGGCCATGGGAGGGTCATAGGCAGGGCATGGTAGTAATGATGACCATTCTCTGATATTCATCTATAACATGCTTGTCAGAGGTAGAGTGCCCCTGATCATGAAGCAGTCATGGCTGGTAACTGGGAACATGGTCTTCACTTAAGGCCGTGGTTCTCAACCTGGGGGTCGGGACTCCTTTGGGAGACGAATGACCCTTTCACAGGAGCTGCGGCAGGGCAAGCAGCTTGGCCGGGGAAGGAGGGGGGAGACGCCACCATTGCCGCTCCTGAAGGCGGAAAAGAGGGAGATCGGCATGGTGGGACAGGAGGCAGAACTGAATTGAGAAACCCTGGGAAAAAACCAATTTATATACAATCATGAACAATGGATCCTCACACCATTGGTCAGTTTTGGTTTAATTTCTGTGAAAGAACACTTGCATAATTGTGTGGTTGGGGGTCACCACAACATGATGAACTGTATTAAAGGGTTGAGGCATTTGAAAGGTTGAGAACCACTGACTTAAGGTGTATTCCAAGGCACAGTAGATTATTTTTAGAACCTAAGATTGCAACTGATGGTTTGATCATTTAATCTATACCCTGCCACTTCTGTAACCAGCTCGCGGTGGCTAATAACAGATAAAACCCCACAATAAAATCCCCCTAAAAGAACAAAAATCCAAACACTAAAACCCAGGAAAAAAATGGCAGTGGACTAAAAACCCAACCCCATCCCCACTCACAGAGAACATAAGACGCCTTGGGAGGGGGGTTAATAGGGGGTAGTCAGATATTATTTGGTCAGGAGGGGGGAAGCCCAGATCTTAACAGCTCTAGCCTCAACCATAGACCTGGTAGAAGAGCTCCATTTTGCAGGTCCTGCAGAACAGCAAGAACTTTGTCAAGGCCCTCAGCTCTCCCAGGAGTTCTTTCTACCAGGTCGGGTCCTGGTGGGTATTAGTTGAATGAGCACACTCAGAATTGGCCAAATAGTACCTCCACACACCGAGGCATTGCGCTCTCTCTCTCTCTCCACCTCTTTACTTTGCAAGGTTTTTCTGATTAAAATGCACCTGTTGCCTGCTTGCCCTCCCTCCCATACACATTAATCTTCCTTTTCTATTTTGACTACCATTTCACTGCTTTGGAGTTTGAGAAAGTAAAAGTGTTTTCAAGGGAGGGCATCTATGCAAATGAGAGTTGCTGGTAACTGATTTCCATATGCTGACATTTTCAACTTCAGGAACTAATTACTTAATAGCCCAGTATAATGATGAGAGGATATACTATGTGTCTAAAGAGAAAGGGACATCCCACTGAGACAACAGCAAAACTCCATACCGTACTCTGTTGCAGTAGTATTCTTTTAAAATGCAGTTTTATTCTCTATTTGTTGAAAAGGTTATTGTGTGGCTCTTCTATGACAAATCAGCTCTTCACGTCTGTGATTGTGTATCTCAGAGTGTCTGAAGTGGGTACCGGGGTGGAAGGGTTTTCTCAGTAATTCTATGCGCCTCTCTCTAATATGAGGTATACAGAATTTGAGTCAATTTCTGTGAAATAACAGGGTGGAGACAAAAAGCACAGTATCACTTTATACCAAAATGCCACACACTGACAATCATTTGCACATTCACTTGTTTGCTTGGGGATTCAGGGGAGCTTTAAAGCACTTATGTGGAGGGACTGTAGCCGGAGAAGCCTCGCTGGGTGAATGAAGCCTCGCTGGTTCCTTGCTTTCCCCGCTCTGAGGGAAAAAAATGGCAATCGCTTTGCTGGAAGTTCAGAAGAGAGAGCCAGGAGGAGGGACTTTGTTGCAACTGCTACATTGAGAATGCACAGGTCTTTTCCGCAAGTGTTGCAGGCTGGTGGCAAGAGTGTAGCGATTTTCTGAGGGTGAATCCACTTTTCCCGATTCCTGAAAATCGCTGCTGCTGCTGCTACTGCTACTACTACTATTATTATTATTAGATTTATATCCCGCCACTCCCTTGTGGCTCGTGGCGGGTAACAATATCACAAATCCCCATTAAAACCCCATAAAAACAATAATAACATTGCCAATATTACCGGCATGGCAAGAACGGCAGCTCCACTTCCCCCACCCTCCCTCCCACTACTAGTGGGTGGAGAGGAGGTCCTGATGATGTTTTGCTTCGGGTCCGGAACCCGAGTCCCCAGGGGGGGCATAGATCTATTATCAGCCCCGGCCTCAACCATAAACCTGGCGGAAGAGCTCCGTCTTGCAGGTCCTGCGGAACGTTGAAAGATCCCGCAGGGCCCGTAGCTCTCCCGGGAGCTCATTCCACCAGGTTGGGGCCAGGACTGAAAAGGCCCTGGCCCTGGTCGAGGCCAGGCATGCTTCCCTGGGGCCGGGAACGACCAACAGATTTTCACCTGCAGAGCGCAAGGCCCTGCAAGGGGCATAGGGCGATAGGCGGTCCCTCAGGTATGTGGGTCCCAACTTGTGTAAAGCCTTGAAGCGATTTTGGCACTAGTGTTGCAGGAGTGTTGCAGATTGCTCACGATGTCATGCGGAATGCAGTTTTAGTGGCGAAAACGAAATGTAAGACTAGTGCTATATTAAAGTCGTGTGGAATGGCCCTGAGTGGAGGCCCATTTGATCTCATGGTGAACTCTGTGTGCCAATAAAGGTTCTCTGACTCATGATGAACAGCTGCTACTCAACAAACTTCCACTGGTTGGACCAGTGCCATAGTGGAGGAAAGTGACTGAGCTCAGGTAGGAGCATACTATCATGCTTACTCTGTGACAGTGATCGTGGTAAAGTACACCCACTCCTTTGTCACCATTATTGTGGGTATTCTCCAACAGGAAACAGATGAATGGATAAATACATTTCTATTTGTATCTCACCCTTCTGCAACACTCAGGGCAGGCAACAACACGAAAATGATATACTGATTAAAAAAACATTTACAATCTAGTTAAAAGTTATGTCCCTTAACATGAAATGGAGGGGGGGGGTTGGCACAAAGCCGAACTTCCATCCATTTCTTCTCTAACCTCTCCTAGCAGAGAGGCTATTTAAAGAGAGAGAGATTTAAAGCAAAAAGGCATTCCCATAGGTATGTTGGTCCCAGACCATTTCAGGCTTTAAAGGTTGATTCGGCCTCCAATCTGGAGCAAATGCAGCTGAACTGGTGTTATGTGTGCTCTCAACTGGGTCCTTTTCAGGACTCAAGCTTTTCTCACAGAGCACTGCTGTCAGAGCTCTCTCAGCTCCACCTGCATCACAGGGTGTCTATTGCGGAGAGAGGAAGGAAAGGCAATTGTAAGCCATTTTGAGACTCCTCCGGATAGTGAAAAGTGGGGTATAAAACTTCTTCTTCTTCTTCATTGAGTCCCTGTAAGGTCTTGAGCTGCTGTATTTTGGACTAATTGGAATTTCCAGAGCAGTTTCAAGGGCAGCCCTGAATAGAGCAAGTTGCAGAAATCTAGTCTAAAAGTCTCTGTCTCATGGATTACTCTGGCTAGGTCCAGCTCAAAGAGACACGGTGCCAGCTGTCTCACCTAGTGCAGATGGGAAAATGCCAGGCAGGTTGTCTTTGGCCTTCCTTTGATAATGAGGAGTCTGAAATCATGCCCAAAGTCTTGATGGTAGGCACTGAGGTCAACTGAACCCCCTCATGTGCTGGGCTATATTACTCACCTTTCTATATGCTAACCCAGCCAGGGGACCTCTGTCTTGGCTGGACTGAACTTCAGCCAACTCTGCTCAAGCCAATCTGTCACAGCCTCCAGACACCTGGCCAGATAATCATGGAGTGTTGATGGTCATTCATTAACAGAAACAGCTGGGTGTCATCAGCATATTAGCAAGAAACCAGCCTGAAACTCTGGATCAGATGGGCTAGGGACTGGATGCAGACATTGAACAATATCAGGGAAAGAATGGCTCCCTGTGGGACCCCACAATTCAGGGTCCTATGCTAGAATATACTTCCCCCTGCTTCCACCCTCTGTCCCTGATTTTGGAGAAAGGGCTCCAGCCATCTTAAGGCTGTGTCTTTAACTCCTATTTTAGCTTGGCAGTGGACAGAACTTTGTAATCAAACATGTCAAATACTGCTGTCAGGTCCAATAAAAGCAGCAGCATTGACCTGCTGAGATCCAACTTCCTCCAGAAATAATCTGTCAGGGTAGCCAGAGTTGTCTCTAGTCCATGACCAGGCCAAAAATCAGACTGGAAATGGTCAATTGATGAAGTTTCTTCTAAGAATCCCTGGAGTTGTCTTGCAATTGCACATTTAATTACATTACCCAGAAGCATTAAATACAACACTGGGAGGTAATTAGCCAGAAAAGTAGCATCCAGTTCTTGTTCTTTGGAAGGTCCTCAAGATCTCACCACTGTCTTTTACCAGCCATGAGGGACAAGGGTCAAGAGCACATGGGATTGGCTGGGCCGCTGCCAAGGTCTTGTTTACTTCCACAAAGAAGAGTGGACTGAAGTGGTTCACAGTGGTCTGAGATGGTTGAAGGGCTTCTATTTCACATTCTGCATCAAATCTGGTAGGAAAGTCCTAGCAGAGCAGCAAGATCTTCTCCGTGAAATAACTCACAAAAGCCTTACAGTTAATGTTGTTGTTAGGTGTGAAGTCGTGTCCGACCCATCGCGACCCCATGGACAATGATCCTCCAGGCCTTCCTGTCCTCTACCATTCCCTGGAGTCCTTTTAAGTTTGCACCTACTGCTTCAGTGACTCCATCCATCCACCTCATTCTCTGTTGTCCACTTCTTCTTTTGCCCTCAATCGCTCCCAGCATTAGGCTCTTCTCCAGGGAGTCCTTCCTTCTCATGCGGTGAGTTGCCCAGATGGAGCAAAGACATCCCCAAACTCCCTGCTGCTCATTTGTGGAGGAGTTTGGGTCCCAGTTTAGATCACAGCATCTTGGTAAAATATTAGAACAAAAGAACAAAGGAAAATCCCACTGGAACTTTCTACTAGCTTAGGTAACCCCCCTCCCCCATCCAGAGTAAAGAAACACCCCAGACTCTCCCAATCAGGTCATTTGGCAAGTTTTTATAACCATTTTCCACCTCCTTCAAATCCCTGTCACCTGACTCTTCCAGGGGCATTTTATCACCCATTTCTCATGTGGAAAAAGGAAATTGCTTTTCCTTAGCTAGCGCTAAATAGGTTGGGGAACCCACTTTATGCAATTCCCCAACTAGTGCTTTAAAATGGAAGATTTAACGAGCAGTTTGCTGGAGACACACGGGGTGTGGGTGACGTCATGCAGAGCGCTCAGAAATTAGCATCTTCACAAGGTACGTGTGACCCTAAATTTATGGCATGCAGAAAGGCTAGTCTTCACAACACAGCCGGCATATATGGATCTTGCCTAAAACAAGTTTTTAAAAAGCCCAAACTTATTCACAATACATTTGTTAGCTTTTAGGAGGGGGCGAGGTGTTTGCCACATGTATTGTATGCATGTGTGGGTTGCACTGACAGAATATCCATGGGGGGCACACTAAAGACAACTGAGGTATATTCTTCAAAATAAGGGCACTAAGTGGCCTTTGCAAACCAACCTCTTGGCTAGCTGGGAGGTGTGGCATATATGTCTAACAACAACAACAACAACAACAACATACCTGTTATAGTGCAGTCTCTAATCTGGAGACCTGGGTTTGATTCCCCACTCCTATTCCACTTGCAGACAGCTTGGGCTAGGAATAGTTTCTCTCAGCTTCACCTGCCTCACAGGGTGTCTGTTGTGGGGAGAGGACGGGTGGGCGATTGCAAGCCGCCTTGAGACTCCTTCAGGTAGTGAAAAGCGGTGTTCAAAAAAACAGCTCTTCTTCTTCTTCATTATTAACCATAGAAAACTATTTTTTTCCCAATGAACACTCAAAAGAGAGGGAGTTGCTCTCCAGGAGCATGACATGGCCCAACCCTGGGCTGTTCTTCTCAAACAGCAGGCCCACTGTGAAGAATGGGGCTTTTGCCCAGATCACTGCACAGAAGCCCAAGTGGCTTAAGTGGGATTCTCTGATGGCCAGTTAAGCGGGTGGGCACCAACCCGATGGCTTCCTTGGTAGCTGTGGAGAATCATTAGTCTCCCCCTCTTCCTTTCAGCTCCTGTTCCTTTTCACATCTTGACTATTAAATGTTACAAGAATTTTTTTCATCGGATTGTTCATCCTAGATGCCCATAGAAAAATGCGTTCAGCTTAATAAACCTTATTAGCAGGAAGGAAGGAGAGAAGACTTAATTAATGCCATGAATGTTTGTAAGCACTTTGAAGATTAAAAGGGCCATAAGAGCAAAGGATGGAATTCTAGCCTTAGAAGTTGGTAGAAGCTACGGGCAAAATTTTCTTTTAAGTTAACTAAGATTGGTTTGTTAAGTATGAGTGCAGAAAATAAGCAATTAGTGGTGATTCAATGTTTGCAAAGGACATATCCGAAAATTGAACTTCACTTGCTCACGATAACTGTTTTCTTTCAAGCTGAACACCCGATACAGTCACATTGATGATTTGTTCACAGTGGAAGACGTACCACATGCCGAGACATTTCCCATCTGTGTTGTGAGCAGCCTTCAGCCTTCATGATGGCGGCTGCATGCTCACCAGTTACAGACTTGCATGGATCATGTGTGCCCCCAAGCCTCCATGGGTAGGTCATGCATTGTTCAAAATCAGCTACAGGTCCCATCATGTTTGTGCTTTTTTTACAATTGCATCATTGGCCACATTCATTCATTGCTGGCATTCATTGTGATAGTGCATATTCAGAATGGACCGGATCAAGCTACAGTTCCCAGGCAGCAGTTGAAGAATGTGCAAAGTATTTGTCATGCTATGGCCATGGACATATGTGACTTTGGGAAATACAAATCACATAACTTCTCCCACCTCCACCCAGCAAGACTGATACAGCCAAAGACAGTCCTGCTTTTGCAAATGAAGTTTCTTTCAGGAGGACTGAGCAGACCGAGAACAGCAGCAACCATCTGTGCATGCACAAAACATTTGCAATGCGATTTAGAATAATTGTGAGTGTCTGATAAAAAGTGCACATGATTTCAAGACTTCAGTGTTTCCGCTTGCAATTTGCCATCAAGTTGCAGTTCAAGGAGAAGAGCTTCCTCAATGACAGTAACACATAGGCTGTGTCACCAGCTGTCGAGTCAGGCACCCTTTGAGACTTCATTGTGTTGAAATAAAGAAAGGCATTGATTCTGGCTCCAGGATGGTGTAATCCAAGTACCCTACACAGGATAGCCATTTTGTTATGGTGGTCAACAAAGGAGCATGTAATTAGTGATACTGCTCAAATGTGCAGTTACCTGATCAATGCACAGTTTGGGTCAGCTCTTAAAGCTCAGCTGCATTATGAACCAAGCATCATTTCTCACAGATGCTCTTCATCTTGAAACATTAAGGAAGGTTGCTGTGCATGTTCATTCATGGCATTCAGATGGTTAAGCATCCAAAGCCAGCATCCCCTTGATAAAACTTTCATTGATTGCTCCGCACTACATAGCCAGACTCTGTGACAAAACAACCTTTTATTCATCAAGTTTTCCCTCTATTCAGATTAGGATGAGAATCAGGGACCAGTACAGGCAAGCACCTGATGAAATGCATAGGCCAGCGGAGGGTCCAGTGCCTCCAGTGTCCCCTGATCAGAGCCCATTATGCACACGTTGGTTAATGCACTTCTAATGCACTTTAGAAGTAGATTATCCTGTTCTGCACAGGAAAATCCAGCTGCAAATGACTTTGAAAGTGCATTACCCAACATGCGAATAATGGACCCAGGAAGTGGGAAGTTCCTGAGAGAGAGAGAACTGCCAAGCACAGCTCTCTGACAGATCTGCTGGCTCCTTCAGGGGCAGACATAAATTATCTGAAACACTTTTATGTCACATCTCTACCCAATTAGGATCTCCAAAGCAGCAAACCTGAAAACATGTCAGCATTAAAAATGGCATTTAAAATTATAAAATGATTCAGTAAACACTAAAACTAAAGAGGGGGACCAATAACAGTGATTGGGGTATGCCAAACAAAACAAAAAGGATTTCACCTGCTGGCAGGAGACACTGATAGGGAGAAGCAGATGAATCTCCCTGGCATTCTTTTACATTGTACTGAGGGAGAGGACTGGGATTGATACTGGAGCAGCAGGTGAGAATTAGTAAGGAGCAATGGAAAGGGGCGAGGCCAGCCAAGGGCTGGGTATCTCAACAATTGGGGTATGAGGGAAGTATGGCGGTGGGAGGAGGTGGTGATGAAGAGGAAAGAGTAGGAGATATGATAAGACTCATACTCCTTCTAACCTCCATCCCATCCTGAGAGACGTTAGTGGTGGGGTAAGAAAGAACACCCAACTCTCCAACATTGATATTGTGCAATGCCAGGTCCATAAACCATAAGACCTCACCTCTGTAAATCGCCCTAGAACAACTGACCCAACCCGGGTTTTCAGTCCTTCATCAATCTTGGACAAGAGGTGGGTGAGGTGGCAATGTTAGTCCGAGGATCTTTTTCCTTCCCGGTACTTCCTGGCCCAAAGATCCTGGGAACTGAATGTGTGGGTCTTGTGTGGGGCACAGTGGAGAGTTTGGCCATCTGCTTCGTGTACCAGCTGCCTAATATACCAGCAGATGCCCTGCTGAACTTCCTGGAGTTAATTGCTGGGAGGAATAAGCAGTTCCCCAAATTATTATTCCTGGGGGACTCAATGTCCATACAGAAAAAATTTACTCCTTGTAGAGCTCAGACCTATTGTCAGCGATGGCAACACTAGGACTCACCCAATTTTTGGTTGGCCCCACACTTCAAGCAGGCCACATCCTGGATTTTATCTTTGGTATGGGGATAAATGTCAGCCCGGTCCAATTGACTAGGGTGCCATGGTCAGACCACTACACCCTGAAGGCTCGGATAGATACACCATCCCTTCCCTGTATAGGCAGAGCGTGGATTTACAATTGCCCAAGAAGATTCAAGGATCCAATTCGATCAATGATCTGCTGGAGGATTGGTGTGTCTGACTCTCTGAAGCCATTGACAAGATTGTTCCCCAATGCCCTCTCATCTGCTGCCCGAAGCCATCTCCTTGGTATACACCAAAACAGCACAAGTAGAAACAGGAGCTGAGATGGCCAGAGCAAGTCTGGTGGGAAACTTGTCATGAAGAATCAAGAACATCTTAGAGGACACTTATTAATGCTTATGAGATGGCAGTGAAGGCCACTAAGAAGGAATTGTCTGTCTCTGTGAGCTTATGCCCGGCACAACTGTTCAAAACAATTAAATTGTTGACATCTGTAGGATAATCGCAAAGTTTGAAATTGCCTATTAACTGTAAGCCCCCTTCAAGGATCGCTGCCTTGTTGTGGCAAGGGGGCTTGTGTAGCTCAGTGAAGCTATGAGCTATGCCGTGCAGGGCCACCCAAGACAGACAGATCATAGCCGAGAGCTCTGACAAAAGGTGATCCACTGGAGAAGGAAATGGCAAACTACTCCAGTATCTTTGCCATGAAAACCCAATGGACAGGTTCAAAAGGCAAAACGATATGATGCCAGAAGATGAGCCCCTCAGGTCGGGAGGTGTCCAATATGCTACTGGGGATGAGCAGACGGCTAGTACGAGTAGCGCCAGAATGAATGAAGCGACTGGGCCAAAGCCGAAAGGATGCTCAGTTGTGGAAGTAACTGGTGGCGAAAAGACAGTCCAATGCTGTAAAGATTTTTATTCCATAGGAACCTGGAACGTCAGATCCATGAATCAAGGCAAGCTGGACGTGGTTAAACAAGAGATGACAAGAATGAACATCGACATTTTAGGAATCAGTGAACTAAAATGGACAGGAATGGGTGAATTTAATTCAGATGACCATCAGGTATACTACTGTGGACAAGAATCTTGCAGAAAAAATGGAGTAGCCTTCATAAGAGAGTAGAAAAAGCAATAAGAGAGTAGGAAAAGCAGTCTTGGGATACAATCCCCCAAATGACAGAATGATCTCAGTTGGAATCCAAGGCAAACACTGAACATCACAGTAATCCAGGTCTATGCCCCAACCACTGCTGCTGAAGAGGATGAAGATGACCAGTTCTATGAAGCCCTACAACACCTTCTAGAAGCAACGCCAAAAAATGATGTGCTTATCATCATGGGAGATTGGAATGCTAAAGTAGGAAGCCAAAAGATAACCGGGATAACAGGCAAGTTTGGCCTTGGAGTACAAAATGAAGCAGGGCACAGGCTGGTAGAATTTTGTCATGAGAAAACAATGGTCATAGCAAACACTCTTTTACAACAACCCAAGAGATGACTCTACACATGGACATCACCAGATGGTCAACACAGAAACCAGATTGACTATGTGCTCTGCAGCCAAAGATGGAGAAGTTCTATACAGTCAGTAAAAACAAGACCAGGAGCTGATTGTGGTTCAGATCATCAGCTTAATAGGCTTAAATTGAAGAAAGTAGGGAAAAGCACTAGGCCACTCAGGTATGAACTAAATCATATCCCCGATGAATATACAGTAGAGGTGACAAATAGATTTAAGGGATTAGATCTGATAGAGTGCCTGAAGAACTATGGACGGAGGTTCGCAACACTGTACAAGAGGTAGCAACTAAAACCATCCCAAAGAAAAAGAAATGCAAGAAATCAAAATGGCTGTCTGAGGAAGCTTTACAAATAGCTAAGGAAAGAAGGGAAGTAAAAGGCAAGGGAGAAAGAGAAAGATACACCCAATTGAATGCAGAATTCCAGAGAAAAGCTAAAAGAGATAAGAATGCCTTCTTAAATGAAAAGTGCAAACAAATAGAAGAAAACAATAGAATGGGGAGGACCAGAGATCTTTTCAAGAAAATTGAAGATAATGTTTCATGCAAAGATGAGTATGATAAGGGACCAAAATGGTAGGGACCTCACAGAAGCAGAAGAGATTTTTAAAAAGGTGGCAAAATTATACAGAAGAACTATACAAGAGCAATCTTAACATCCCTGATAACCACAATGGGGTAGTTACTAACCTGGAGCCAGACATTCTGGAATGTGAAGTCAAATGGGCCTTCGGAAGTCTGAGCAACAATAAAGTTAGTGGTGGTGACATCATTCCAGTTGAACTTTTCAAAATCTTAAAAGACGATGCAGTAAAAGTGCTACACTAAATAAGCCAGCAAATTTGGAAAACTCAACAATGGCCACAGGATTGGAAAAGGTCAGTTTACATTCCAATCCTAAAGAAGGGCAATGCCAAAGAAAGTTCAAACTACCGCACTATTGCACTAATTTCTCATGCTAGCAAAGTTATGCTCAAAATCCTACAAGCTAGGCTCCATCAATATGTGGACCGAGAACTTCCAGAAGTTCGGGCAGGATTTCAAAGAGGCAGAGGGACTAGAGATCAAATTGCCAACATACGCTGGATCATGGAGAAAGCTAGGGAGTTCCAGAAGAACATCTACTTCTGCTTCTTTGACTATGCTAAAGCCTTTGATTGTGTGGAGCACAACAAATTGTGGCAAGTTCTTAAAGAGATGAGAATACCAGAGCATCTTATTTGCCTCTTGAGAAACTTATACGCAGGTCAAGAAGCAACAGTGAGAACTGAACATGGAATCACTGACTGGTTCAAAATTGAGAAAGGAGTTCGGCAAGGCTGTATACTGTCGCCTTGCCTATTGTATGTGGAGCATATCATAAGAAAGTTGGGATTAGAGGAGTCACAAATTGGGATCAAGATTGCAGGGAGAAATATCAACAACCTCAAATATGCAGATGATACCACTATAATGGCAGAAAGTGAAGAGGAACTAAAGAGCCTGTTGATGCGGGTGAAGGAGGAGAGTGCAAAAGGTGGCTTGAAACTCAACATCAAGAAAACAAAGATCATGGCATCTGGCCCTCTCAATTCCTGGCAAATAGATGGGGAAGAAATGGAGATAGTGACAGATTTTATTTTCCTGGGCTCCAAGATCACTGCAGATGGGGACTGCAGCAAAGAAATTAAAATACGCTTGCTCCTGGGGAGGAAAGCTATGGCAAATCTAGACAGCATCCTAAAAAGCAGAGACATCACCCTGCCAACAAAAGTGCATTTAGTCAAGGCTATGGTATTCCCAGTTGCAATGTACTGCTGTGAAAGTTGGACCATAAGGAAGGCAGAGCATCAAAGAATTGAGGCTTTTGAACTCTGGTGCTGGAGAAGACTCTTGCGAGTCCCTTGGACTGCAAGGCGAACAAACCGGTCAGTCCTAAAGGAGATCAGCCCGGACTGCTCCTTAGAAGGCCAGATCCTGAAGATGAAACTCAAATACTTTGGCCACCTCATGAGAAGGAAGGACTCCCTGGAGAAGAGCCTAATGCTGGGAGTGATTCTGGGCAAAAGAAGAAGGGGACGACAGAGAATGAGGTGTCTGGATGGAGTGACTGCAGTAGGTGCAAACTTAAATGGACTCCGGGGAATGGTAGAGGACAGGAAGGCCTGGAGGACCATTGTCCATGGGGTTGCGATGGGTCGGACACGACTTCACACCTAACAACAATAACAATTCTACTGATAGTTACTCACCACAAGACACTCTGTAAAAGTCGCAGGATATAAATCAAAGTATAAATAAGATTAGAATCATAGAATCATAGAATCATAGAGTTGGAAGGGGCCATACAGGCCATCTAGTCCAACCCCCTGCTCTATGCAGGATCAGCCCTAAGCATCCTAAAGCATCCAAGAAAAGTGTGCATCCAACCTTTGCTTGAAGACTGCCAGTGAGGGGGAGCTCACCACCTCCTTAGGCAGCTGATTCCACTGCTGAACTACTCTGACTGTGAAAATTTTTTCCTGATATCTAGCCTATATCGTTGTACTTGAAGTTTAAATGCATTACTGCGTGTCCTCTCCTCTGCAGCCAACAGAAACAGCATCCTGCCCTCCTCCAAGTGACAACCTTTCAAATACTTAAAGAGGGCTATCATGTCCCCTCTCAACCTCCTTTTCTCCAGGCTGAACATTCCCAAGTCCCTCAACCTATCTTCATAGGGCGTGATCCCTTGGCCACAGATCATCTTCGTCGCTCTCCTCTGTACCCTTTCAATTTTATTTACGTCCTTCTTGAAGTGAGGCCTCCAGAAGGGCACACAGTACTCCAGTTGTGGTCTGACCAATGCCGTATACAATGGGACTGTGACATCTTGTGATTTTGATATGATGCCCCTGTTGATACAACCCAAAATGGCATTCATGTTTAGTTTACAATCCACAAGTACCCCCAAGGTCTCGTTCACACACAGTGTTACCTAGAAGCGTATCCCCCATCCAGTAGGCATGCTTTTCATTTTTCTGACCCAGATGCAGAACTTTACACTTATCTTTATTAAATTGCATCTTGTTCTCATTTGCCCATTTTTCCATTGTGTTCAGATCTCGTTGAACTCTGTCTCTATCTTCCAGAGTATTTGCCAGTCCTCCCAATTTGGTGTCATCTGTAAACTTGATGAGTAGTCCCTCCACCCCCTCATCTAGATCATTAATAAATGTGTTAAAGTATGTTAAAATATGTTTCTAGCTAAGAAAGAAAGAAAGAAAGAAAGAAAGAAAGAAAGAAAGAAAGAAAGAAAGAAAGAAAGAAAGAAAGAAAGAAAGAAAGAAAGAAAGAAAGAAAGAAAGAAAGAAAGAACCGCTTTAGGAATTATTTGGAGCAGTGCATCATACTAGAACCAGTATACATTTATATTCAATCTGTAGTTTGGTCTTCAGTGCAATGGATACATGAAGAACTGGCCATCCAACTACTTGCTGAGGAGAATTTTATCATTTTCCTGCCTCTGTTGACTGATTCTCCTCACAACATGGGCAAATGCTGCAGGTTACTATTTCTTCATGTGCCCACTTTTGTTATCTATCTACATACACTGTTGAGTTCCGCCTTGAGCTATACTTGAATATTTATGCCAAGGACTCAAACTTGTGCTGGGGAACAAAGAGGTTCCTTGGAAATTTATCAGGAAGTACTCCCGAAGTGGCCGATCACTCCCAGCGCAGCGCCCGTGCCTCCCTCTCCCCCCCCCAAGTCCCTGGCCTGAAAAAGGTTGGGGACCATTGATCTAGGGCACTTTATATATTTACTTCATTCATTTGCAGTCCATTTTCCTCACAAAAGACCCAAAATTAAATATCAACAATAAATACAATTTTAAAAATGCCCAGACATTAAAGGTAAAGGTATCCCCTGTGCAAGCACCGAGTCATGTCTGACCCTTGGGGTGACACCCTCCAGCGTTTTCATGGCAGACTCAATACGGGGTGGTTTGCCAGTGCCTTCCCCAGTCATTACCGTTTACCCCCCAGCAAGCTGGGTACTCATTTTACCGACCTCGGAAGGATGGAAGGCTGAGTCAACCTTGAGCCGGCTGCTGGGATCGAACTCCCAGCCTCATGGGCAAAGCTTTCAGACGGCTGCCTTACCACTCTGCGCCACAAGAGGCACAGACATTAAAAATCACAATAATCTCCCTTTTACAGAAATGGTTTCCTAAAAGTTCCGTTTTACATATTCTGTCCAGTGGCACTTGGGAGAAGCCCTCCTGACTTCATTAGGCAGATGATGCCACTTGGTAAGGGGCCACTACAGGGAATACTTTGAGATGGGCAGGTGTTGATCTTTCCCATTTGTATGATACCACCTAAGGCAGGGGTAGTCAAACTGCGTCCCTCCAGATGTCCATGGACTACAATTCCTATGAGCCCCTGCCAGCATTCACTCCCATTATTGAAGCTGTCATCGTGGAGCATACTGGGAGAGGTAGAGGAATTGTAATTAATTAAACACTGAAGTTCTCCAAAATAAAAGTCAAAACAGAAAAGTCAAGGAATAAGCAGTTTCGGGGTGGGGGATGGGGGTTGTGACACGCACACCTGGAATATAATCTTTGGTATTCAGCCTGAGTGAGAACTGTTGTTAGGACTGTGGTTTGGAATCTTTTCAGATATTATAGTTGGCACCTGGAGCCTAAAGAAAATGCTTCTGTGTTTATTTATTTATTTTATTTAGATTTCTATACCGCCCATTTCTTTGCAGCTCTGAGCGGTTTACGCTGAACATTATGTAACTTACATGGAACATGGAACAACTTATAGTGGTCCCTAGTGCTGTCAAGTGGAGAATCATGTGGGATAATCTTTCACTCCTGAACAGTTCTGTGGGGATTCACAGAGTGCACTACCAAATTCAGTTTCCCAGCATGTGTACTGTTTCCACATATAGCTGTACAGGAAGAAATATCCTATGTGGGTCTTTATAACCATCCTGGATACTTGATAAAGTTCAGTTGAGACTGTCTTAAAATTACCTGATTTTCTTTTTTTTAATTATAACTTTTTGTTTTTGTCTTTTTTGAGAATTGTACAAATTAGATATATCTGTTATTTCCTCGAGTTACAGATTTTTGGATACCCCCACCATTATAATATTATTGTCCAGATATGTTTCTTCCTGATCTTGTTATATGAGTATTTTTCCAGGTCTAATCCTCTCTGATCTGGATGCAGATATTGATCATTCTTCTTTCTATTCTTTGGGGAAGATGGCTAGAAGACCTTTTCATCCTCACAAATCACGGAACTATTATGATCTTATCCTATCCGTATGCCTTCTTGTTCCATCTTTGTCCTGGGAAATAGTCTCCGGTATTCTGAAAAGAAAGAGAGAGAGAATAGCAAGGCATGTTTGGTTTAATTCGGAGGTCAGGCTGGCCAGCACTTCAGGCAGTACTGGACCCATTTCCATAAAAGGAGCAGTTTTGACACATAAATTTTAACCACCACAAGAGAAATAAATTATTATTTTTATTTATTCTTTTATTTTGTTCATTTTGTTTTATTTTGTTTTTATTGATCTATTTATATATTAATTAATAATACATGATTTTCTAAAGCTTTCAAAAGCCATGCTGTAATAGACCAAAGAAGTCAGTTAGAAGGGAATGGAAATTCCCAGTAGCTATATGAGGTGGGAGGCAGATTCCATTTATCTGAATGTTTGTCTGCTTGAATATTTTTGACATTTTCCTGAACCTGCAATATACATAAATGAAGACAAATAGTATTTCAAACAGACAAAACCTGCCAACCATAACCTGAGTAAATCACAAAGGTTTCTGTCAGAGTCACCAAGTTATTTTAAGTTCTGTCACTAATTCAGATGGAAATCTTGCCAGAGGAAAGTGCAATTCAATGCCAATATGCTGAGCCAGTAAGTTGTCTCTTATAGCACAGTATGGAATGAACAGATCTAGGCTCCACACATGGTGGCACATTATTGTGATAAATCTACAAGCTGGCCAAGTGGTGGATTTTTAATTTTTGCATCAGCCTAGTCCCTAACCCACAGTCTGATTTCTTTGGGGGTAGGGAGAAGCCATAGACCGCTGATAAGAGACACACACCATCATTTGATGATCTGGTTGTTGTCAAGGAGTCCTACCATGCGCTTCAAACTTATTCAAGTAATGTTTGCATCAGTGCATCCACATTCAATTTTGAAATCCATGATACAGATGTCTGCATTTCATGTAGGATTGACACCTTTCCTGCCACTGCTCCTTTGCCTTTGATAAAAGACTGATACTGTTCACATTGCTTCCACCTATGCATCTTTGCACCAACAAGACACACCAACCTTCAATAGATGAAATTTTCACTGACAAGGAAACAAGCAGTGAGACAGTCTTCAACTGCAAAGAGCACTGCTGCTGAGCTTCTCTTCGCACATGAGCCAGTTGCATTCTTGTGGCCTTCTTTGCCTTTTACTATCATTGTTGCCAAAACACTTCTTCTTTTTATCCTTTAGCTAGCGATGGGTGGAACAGGCTGTCCTCTTAGCCAGTACGTTACAGTAGGTGCTGCTGGATTTTTTTGCCTTGGCAGATGTATGGAGAGTAAAAAATTTCCTTTATACAGAGTGTGGTTTTGATGTGTATAGAGCGATAAGAACATAAAAGAGCCCTGCTGAATCAGACCACTGGTTCATCTAGTCCAGCATCCTGCCTCACACAGACACCAACCAGTTCCTCTGGATGGCCAATAACAGGGCATGGAGACTAGGGGGCTTTCCGCACCGGGATCTTTGTAGCAAATTGGTTGCTGAATGAAAAATCGCCATTTAAAATAGTGGAATTCATTGTTATGCATACCTGCCTTTGTAGTGGAATCCAGTTGCGTTTTGTAGCGTTTCCCACAGGCTTCCGGTCTCGGCAAAAATCGCTAGCCAGGAAGCGCTATTGCCAAGCTCGTCCCGCCCCTGGCCGTCAAGCAGCCAATGGGCGGCCGTTAGCATGCTCCCAAACAGCCCCTTTCCCTTTAAGAAAGTTTTTAAAAAAAAAACACACCCATTGCAACGAATCTGTGTTGATTCGTTGCAACGGAGAGACCCATCCAGCTGCCTGGTGTGTTTGAGCTGTCGTTTCATCGTTGCCACGCTCCCTCCGAGTGAAAAAAAAAAATCCCCCCCCCTCTCACGGGCCCGATTTTTGGCCGAAAAAAGTGTAAAAAGTAAAGGGAAAATACATCAGCAAACGGGCTTCTCTGTGTTTGTGCTTAGTGACTCTGGGGAGGGACTGAAGCCGGGGAAGCCTCTAAACAGAAAGAGGCTCGCTGGTGCGTTTATCCCCGCTCGCTCGGAGAAAAAAAAATGGCGATCGCTTCGCCGGAAGATCAGAGGAGAGAGCCAGGGGGAGGGACTTTGTAGAAACCGCAACAATGTTAACGCACAGGTCTTTTTCGCTAGTGTTGCAGATTGGTTGCAGGAGTGTATCGCTTTCCGGAGGGTGAATCCACTTTTGGGGATTTCCCTGAAAGCGCTACAAGGAAGCGCTTTTTGCGGATCGGTTTCAGGTGTGTGGCAGATTGTCAACGACGTTGTGCATAACGGCAAATCAATAGCGTTTTCAATTGGCAACCATTGTGCGATTTTGAAGGCGTGCGAAAAGCCCCTAAGACTATCACCTGACATTGTTTCCTGGGTCTGAGATTTAGAGGCTTAGTGCCTCTGAATGTGGAGGTTTCCCTCAGTCACCATGGCTAGTAGCCACTGACAAACGTATCCCACATGAATCTATCCAATCCTAGTCATAACTTCTGACAGCAATTCTTAGCTCATTTCCTGAACAGTAAGTTTCCCTGGACTAAATCCTGAGTAAAGATGCATAACATCGGACTGCAGATTGATCACTCACCCATGCATTATAGCATCACATAAATCCATTGTTACATTTAAAATCTGGAGGGCAGTGTGAAGTTAGAATATAAAAAGGAAAAGCAGGTTCTTTGTGCCTTACATCAACTGCTAAGTCACAAATTCCAGGATCCAATCAATATCAGAGAAAAGAACACATCAGCACAGAACAAATGATAGAACCAACTATTTGCTTTGAATGCTTCATATATGCATATTTGCTTATCAGAGAAGAAATTGCATGTTCATATTTGGTTAGACAGATACGTCAGAATAGAACAAACATCCTGCCTGTTTGTGGTCTATTGTGCACCACCCTGTTTTCTCTCAAAAGTGAGTCATCTAATATCATGCACATTTTGTAATCACACTTCAACTTGCCAAACACTTGCTCTATAAACATTTCAAGTGTCTATGTTGACCCCCATCCACTTCCCTCTCTCAGAGGAAAGATTTTCCCTCTGTTTTTCTTTCCCTTTTGTGACTGAGCCACCCTAGGTATTTGTTTTCCTGAAGAATTCTGGCTGTCCCCCCCTGTCACATTATAATAGTTTGGTTGTTTGCTCAGCCCAGGAATCTGAGCAAAGGAATGGGAATCCCCTTTAACTTATATGACATTTTAAAAGTTTTTATATTCCAAATTAACAAAATATTTTATTCAACATAGAGGGGAAAGATGAAATCAAGGGTAAAATTCCTGTGGTAACTCAAAAGAGAGTTAGAACATGCACAGACTTTAGTTCTTATATTTCAGTCTTATGAGAGTATCTTAAGTTATTAGTTACTGAAATTCTTCATGCTGAAAGGGCTTTGTTGCAATACATACCAGTTGAATTCTGGATCAGGTTAAAGGTTTTGGTAATTACGTTCAAAGCCATACGCAGTCAGGACCCAGTGTACCTGAGAGACCGCTTCCCTGCCTATGCCCCCAAAAGAACACCACCAACCGGCTGTTGGTCCCTGGCCCAAAAGAAGTTCGCCTAGCCTCGACCAGAGCCAGAACCTTCTCTCTTATACTGTTACCCGGTTATATCAGTTAATAATATGAATGTTATAGTTGTTATATGTATAGATCCATGTATAGTTTCAGTTATATGTAAACTGCCCGGAGCCTTCAGGGAGGGTGGTATATAAAAATAAATAAACAAACAAATAAATAAACAAACAAACAAATAACAGAGGAATATTCCAGTGCCCTCTCTTTAGTATTCTCTTTGGGTTTCCAAAAGGCTAGTTCACTTTTTCTAGTATCCAAACCCCTTCTCTTGAAACACCAGTACTTGTCTTGAGTTTTTAAACTGACTATGACTGTTTATGCACTAGAGGATTCATGCTGGGCTGCAGGCTGGAGTTTTAGTCATGGCAGGTTGCTCCACCTCTACTTGCATCCACATGGGAGAGCATTTGGCCTGGTGTACCTCATCCGCCCCCAATTTGTGCTCCTGCACGGGAGCTGGGGCAGTGAAGTTCCCAGTGTGTAAATGGTATTTTAAAGTATCTAAAGGCAGCTTCTAACCATACCAGACCAGAGATCTCTCCAGTCTTTAGAGCTATTTTCCTGTTTTAACTGGGGAGGGGAATTCTCCTCTCACTAGAAGATCTACTATTTACTTTGTCCTGAATGGGAGTCTCCGTCTAACTGCCCACTTGTTCTTGCCAACTTTCCCCCAATTCTCTGTCTCTATCTGTTAAACTGCTCTCAGTCAGGGTTGAATTCCCAAACTATCAGTATTCAACTCTTCTCAGCTAGGGCTAAAATCAGACTGAATCTTCTCAGCATCCTGTTCAGGAATCTTTCTCTGGTCTGCTGCTGCTAACCAATCTGATCTCTTGGAACAACCTGTCACTCAAGTCTCTCTTCTGTGGAGAATTAATCCTTCACAGTATGTTATCTGTTTACAGTGCTTCTAAGCTTTTAAAAGTGCAGCCCATCACAGTGTCGTTACTACAAATGATTTTCATCTTCAAACCTTCTGCGCACCCCACATGGAGTTTAGTACTGACAAGAAATGTCATATTTTAAGCGTGTATTCTATTCAGGGGACCATAAGATCCTAAAATTGTACAAGATCTGTTGTACTAAATTTTCAAGATCTGAATTTGACTTGCTTCTCTGTCTTCTTACCTGCCCCCTCTGTCAGCCTTTTTCCAGAAACCTAATATACCTGGGGAATTTGTGTGTGTGTGTGTATGGCTGTGTGTCTCTCTGTTTGTTCTCCTGGATCTTTCAGACTGTTTTCCACACTAGGGATATCTTTCCGTTGGCTGCAGAGGAAAGGACACACAGGGTACAGAGGAGAGCGACGAAGATGATCTGGGGCCAAGGGACCAAGCCCTATGAAGATAGGTTGAGGGACTTGGGAATGTTCAGCCTGGAGAAAAGGAGGTTGAGAGGGGACATGATAGCCCTCTTTAAGTATTTGAAAGGTTGTCACTTGGAGGAGGGTAGGATGCTGTTTCTGCTGGCTGCAGAGGAGAGGACACGCAGTAATGGGTTTAAACTTCAAGTACAACGATATAGGCTAGATATCAGGAAAAAAATTCACAGTCAGAGTAGTTCAGCAGTGGAATAGGCTGCCTAAGGAGGTGGTGAACTCCCCCTCACTGGCAGTCTTCAAGCAAAAGTTGGATACACACTTTTCTTGGATGCTTTAGGATGCTTAGGGCTGATCCTGCGTTGAGCAGGGGGTTGGACTAGATGGATTGTATGGCCCCTTCCAACTCTGTGATTCTGTGATTCAGATTTTCACTGAAAATTCACCTCTTTGGGTGCAGACCACTGCAGCAAAGGAATCCCCAGAAAAATTGTTTTCATTTTTTTAAGTGGGGTCTAACGTGGTTTAATTTGGGGCTGCCAAATGCGGAAATGCGTGCAATTGGGTTTTCCTTCACATTCGCCATTTTGAGTTGTTTGAGAACACCCCTTCCCTTGTTGCCATCCTCCCTCCCATCTCCATCCCTTCCTCACCCTCCCTCCATTCTGAAAAATCTGTCTTAAAAGGGGGGGGGATGATTGTGTTACAAAGCTGTTTCTAAATTTTAAAAAAGCAGTCTTACACAGCAGTGTTATAAAGTTATAACTCAGTTTAAAAAAAAGAATTACATTTGGGACACTTTGGAGGACAGATCAAAAGCACAGAATGGTGGGATTAAGGGGTGCAATGAAAATAAAGCTGCAAGCAGGCACCATTTGCAGTTGCTAGGGTCCTCATAGGATGCATCTGCTAGGTTCCTCATGGGGACATCTTGGAGGGCTCACATCCAGCCAATCCTAAGGCAGGTGCACTGGTTGCCAATCTTGTTCCAGGTCAGGTTCAAGGTTTTGGTACTGACCTTCAAGGTCTTACATGGTTTGGGTCCTACATACCTGAGGCACTGCTTGATACTATCAGCCACGGTGTCCTTCTGACTAGTTTTGAGCTCAGACAACTGAGAGCACGTGGAGAGAGCTACTGGGGAGAGTTGCTGCTGACCAGGTGAGGCTATTGTGCTGCCTGGGTGAGGTGATTGCTGGGTAATTGTTGGGAGGATTATAAAGGGCTGCTCCTCACCAGAAGGGCGAGAGACAAAGGGCTCTTGGCCTGGGGTTCTTGGCCGAGCAATTAGAATCAGTAGATTATATTTCCCTAGTATTTCCCTAGTACTTCCACTGCCTAGTCATTCCAATGGACCTCCAGGACACTCATCCCATCATCTGCAGTAAGTGTGACATGATTGCCTTCCTCCCAGAAGACAAGATGGACTACAGCTGCCCCAAGTGTAAGCTGGTAAGACTTTTGGAGGAAAAGATTAGGGGATTAGAAAACAGAATTTTTACTCTGGCCCAAAGTAAGAAAGGGGAGGAGTTCATAGTCCAGAGCTCTGCAACTTGGAATAAAGAGAATACAACCAGTCCTGAAGAGGATAAGGAGATTGACCACAATAGGGAGCCTCTGCAGGCAGTTCGGAAAAAGACTGAACGGCGACGGGCGAGACAGTTCTCGGGGCCTTTGGAGCTCCAGAATAGATTTCAGGCCCTTGCAGAGGAGGTGCAAGGGTCAACAAGGGAAGAGGTCCCAAAACAAACTCTAAGACAAAGGGAAGAGGCCACGGGGACAGAAGGAAATGGAGTTGAGAAGAAAAAAAAAAGGAGAGTACTGGTAATTGGAGACTCCCTGCTAAGAGGAATGGATCGCCATGTGGCTGGGACCGACCCCCTAACCCGAGAGGTGTGTTGCTTGCCAGGGGCGAAAATTAAAGATGTTTCAGAAAGGCTGCCCAAACTCCTCAAATCTACGGATCGCTACCCATTTGTGATGGTCCATGTGGGAACGAATGACATGTCCCTGAATACCATCGCTCCTATAAAAAAAGACTATCAAGATCTGGGGAGGAAGCTCAAGCAAATGGGGGCACAAGTGGTATTCTCTTCAATCTTGCCTGTCAAGGGAAGAGGAATGCGTCAGGAGAGGAAGATAATGGAGGTGAATCACTGGCTGCGTAGTTGGTGCCAGCAGGAGAGATTTGGTTTCCGGGACCATGGGATAGGCTTTCTTGAGGAAGGCCTACTAGCACCTGATGGACTGCACTTATCGAAACTGGGGAAGAATGTGTTTGGCAGGAACCTGGGGAGATTCATCAGGAGAGCTTTAAACTAAAGCCACTAGGGGAAGGAGACGATCAACATAGGGAGTGTATGGAAGGAAAACGATCGGAGGCAGCCCAACCGGCAAGGCCAGCTCATAGGGAACCAAAAGTAAAAGGATTCAGATGTCTTTATACTAACGCCCGAAGCATGGGCAATAAAAAGGAAGAGCTGGAACTTCTCATGCTGATGGAAAGGTATGATCTAGTAGGCATCACAGAAACGTGGTGGAATGATTCTCATGACTGGAATGTAATGGTGGATGGATATGAACTGTTCAGAAAAAACAGAATAGATCGAAGAGGTGGAGGAGTGGCACTGTATGTGAGGAAAGGGCTTACCTGTCAGGAAATTCTAGTGAAGGAGAGCATATCTACAGTGGAAAGCATCTTGGTGAAAATAAGCGAGGGGAAAACAAACAGTGTGGTGGTTGGTGTCTGCTACCGACCGCCTGACCAACGAGAGGATGTGGATGCTGCACTTTGTGAGCAGCTTGAGACAATATCCAAGCGGCAGGACCTTGTCATCATGGGTGACTTCAATTTCCCAGATGTGTGCTGGGAAACAAACTCTGCGAAGCGTCCTCAGTCATGTAACTTTCTGACCTGCCTGGCTGACAATTTCATTTATCAAATGGTAGATGAACCCACAAGAGGTTCAGCCATACTGGACTTAATACTGACCAACACGCAAGAGTTGGTGGATGATGTAAAGGAGGTGGGGACCCTAGGGGAAAGTGACCATGTCCTCATAGAATTCCTTTTGAGATGGGGAGCCAAGGAACCTTGTAGCCAGACGCGGATGTTGGATTTTCGTAGGGCAAACTTTAATAAACTCAGAGACATGATGAGTGTCATACCATGGACGACAATGCTGGAAGGGAAGGGAGCATGTGAAGGGTGGGCGCTACTCAAACAGGAGCTATTGCATGCTCAATCAATGACTATCCTAGAAAGACGAAAACACTGCAGGAGCTCTAAGAAGCCTATTTGGATGAACAGAGAACTTCAAGAGGAACTAAGAAAGAAAAGGAAAATGTTCAGGAAATGGAGGGAAGAAGAGTACCTACAGGTTACTAGGCACTGTAGATCAATCATAAGAAAGGCCAAAGCTGAGAGTGAGCTAAGACTGGCCAGGGAAGCCCATTGTAACAAGAAAAGATTTTTCAGCTATGTGAGGAGCAAACGTAAAGTAAAGGAGGCAATAGGCCCACTGTTGGGTGCGGATGGACAAACTCTAACGGAAGATGCAGAGAAAGCAGAAAGGCTTAGTGCCTATTTTACATCTGTTTTTTCCCACAAGTCAAAGTGTTTAGGCACATCTAGAGATGGCCATAGCCAAAGGACAGTGTCTGGGTGGCAGGTTAACATGGATAGAGAGGTTGTCGAGAGGCATTTAGCTGCACTGGATGAGTTCAAATCCCCTGGTCCAGATGAAATGCACCCGAGAGTACTCAAAGAACTTTCCAGAGAACTTGCACAGTCCTTGTCCATCATCTTCGGAACCTCTTTAAGGACTGGAGATGTCCCGGAGGACTGGAAGAGAGCAAATGTTATTCCGATCTTCAAAAAAGGGAGGAAGGATGACCCGGGAAACTACAGACCAGTGAGTCTGACCTCTGTTGTGGGGAAGATAATGGAGCAGATATTAAAGGGAGCGATCTGCAAACATCTGGAGGACAATTTGGTGATCCAAGGAAGTCAGCATGGATTTGTCTCCAACAGGTCCTGCCAGACCAACCAGGTTTCCTTTTTTGACCAAGTAACAGGTTTGCTGGATCGGGGAAATTCGGTTGATGTCATTTACTTGGATTTTAATAAAGCTTTTGACAAGGTTCCCCATGATGTTCTGATGGATAAGTTGAAGGACTGCAATCTGGATTTTCAGATAGTTAGGTGGATAGGGAATTGGTTAGAGAACCGCACTCAAAGAGTTGTTGTCAATGGTGTTTCATCAGACTGGAGAGAGGTGAGTAGCGGGGTACCTCAAGGCTCGGTGCTCGGCCCAGTACTTTTTAACATATTTATTAATGATCTAGATGAGGGGGTGGAGGGACTACTCATCAAGTTTGCAGATGACACCAAATTGGGAGGACTGGCAAATACTCCGGAAGATAGAGACAGAGTTCAACAAGATCTGAACACAATGGAAAAATGGGCAAATGAGAACAAGATGCAATTTAATAAAGATAAGTGTAAAGTTCTGCATCTGGGTCAGAAAAATGAAAAGCATGCCTACTGGATGGGGGATACGCTTCTAGGTAGCACTGTGTGTGAACGAGACCTTGGGGTACTTGTGGACTGTAAACTAAACATGAGCAGGCAGTGTGATGCAGCGGTAAAAAAGGCAAATGCCATTTTGGGCTGTATCAACAGGGGCATCACATCAAAATCACAAGATGTCATAGTCCCATTGTATACGGCACTGGTCAGACCACACCTGGAGTACTGTGTGCAGTTCTGGAGGCTTCACTTCAAGAAGGACGTCGATAAAATTGAAAGGGTACAGAGGAGAGCGACGAAGATGATCTGGGGCCAAGGGACCAAGCCCTATGAAGATAGGTTGAGGGACTTGGGAATGTTCAGCCTGGAGAAAAGGAGGTTGAGAGGGGACATGATAGCCCTCTTTAAGTATTTGAAAGGTTGTCACTTGGACCGTTTATGCACTGGGAACTTCACTGCCCCAGCTCTTGTGCAGGAGCACAAATCAGGGGCAGATGAGGTGCACTGGGTCAAATGCTCACCTGTGTGTGTGCAGGAAGAGGTAGGGCAACCTGCCATGACTAAAACTCCAGCCTGCAACCTGGCATGAAACCTCCAGTGCATAAATGGTCTTGGAGGAGGGCAGGATGCTGTTTCTGCTGGCTGCAGAGGAGAGGACACGCAGTAATGGGTTTAAACTTAAAGTACAACGATATAGGCTAGATATCAGGAAAAAGTTTTTCACAGTCAGAGTAGTTCAGCAGTGGAATAGGCTGCCTAAGGAGGTGGTGAGCTCCCCCTCACTGGCAGTCTTCAAGCAAAGGTTGGATACACACTTTTCTTGGATGCTTTAGGATGCTTAGGGCTAGTCCTGCACTGAGCAGGGGGTTGGACTAGATGGCCTGTATGGCCCCTTCCAACTCTATGATTCTATGATTCTATGATTCTAGTATGGGTCAAGGCAATCTTGTCCTGTGTTGGTTTTGATCTTTCCAGGAAGGTAGGTCCCAGAACGTACTACTGAAGTATTATAGTTCATCCTGTTGGCCATTGGCCTATAAGGCTCTGGTGAGGTCCATCCCAACTACCACTACTCAGAAAGTTTAGAGTTTTGGAATACATTGCCACAGATAAGCAGATGAAATACAGTGTTATCCTTTCAGTACTGAAACAGTGCCTGGAGGTAGCAAAAGACTAGATGTGAATGAATAGATTTTAATCCAGACAAGACAGAGGTACTATGGATTGGAAATAAGACTGATGTGGAAGTAGGTATACAGACTGTTTTGGATGTTGTTACACTCTCCTTAAAGAAGCAGGTATGTAGTCTGCTTTTGTACTTGGAAGGTTTATTGTCCATGGGGAGCCAGGTGGTAAATTAGACTACTGCAAGGTAGGGATGCCCTTGAAACTAGTTTAAAAGCCTTACTTGGTTCAGTTGCTCCAGTGCTTACTGAAACCCTTTAGAAAATGCACACAACACCTGTTCTATTACAGTTACACTGATTAAGGTGACCAGATTGTCACACTTTTGGAGGGACATCTGGGGGCACCTGGCAAATTGTACTTATGTTGTAATTAAAAAATATATATTACAATACTATTTTTGCGTTCTATGCGTTCTATGAAACTTTTTGTTGCTCCATATAGACTAAATTTTTAATCAAGAAACCCCCCGGTCAATAGTGTCCCACTTTACCAATGTTAAAATCTGGTCACCTTCCAGATCCCATTCAAGGTCCTGGTTCTGATCTCCTATGTACATAAAAGACTACCTTTAGCAACTTGGCTGAGCTCTGAGATCAGTTCATGGGTTTATCTGACAAGAATCTGCCTTCTTTGGGGAAAGATTGGTGGGGATTCATGACTGGGACATTTCAGCTACCAGCCCCACCTTGTGAAACTCTCTTCCCCAGGAGGTTAAGTTAATGCCAACATTCTGGGCCTCCAAAGGAAGGTGAAACTCTTTCTGCCCACAAAGGTTTTGGGATTAACTGCTTGATGATGAACCTGGCCCATCTTTTATGGGCTGTTCATAGTGCCCTCTTGTTTGACTTTTTAATACAAATTAGTTTTTCAATTGTCATGCATTGCCTTGAGGGGGGGGTGCTGGTGGGGTTGGAAAGGCAGCATAAAAAGCCAACTGAATAACTGGTTCGCTCAACACGATCAAAGCTGATACAGGGATGACCATGAACCAACTAAAAGAAGCAGTCACTGTCAGAAACGTATGGCGAAAATTTTCCTATAGAATCGCAAGGGCCAAACACGACTGAATGGATAACATCATCATCAAAGAACTAGATGTGCATGGTATACTGTAGAGTAGCATAAAACAAAACAGAGAGATCTCCATCCCCAGGAGCTTGCCACTTAATTTTCACCAAAGGAGGATGCAACAGTGGGAGGAGAGAAGCAAGGTCTGCTTCATAGACAGATGGCATGAGTAGGAGGGGAAAGGTTTTGCTTGTTTCGGTCTGCCTTGATAGAACTCTGTCTTGTTCTGTCTCTGATCTGATTATGCTTTGCCTTTTGCCTGATCCTTCTTTCGGCCTGGATCCAACAGTTCTGTACCCTTTCCCCTGCCTTGATTCTACAAGGACTGTGTAGTCGGTTTACATAAATTTATTCATGACTCAACCTTGCAGCTATTGACCTCCCAAGACTTGAGGCCACCCTGTTTTGTCCATGTCATTCGGTAGGATTAAATGAGAATTTTGCTTTGGGGGAAAAAGTAACCTTTTTTCATTGCTTTGAGCCATCTACTCACCCTCTAGCTAGATTAGAACTGGCAGCCTGTAGGCCTGACTCTTTCTCAACCAGTCCCTTGAGCCATCTGGCTTGCCCTGTTAAGGTCATTGCTATTTTTGCATTTTCCCTTTCTACATTTTCCCACTAGTTGTTTCACATTCTAACCACAACTCCATGTTTGTATCTATCAGCCATGTTGTTTCTACCAAATATAGCTATAAGGAGAGTGTGTATGTGTTGTAAAATAGAGTGTAAAATAGAGTGTCTATGAACACATGGAACTCTGGCTACATATATCCTTCTCCTAAATTATCTTTTCCAATTATCTTTTCAGCACCTGGAGCTGGGAGCAGAAGGAAGTGGCATATCAGGAGCTGACTCAGGAGCTGACTGCTAGCTCCGCCCTCTGTTGAGTGGGCCTTTGTACTATAAAAGGCTCTTGCTTGCCAGAGGCAGCAGCACTTGGAGCTGGGAGAAGGGGGAAGTGGCATATCAGAAGCTGACTGCTAGTTCCGCCCTCTGCTGAATGGGTGTTTGTGCTATGAAAGGCTTTTGTTTGCTAGGGGCACCTGCCAAAGGCCTACCAGAGTGCCTCCCATTCAGAAAACTCTGGGTACTCATGAGTGGAAGATGAGCACCTTGTGCACAGGGAAGCCACAGCTCAGCAGCAGAGCTTGGCTTATAGATGGTTCCTCTAGTTATAAAGGAGAAGAGTTGGTTCTTATATGCCACTTTTCTCTACCCAAAGGAGTCTCAAAGCCGCTTACAGTCACCTTCCCTTTCCTCTCCCCACAACAGACACCCTGTGAGGGAGGTGAGGCTGAGAGAGCCCTGAGATTACTGCTCAGTCAGAACAGCTTTATTAGTGCTGTAGTAAGCCCAAAGTCACCCAGCTGGTTGCATGTGGGGGAGCGTGGAATCAAACCTGGTTTGCCAGATTAGAAGTCTGCACTCCTAACCACTACACCAAGCTGACAGAAGGGCTGCAAAAGAACTCTCCCTTCCAGCCTCAGCTGTAAACTCGCCATGTAGGAAAAAATGTTCCCCAACAGTGACATCTAATATTGTTGGGGATCTACTTAATGGAACATTCCCTCATAAAGAGATTTCTATGCCAAAACTTAGCATGTCTGTGAAAAGCAGGCTGGAATACTTCACGTTACATCTAGCATTCTGTCTGCAGGGAATTCTTTGTACAGGGGAGTTTTCATATAAATCTGGTACAACTGAAGAGCAGTTATACTGTGGTGACCTAACTAGACAGTATTTGTTGTTGTTATTGTTGTTGTTATCAGCCATTCAGTAGAGACATCGGGCCTTTCCGCACAAGTTTAATGTAGCAGAAGGCTTTCATATTGTAAACGCTACTAATTTGCAGTTCCGCAAGACGCGCACACAATTTGCAACACTCCTGCAACAGTTCTGCGAAAAGCGATTTGTTGTAGCGCTTCTAGGGAAATTGGGAAAAGTGGATTCACCCTCCAAAAAGCGCCACACTCTTGTGAATAATCTGCAACACTAGCAAAAAAGACCTGTGCGTTTTCAATGTTGCGGTTCCAACAAAGTCCCTCCCCCTGGCTCTCTCCTTCGAATTTCCGGCGAAGCGATCGCCATTTTTTTTCCTCGGAGCAAGTGGGGAAAGCAACGAACCAGCAAGGCTTCATTCACCCAGCGAGGCTTCTCTGGCTACAGTCCCTCCACATAAGTGCTTTAAAGCTCCCCTAAGTCCCCAAGCACAACACAGCCCCATTTGCGATTTCTCTTTATTTTTGGCTGAAAATCGCACCTGTGGGGGGGTATTTTTTTTTACTCGGGGGAGTAAACACATATTCGTTGCAACGTGTGTGTGTGTGTGTGTGTGTGTGTGTGTGTTTTTAACCTGTGTTTAAAGGGAAAGGGGCTTTTTCGGACCATGATAACATTTAAAATAGCGTTTCCGCTTTGTGGAACCAATTGGCAACATTGGTCCTTGTGCAGAAACATCCTGACTCTTTGCAATCCCATGGCTGCTGCCATGATCCCCAATCCTACACTGCTTTCCTTAGCCATACAATGTTCTGGCCAGTGTCCATCAACCTGGTTTTGTCAGCCTGGTTTCCCCTTTCCACTGACCAATCCTAGCATAATTGCTTTCTCCATTGAGTTGGATCACATGATATGGCCAACGTAAGTGAGCCAGAGTTTCATGATTTTGCCTACCAGTAATATATCAGACTTTATGTGCTGTAGTATTTCCTTGTTTGTGACTTTTGCTGTCCATGGAACCCACAGAAGCCTTATCCAGCACCAGAGTTCAAATGAATTGATTCTTCTCTTGTTTCATTGTCCAACTTTCACAGCCATAAATGGCTATTGGAAGTATGATAGATTCACTAATCTACACTTAGTAGTCAGGCTTATGTCCTTGCTTTTCCATGTTTTGTTCAAGCTCACCATTGCTGAGCAATTCAAGATTTTATTTCCATATTACAATCTCCACTCACAAATATTTGTGATCCAAGCAAATTAATTCTTGAATGCAATCAGTCTCTTCACCATTAATTGTTATTGTGACATGTCTGTTTTTTGCAGTGGTCATTTTTTTTGACTTTTTTAATGTTTAAGAAAAGGCCAAATTTCTTTCTTACTTGGTTGACCTTTGTAATTGGCTGTTCTAGGCCTTCCTTATGAGCCTCTTGTGGCGCAGAGTGGTAAGGCAGCAGACATGCAGTCTGAAGCTCTGCCCATGAGGCTGGGAGTTCAATCCCAGCAGCTGGCTCAAGGTTGACTCAGCCTTCCATTCTTCCAAGGTCGGTAAAATGAGTACCCAGCTTGCTGGGGGGTAAACGGTAATGACTGGGGAAGGCACTGGCAAACCACCCCGTATTGAGTCTGCCATGAAAACGCTGGAGGGTGTCACCCCAAGGGTCAGACATGACCTAGTGCTTGCACAGGGGATACCTTTACCTTTACCTTAGGCCTTCCTTAGTTTCTGATAGGAGGGTAGTGTCATCAGCATACCAAAGATTATTTATATTCCTTCCTCCAGTCTTAGTTTCAGTGTTTGATTCTTCGAGTTCATAATGATCTCCGCATACAAGTTATTTATTTGTTTGTTTATTTATTATATTTATATACCGCTGTCCCCAGAGGCTCAGGGCAGTTTACATAAAACAATACAAGGAACTCAGTCTTTCCATAACCTATAGATAACCATAACATTAATACTATTAACACAGATAACTATAACAATGATAATTTTAACAGTACAACAGGTCCAAGGCAGAATACACTGATGGATTTCTGGGAGGGAGGGAGCAGGTACCCTGCAGATGTTGGTTGGTTAAACAGGAAGGGGGAAGGAATGCAACCTTGGTGCACTCCTTTCTCTATTTTGGACCAGTCAGTGTCACCAAATGGTGTACGTCCAATGGCTTCTTGGTTTGCATAGAGTGACTGCATCAGTTTGATCAAATGGACTGGCACCCCCAAATTTTGCAGGGCTATGGCACAACTAAATCCTATGAAACACTCTCAAATGTATCTAGACAATATACTTTTTGAAAATATGACTGAGTCTGGTTGACATTTGCAGTCTTGGAGTTTCAAAATTTCCCAGCACAAAAGAACATAATTTGAAGCCAGGACTGCATGGAGAAATGGGTTTGAAGCCCCTCCCCTTCCAGTTTTGTCCTCCAGAAACAGCCCTAGGAACCTGCTGTTTCTCCCACTTACAAAACTTAACAAGTACTGATTCCTGTAAACTGACCTAGGGAACAGAGGGATCCACTGCTGGGCAGAGATGACAGTACTTGGCTAGATGCCTTCTTGGTCTGAATTAGTGGGCCAGGGGGAGTAGTTTGGCATAGTGGTTAGGAGTGCGGATTTCTAATCTGGCATGCCAGGTTTAATTCTGCACCTCCCCCACATGCAACCAGCTGTGTGACCTTGGGCTCGCCATGGCACTGATAAAACTGTTCTGACCGAGCAGGGATATCAGGGCTCTCTCAACCTCACCCACCCCACAGGGTGCCTGTTGTGGGGACAGGAATGGGAAGGTGACTGTAAGCCGCTTTGAGCCTCCTTCGGGTAGGGAAAAGCGGCATATAAGAACCAACTCTTCTTCTTCTTTTTCATATCACTGATGATGGCATATCTGTAACCGCTCTGCAGGAACGGTATAAATAAAACACTAAGGGGGTAAAGGTGGGCTCTGTCCGTGATGGGCAAAGGGGCACATTGGCCCCTTGCCCATGGACTGACAAGCAGAGGTGTCAATCACCAGGCGCAGAGCACCTGGCAATTAGCACCTCTGCTTGTCAGTCAGGGGGCAATTGGCACTTTGCCCTCGGACTGACGAGTCGGGAGACGCAAAGCGCCTCCCGATCCGCCCACCCCTCTCGCCTTCACCCGCCAGCCACTATTATGCTGCTGCCCGCCTAACAGGTCGGTCCCTGCCCCCCGCCATGGAGGAATCCTCTTGTCCCCATCCACCTACCCCTTCCCGACAATCCCCCGGCCTCAGAGAGCACACAGTGCACATCGCTGGCGCGGCGCCTGTGCTTCCTGGGCCACCAACAACCTCCCCCGACCCTCCCCCTTGAATCCACCTGCTCCCGCAGACCGGGGGAGGATGCCGCTTGCATCGCTGACACAGCGCCTGTGCTTCCCGGCCTGCCGGAACACTTCCCCAGCCCTCCCCCTCCCCCATTAACCCAGCCACTCCCGCAGACCCGCAGAGCATGCCGCTTGCGTCGCTGATGCGGTGGCTGTGCTTTGCGGCCCAGCGGGAGCCTTCCCCGGCCTTCCCACTCCCCCACTCCCCCACGCCTGCCCTCCGCCCACCCCCCAGACACCCACCCAACCACCCATCTCTACCCTGACCCAGTCCCCAGCGGTCCCTCCCAAAACTTACCACCCTCGCCATCCCTTTCCCCCTCCTTCCTCCATCCCTTTACACTGCTCTTTCTTTCCTTCCTTCCTCTCTCACCGTTCTGCCTCTTTCTCCCCCCTCGCTTCCTCTCTTCCCATCTTTCTGCCTTTCTTCCTTTTCCCCTTCTTTATCTGGATCCATCCACCCACCCCTTACTCTCCTTTCTGCCTCCCATCCATCCGTTTCTCTTCTGCCTCTTTCCCATTCTTTCTCACATTGCTTACTCTCCTTTATCTCTCTCACACACACAATTTCTCACTCCCTCCCTCTCTCTCTCTCTCCTTCTACCTTTTTCTGTGCCTGCCTGCCTGCCTCCCCTTCATTTGGAGGGGGCCACCTCCATGGGGCACCCTTCCCACCCACCTACTGCCCGCTAGCGCCCGCTGTATCTCTTATACAGCGGGCTTGATTTCTAGTTTCTTTATAGATTGCTAAGAGGTCTATATGAGTTTCTCAGTGCAAGTGACCCTTATAAGGGACTCTGGGTTCCTGACAGTGGTTCCAAACTGTGCAGGAAGGAACATTGCAGCGGCTTGCATGCCATGAAGGTAGCATGAAAAGAGTTGCACTGAGCTATATATATGGGCTAAACATGGAATCTGGAAGCACCTCAGAATTAGTTCGTTTGTATGTTAGTGGAAAAAGACAGGAGACATTGTTTCTTGTTCCACTCCTTTCTCACTATGGACAGATTTCCTAGCTACCTGTACTAATAATACAAATCGATTAATGATTTCTATAGGAGAGACAGTGAGTTTCAGTCCCTGGCTTTTCAAGACCTTGTTTTTTAAAGCACAAATCAGAAAGTAAGTTTTGAAGCCAATTATTACTTTTTACCAGCTGTGCATGTCTATGGAAGAAACCAGTTTCCAAGGTGTATGGTACAATGAAGCAGCAGGTATTTCCCACACACAGGTCCCAATAATGAGGCTTGTGAGATGCAGGGACTCCTCTCAAAGCAATGGCATTGCAATTAGGTTGTGGCCTGTCAGGGCTAAGCTCCTGGCACTTCTGATTATGTGGCATCCCCAATGCAATTAAGAGCAGAACATGATTTAGCTCTCGCAGCAGCTGGGTTCTAACACTGGCAAAAAAGACACCAGAAAAACAGAAACAATGTCATTCTTGGAGGAGCTAAAAATCATCTCTCCAAAGCACTTAACACCCTTAACAAAGTTAACAAGCCAATGAGAGTTTCTGCTCACACACACAAACACTTGCACAGTACTATAATACTGAAAGACTTCACTTCTCAGCTTAGTTTACAAAGAATTCACTCTAAACTGACAATCAAATTGTGTTGTATAGATCCAGTAGGAATGAGAGAACTGAACCCATAATTCACCCTTTGTGACTCAAGAGTTGTGATATGGGTATTGGAGACCCAGACATCTTGTCCCATCATAGAGTTTCTGTCAGGGAGCTGGAGATTACTGTTTCCTCTTGCCAAAGAGGAAATGCCACCTTGCCCCACTTCTCCCAATACAGTTGACAAACATCCAGTATGGGATCCAACAGTCCCTGCCACCCTACTGGCCCCAAGTAAGGGGTGAACTTCACTCTTTGTGAACTTCACTCTTTGCCACCATAAGGCATTAGCCCTTGGTATACAGGGCAGGCATATCATAGCAACCACTGCTACGAGCTATGAGCAAGTACAACCCACTGTTACCACTGCTGCAAGCCATCAGACAAGACTAAGGCAGCATGAGCACATGCAGTGAGTGGTTGGGCATAAGCAACTGCCGCCATGAACAAGTGGCTGCAAGCAGCAGCTGCCATGAGCCAGCAGCCCAAGCCCTGTGAGAGCCTGCTCTTCCTCCTTTCCCCACTCCATCAAGAGGGTAGGGTCATCACAGGGGGTCACAGTGATGGCTGGCAACCAACCAGCAGGGGGTCAGGGAAATAAGCGCACCATCATCATGTGTACTGTGATGTCACTTCCAGGAAAACCATAACATTTCTTAGAGTGATGTGAGGGTACTTCTAGGTTTTCCCCAGAAGTGACATTAAAGGTAAAGGTAAAGGTATCCCCTGTGCAAGCACCGAGTCATGTCTGATGCCCTCTAGCATTTTCTTGGCAGACTCAATAGTTCACCAGTACACTCCCCAGTCATTACCGTTTACCCCCCAGCAAGCTGGGTACTCATTTAACCGACCTTGAAAGGATGGAAGGCTGAGTCAACCTTGAGCCAGCTGCTGGGATCGAACTCCCAGACTCATGGTCAGAGCTTCAGACAGCATGTCAGCTGCCTTACTACCCTGTGCCACAAGAGACTCTGAAGTGACATTTCACAGTAATTAAAAAAATATATCTGATCCAAGTAGCGACAAGAAGGTCAATTTTCACCTCTCAGTGCATCCCTGATGATTACACAAGGGGATGGAGCAGCTTGGTGTAGTGGTTAGGAAATGCGGACTTCTAATCTGGTGATCTGGGTTCGATTCCGCACACCCTCACGTGCAGCCAGCTGGGTGACCTTGGGCTTGCCACAGCACTGATAAAACTGTTCTGACCAAGCAGTAATATCAGGGATCTCTCAGCCTCACCCACCTCACAGGGTGTCTGTTGTGGGGAGAGGAAGGTGATTGTAAGCCGCCTTGAGACTCCTTCGGGTGGAGAAAAGTGGCATATAAGAACTAAGTCTTCTTCTTCTTTAGGGTGAGGGATGGAGCCCCCATGTACACACTGTGACTCCAGAAATGGCAGAGCAGCCAGCACAGGCAGAATCCCAGCATTTGGCCAGTCAGGGGCCCTCCCGAGGCTCCACCTCCAAATCTGCAGCAGTTTCCCAACCTGAATCTGACAACGCTAAGATGAGGGGAGTGATGTAAGCCAGTGGTCCCCAACCCCCGGTCCGGGGACCGGTGCTGGTCCGTGGATCAATTGGTACCGGGCCGTGGCTCCTCCTCGTCCTTCTCCCCAGCTGCTGCCTTGGGGGTTGCCCTGCCACTCTGCTGCCGGCTCACCTTTGGTGCTCTTCAGTGGCTGCCATGGCTGAGGCTTCCACTCAGCGTGGCAGTGCGCAGCTGCTGCTGGCAGCGCCCCCCACCAGGCAGCGGGAAGTCAGTGGCACTGGTGGGAAAGCACGTGGAGCAGGGGCTCAGGTGGCAGTGGCAACGTCCCTCGGCAAAAGTCTAACACCCCCCCGCCGGGCCTCAGTAAAATTGTCAAGCGTTGACCGGTCCCCAGTGATAAAAAGGTTGGGGACCACGGATGTAAGCCACTTTGAGTACCCCTTGAGAAGAAAGGCGGAGTGTAAATGACTTAAATAAGTCTAAAAATTAGTTATTCTCCTGAAGCACTAGTAGCTCTGCTTCTTAAGCGGTAGAGCAACTTATCCTGCAATTTACTCCTGAATATGACAAGAGCAAGCACTGCTCCTTGCTGTTTCTGCGGCTTGGAGTTGCCTTTCCCCCCTCTTTTTCAGATTTTAAATTTACAACCTAAAATTGCTCCTGGCATTCCCCATCTGTGGTTTTCTTCTTCCATAGGTCAGGATTGAATGTACGGCATAGGTTTTGCACTTTCTTCAGAAAAGTGGGCAGTGCTGCCTCCCATCAAGCCCACCTTTTATAAAATCATTTTTTTAAAACTAGCGCCTGCTCAGTCATATGGACTGTTTACGCACTGAGAACTTCACTGCCCCAGCTCCTGTGCAGGAGCACAAATTGGGGGCGGATGAGGTGCACTGGGCCAAATGCTCCCCCATGTGGGTGCAGGAAGAGGTGGAGCAACCTGCCATGACTGAAACTCCAGCCTGCAGCCCGGCATGAAACCTCTAGTGCATAAACGATCATGGCGACACAAATCAAAAATGTTGCATGCTGATACTTGTAATCAGCACACATGTGTGAAAAGAAAGCATCTTGGCCACCACTGCACAGCTGCTTATCACCAAAAAAGTAAAAAATAATACAGTGACATGAAATAAACTAAACAAAATTTATCATTATCCTAACAAAATTTCAAACCATGGCTTAGCAATACAACAACGTACTGTGAACACACTACCCGTTCCACAGTACTCTTTTCCAAGGAAAAAGGAAAACTGCAACTTGGGTTACATCTCTTAAAATGGCATGGTGGCAGGGAATGTGGTGAAAAACCAAAGGGCCCAGTTGTGTTTAGATGCTGGAGGGGTAGACAGTCAGGGAAAGAATGTGGAGTCCTAGTTCTCAGCAGTCTGTCTTACAACCCCAAACAACTGCCAACACAGGTTCCCTCTTGAAGGAAAAGTTCTCCTTCTTCTTAACAATGGAGAGAGAGATCAGGCAGAAAACAAAACTATTTAGGATCACATTCTCAAGCATTCCATAAAAGTGGGTGCTACTGTTGTTCTGAGTTGCATTGTAATGCCATCATGTTCAGGTTTTTTTTTTAAGGCTTTTTGGTGGGGAGGGGGGTCAGGCGGCGGTAGGAGTTAAAGGGTATCTGTGATGACAACACTGGAGGCAGGAATGGAGGAAGGTGACAGATTAAAATCTCAAGGTTCCTCATCAGATAACCATGAATTGCCTTCCACGAGGTGAGAGGAAATCACGGTTGCTAAAGATTCACAATCTGCTGGACAAATAGGGACTGCATTTGGATCCGCTAGAGCCAGAATTTTGTTTGGAAATCTTGCCTGGTCTAAGACTGCTGAAACAGGATTTTACTCATCTGCAGAAAAGGTCTGTGATCCTTCCCTCCCCTAAAAATACACACTCTCCCAACAAAAATCCCTCTACCCAGCCAAACTACAATGGTGCCTCTAAGGGCCACTGGGTTAATTGGAGCACTTAATCTTCTCTTAGGCCACGATCCAGCACATATTCAAGCTAATTGAAATGAGTAGGCATAAACCCACATAACATTTTGCTGGACAGCAAATTATCCACATCAGCTGATCTCCATTCGAATTTCCTTTCCTATACAAGCCTTAGCCTTGAAAAAGGAAAACAGTGAGATGTTTCTTTGTCTGTCATTATACAAGGTCATTGTTTTGCATGCAGGTTACCACCTACCACTAGGAAGTCAATGAATCCAAGGCAAGCTGTTTATCTTTGTTCTGCTCAACCAGCCATACAAACATACCATGTGCCCGCAGACCATTATTAGAATGTGCAGCACATCAGGGAACCAGCAGCGAGCTTGACTTTTGGAAAAGTGACTGGCACATTGTTGAACTGATCTGGCAGACAGGCATTGGTGTTTCCCAGTGACAAAGCAGTCAGTGCCTCTTAACTGAGAATGTTAAGCCTCCGGGGAGGGCGGTATAGAAGTATGATAAATAAATAAATAATAAATTAAAATAGCAAGGATGCTGCAAGACCTAAAGGATCTCTAGAAGGCCAGTCCTATGTACAGTGACTCCAGTCAAAAGCCACTGAAACCAGCAAGCTTAGGTTGAAGTAACTCCACTTAGGATAGCACTGTAAAACCCAAATGTTTTTTCAGACAGACTGCATCCAAGCAACTCTGTATACCTCTATATGTAACCTTTTCCCTTGACACACATGCTACTTTGAAGGATTTCAAAGGGCCAACCTGGATGTGCAGTTTTTTAAAGACTTGGGTCAGAATTCCTGGACTCAGTGTTTCCCTGCATCCACACAACAGCTGTGGGGGATGTCTTTTAAAAATAAATCAGAGCCTGTTTAGACTTAGAATGCTGCTGCAGGGGGAAGAAAGACTCCTGCCTTCCACAACCCCCCATATTTCCATACCTCAATGGCAATGGAAGGAGAATTATTTCCCTGTTTTGGCTGCTCCATAAGCATGGACATAGCTGTAGCATGACTGTGTGAGCAACAGAGTTATCTCTCTTTTTAAAAAGCACATCCTGGTTGGTCCAGTGTAACAGTAGCAATTTTATAGGACAGTGGAGATGGAAGAAAGATGGGAATGGATGAGACAACTATCGATGCAGCTGTCAGACGCACAGGAAACTCACAACAAAACTTATTCAAAAGAAAATAGTTTTATTGATTAGCACTATACGCATTGGACTGAAAGTCAAATCTGACTCGAAGCCAGATTTGCCTCAGCTTATCAATACATTTCTCCCGCCCAAAACTTGACAGTTCCCAAGGAGGGGGGTTAGTGAGAAAAGACATATGTGAAACAACAACAGGATTCCAAACTCCCATCCTTGAGAGAATTGACAACAACCCTGTGTGCCCATAACAAGATAAGGTTAGAATAACATCACTATTCTATTTTATTGCTACAAACTACAAGGCCGGGGCTAGCAGGCGCCAGGTTCAATTAAGCAGTATAACTGACATGGAGGAACTCAGGCTAATTTATGACAGAGATTCTACAATCCTGACATCCCTCCGCATTAAAACTAACTTCACTCCTCCATCTAGCCGGCATCTACCGGGCGAGGACAATCCGGGAATGCTCGATGGAAAGCCCGGAGGAGGCGGGGTGCCTTCACATTCCTTGCCTCCACCCACTCTTTGTCCCCCGAGGGGAAATCTTTCCAATCGACCAGATATTGAAGGCGACCCTTGTGCAAACGAGAGTCTAAAATTTGGTTGACTTCATAGTGGGTGTCTTTATCGATGAAAATTGGCACAGGCTGGTCTGGAGGAGGGTGCCACTCGTCAGGGACCGGAGCTCTCCGCAGCAGGCTGGAATGAAAAACCGGATGCACATTCCTATAAGTCTTTGGTAAAGCTAGCTCAACAGTCACAGTATTAATCAGTTTTATCACTTTAAATGGCCCCACGTATTTAGGGCCAAGTTTCTTTGACTTCTGTTGGCACCTCAGGTTCTTAGTAGACAAATAGGCCAGGTCTCCTACTTTCCAGTCAGGTGCAGGTACTCTTTTCTTATCCGCTTGAGCTTTATAGGCTTGTTTTGCCTCCTTGAGGCTAGCTACAATTTCTGGCCAACCTGTACTGATGGTGGCTGCCCATTTATTTATGTCAGGAGCCTCAGTGGAGTGGAGCTCCCAGGTGGGGGCTGTTGCTAAATCAGTCCCATACACTACTTTGAAAGGTGATACCCCAGTTGAGGCGTGAACCCCATTGTTGTAGGCAAATTCAGCCATCGGTAATAAAGAGACCCAATTGTCCTGCTGGTGATTGATGAAACAACGTAAGTACTGTTCCAGGATTTGGTTTACCCTTTCAGTCTGGCCATTTGATTCAGGGTGATAGCCTGAAGTGAGGGCTTGCTCCACCCCCAAAAGTCTCAGGAGTTCCCTCCAAAACTTAGAAACGAACTGGGGGCCCCGATCCGTCAGGACACGTGTCGGGATCCCGTGCAGACGTACCACGTGTTCAATGAAAAGAGAAGCCAATTTTGGTGCTGAAGGCACCCCCGTGCAGGGAATGAAGTGAGCCTGTTTGGAAAAAGCATCCACTACCACCCATATAACGGTGTTCCCATGACTGGGAGGGAGGTCCGTAATAAAGTCCATAGTAACATCTGTCCATGGACGAGAGGGGGTGGGCTGTGGTTGCAATAGCCCCTTTTTCTTGCCTCCAACCGGTTTTGAGGCAATACAAATAGGGCATCCCTGCACATATTTTTCCACATCTTTGCGTAGGGACGGCCACCAATATTGTCTCCTGACTAGGTGCAGAGTTTTTACAAAACCAAAGTGTCCAGCAGTTTTTGCGTCGTGGCAAAGTTTCAAAACTTTTCCCCTGGCCGCAACAGGAACAAAGAGTCTCTCGCCCTTAAAAAAGAGCCCCCCCTTCTCAGTCAGATCAGGGCGGAGGGAGCAAAACTCCGGATCTTGTGACATCTCCTTCTGGACCCAGCCCCCTGGGATGGGCGTATCAGTCTTTACGTGGCTGCGCGTCACGGCGGCCATCCCTAGTTGGGCGGGGGTGAAAACGGTGTCCACCAATGGGTCTCGTTTGCTGTTGTACTGGGGCAGGCGTGATAATGCATCTGCCAAAAAGTTCATTTTACCCGGCAGATGCTTTAGGGAGAAGTTGAAACGGGCGAAAAACTCTGCCCATCTCATTTGCTTGGCGGAAAGCGATCGGGGCTGCTTAAGTGCCTGAAGGTTTTTATGATCCGTCCAGACTACAAATGGGATCGCGGATCCTTCTAGCCAATGCCTCCAGGTGGAAAGGGCCAATTTTACTGCAGCCGCCTCTTTTTCCCAAATTGCCCAATTTCGCTCTGCCCCCGAGAATTTCTTTGACAGATAGGCCAGCGGGTGTAACTTTCCGTCCTCCCCCTCTTGGAGGATCACGGCCCCCATTGCTACATCCGAGGAGTCTACTTGTACAGTAAATTGCTTAGAAGGGTCAGCATGGGCCAGTACGGGTTCGGACGTAAACAATAACTTTAGTTTGTCGAATGCGTTTTGACAGGGGGGGGTCCACAGAAGGGGCGTCCCCGGGCGGCTCGCCGTTTTTCCCCCTTGTTTGGTTTTCAACAAGTCAGTGAGGGGCAGCGCCACTTTGGCAAAATTGGGGATGAAAGTCCTGTAAAAATTAGCGAACCCTAGGAAACTTTGCAGTTGCCTCCTGGTGCGGGGAGGTTCCCAAGCCAGCAAGTCACGCACCTTGCCAGGGTCCATCTCAATCCCCGCTTGGGAGACACGGAACCCCAGAAACTCCACCGCATCGCGGTGGAACTCACATTTAGACAGTTTAGCAAACAATTGGTGCTTTCGCAAGCGGTTGAGCACTTCGCGTACCAGATCAGCATGACTCTCAACATTCTCAGAATACACAAGAATATCATCAATGTAAACCAACACCCCTTGGTACAATAAATCATGCATAATTTCATTAATCATATTCATGAACACGCCCGGAGCGCCGGCGAGGCCGAACGGCATTACGGTGTACTCAAATTGCCCCAGGGGGGTGTTAAAAGCCGTTAGATATTCGTGCCCCTTCTTGATCCGAACTCGGTAATAGGCTTCCCTCAAATCCAATTTCGTAAAAATTCGTGCCTTCCCCAAGTGGCCCAACAAGTCTTTTATCAGGGGGAGCGGGTAGGCATTGCAGGTGGAGACCGCATTCAACCCACGGTAGTCAGTACACAAACGTAGCGAACCGTCCTTCTTTTTTACAAAAAGGACCGGGGCCGCCAATGAAGATGTGGCCGGTCTAATAAAACCCCTCGCCAAGTTCTTATCCAAAAATTCCCTAAGCTCCGCCATTTCCCGGGGGCTCATGGAATAAAGTTTGGCTTTGGGGAGTGGTTCCCCTTTCTTTAATTCAATGGCACAGTCAGTTTTACGGTGGGGGGGCAGTTGGTTGCACTCTACCTCCGCGAACACATCAGCAAAGTCTCGATACTCAGGAGGGAGCGCTGTCCCCCCCGATCCCAAAGCGGCCACAACCCCCGTCAGTGGGGAATCCCGCGGTCGAGCGTGCTGCTCGCAGGCGGGAGAGGTAAAGTCCACGGTCCCTTCTTTCCACTTCACTAGGGGGTCATGTTCCTTCAGCCAATCCAACCCTAACACACAAGGGAAGGCAGAATGAGGGGCTACCAAAGGCTGGATTTGCTCCCAATGTTTTTTTATGTCCAAGTCCATTGGGCGCGTTTTCGCCGTGGCCTCCCCTCCGGGAGCACATTTCCCATCCAATTGGGTGATGGGCAAGGGTTCCCTCAGCGGCACCTTTCCCACCCCCAAAGTCTCGGCCAGTGCCGGGCTCACTAGGGATTGGGTGCACCCTGAGTCCACGATACACCGGACTCCCACTGTTTTCCCCGACTTGGGGTTGGAGAGCTTGGCAGGTAGGAGTAGTAAGGGGGAATCACTCACCACGCGTTTGCCCCTGTTGGCGGCCTGCTGGCGGGGCGCCTTTACAGCAGACCGTCCTCGTTTCCCGACTGCTCCTCCGCTTGATCCTCGTCCTCCAGCCCGCTTCCCTCCTCCGAGTCGTCCACTGCTGGCACGGCAGCCACTGGCACCAGGAGAGACTTGGCACTTTTCTTGGGAGTGGTTTTCTTGGCAGGCTGGGCTTTCGGTGGGGCGCTGCTCACGGCCCTCGGGGTCGCTGTTGCTTTTGAGGGGCAGTTTGCGAGAAAGTGCCCCGCTTGGCCACAACCCAAGCACAGCCCTTTTTCCATGCGCCGGGTGCGCTCAGACGGCTCCAACTTGGCTCGGGGCTTGGTTTTCGCCGGGGTGGAAGTTTTCGCCACGGTTTTGCCTGCCAGGACTTGCACCATCGAAGCTCGCTCCAATCGATTTTCCATCTCCCCAGCCAATTGGACCCAACCTTCGACTGTAAGCGGGTCTTCCAGGAGGAGGCATTTGTCTGCCAGAGTAGGATTGAGGCCCCCCACAAACGACAGCACACGCTGGGGCTCCGTCCAGTCCGGCACCGAGGAAGCCAGCTCTTTAAACTCCCTGGCGTACTCGACCACTGACAACTTCCCTTGTCGGTGAGCCCTGAGTTTCTTCTCCGCGGTCTCTCGCTCGAACGGTTCCACGTACATCTGGCGCAGGGCTCTCATGAAATGGTTGTAGTCACGAATGGCTTGGGGGTGATAGCGGTACAAGTCCACAAACCACTTGGCTGCTTTGCCTTCTAGGGCTTGGCCCACGAAACGCACTTTCTCAGCATCATCCTGGAAAGTGAACCCCATTTCCATCATGTAGGCCTGGAGGTGCACCAGAAACGTAGGAAAATCGGAGGGGTCTCCGGAAAACTTAGCCTTGAATTTATAGGTGCTCCGCATCTCCACACCCCGGAGGTGGGCTGGTAGGCGCCCCGGGCCCCAATCCGCCGGTGCCGGGGCCGGTGCTGGGGGTCTTGCACCGCGGCCGATGCCTCGTCCTCTCCCCGCCGCCACTCTTGCTCGTTCCGCCACCCGGGCTGCCTCCGCAGCTCGCGCTGCCGCTCGCGCCGCTTCGCGCGCCGCTGCTGCCGCCGCCGCCTCGGCTCCCGCAACGTCCGCCGCCGCCGCCGCTGCTGCCGCCGCCGCTGCGTCCTCGCCTCCGTCCGCGCCGTCTCCTCCGGCTCCATCGCCGCCCGCGCCGCCTTCGTCCTCTCGCTCCTCGCCCTCGCCTTCTTGTTCGCGTTGCTCTCTCGCTCGAGCCTCTGCCTCCGCCTCGATTTCCAGCTGCGCCCTGGCCCTGGCCAACGCCTCAGCATCCGCTGCCGCTTGCGTGTCCGCCATGCCGTGCTCCCGCAGTGCAAGCCCACCACTCACTCGTCGCAGGCTGGTATCGTGCGCACCACCACCACGCACTTCCTTCAGCAGGCGTTGCGTTCGGCGCTTCTCCTCCGGATCCAACCGACCCGAAAGATCCTGCAGCCAGTTAGTCACCCTGTCCAGCTTGTACTGCAAGTCCTGTGTCTCACCCACAGGCTCCAGCGCGTAGCTAGGCAGTCCCAGGTGCTCCGGCCACCTCTCATCCCCAGTAGGGCGGTCGTATTTTGACAATCGCCTGCGCTGGGTGACGTGTCGTTCCAAAAATTCCTCGGGCCCCGGGGTTGTCCCCGAGATTGCCCGCATCATGCCCGAGCTGTGCGGGCCGGCACTCGCGCCGTCGCCCTGGGAGAGGTCCCAATCCAGGCCCTCTCCCTGCTCAGAAAAAGTATGTCCCTCGCCCTGCATTTTGCAGGTGAAAGGAGTTGTGAGATTTGACTTGATGTCAGACGCACAGGAAACTCACAACAAAACTTATTCAAAAGAAAATAGTTTTATTGATTAGCACTATACGCATTGGACTGAAAGTCAAATCTGACTCGAAGCCAGATTTGCCTCAGCTTATCAATACATTTCTCCCGCCCAAAACTTGACAGTTCCCAAGGAGGGGGGTTAGTGAGAAAAGACATATGTGAAACAACAACAGGATTCCAAACTCCCATCCTTGAGAGAATTGACAACAACCCTGTGTGCCCATAACAAGATAAGGTTAGAATAACATCACTATTCTATTTTATTGCTACAAACTACAAGGCCGGGGCTAGCAGGCGCCAGGTTCAATTAAGCAGTATAACTGACATGGAGGAACTCAGGCTAATTTATGACAGAGATTCTACAATCCTGACAGCAGCCTTCAGTCGGGCTGCAGCAGAAAAGAGAGTTTTTCCCAGCATGATGTCTGTTCCTGTCCCTTTCTATCCACATAAATGCCTACAGGATAAAAAGCTTCCATCATGCCAATCATAACTCTGCTCCTAGCTAAATGTTTCAACGAGTCCCAGCCAACGCAGAAGGCATGTCTAGATATATTAAATCAATTGACTTTGGCACACTTGACTCTGAATAGGGTCACCCTGTTGGTCTACTACATGAAAATCCAGGTTTACAAGAAAATAATTTTGGATATCCGTTAACAGATGCACATGAAGTTATTCTACTTTTAATTTATGTATCATGGGAAGCATTTATTTATTTATTTGTGATTTGATTTTTATATCACTGCTTCCTGGCTATGTTAGGTTTCCATCCCCAACACCAACACCTTTCTGTTTCAGACCAAACTGAACATGGGTGTGGGGGGAGAGCCAAGGGGAGGTAGGAGGTCTGTATTATTTCCAGTTGCTATGACCTCAATCATAAGCCTAGTGGAAGAGTGCCATCTTACAGGCCCTGCAGAATTTTGAGCTCTGTCAGGGCCCAGCTTTCAACTGGCAAGTCATTCCACCAGGTTGGATCCAGGGCCAAGGCCAGGCAGATATCTCTGGGGCCAGGGAGCACCAACAGGTTGGTATTTGCAGAGCATAATGTTCTCTGGGAAACATCCTGGGACAGGCAGTCTCTCAGGCATTTCACAGATCCTGAAGTTGCCTGTACCTGTCCTTCTTGAATCCATGCATCTATTCTTATATTCATCTGTTCATCCTTCTGAAATTCCTATACCTGATGGAAGATTGACAGGCAGTAGTATCAACCTCTCCAGATCCACTTGTATTTCTTAACTCTGAGTTTTAAATACCTCTGATAAGGAAATCCTCTTTGACATCCAGCTTCCTTTGTTGTTCATACAAGAAAATTAGTAGATAATAAATCTTGGGTCAGTAATTGACTGAGATGCTGTGGAACAACTCAACACAAATTGGTGCATGAGAGAAGCCATTTAGAATGGCTGAAAACAGTACTTTGTTATGCATAAATCTCAGCCAGTTTGGCACAGACACAGCAATTGGCACTGGCAGTGTCTTAATGTACAAGCCTTATATTCCATCTCCCAACCTCTTCTTCTCACTTAAAGGGACATTCTCTAGCTTCTGTGAGAAGGGCAGAAAGTGAAATCCAAAGAAACCATTGATCCTATCACGAAAAGCCTTAACACAGCATTCATAATTTTGGACACTACACTTGGAAACAATCTAGCCAAAGTTCAGAATTTTAAAGAAACATTGATATTAATGGAGGATTATTTACTCATATGGTTATATTAACTTTAATGGGATATAAAAGTATCTAACTTTGGCTAGGTCTTTTCTTTTTAAATGTCAGGTGATAGCATTAAGGTAAAATAAAACCCAAATACATTACCAGCAACTTTGGGAATATTAAGGGCCATTCCACGCCCAGAAAATATAATGAGTCACCTTTTGCAAACATCTGCATGTATTTTTGGTGTTTCAAATGATGTCGTCTGCATCCAGCTTCCCAGCAGAAAACCAGCAGCTACATTCTTCAATTTAAAGCACTAGCTGGGGAATCCTGAAAACTGGATTCTCCCAGTTTTGTAGTGAGCGCAGCAGGACAGCAACCAGCAATCACTCGCAAAATGGCTGTGCATAACCAAAGCAAACAAAGTAGGGAGATCTGTTAAGTGCCTGCCCACCCCCGCCTCCCTCTCCCTTCTCCCAGCAATGGGGCTATTTTTTTCTTTAGCAAAGTGCCTGGAGCAATGCATACTCATTGCTCCAGCCAGGAAATACCAAAAAGAAATTTCCCCCAATAGTTGATGCACAAGCATGCCTCTTAAATCCTCCCCACCCCCCAAAAAAGGTGAAAAAATTACTTCTCCTAAGCTTCAAGGCTGGGGGGTTGCATTAAAATAAGCACTATGCATCTATGAATAGATGCATAGGCATAGCAATGAAGAAGTTTCACTTTTTAAAAGATTGCTTTCCCTTTAAGCGAGTCCCTCTCCTCAATTTTAATCAGCTGTATGGAGTGCCAGGATGTGGGAGAAGAAAGCCAGAGAGCAAGGAGGGAGGGCAATTTTTCATATTGTTAAGCCATTGTGCTGGCTTAATACGATTTTTTGAGAAGTGCAGAATCGCCCTAAATGCTCATTCCACTACAGACCACAGAAATTAACACCAGTAGCTGAACCAGAATTTTAGCCCAGAACCCTGTGCCGTACCCTTCATAAGGATAACAGTTTTTCCAAGCCCACTAGCACTTAGATTTGAACTATGTGCTTTACAGATATAACTTCAAGGTCCATTGTTTTTTCATAGTCCAAGGGCAATAAATCTGTCCATAGGAAACCTAGGGATCCCATATGGGTTTTTGTTGTTGTTGTTTCAAATCAATGCATATGCTGCTTAATGGATGTACAACTCAAATGGGGGGGGGGAGTGAAGCATTTAATTACTCAGAGCATGACCTTGGATTGAAATTCTTTTGGAAAAGCAGTATTTCAATGGCAAAAGCATGACAGAAGTATTTGACTAACACTGAAAAAAAAGGAACTGGAGGGGAAAAACACCATGGAGGAAAATCTAGCCACAGTTCTAAAAAAATGACTCTTTCACTGAAATCAGTAGACTTTAAAACATACTTAGCTTTGGGTAGATCATGTCTGTAAGTATGTTTAGCTTCAATTTAAATAATGTTGCAAATCACCACTTAGTTACTAATAATGTTTGTCCTAGGCACAAAGGGCATTTGAGAGAAGAGACAGCATATGCCAATGAGAGGTGCTGAGGAGTTTGCAGAGAATAAGTTTGGTATAGGATTGGATTCTAGACCTTCTTTCAGCATGTGCTTCTCTTCATCTGTTGTGGAGGCCATCCTCCACTGCAGAACCCATGTTCTTCTTAGGCACTTGGGGTTCCTTGGACAATAATGGTCTTGTGTGGGCAGAAGTGCCTAGAGCCCAGCGGAAGTGTGTTCCATGGCAGAGGACCCTAAATGAGCACCAAAAGGTTCATAAACACTTAAGTCTCAAAACTTAAGTCTCAAAAAAGGAGACATAGCACTCACCTAAATTTAATTAAGTTAACAGCAAAAGCAAAGAGCAATAAACAATATCCACCAAGGCATATATCCACCCTGATTCTGTCAAGTTTCTATAAATGATCCGGGAGTGGCGTGCTGCCAGGAAGATAATTCCAACTTGTAACACAAGTCTTGGGTCCACCCAAAACAATCAGTCACACAAACAGACAAATCCAACAAGTGCAGACAAGGGTCTGTAATCCAGGACACTAGGTAAAGGTCAGTAAAGCACACAGAATCCAATCAAGGCAAAGTAGCAGGGACAGGAAGTACAGGCTCAGGAATAAGTGACGCTGCCATCACAGAGAGATTGTGCCTCACCACAGTTTTAAGCTTGATGCTCAGCTAAGCAGCAATAGCTGCCTAATTAGTAAAGGCTCTGCAAGCACTCACGAAGACCACTCCTGCATTGATCTGCTATTCCAGCTGACTGGCATCTCTCCTATAAAACAAAGCATTGCTTGCCACAGTGTTGTTCTCTGGGTGCGGGAGACGAAGCCGGTGCCTCTGCCAGAGGCTGAGTGTTTGTTCCTGGTTCAGATTCTGAGTTGGGCTCCTTGGGCAGTTCTGAGTCGGCTGATGGTGCCTGTGGCTCTGGTGCTGATCCTGGCAGAACTCTCCACACGGCTTCTTCCTCAGAATTTGATGGGGTTGCAACTCACAGGGACAGATTCTTTGTGCAAGATTAAATATTTTCTATGCAATGTTTTTTACAACATACCTGCTTGCTGTTCACTACCTGTGGACATTCAGAAACTTTGAGCTTGGAACAAGGACTGGAATCCTGAACTCTTGTTAGGGATTCATCAGGTTCTGGTTTACAACCAATCTGCAAGAAGACTTATGGACTCATCATGGGCCTTCGTTAAGGGCCAACTGCATGTCTTGGAGGGAGTCTCGAGCATGTATATAAGTTCCCCAGTAATGATTGTCTGTGTTCAGTACTTCTGATTCTAATAAAGTTGTTGGTTGTTGGAGCTGAGTGTCCATGTCTTACTGAACCCACGGATTTAATATATTCTGTCCAATACCATGTTCATGTCCAGATATTTAATGTCAGACAAGTACAGCTGCTAAAGTTCCTGGCAAGGATTTATTCATAAAGGTTTCAAACTCCTTTATGCAGTCCCTTACTGTTGTAATGCATACAAGCAATCTGTAAGTTTCTGCTTTCAGTTTTGGCCATGCAGAGCTCCTGTATATAATTAAGTGGCTGAGCAAACTGATGGAGAGGCCGACTGCAAGTAGGCCCAGCCAGAGAGAGAATGTGCCAGAGAGCTAAATAAAAACTATTCTTAAGTTGAAGCAAAGCTGACCTTTCCTGTTGTTCACAGTACTGCGCTGACGCATACAACAGCATCCTCATCACTGATGGGCAGAAAACCAAGTCTTTATTCCACTGCCTGCAGGTGCTTCTATGGCATTCAGAATCATCATGACTTACCAACAGCAGCACCTGATGCCAGTGCATTTATAGATGTAATGAATAGCTGCCCTACTCTTAATTCTTCTCTCTCACATTTTCCTGTGCTGAAAATGAAGGGTATGGCAAGGTGGCTCAAAGTTTATTTTAGGATGCATTGCCCAGTTTCATGCTTAGAGCAGTCCACGGCTGGAACAAGAGGAGAGGGGAGCACACTCAAGAACTGTTTACATCACAATTAAGCTGGACATGCTAATAGTGTACCATTGAGTACAGTCACCCAGCGGTACAGATGTATAATTTGTTCTGGCCCAAAGCTTGAGATACAGAGGACAGTTCCTTATATTTGTAGCTGAAGTATCAGTGATGTTACATTTTGGGATGCAAAGGTCATTTCCCTATTTGTACATGCATTTCTTCCATCACAAACCAGTGGTGGTCTGGGGGAGGGATCTTGGCATTTGGCACCAAATTCAAGCTTTGGGCCAAACATGCTAGCAAGATGTAACACAGGAAACAGTCAGTTGGTGTCATGGTTGCATGATCCAGGGTGGCCCAAGACTGATCTGGGGGACGTAAGGATCAATTCTTTATTTGTAGACAACTAATCAATCATTCCTGGTACTACATCGTGGGAGAGTACTTTGATACAAAATGGTGCCTTCAGCAAGATATATTTACAAGGTACCCTGAAGGGCAAAACTTAATTTGACATTGATGCATGATTTTGCATGGTCCGGGAGTGTTACCAGAGGGCAAGGACCAATTCCTTAATTGTAGGTACATGCCAGTGTAAAGTAATATTATGAGGAGACAGTCTGCTTGTGAATGCCTTGAGAATGCAAAGTTCATCTTTTCCTCAATTTGAGAGCTAGCAAAACAAGACATTTCATATATTTAGGCATATGCGTTGCAAGAAATTGTTTAAACAAAGGCTCATTTACCTAGGATACAATCTGTTTTTCCAGTCCATGCATAGCAAAATTTGCTACCTGGTTTTCAAAATGCCAAGATCTGCAACATATTTCATTACATGCTCCACAAGCTACTGTGATGGGCTCTTAAAAATGGTCAGTTGTCAAGCTCTCTCAACCAGATTGCCATCTGCCTCTGTCTTATCTAAGCTTATGGACCCTAACATTTGACTACTTATTGCTCTCAGCAGTCACCTATGATTAGTAGCCTCTATGGTATAATGATTAAAGTGTTCCAGTGGTCTCTCCTACCATATGCTAACTTTTCCAGGGAATTTCTTCTTAAGAAAAAGTTCAAGAACAACTTCTTTAACACTGTGTGAGACCAGTGGCCCATCTAGCCTAGCATTCTCCATGATTAGAAGAATGTCTCTGAAATCTTCTCCAGAGTTTCTTTCACTGGAAAAGCTAGAGATGGGCAGTCAGTACCTATCTCTGGCAACCCTTCCACTAGAATGCCAAACCAGAATGAAACAAGGGAAGCGCCATGAAGGTGTGCCCTTAATGTTCATGATCCCAGAGGAAATACCAGTAGGCAACGTGCAGCAGCTGAGTATTTGAGAAAGGATTTGACTCAAGGGAACAAAATGGCCAAAGATCAAAGCTGCATCTTAGGTAATAGCTATATTAAGCACTGCACATAAGAAAAATAACCAAAGAACCAATGGCTCCCACAGATCCACATGTGTCCGCTAAATCAAGAAGAGCATTGTTTTGAGCAATCTGATGTCAATACTGATCTGTGCACACAGATCGGTTGTGTACCAGCAAATATCCAACATAAAATTAGCCATGGCCTCCCTGCAGATACATACATCAGGTTAATAAAATAGAAAACTGACCCCCACAAAAATTGCCTAAGGATAACTCAGAAAAATGCTGACACAGGGACATTAATATTTTAAAAATAAATCATCTTTTATCATGAAACACTGGGAATTTCCCCCCAAATGATAAACATTTTATACTAAACTAGTAAAAAAGCCCATTGTATGTCTAAATACAATGGGCGCTAGCCTGTCGTGGCAGGGAGGCCCTGGCAGCGGCGCCGCTGGCTCCAGATCACTCACCGGGCTCCTGGCGTCGAGCTGGGGCTGCTGCACGTCGGTGAAGACTCGTTTCAGGGCGTGCCGCCGGTAGGTGTTCTGGCCGCGGCTGCCGGGCGGCTCCTGGGCCGCCCCCGGGCTGGTGAAGGGAGCAAGGCTGGTGGGCGTCTCCCGGGGCTCGGGCGGTGGCGGCGGCGGCTTGTGGGGCCGATTCCCGGCCTGTGGAAGGGAGCGAGGGCGCTGGGCGGCTCCTGGGGCTGGGGCGGCGGCGGCGGTTTCTGGAGACGATTCCCGCCCTGGCGATGGGAGCAAGGCTGCCGGGCGGCTCCCAGGGCTCATGCGGCGGCGGCGGCTTCTGGGCGCAATTCCTGCCGGGCGGCTCCCGGGCCTCAGGCGGCAGCGGCGGGCTGAGGCGTCGGGTGGCACTTCGCGGCTCTGGCGGCGACGCGGCTGGCACTGGGCCAGCGTGGCAACTGAAAGCGGCGGCGGGTGGGCGGCAGGCGAGTGTGTCGGCGGGCGAGAAGAAGCCGTTTGGGACGGCGGCAAGGCGGCCCGCTGGCGACAGGAGGAGGCGCAGCTCCTGCCGGAGATGCGTCCAGCTCGGCGGCAAATGGGGAAATGGTGGATGTGGGCGGCGAGTCCAGGGAGGGCCAAGTGGCCAATAGGGAGGCGCGCTACGTGCGCCTCCCAATTGGCCACTTGGCCCTTGAGTGGCACTCGGAGGGGCCCAATCAGGAGCTGCTTCGCGGCTCCTGATTGGACGCTTCCGAGTTTTTATCCCGGACTGGTCCCGCCCTAACTCCTCCCCACAACCCTTTACTCTTTTATATAGTCCGTGGCGCCCGCGGCGCCATGGGCGGTGTACAGATTGTGCTGTGTAAGACTCGGCTCTTATATAATGCATATATATATCTCACTGCCAAGTCTTATCACAGTGAATACCAAGTATAAAATTCTTTTCTAGCAGGGTGTCCTGGGAGTCATCATGCTGAAATCCATTGAGTTACACAAATGTGAGTAAAAAGAAATTGAGACTTTTCTCTATTATGTTTTGTTCAAATATTTATCAAGCCATACATGGAATGTGTATGAACTGGCTATTAGTTCTGTTTTTGTCGTTCTTTTAAGTATATCATGGAGTATAATATAATTGGTATAATAATATTTTAAATTCCCTTTTCATTCTGGGCAGACTAAAATAATGTGAAAGCTTTAGGTTTTTTTTACCCACTCTGTACTCTTACACCCTGATCTGAGCACAATGCCTGCACAGAAAGTTTCCTTTTCGCTAATCTCTTTAAAACACCTCCAGAAGAGCAGGAAGCAATGCTACTGGGAGCAAAGATATGACTCTGCTTAGGGGCTGTTATATCAGCATCAATGCTTCATCTTTGTCAATGTGCAGGCCATTCAAAGTCTCCCACTACTGCTCTGATGCTGAGTTAGAATAACAAGGGGTCTGGGTACAGGTGCCATGTAGCCAAGGAAGTTACCATGGTGCAAACTGCCACACAATTGTTAACTATGCATGCAATGGGTGACAAAGGCTTGGATTTGCATTCATTTATTAAGTAGTTTATACTTTCAAGTGGAAAATAAGATTAAATCAATTGTATATATAGTGTAAAATAGCAAATCGGATCTGTCTATGATTCTGAATAGAGTGTACTGTGGTAATTTAATTTGGATGTTGCCATGGCATCCATCACAGTGGCCACATCTTTGCTGCCCAGCTGGCTAACCAGTCAAGGTTGGTAAAAGGCACTCCTACCCACAGCTACTACCTGCTTATCTAGCAGTAGGCCTTGGTCTAGGAACAATCCCATGTTATGGACCTGTTTCTTCAAGGGGAATGCAAGACCATCCAGAACAACTGACCCCTTAAATCCTAGGTAAGACCTTCTACTCACCAGCAGCTCTTCCATGTTGTCAGGATTAAGCTTCGGTTAGTAGCCCATGTCTTCCTCAAAACTGCCCCCAGAGACCAGTTTAGGGTTTCTACAGCCTCCCTTGGATCCATTGAAAGCACAATATAAAGATGAGTGTCATCCTTGTATTGGTGACAGTTCAATCCAAATCTTTGGGTGACCCACCCAGCAGTTTCATATAGGTGCTGAAAAACATTGGTGAAAAGTTGGACAACCAGGCCAAAAAGCATAGCAGCAGTCCTCCAGTACTACCTTCTGCATGCAAGATTTCAGGATTTTCGGGTTTCCCCGTATGGTGGGAGACCTCCTGATGGCAACCCATTCTTCCTGCTACTGCTCATTTCCTAGCAGAAGGAAAGAAAAAATGACATTGGCAGTGTCACACAAACAGTTTCCACACTAGAGTTTTGGCTTGGATTTCCATTTGCATTGGGTCAAATTATTCCTCCATTTCCACATTGAAATTCCCCTTTTCAGATGCAGACCCGACTTGTCCCCTCAGTTGCATGTGACAAGGGAATCCTCAGAAATCTGGTTCTCTCTTTTTATACTGGGAGCTAATGGGGAATGAGTTGAGTCTGGCCAATGGGGAAACATGGAAATTCTGGTTTTCCATGTGTCTAACATTGTTCCCAAACCCTGCAGCATCACCTCCTTTGGCAACCACCCCAACATCCCCCCCTCTTCCCCCTCCTTGTCCATCCTGATGAAAACAGCCAATAATCTGCTACCACCATTTTTTTTTGCCTCTGAATGCCCCCTTCCACATCTGAAATCTTATTGCTTTTTTTCTGAAATGCAACCACATTTGCATTATAATGTGATTCCACTATAAGAAACTCATTCCTCCCAACCCACCGCTACATACTCCTGTTTATTCTAACCTCCACTTCAGAATCCCATTAAGATCCCCACAGTTACTGGAAGGCAGACAACCCCATCCAATAATGCAATAGCCAAGCAAAATGGTTTCAGGGAGTGGTGCTGGATGGCAGATTCTGGGTGGTTTGTGTGACCATGGCCGGACCCTGCATTGCTGGAGACTCTAGGAAAGGTGTGGGGCTTTCATGGGGGGGGGGGTGTCAGAAGAGAGCATTGAGGCTCTGTGGCGATCCAGATCCAGATCATATTGGAGGCTCACCTGGCACAGCCCACTTCCGCTTTCCTGACCTGAGCCTGAGTCAACAAAACAGAGGTGGGCTGTGCAGAGGACACAGTGGTGATCTTGCTCCAGATTGCATTGGAAGCTCACCTGATAAAGGCCACCTCTACTTCTTATGTCCTTAAACTCTCTATTCTGAAACCCCGCTGCCCAGTGAATGCCCTACACCTTTCCCAGAATGCCTCATGGTCTGGGATGCAATACCAAACTTTAAAAACAGGAAGCATCACAACATGACAGCTGGGTGAGTCCTCAGTGTGGAAACTGTCACAGTGTGTGATGTCACTTCCAGGGGAAATCTAGGAGTGATATCATGTCTCTCTAGGAATCACCAGACTCTGTGGTAAACAGGTAATTCCAAGATGGTGAGGTTGCTTCTGGCTTTCTCTGGAAGAGACATCACATGCCACACACAACACTGGCTTCCCCTTCATCCTTGCCCCCTATCTTCTGCCACCCAGTTGCCAACTCTAAAACACTGCAAAATAGTATGTCCCAATCCCAAACCCAAATGTCAGTCCCGAATATCATGATTAATGGTACCGAGAACTACTGAGAGGTCCAGGATAATCATTAGAGCTGCATTCCCTCTATCTATCTCTCAGTGCAGGGCAACTAAGGCTGTTTCAGTCCCATAACCAGACCTAAAACCAAACTGTAAAGGATCCATGTGACCCTGTAAAAGACAATACAGATATGTGCTTTTTTCTCATCCATGCTTTCCCCTTTCCCCACCACAGCTACAGAGTGGATGGCTAGACTTTGTCATCATTCACTATCTTTGACATGAATTGCATTTATCTAGGGTATAGAAGATTGTTTCAGAAAAGATGGAACAGCTTTGTGGGGTTAAGGCATTTTGGTTGATCTTAATAGCTGTGTACAGTAAACAGATTGTAGTGTCTGGATGGGAAAGGGTAGGAAAGCCCAGTTGAATTGTTCACTGAACAAGAAGCCAAAAAGATTCCTAAATGCATTTCTGATGGTAGACAGATTTTTAACACAGGGAGAGCCCCAAAAAGACCTGCATGCCTATTACTGTGCTTTCAAGATCAATGAAAGGGAAGAATTGGATTTGTGGCCTTTATTGCTTCTTTCAATTCTGCACCGAAGCCCCAACAGGCACTTTCCCTTTGCTTTGTTCATTTATTCTGTTTTCTCCATTAAGAAATGAAGCAGCGACTGCTCCCATTGAAGTGAAATAGGCCTGTGGCATCTGCATCGCATTCAAAATCACTCTCTTATTAGTAAGGTCCATTTTATCCATAAGCAGGGATTGAAAGTGTGGGGGAAATGAACTCTTTGGCTACCTATTGTTTGCTACAACTTGGTAGTTAAAGTGCTACTTTTTGAACCTGTCCTTGCACCTTCGTGGATAGTTTGTAGCCAATCTTTCCCTGATGATGGGTCTGCTCTGTCTGGTTGTTTACTATTTTAAGTGGGCTTCTTTGCTGTATGTTCCAAGTTAATCAGTGGTCAAGTAATAATCATGATGCCATCAGAATAACATTCAATGATGACTAAGGGAGAAGAAAGGTGGAGGGTTATGCACATGCAGTGTGCTTCCAAATGCACATCTCATCCCAAGCAAGGGGCCAAGGGACCAAGCCAAGGGACCAAGCCCTATGAAGATAGGTTGAGGGACTTGAGAATGTTCAGCCTGGAGAAAAGGAGGTTGAGAGGGGACATGATAGCCCTCTTTAAGTATTTGAAAGGTTGTCACTTGGAGGAGGGCAGGATGCTGTTTCTGTTGGCTGCAGAGGAGAGGACACGCAGTAATGGGTTTAAACTTCAAGTACAACGATATAGGCTAGATATCAGGAAAAAGTTTTTCACAGTCAGAGTAGTTCAGCAGTGGAATAGGCTGCCTAAGGAGGTGGTGAGCTCCCCCTCACTGGCAGTCTTCAAGCAAAGGTTGGATACACACTTTTCTTGGATGCTTTAGGATGCTTAGGGCTAATCCTGCGTTGAGCAGGGGGTTGGAATAGATGGCCTGTATGGCCCCTTCCAACTCTATGATTCTATGATTCTAAGCAAAGCAGTACAGATAAACTGTGTCCACATTTGGATGTGCAGACACATTCTGCCCCCAAGAAGTCAACACCTCTTCACAAAAGGTGGCATTTTTAAAACATATGTCTCTGGGTGAGATGTTTGCCAAATGTGTCTCCTTCTCCTCCCCCTTCCCCCCCCCCACACCCAATTTCTGCTCAGCAGTAGAAGAAACATCACTAGGGGGTTCTGACAGACTCAAAGATAAAGTGGAATAGGATTATGGAAGAAATGTTTTGCTGTAGCTGCATAAGAGAAAAGGTAGGGGAATTGGACAGAATAATGAGAAGTGAGGTAGGTAGTGAATGAATATTTGGGGTGGATAAGCAAAAAATGAAGGACTCACTAAGGGGCGCCACACAAGGAGGAGGAAAATGGTTTCTATGGCAACATGAATCTGAGGCTGAGATTACAGAACTACCAGCGGCAAGCAAACATATTTAAAGTGGATAATGAGGTAACTGAGGTAACAAAGCAGGGGACTGTGCCAAAAATTCAGAAGTCACGGGCTGGATGCTTTGCTCCACCTTGGCATCCTGACCACAACAGTTTTCAGGAGCTTCCACATGATGTGTCACTCACTCTGCTTTCCCCTGCTTTGTAGTGGTCATTTCCTGATCTAGTTTGGTATGATCTTACTGGAAAGATCTCAGCCTTTAGATGCCATATGAATGGGAAGATGTGGATTTTTGCAGCTCCTTCCAATGTGAATGTCGTTTTCCTTTCCCTAACTGCCATGGCCACATGTGGAACTTTATGCATAAAAGAGATGGGATTAATTACTGGCCTTTTTATGAAAAAAGGGTCCCCAGCAGGCACTTGGTCCTGCTGAAACCATTATGACTAACTCAGCAAGTCACATTTTCCAGTGCAATGCTAAGCATGTATTTATTTGGTTTTCAAAAGCAAATCGCACCGTTCAATTTGCTAGTCTTTACATCGATGGAACTTCCACCACCACCCCTTTAAAATCATTCTGAAACCTCTCCCTGTATAAGTCTTTTTGGCAGTCAAGTTTTAGATCCAGGCTGTAATCAAAATGGCACATGTTCTGCAGTCAGCCTGAAAAACTGATTCATTCGCTTACATTCAAGAGGTATTTCAAGATGTTGAATTGGCAACAGTTATAAGTGTAAGTGACTGAACCTGTCTCTCTTTTCCCAGCCTTTCATAAATCTGTTTATCATATGTTTAAAGCAAAATTATACTTAATAGGAAATTAAAGGGAGCAACCATGGAATTGCCATTATAAATACAATGAGACACTGGGGTATAATACAAAGGAATTAGATGCTGTGGAAATTCTTTCGTTTTACTGTATGCATCCTCATCTGTTTTATTATTTAGACTATTTATGTTCAGAGGCAACATACTTCAGTATTTCATTGGGGATTTACTCCCCCCATGCACAAAATATTGAGAAGGTAAAGAAAATTGCTGAAGTTCTTATTGTTTCTGCATATAAAGAATTGCACTGCTAAGATCTATCTATCTATCTATCTATCTGTCTGTCTGTCTGTCTGTCTGTCTGTCTGTCTCTCTATCCATACATACATCTATCCATCTATCTATCCCCATGTCTTCATATGCCACACCTAAACACTTTGTTAGTTTTACCTTGCGTGAATTTCTTCAAAGTGAACCTTTATGTCTTGGATGCTTTTAACCAAACAGCACAGCACAGAGACAATTTAATATGATTCTGCAACTCAGCCATAATGAATCAGAGCATTTATGCACTGAATTTCTATTGCTCAGTGCTTCACACACCTTGGCCAATTCCACACACATAGGATAATACACTTTCAATGTGCTTTGACAGCTGGATTGTCCTGTGCGGAACAGGAAAATCTACTTCTAAAGTGCATTGAAAGTACATTATCAAAGTAGGCTTCTCCTTCTAAATGTGGTGGAAACATGAAAAAGTTTATAAGATTTGGGTAAAAGTCCATAATATTGTAGCTATGTGGGGTCTTATATTCTTAAATGAAGAGAAGAGGCTTTTTAAGAACAATGGGGCCCTTATCTGATTTACCTAAGAAAATAAGTTAAAAGGGGATTGAAACGGGGTATTAAGTGTATTAAATGAAGAGCATAATCTTTTTCTTTCTGTATCAATAATGTAGATTACTTGCATTGTACTATCTTTAATCTTGGAAAATAAAATAAAAAACTTAGAATAAAAAAAAAGAAAGTACATTATCTATTGTGTGCAGAATAGGCCCTTGACTTCATTCAAACATCATGTGGAGCCATGGTTCATGTTACCTATGCTGAGTTTTTGCAACCAGGATTCAGCTCACAGATGATCAAATATTGGTAAAGTGTTATAGTGACATGCAGACTGTCAAGGTTTCAAAACAGGCCCCCTGTCCCCCCCCCCAAGGAGCAAACAGGGGAAACACTTCTGCAGTCTAAGAGCTGGGACACAGCAAATCATTAGGGGCTTTCCGCACCGGGATCCTTATAGCAAATTGTTTGCTGAACGAAAAATCGCCATTTAAAATAGTGGAATTCGTCATTATGCATACCTGACTTTGTAGTGGAATCCAGTTGCGTTTCTATAGTTTCCCAAAGGCTTCCGGTCTCAGCAAAAATCGCTAGAAAGGAAGCGCTATTGCCGAGCTCGTCCCGCCCCTGGCCGTCAAGCAGCCAATGGGCAGCCGTTAGCATGCTCCCAAACAGCCCCTTTCCCTTTAAGAAAGGTTTAAAAAAAAAAAACACACCCATTGCAACGAATCTGTGTTGATTCGTTGCAACGGAGAGATCCATCCAGCTGGCAGGTGTGTTTGAGCTGTCGTTTCATCGTTGCCACGCTCCTCCCGAGTAAAAAAAAAAATCCCCCCCCCTCACGGGCCCGATTTTCGGCTGAAAACAGTGTAAAAAATAAAGGGAAAATACATCATCAAACGGGCTTCTCTGTGCTTAGTGACTAAACAGCTCTGGGGAAGGACTGAAGCCGGGGAAGCCTCTAAACAGAGGCTTGCTGGTGGGTTGAGCCCCGCTCGCTCGGAGAAAAAAAAATGGCTATCGCTTTGCCGGAAGATCAGAGGAGAGAGCCAGGGGGAGGGACTTTGTAGAAACCACAACAATGGTAACGCACAGAACTTTCCCGCTAGTGTTGCAGATTGGTTGCAGGAGTGTAGCGCTTTCCGGAGGGTGAATCCACTTTTGGGGATTTCCCTGAAAGCGCTACAAGGAAGCGCTTTTTGCGGATCGGTTTCAGGTGTGTGGCAGATTGTCAACGACGTTGTGCATAATGGCAAATCAGTAGCGTTTTCAATTGGAAACCATTGTGCGATTTTGAAGGCGTGCGAAAAGCCCCTTAGAGTTGTCAGGTTTGCCTGACAACTGCCACCAGCAGGGTATGGGGGGGGGCGGTGTAAAGTTGCCACATTCTGGACATTTGGGGATGAAGCTTTAGGAGGACAGAAATTTCAGTGGAGTAAAAGGCGACAGAGTCTACCCTCTGAAGCACCCATCAGCGAAACTGGTTCACAGATATTTGGTTCACAGATGGTACACTCAGAGCATACCACTGGTCAATAGTTGAAAATACATCAGCTTGACAAAGGGTTATAAATTTTTTGGAATTATGACTGGCCTCCAGGCTACAGAGATCAGTTCCCCTGAAGAAAAAAGCTGCTTTGAAATTGTACCAACATTGGGTCCTTTTCCTCCCCAAACCACAGCCCACCCAAACTCCAGGCATTTTCCAACCCAGAGCTGGCAATCCTAACTTTATACCTTAATATCACATAAGAGCGAGGCAACTGCCCACTCTTGGCTTTGTGGCTGAAAGTCCTGTTCTAGAGGAGTAATATCTGTAATCCTTTGAGTTTAGCTCTATTTTTTGTTGACATTAGTTTTCTATAAAGCCACATGCACACACCGCTGATCTGAGGATTGTCTTAGGTGCTGCTGTCTCCTGGTACACTGAGATCCTCACTGTCTGCAGGATGGTTTTTGGAACAGGCATGCATTGAATGACTGCCAGTGCGTTCATTGCTCTTGCTCTTTCCACAGCTGGTTTTCTTTCTAAAGGACAGGGGAGGGGGCTTGGTCTTTACAATCAGTCTGCCTTCTGGCTTTGGCCCAGGCAGCCTAAGTCTATCTGCAGAGTCTCCATTCCAGTCAGCTGCAGGAAACCCAGCTGTTTTCTTCTCAGGAATGTTTCTCTTCTTGCCTTGCTGTTGGTCAAGTGCTGACAAGATAGCTCTCAGTGTGATTTCCCTTAAAATAAAAAACATTCATCCCAAACTTTGAAAATGAAGGATTTAGGATGATCTCCATGTCTAAATTCTGCCTCTGAAGGAGTGAAACCCTCACTGCTCCCTTTTTATATAGCTTTGCTTTCTTGTTCCAGGGGCTCTGGACAAGGCATTCCCTGCCTCCTGAAAATCTCTCACTCTAAAGACAAACAAAGGAGCAAAAGAAAACACTTACCAAGCCAAAGTAAATATTTAGAAAGGGCCTGTTCTACCATATCATCTCTGAAGGCAAACAGTTGTTTGAAAGGGCCCTCATATTAAAATTGATATGCACAATTATTATGCCTAGTATAGCATTATACTTCCCTGTGTGCTTTCACAGTCGCATTCAGATGTAATCCATAGAGTCACCAGCTCACATTTCTGGGGATTTGGGGGTGGTGTCCCAAGAGGCTAGAATATGAGGAGGGGAGAGAAAGCCCAGCAGGGATGAGATCCCACCCTCTTTTAGGGATTTCCTCCTGGGGGATTGATCTCTGTTGTCTGGAGACCAGTTGTAATTCTGGGGAAACCCTGCATCCCTCCTGGAGACTGAAAACCGTAGATTCCCTAAGTGAGCTCTTATGGCTCTTTACTTTGGCTTTTCAGTTCTGCCCCTTGTCAAATATTTTGTTTGTTTGCCTGCCATTTTGCCTGTTTGTCTTACTTGATTCTGGTGCTGCTGTTTACAAATTTGCAATATGTGCGCACACGTACATAGAGGACTAAAAGGACCAGAACACAGAGAATGGGGCATATGAGAAGCTGATGCGTGTCCTTGTAAGTACCTCTGCATGCAAGGAAGAATTCATCTTCTTTTGACAGAACTTGTCAGGCACAGAAGCACGGCAGAGGTCTCCAACTATCATTTGAACAATAAACTTGGGCATTAACCCACAGTCTGGCCCAGTTTGGGGCTCTTATTCACAAGTCAAATAATTTAGAGAGGTGCCTTGGCCTGCATTTCAAGCAGCAGCTGGAGCATGTGTGCTGGAGTACATCTGTTCACAAGTTGCAAGCTGTCATGAGTCAAGTCCCCTCCCTTTCCCAATTTGAAATTTGGGACTAAAGGGGTGTCATCCCATGCACCACAAAATCACCCAGTTGATGCCGGCAATGGAACTGTAGCAACCCAGAAAGTAAGTCTCTTATTCTTTAACCTCCACAATGTTCAGCAGGAGTAGTCAAACTGCGGCCCCTGAGCTCATGGGAATTGTAGTCCATAGACATCTGGAGGGCCACAGTTTGACTACACCTGGTGTTGGGCTAGGCTTGGTCACTGGGCTAAGCAGGTAGGAGAATCTGCTATTGCCCTTCCTTGTGCCGGTTATGAAAGACATTACTCTCTCTGCACCACAACTTTTTCCTCATCTGGCCAGATTTGGCTCAGATACTCCAAGCTTGCACAGGCAAATACTTGGGCTTTTCCACACCTCTCATTTTTGTTGGTTGTGTGCCCCTAAACATGCTTTTTTTTCTACATGTGCTTTGTTCCCTCTACTTCTTTGGAAGTTTTAAAGCAGAGGCTAGATAGCCATCTGACAGAAATGCTGATTCTGTGAACTTAGGCAGATTGCGAATGGGTGGGCAGAAGGGATTGTGTCAGTGCTTGGCTCTTGCGGGCCTTTCTTGCATGCCCAGGGAAATGCCAGTCACCACCTGGGCTTTGCTGTGTCCGCAGTTTATTTCCCTGCACTTTTCAAGTGCTTGGGAATTAACTGGTGATATAGCAATGAAGTATCAAAGCAACCAGTAGAGAGAACAAAACGTGTGCAGAAAAGAAAAAAAATGCAACATGAACATTACAACAACAAAATAAGTTGTGCCCATTGTTCAAAACCCACACAGAATATGTTGAGAAAATGTCATTTTTATTAAGAGTAACTGAGGTACCAGTATATATTTTGGATACATCATCATTTCTCTCACTTACTTCCTTGTGCACTCATTCTGCGCATGCTGGATAATGCATTTTCAGTGCAAAAATCCAGCTGCAAAAGCACATTGAAAGTGCATTATTCAACATGTTCAGAATTAAATATTTTTCTTTGGCTTTACAGACCATATAGACCTATTGTCCCGTGTGGAGGGACTAAAGTATTTACATATCAGCTGATTTACATTTCAAATCATTATTTGAAGGAGAAATTGTCGTTGGGGTTGATACAGAAGTTAAAGAGAATATTCCTCCCACTGCATTTACAGCAGGTTTAATGTTAGGCTACAACTGTCAATCTTCTAGGGCATTCCATCAGTCTTACAGCTGCCAGTGCAGAGTCCCTACTGGGCCATGCCTTTACTTCAGGTGGGTTAACATTATCCATATGGCCATAGCTGTTCTGTCGCTTTCAATTTAAGGGGTCGCAGTTATCCAGGCCTGATTTTGAGATTGCTCTCTTAATTTCTAGAACCAGCAGGCTTCTGATGTCAATTGTGTGCTTTGAGAGCTAACATGGTGTAGCAGTTAAGAGTTAAGAGGAGACCTCTAATCTGGTGAGCTTGGCTTGATTCCCCACTCCTCCTCCACAGGCAGCCAGCTGAGGGGCCTTGGGCCTGTCACAGTTTCTCTCAGAGCTCTCTCAGCTTTCTTTATCTCACAGGGTATCTTTTGTGGGGAGAGTGAGGGAAGGTGATTGTAAGCCTCCTTGAAACTCTTTTGGGTAGTGAAAATCAGGGTACAAAAAACAGCTGCTCTTCTTCTTGAACCCCTGCCACTCCATTCTGTGGTTTAGGGAGTGGACAGCTCCATCCAGCGGTACAGGGAGTAGAAAACTGATACCGGATCTTCTGGGGGCTCAGCTGATCCTCAACAATGTCCAAGAAGCTCTGTTCAAGTTAACAAAATGCAATCACAGGTTACTATATGTAAAAGGCTAAGTTGTAAATATTGATTTTAAGATATGGCTTGTAATTAAGAAGCACAATAATAAAAACCTTACATTTAATAGCATCTTCCAACCCACAGGAGCCTGATCATTATGCAGCATAAACAGTAATCACTTCGCCTATCATTAGATAAACAAATGCACTAACAATAATGATCAGGGCAAGTTCAGGGATACCATTCATTCTGCACCAACAAAATGCAAGTATTCTGCAGGCACAAACATGGTGTAAATAATGAGTGATCTGCTCTAATTTACATTTAGCATTTCTTCAGCAGCTGGTTCAGAAAACAAGAGTCAAATACAAGCAGGGCCAGTTGCAGGATGGGCCCTTGGGACGAGGAGTATAACTCAGCCTCCTTTCCCCTTTTTCCTCCAACCATAGCCCTTCTATTTAGGCAATCCCCTTTCTCCAACCACTTCCTTTTCCATTTCAATTACTTACCAGGGTAAGGAGATACCATATCAAATTGAGCTTTCTTTGTTATTTTTATTTCTTTGTATAAAACCAGAAAGAAGACAATAATGCCTTCCAAGATTTTATTTAGTGGGCATTCAATATAACTGGTATTATTTATGTAAAAGTAATAAAAACATCAATCTGAAGGAACCTCAGTGCCAAGGGCTGTGGAAAAGTTTCTGTATTCAAATTGCTGAAGGTGAGGAGGCTAAGCTGTGCCCATTCAAAGTGCTTAAGCAACAGAATCATCGCAACATACTGAAGATGTTCATTTGGAAACATGAGGTAGAAAGAAGGGAATGTCATTTCATCATTCAACGATGGATCAAGGGAACCATGAATTTACAAATAGAAAAAATAAAACTCATTTTTAATACTGAGAAATGCATCACTAAGTTTTAAACAAATATTTACATCTTTGATACAACTAAGTTAATCATCCAACATTATCACAAACCAGATCTTTAATTATTTATTTCATACATACACTAGTAGCTTAAGCCCGTTATAGCCGAAAATACAACGGGCGCTAGCATGGTGTTAGGGTGGAGTGTAATGCTTGGAAGTGTGGAGTTGGAAGGAAGGGAGGGAGGGAGGGAGGAAAGGATGGGAGGAAAGAAGAAAGAATGGGGAAAATGGATGGGAGGAAGGAATTAAGAAGGCGAAAGAAGGGGAGGGAGAAAGGGATGGGAGGCAGGCAGCACCCCACCCCCCAGCTAGCAGTGTGTCCAACTTTCGCAGCCATGCATTGCAACTGGGAAGACCATAACCTTGACTAAACGCACTTTTGTTGGCAGGGTGATGTCTAGATTTGCCATAGCTTTCCTCCCCAGGAGCAAGCGTCTTTTAATTTCTTTGCTGCAGTCTCCATCTACAGTGATCTTGGAGCCCAGGGAAATAAAATCTGTCACTATCTCCATTTCTTCCCCATCTATTTGCCAGGAATTGAGAGGGCTGGATGCCATGATCTTTGTTTTCTTGATGTTGAGTTTCAAGCCAACTTTTGCACTCTTCTCCTTCACCCGCATCAACAGGCTCTTTAGTTCCTCTTCACTTTATGCCATTAGAGTGGTATCATCTGCATATCTGAGGTTGTAGATATTTCTCCCTGCAATCTTGATCCCAATTTGTGACTCCTCTGATCCCACCTTTCTCAGGATGTGCTCCGCATACAAGTTAAATAGGCAAGGCAACAGTATACAGCCTTGCCGAACTCCTTTCTCAATTTTGAACCAGTCAGTGATTCCATGTTCAGTTCTCACTGTTGCTTCTTGACCTGCATATAAATTTCTCAAGAGACAAATAAGATGCTCTGGTATTCCCATCTCTTTAAGAACTTGCCACAATTTGTTGTGCTCCACACAATCAAAGGCTTTAGCATAGTCAATGAAGCAGAGGAGATATTCCTCTGGAACTCCCTAGCTTTCTCCATGATCCAACGTATGTTGGCAATTTGATCTCTATTTCCTCTGCCTCTTCGAAATCCTGCTTGTACTTCTGGACGTTCTCGGTCCACATATTGCTGGAGCCTAGCTTGTAGGATTTTGAGCATAACTTTGCTAGCATGAGAAATGAGTGCAATGGTGCGGTAGTTTGAACATTCTTTGGCATTGCCCTTCTTTGGGATTGGAATGTAAACTGACCTTTTCCAATCCTGCCATAGTTGAGATTTCCAAATTTGCTGGCTTATTTAGTGTAGCACTTTTACTGCATCGTGTTGCTCAGACTTCCGAAGGCCCATTTGACTTCACATTCCAGAATGTCTGGTTCCAGGTTAATAACTACCCCATTGTGGTTATCAGGGATGTTAAGATTGCTCTTGTATAGTTCTTCTGTATAATTTTGCCACCTTTTTTAAAAATCTCTTCTGCTTCTGTGAGGTCCCTATCATTTTGGTCCCTTATCATACTCATCTTTGCATGAAACATTATCTTCAATTTTCTTGAAAAGATCTCTGGTCCTCCCCATTCTATTGTTTTCTTCTATTTGTTTGCACTGTTCATTTAAGAAGGCATTCTTATCTCTTTTAGCTTTTCTCTGGAATTCTGCATTCAATTGGGTGTATCTTTCTCTTTCTCCCTTGCCTTTTACTTCCCTTCTTTCCTTAGCTATTTGTAAAGCTTCCTCAGACAGCCATTTTGATTTCTTGCATTTCTTTTTCTTTGGGATGGTTTTAGTTGCTACCTCTTGTACAGTGTTGCGAACCTCCGTCCATAGTTCTTCAGGCACTCTATCAGATCTAAGTCCTTAAATCTATTTGTCACCTCTACTGTATATTCATCGGGATATGATTTAGTTCATACCTGAGTGGCCTAGTGCTTTTCCCTACGTTCTTCAATTTAAGCCTATTAAGCTGATGATCTGAACCACAATCAGCTCCTGGTCTTGTTTTTACTGACTGTATAGAACTTCTCCATCTTTGGCTGCAGAGCACATAGTCAATCTGGTTTCTGTGTTGACCGTCTGGTGATGTCCATGTGTAGAGTCATCTCTTGGGTTGTTGTAAAAGAGTGTTTGCTATGACCTGATGGTCATCTGAATTAAATTCACCCATTCCTGTCCATTTTAGTTCACTGATTCCTAAAATGTCGATGTTCAGTCTTGTCATCTCTTGTTTAACCACGTCCAGCTTGCCTTGATTCATGGATCTGATGTTCCAGGTTCCTATGGAATAAAAATCTTTACAGCATTGGACTGTCTTTTCGCCACCAGTTACTTCCACAACTGAGCGTCCTTTCGGCTTTCGCCCAGTCGCTTCATTCATTCTGGCGCTATTTGTACTAGCCGTCTGCTCATCCCCAGTAACATATTGGACACCTCCCGACCTGAGGGGCTCATCTTCCTGCGTCATCTCGTTTTGCCTTTTGAACCTGTCCATTGGGTTTTCATGGCAAAGATACTGGAGTAGTTTGCCATTTCCTTCTCCAGTGGATCACCTTTTGTCAGAGCTCTCGGCTATGATCTGTCTGTCTTGGGTGGCCCTGCACGGCATAGCTCATAGTTTCACTGAGCTACACAAGCCCCCTTGCCACAGCAAGGCAGCGATCCTTGAAGGGGGCTTACAGTTAATAGGCAATTTCAAACTTTGCGATTATCCTACAGATGTCAACAATTTAATTGTTTTGAACAGTTGTGCCGGGCATAAGCTCACAGAGACAGACAATTCCTTCTTAGTGGCCTTCACTGCCATCTCATAAGCATTAATAAGTGTCCTCTAAGATGTTCTTGATTCTTCATGACAAGTTTCCCACCAGACTTGCTCTGGCCATCTCAGCTCCTGTTTCTACTTGTGCTGTTTTGGTGTATACCAAGGAGCTGGCTTCGGGCAGCAGATGAGAGGGAATTGGGGAACAATCTTGTCAATGGCTTCAGAGAGTCAGACACACCAATCCTCCAGCAGATCATTGATCGAATTGGATCCTTGAATCTTCTTGGGCAATTGTAAATCCACGCTCTGCCTATACAGGGAAGGGATGGTGTATCTATCCGAGCCTTCAGGGTGTAGTGGTCTGACCATGGCACCCTAGTCAATTGGACCGGGCTGACATTTATCCCCATACCAAAGATAAAATCCAGGATGTGGCCTGCTTGAAGTGTGGGGCCAACCAAAAATTGGGTGAGTCCTAGTGTTGCCATCGCTGACAATAGGTCTGAGCTCTACAAGGAGTAAATTTTTTCTGTATGGACATTGAGTCCCCCAGGAATAATAATTTGGGGAACTGCTTATTCCTCCCAGCAATTAACTCCAGGAAGTTCAGCAGGGCATCTGCTGGTATATTAGGCAGCTGGTACACGAAGCAGATGGCCAAACTCTCCACTGTGCCCCACACAAGACCCACACATTCAGTTCCCAGGATCTTTGGGCCAGGAAGTACCAGGAAGGAAAAAGATCCTCGGACTAACATTGCCACCTCTTGTCCAAGATTGATGAAGGACTGAAAACCCGGGTTGGGTCAGTTGTTCTAGGGCGATTTACAGAGGTGAGGTCTTATGGTTTATGGACCTGGCATTGTGTCGGGGACCCGCTTGCTAACTGAAAAAAAACAGGGTGCCCCTTTGAAGAAAACGTCACGCCAGGCCTGGTGAACGATACAACAGGAACAAGCTTTATTTCAGCAACGTGGAGTCCGCTGGTATGGAGTAAGAGCTTCCACCGAACTCCAGGTGGAAGCTCCCTTTTATACAAAACCCACCTCCTTAGGCTGTATTGCCCCACCCAGTACTTGCGGAGGGAACATGCTGATACAATCATGACTCATGCACATATGCGAGGTTTTCCGGGGTTCCTGATGGCCCATTTTCCTGGAACAAAGGGCCATCTCCGGGCCCTTGTCAAAAGGTGGAGGGGGACATTGAGGTTCTTTAGCGGCCATTGCCACCTCAACGATCGGGTGGGGCGCCCAGCTGCCGGCTTGCCTATGATCACCATGCCCTACCTCCGTGATCGCGGGCGCCTCTGATGGCGGGGTTCGGTCCGGTTCCCAAGCCACCAAGGACCGAACCACGACATTCTGCCCCCCCAAAGGTCCATTCTCCAACCCCCCGGGACGGCCAGGATACCGCTTGTGGAAACGTTCAGTGAGTCGGGGCGCAAGGACGTCCGCTGCCCAGACCCATTCCCGGTCCCCCAAAGCGAAGTCCTTCCATTCCACGAGGTACTGCAACTTCCCCCTGTGGAGTCTAGAGTCCAGGATATCCGCCACCTCGTGGTGCTCCCCCCCCGGCAGGACCTCGGGCGCTGGCGGGGAAAACACGGGGTGCCAAACGTCACCGTCCGGAGTTTTTTTTAGAAGGCTCACGTGAAAGACGGGATGGATGTGCCGGAGGTTCTTGGGGAGCTTGAGCTTGACCGAAACTTCGTTGATCGGGGCCAAGACCTCGAAAGGCCCCAAAAACCGAGGGCCTAGCTTCTTGCTGGGCAAATTCAACCGTAGGTTCCGGGTGGAAAGGTAAACTCGATCCCCCGGTCGGATCTCTTCAGCTGGTCGTCTCTTCCGGTCGGCGTCCTCTTTCTGCGCTGCCTTGACTTTGTGGAGCTGCTCCTGCAGCGACTTCCAGCAGCTCCCGGCACGCTTCCCCCACTCGCGAAGGTCGGCCGATTCCCGGGCGGGGACCTCTCCAAGCTCCGGGAAGTGTCTCAGGTCTGTCCCGTAGACGACGGCAAAAGGCGACATCTCCGTGCTGCTGTGGTCTGCGTTGTTGTACGCGAACTCGGCCAGGGGGAGCAGGGGCACCCAGGTGTCTTGATGATAGGAACCGAAACACCGCAAGTACTGCTCCAGTACTTGATTAACCCGCTCGGTCTGCCCGTCCGTCTGGGGGTGGTAAGCGGAGCTCAGCCCTTGCTCGATGTCTAACAGGCGCAGGAAAGCTTGCCAAAACCGGGACACGAATTGTGAGCCCCGATCGGAAATCACCTTGTCCGGCAGCCCGTGCAGTCGGAACACGTGATCCAGGAACATCCGAGCCAACTGTGAAGCACTGGGGACACTGGCGCAAGGAATGAAATGGGCCTGTTTGGAAAATAGATCTACCACCACCCAGATCACCGTTTTCCCCTTGCTGGGAGGCAAGTCTGTTATAAAGTCCATGGAGATCACTGACCACGGCCGGGTCGGGACCTCGAGCGGGTGCAGCAGACCTTTCGGCTTGCCAACCCCCGGCTTGCAGGTCAGGCAGACAGGACAACCACTGACGTAAGCTTTTGTGTCCCGCCGCAGACTGGGCCACCAAAACCGCCGCCGGGCCAACTTCCAGGATTTTACGAAACCGAAGTGCCCGGCGGTCTTAGCATCGTGGCAGAGGCTGAGGGCTTCCCGTCGTAGCCCTTCCGGGACGTAGACAGCCTCCCCCCTCCGCCAGAGACCGGAGTCCAAAATCAAAGAGTCCCGGAGCTCAGCCAGCTCCTCGTCTGTCCCGTAGGCTGCCACTAGGCGGTCTCGGAGCGGGGCGGTCGCCGGGTCGGGCTCCCATCCCTCCCTGGCCCGACGCCTAGTGACGACCCCCCGTCCCAGCTGCTCCTCACCAAACACGGACCTGGTGCAGGGAGCGTACCCCTCCCCATAATGCGGCAGACGGGAGAGGGCGTCCGCGAGGAAATTCTCTTTGCCGGGGATGTGACCAAGCTTGAAATTGTACCGCGAAAAGAACTCCGCCCACCTCATCTGCTTGGCGTTCAGGGATCGCGGTTGCCGGAGCGCCTCCAGATTCTTGTGATCTGTCCAGACCTCGAACGGCTCCTCTGTTTCCTCCAGCCAATGCCGCCATTCGGTGAGGGCGAACTTAATCGCAAACGCCTCCTTCTCCCAGGTAGACCAGTTCCGCTCCGTTTCGGCGAATTTTCGTGAGAGGTAGGCCGCCGGCCTCAGCTGTCCCGCCTTGTCTCGCTGCAGGAGAACCGCCCCGGCTGCTGCGTCGCTGGCGTCGACTTGTACCACCATCGGCTGGGTTGGGTCGACGTGCAGTAGCGTGGGCTCAGACGCGAAAGCTTGCTTGAGGGCCAGGAACGCTGCCTCCGATTTCTCATTCCAGCCGAGCGCTGCGCTGGGCCGCGTGGCGCGAGGACCTCTCCCCTTGGTACCTAGCAAGTCCGTGAGGGGAGCCACTACGGAGGAGTATCTGGGGATGAAGCCTCTAAAAAAGTTAGCAAACCCCAGGAAGCTTTGTAGCTGTTTCCGGGTGCGGGGCCTTTCCCAGGCCAGCACCGCCTGCACCTTCTCGGGGTCCATAGCTATGCCCTGGGCTGAGATGCGGTAGCCCAAATAGTCCAGGGAGGGACGGTGGAATTCGCACTTAGCCAGCTTCACGTATAGGTGGTTTGCCAGCAGGCGCTTTAACACCTCCCTCACCAGGGTCACGTGCTCTTGGGGATCTTGGCTGTAGATCAGGACGTCATCCAAATAAACAACCACCCCCTGAAACAGAAGATCCTGCAACACCTCATTAATTAGACTCATGAAAACCCCCGGTGCCCCGCTTAAACCGAACGGCATCACTTTAAATTCGAATTGTCCCAATTGACAGTTAAACGCTGTTTTCCACTCATCCCCCTCCCGGATGCGTACCCGGTAGTACGCCTCCCTTAGGTCCAGCTTAGTGAACAGAGTCCCTTTGCCCAGCCGGGCCAGCAAATCCGGGATCAGCGGGAGGGGGTAAGCGTTCCCCGCTGCGATGGCGTTGAGGCCCCGGTAGTCCTGGCACAGCCGTCGGGACCCATCCTTTTTCCGGACGAACAAGACTGGAGCTCCCATGGGACTGGAAGCGGGCCGGATGAAACCTCGGGCCAGATTTTTACCCAAAAACTCCCGGAGGTCCTTGAGCTCACCCTCACTCATCTTGTAGATGCGCCCTTTGGGTAGTACCGCCCCCTCTGGGATGTTGATAGCGCAGTCCGTGCGGCGGTGTGGGGGTAGCTCGTCCGCTTCCCGCTCGCTGAAAACGGCTGCGAGGTCTCGGTACTCTGGCGGGACCTCGGGCTCTGGTATCTCCTGCTGCGCCGCCGCCGCTCCCCTGGGACGCGCCGCCGTCCTCTTGTGGCTGGAATTCTCGTGGGGGACCCGATGCCGTGCACCCACCGTCAAGTCGAACTTCAGGGTCCCCGCCCGCCAGTCCACCACGGGGTTGTGTTCCTTCAGCCAATCCAGGCCCAACACCGCCCGATATCCCGCTACGGGGACCTGGATCAGCCACCGCAGCTCTTGGTGGTCCCCTATGTGGATGGCGATAGGACCCACCTCCTCCCCGAAAGGTCCCCCCTGAATCGGGCTGCCGTCCATCTGGACGAAAACCAGGGGAACCTTCCGAATGCGCTTCGGTAGCCCCAAAGCCCGGGCTATCTGGGGGTGGACCATGCTGTGGTCGCATCCAGAGTCCAAAAGAGCCTCCCCCACCCAACTTAGTCCGTTCTCCGGGTTCCGGAGCTCTAAAATTACCACGTTCGGAGGTCGCGCCTCATGCTGTAGGGGTTTTCCCTCGCACCGCGGGACCTGCTGCCCGGCGCCGTCTACAGCAGGTCCTGGCCGTTTCCCGTCGCCTGGGCGCTTCCCGGTTCGTTGCGGAGGTCCTCCGCCCGGCGTGCCTGCTGGGGGCGTGTCGCACCTCTCCCCCTGGGAGAGCCCGCGGTCCTCCCCCCCTTGCCGTTGGCACGCTGCTGCGAAATGTCCTGACCCCCCGCATTTCAGGCACAGACCTTCCCGGCGTCTCCTTTCCCGCTCGGGGTTCGGGGGTCGTTTGGGGCGAGAGTTGTCGGGGCCCGGTCTCGGCGCCTCGGCTGACCCGCCTTTGGCCTCCCGGGGGGGTGCGGCGGCCCAACCCAGGCTGGCTTCCAGCTTGGCGACCACAAAACACCACCCCTCCAGTGTAGACAGATCTTCTTCCGTCCCCTTGATCACGGCCCATTCCCTGAGCTTCGGGTTAAGGCCCTCCCGGAAGTACTCGATTTGGGTCTCCTCGTTCCAGGAGAACACCTTGCCTGCTTCCCTCCGGAAAATGTCTATATAGTCCATAACCCCCCTAGTACCCTGTCGAAGTCCCTTGATCCGACTCTTTGCCTTGTCCTCAGCCTGGGGGTCCTGGAATCGTCGGCGGAGCGCGACCACGAAGTCCTGCAGGTCCCGAGTTGCCGGGTCGCCGCGCTCGGCCAACCCTAGGTACCACTGACCCGCCTTGCCCTGGAGACACGAGGCCACCCCCCAGACCAAGTCCTCGGAGTCCTCATACCGGTCTCCATACCTCCGGGCATGCGTCAGCGCGTGGAGGAGGAACTGCGGGAGGTCGTCCGGCGTCCCGTCGAAACGCGCCTTAAGCTCTGGGGGGGAACGTTTTGGAGAGTAGTCCGACCCCCTCCGGATCCGGGATTCTCGGCGTCCGCCGTCTCGTCCTGCTCCGCTCCACCGGCTACCAACTTGCCCAACGACGCCGTGCCGCTCCCTGCCTTGCACGTCGCTCCTGCGTTGGTCCGGCTCTCGCCGCCCCGTCGGCTCACCCGCTCCCCCGAGATCCTCTGCTGTCTCGCCTCTCCGCTGGCCGTCTCGCCTACTCGGGACTGAAAACTGCTCCGGGTCGGGGTCCGGGTCCCGCTCACCAGTGCCGGGCTCGTCCTCGTCGCTGGAGACGTCCTCACTCGACGCGATCCCCTCCGCCGTTGTATTACCAGTCCCTCCGGGCCCGGCCCGAGCTTGCTCACGGGCTTCAGCTGCCTGCAAGCGCCTGGCCAAGTCCGCCATGGCCCGCCGCAGGTCCTCTAGGGATTCCTCAGGTCCTACCGGGCGAAGCGCCTGCCTCAGCTGGGTGTCCCAGGTTGGGGCCAACCCCCCAGACCTCGGCGCGCTCCCCGCCGTGCTTGGGAACCCCATGGCCCGGCGCCTTCCCTTGGCCGCCGCTGCCGAGGGTCTCGGGGTCCCGGACAGCTGCTCCTGGCCCCCCGATTTTCGGAGGAAATCTCCCGGGGACATTAAACTCATGTTCCCGGGGTTCGTGGGGGTCGAGACCGCCCCGTTGCTTGAAAACGCCATCTCTGGATCCGTCCCGATAAGCGCTCGGATGCGATGCCGACCCTGGAGTTCGGTGGAAGCTCTTACGATGTCGGGGACCCGCTTGCTAACTGAAAAAAAACAGGGTGCCCCTTTGAAGAAAACGTCACGCCAGGCCTGGTGAACGATACAACAGGAACAAGCTTTATTTCAGCAACGTGGAGTCCGCTGGTATGGAGTAAGAGCTTCCACCGAACTCCAGGTGGAAGCTCCCTTTTATACAAAACCCACCTCCTTAGGCTGTATTGCCCCACCCAGTACTTGCGGAGGGAACATGCTGATACAATCATGACTCATGCACATATGCGAGGTTTTCCGGGGTTCCTGATGGCCCATTTTCCTGGAACAAAGGGCCATCTCCGGGCCCTTGTCAAAAGGTGGAGGGGGACATTGAGGTTCTTTAGCGGCCATTGCCACCTCAACGATCGGGTGGGGCGCCCAGCTGCCGGCTTGCCTATGATCACCATGCCCTACCTCCGTGATCGCGGGCGCCTCTGATGGCGGGGTTCGGTCCGGTTCCCAAGCCACCAAGGACCGAACCACGACACATTGCACAACATCAATGTTGGAGAGTTGGGTGTTCTTTCTTACCCCACCACTAACGTCTCTCAGGATGGGATGGAGGTTAGAAGGAGTATGAGTCTTATCATATCTCCTACTCTTTCCTCTTCATCACCACCTCCTCCCACCGCCATACTTCCCTCATACCCCAATTGTTGAGATACCCAGCCCTTGGCTGGCCTCGCCCCTTTCCATTGCTCCTTACTAATTCTCACCTGCTGCTCCAGTATCAATCCCAGTCCTCTCCCTCAGTACAATGTAAAAGAATGCCAGGGAGATTCATCTGCTTCTCCCTATCAGTGTCTCCTGCCAGCAGGTGAAATCCTTTTTGTTTTGTTTGGCATACCCCAATCACTGTTATTGGTCCACCTCTTTAGTTTTAGTGTTTACTGAATCATTTTATAATTTTAAATGCCATTTTTAATGCTGACATGTTTTCAGGTTTGCTGCTTTGGAGATCCTAATTGGGTAGAGATGTGACATAAAAGTGTTTCAGATAATTTATGTCTGCCCCTGAAGGAGCCAGCAGATCTGTCAGAGAGCTGTGCTTGGCAGTTCTCTCTCTCTCAGGAACTTCCCACTTCCTGGGTCCATTATTCGCATGTTGGGTAATGCACTTTCAAAGTCATTTGCAGCTGGATTTTCCTGTGCAGAACAGGATAATCTACTTCTAAAGTGCATTAGAAGTGCATTAACCAACGTGTGCATAATGGGCTCTGATCAGGGGACACTGGAGGCACTGGACCCTCCGCTGGCCTATGCATTTCATCAGGTGCTTGCCTGTACTGGTCCCTGATTCTCATCCTAATCTGAATAGAGGGAAAACTTGATGAATAAAAGGTTGTTTTGTCACAGAGTCTGGCTATGTAGTGCGGAGCAATCAATGAAAGTTTTATCAAGGGGATGCTGGCTTTGGATGCTTAACCATCTGAATGCCATGAATGAACATGCACAGCAACCTTCCTTAATGTTTCAAGATGAAGAGCATCTGTGAGAAATGATGCTTGGTTCATAATGCAGCTGAGCTTTAAGAGCTGACCCAAACTGTGCATTGATCAGGTAACTGCACATTTGAGCAGTATCACTAATTACATGCTCCTTTGTTGACCACCATAACAAAATGACTATCCTGTGTAGGGTACTTGGATTACACCATCCTGGAGCCAGAATCAATGCTTTTCTTTATTTCAACACAATGAAGTCTCAAAGGGTGCCTGACTCGACAGCTGGTGACACAGCCTATGTGTTACTGTCATTGAGGAAGCTCTTCTCCTTGAACTGCAACTTGATGGCAAATTGCAAGCAGAAACACTGAAGTCTTGAAATCATGTGCACTTTTTATCAGACACTCACAATTATTCTAAATCGCATTGCAAATGTTTTGTGCATGCACAGATGGTTGCACAGGATGTCTGGCTCCAGGTCAGTAACTACCCCATTGTGGGGTAGTGGGGTAGTTCAATAGAATTAAAATCCCCTAAAAACAATGATAAAATCCCTATATAACCCCACGCTTTGGCAGTAACAATTCCCCCCTCCCCCACCCAAGTACCCTCAGTTCACCCATCTGTAAAGAGCAGCAGATATGTCTGGGGTATTGGCTACTTGAGGTGAGAAAGGGATATCACCTGCAGAATTTGGCAATTTTGCTGCTCCCAGGCATTTTCCTGAAGTAAAGTGTGAAGAACCTAAGGCTGGCATTTACATGCCTCCTCACCAAAACCAAGTCATTCGAGGTTCTAGGGTGAAAAATTGATAATCTGACAATTCAGCTAATATATTTGTTAACATTTTTCAATGATCTGTGAAATGTAGATGAATCAACTCCCTATCTTTTTCTTACTGAAAAATGGCATTAGTACAGGTACAACAGTGAGAGGAGAACTGCTCACCCCCCCCCCCCCCACCACCTTGCAGACATCAAGATACAGTGACTCCAAACTTCTGGGAGCGAGAAAGCAGACTGGAGTAGGAGATTAAATAAAGCAAAAGGAAGGGTAAGGGTTAAGTCACTCTTCTACTTCCAGTCACAGCATGTAATGCTGCTTTCCAGTGAAAAAATAGTAATAGTAATAATACGTATTATTTATAAAGGCAAATTATTCATACATCTTGTATATTGTCTGGTTTGACCTTTAATGTCTGCAGAGTCCAGAGATGTGTTTGACTTGTTTGCAATAATGCCAGCTGGGCTGAATCCCTTTTCAGTGCGGCTGTGATAAACACAGAGTTTTCTTTGTCTGAGCAGCATTCATTCAATCAAGCGTACTTTTTGGAGTACAAAAAGGGTTTGTTCAATAAGCAGTAGTGACTTTCCCAATTAGATGCTATGCTTTAAAAAAGAAACTTTAGTTAAAGCTTTATTTAATTTATTGCACTGACAAACTAATTGAAGTTGCAGTCCTAAGCACACTTGTCTGTTCCTTAGACTTTAGTCTGACTTCTTTTTGAATATGAAGAAGAAGAAGAGTTGGTTCTTATATGCCGCTTTTCCCTACCCGAAGGAGGCTCAAAGCGGCTTACAATTGCCTTCCCTTTCCTCTCCCCACAACAGACACCCTGTGGGGTGGGTGAGGCTGAGAGAGCGCTGATATCACTGCTCGGTCAGAACAGTTTTATCAGCACCGTGGCGAGCCCAAGGTCACCCAGCTGGTTGCATGTGGGGGAGCACAGAATCGAACCCGGCATGCCAGATTAGAAGTCCGCACTCCTAACCGCTACACCAAACTGGCTGAGTATGAGTATTTGGGTCTGAGTTGCCGCAGCGTAGTGGGGCCCCTTCCTTAGATGCCTTGTATATCAAGTGGCCTACAGGAATCTGAAAAGATGACTCCCACTATCTAAAAGGGGGCACTGTGTCCTGTCCCTTCCAGACTGGAAACTCTAGAACACCGGAAGATGCTTCTACTGAAGTAATCTCTTCTGGCCCCTCAAAGCACACACTGTGCACAGCTGTAATTCTGGGATGTATTCTGTCCATGTAAGCACCTATTCAGGGAGTAAAAAAGAAAGATATACTGGGATGTTTCCTCACACTTTTAATTTAAACCTAAAATACTAAGGAGCTTCACAGTGTGACTGAAGGTAAGTTGTGACCAATTATGCACAGACTGGAATGCCCGTGATGGCGGCAACAGGTCTTTGGGGAAAATCCCCGATTATGCATGACGTCACCACCATTCGTTGCCTGGCCCAACCCAGGCCCTTGGAAGACCCACGTTAGGAAAACACAGATTCTTCTATAGGCCCAGAACCACTGTGGGAGCAGGCGTGGGCTAGGTCGGGCTAGCCCTGTGTATAATCCCTGCAGAGACGCCATAGGTTGGGGGAGGAGCCGGGCCCAAAAACTCATTTGTAAAGGGAGCGCATAACCCACATAGGCTAGAATACATTTCTTTATGCCTCCTTTTTCTCTCTTTTGTGCAGAAACTGCAATCAGAGTAGTTAGACTAAAGCCTCACATATGAAACTATTTAACATGTATTTAATATCACCAGTGTGGCAGGCATTATGTGAATTATGTTAAGACCTGGAAATGGTACTGGCAGCAGACACAGAGAAATGGGAACTTCAAGTCAAACTGCTTGTGATGTTGGAAGTCCGTAGCTCAAATAGATTGAAAAAATGATCAATAAGGATGCTCTATGGATTGTGTTAAGCCACAGCAGAGCATAAAGCAGTGCATAGACATGGTGCTGTGGTGGGAAAACATTAAGCTCCACCTTCCATTGGAACATGGCTCTGATCCAGATCCCTATAGCTAGATAGCTATTTTTAGGGGCAGAGTGAGCATTTTTCACAAGTTGCTTGGCACTCAATGAGTTTATTTAGATTATTTCTAGTTGTCCAAAGTAGGCTTACAAATATCCACTTGTCTGATTATTGGAGTGAGTTGGAATTGCTTCCTGACAATAATATGCAGAAAGCTCAAGGATTGTTAATTGCTGTCTGCCATAAATGACAAAATGTATGGACAGACAGGCTGAGGTAGGGCTGTGATGTTTGAATGTTCCCTCAAACTGGAGCTCCCTATTTGGTTCTGCTCCCATTTCTGCATTGAAGACTGAACAGTATTTCTCAAGGACATCATCTAGGCTGTCACAGAAACCCCACCATCTGACAGCATTCATTCTGCTAATCTTAAGAACCACTTTGGAGTCTTACTAAGTTTCTGAGCTGGATTTTCACTCTGCATTATTTGGCTGGAAAGAAAGTTGTTTGGCAAACAGTGCCTTGTGCCCTTCCCCTGGAGTCTTTAGAAATTAACCTCAGGTTTATCCTAAAAAACTAGCCTCCTCTGGCCCTATTTGACTGACAATTAGTTCCTCCCAGACCCCTTACTCCATGGGGCCTCATCACTGATGACAGATCCTATATTAACAACAACAAAATACTTAATGCCACTTAAACAAAAATTAAACCATTGAGCTGAAAAGATGTCTGTGCATGCATCACACAAAGATGTGTGGGAGAAGTATGTGCAAAGTAAGAATGGGAGCATAAAATGCAAAAAAACACACACAAAATAAAAAAAAATAAAAAACACCCACAAACACATAAAAACTTGACATGCATCGCCTGACTGAAGCCAAATGCATTCATCAGTAATCTATTGTAAACAACCTTTTTAGAGATGCAAACTGAACCAGGCTGGAGCTGCCTATGAAAAGATACTGGCAAGGACGTCATCCTGGGCACATGTCCCTAGAAAAAAACAAAATTATTGAGATGAGTCTATTTGTTATTCACATGAAGGAAATGTTATTGATAGTACAGTATAAGGTAGGGTCCACAAACCTTTTAAACCTGAAGGCACCTTTGGAATTCTGATGGTATGTGGTGGGTGCAGCTGCAAAATGGTTACTGCAGGCGGCAGAACCTGCTGCAAAATGGCTGCCACAGCTTACCTTCAGTCACACAGTGAAGATCCTTGTGCTGTGGAGGCAGCTGTTGCCAAAAGTAACATCTTAAAAAATGTCGGATGGCCAATTAGAAGCCATGCTGGAAAAAAGGCCCCCCTGGCTCTGCCTGCCCACTTTCTAAAAATACTTTGTTAGGGCCTGGAAAGGTGTCAGTAGGTGCATCTACAAACATCATACTAGGGTATAAGTCATGCCTCTCTGTTGGGGTGTGTATACTATTATCTCTGTCACCGTGTATCTGAAGAAATGTGCATGCACACAAAAGCTTAGAATCAAACTTCATTGGTCTTAAAGGTGCCACTGGACTCAAACTTTGTACTGTGTACTATGTTTACTGTTTGGGTTCTGACCAGTAAAGGTGTCTTGCACAAAATCGTGGATTCCTTTAAAATATACTCTCCCATCTCTCTCTCTCTCTCTCTCTCTCTCTCTCTCTCTCTCAACTCTGGCATTAAGGAATTCATATTAGCAAGTCAACTAAGAAATTCATATTCAAAAAATGTGCACTCTGTAGAAGCGTTTCATGGAAATTAGATTTCAAAAGGAGAAAACACCATAAGGCCTCAATATAGTAGAAAACCTCCCCCCTTCATTATTCCAGTAATTATTTTTTATGTGGGCATAAAAGACAATGATTAACTTTGATTTGAATTTTTTTCTATTTGTTATGGAATATTATGTCTTTTCTTTGTTAAAAAATCTACTTTTAATATTATCTTTCCACTTAGGTCTTTTTAGAAAAATATAATGCTCCCACATATTATCTAGTGAGGAAAGAATTAGAACTCTGGAATCTTGCTGTTGTGCATTTAGATGTCTATGAAGGCATCATAATAACAGGATAACCCACACAGGAATGGTAGAATCCCTGTAACCAACTCTGACACTAGCCCATTCTATTATACTGTTGATTTTACTTTTTCGACTACATTAGTTTTAATTGGGTAAAACACTTTGAGTCTCAGTGAGCAAGGCAGGCTATGAATGTAAATAAATACATGATTATTCTATTGTGATAGCAGTAGAACTCTCTCTAATTCAAGAGTAGAGAGGCACTGAAACTATATTCCCAGGGCTGTGCTAGTATCTCTATCAACAGCAAGTTAGGCAAGTACTTGGTTTGACTAACAGAATGTTATTTGATTCATAAGGGAGAATGGTTTGCCTGGATGATCCCCATTCAATCCCTGCCTTGCTAGAAATATCTGTCACTGGAGGAAATGAGCTACTGCCACATGGAAAACATTTGTTAATTTTGCATACTGCTGTTTCTATGATCATCTATCAACAGTCTGATTCATAGGCCCATTCCGCACAAGGACCAATGTTGCCAATTGCTTTCACAAAGCGGAAACACTATTTTAAATAGTGGAATCTCGGCGTTCCGCATACCTGCATTTGTAGTGGAATCCAGTAGCGTTTCATTCATTCCCCACAGGTTTCCGGTCTCGCAGGAATCGCTAGAAAGGAAGCGATTTTTTTCTGTGCTTGTACCCACCCGTGGCCGTCAATCAAATGGAACAGCCAATGGGCGGTTGTTATCATGCTCCCGAAAAGCCCCTTTCCCTTTAAGCACAGTTTATTTTTTTAAACACATTGCAACGAATTTGCCTTTATTTTTTGCAACGTAGAGACCCATCTAGCTAGCGTGTGAGCTGGCGATTCATCATTACCACGCTCCCCCGAGTGGAAAAAAAAAATCCCCCCCTGCACGGGCGCGGGTTTTGGCCAAAATTAAAGGGAACTGGCAAACAGGGGGCTGTGTTGTGCTTGGGGACTTAGGGGAGCTTTAAAGCACTTCTGTGGAGGGACTGTAGCCGGAGAAGCCTCGCTGGTTCGTTGCTTTCCCCGCTCCAAGGGAAAAGAAATGGCGATCGCTTCGCCAGAAGTTCGGAGGAGAGAGCCAGGGGGAGGGACTTTGTTGCAACCGCTACATTGAGAACGCACATGTCTTTTTTGCAAGTGTTGCAGGTTGTTGGCAAGAGTGTAGCGATTTTCTGAGGGTGAATCCACTTTCCCAATTCCCTGGAAATCGCTACAATGAACCCATTTTGGCGCTAATGTTGCAGGAGTGTTGCAGATTGCTCACGACGTCATGCAGAACATAGTTTTAGTGGCGAAAACAAAATGCAAAACTAGTGCTATATTAAAGTTGTGCGGAATGTCCCATACTATTTCCATGATCATAGAATCATAGAATCATAGAGTTGGAAGGGGCCATACAGGCCATCTAGTCCAACCCCCTGCTCTACGCAGGATCAGCCCTAAGCATCCTAAAGCATCCAAGAAAAGTGTGTATCCAACTTTTGCTTGAAGACTGCCAGTGAGGGGGAGCTCACCACCTCCTTAGGCAGCTGATTCCACTGCTGAACTACTCTGACTGTGAAATTTTTTTCCTGATATCTAGCCTATATCGTTGTACTTGAAGTTTAAACCCATTACTGCGTGTCCTCTCCTCTGCAGCCAACAGAAACAGCATCCTGCCCTCCTCCAAGTGACAAACTTTCAAATACTTAAAGAGGGCTATCATGTCCCCTCTCAACCTCCTTTTCTCCAGGCTGAACATTCTCAAGTCCCTCAACCTATCTTCATAGGGATTGGTTCCTTGGCCCCAGATCATCTTTGTCGCTCTCCTCTGTACCCTTTCAATTTTATCTACATCCTTCTTGAAGTGAGACCTCCAGAACTGCACACAGTACTCCAGGTGCGGTCTGACCAGTGCCGTATACAATGGGACTATGACATCTTGTGATTTTGATGTGATGCCCCTGTTGATACAGCCCAAAATGGCATTTGCCTTTTTTACCGCTGCATCACACTGCCTGCTTATGTTTAGTTTACAATCCAAGGTCTCGTTCACACACAGTGTTACCTAGAAGCGTATCCCCCATCCAGTAGGCATGCTTTTCATTTTTCTGACCCAGATGCAGAACTTTACACTTATCTTTATTAAATTGCATCATGTTCTCATTTGCCCATTTTTCCATTGTGTTCAGATCTCGTTGAACTCTGTCTCTATCTTCCGGAGTATTTGCCAGTCCTCCCAATTTGGTGTCATCTGCAAACTTGATGAGTAGTCCCTCCACTCCCTCATCTAGATCATTAATAAATATGTTAAAAAGTACCGGGCCGAGCACCGAGCCCTGAGGTACCCTGCTACTCACCTCTCTCCAGTCTGATGAAACACTATTGACAACAACTCTTTGAGTGCAGTTCTCTAACCAATTCCCTATCCACCTGACTATCTGAAAATCCAGATTGCAGTCCTTCAACTTATCCATCAGAACATCATGGGGAACCTTGTCAAAAGCTTTACTAAAATCCAAGTAAATGACATCATCTATCAACAGTCTGATTTGTGCTAAGAGATGGTATGGCAAATAATACCTAAGAACTTTTGATGAAATTATAAATGCTAACAAAAACCTTAAAATGAACAAACCCAATGACTTCCTGTGTGGCCTTGGAACTACAGATTCAGAGTCCAAAAAGTGCTATGTCTTTGGGTGGTTCAGATTTAAGGCACTCTGGAACTTCCTATGATGTAGTGCTTGGCCACTGACGATGGAAGAGCCTGTTTAGCAACGATTTTTTTTTAAAACCAGGGTCCACATTTTGAAGAATTCAGGGGCTGAAGGGCTAGAAACCCAAAACAATGGCTAATGGTTCCATAGTCCATCCTTCCTAAAGTGAATAGCAATAAAGTTTGACACAGATTCGTTAGCCACTCATATGAAAGAGTATGCAGGCCCAATGAGATACATAAGACTATTTGGCCTATTATGTTATATGTATTTAAGCTTGGGAGAAAGAGGCTGAATTGGGGGGCCCTGGGATCATGAGTTGGAGTTGGGAAAATCCAAGGCTCCTTTGGGCTCCCAACAAGGCTGTCTTGGATCTTTGCTTTAGATGCTCTGAAATAACAACAACCAAAAGGCATTGGGTTAACCTCTCACTAAATAGAATTGATTTGGTTGAACGCTGGACTGTCTGAAAGCACTAACACAATAAATACATGGCAGCTCTGTTTGGTCTCAAGAAGTCATTCCAGAATAAGCAGCAGTAGAAAATCATGGGGTTTTCCGCACAAGGACCAATGTTACCAAATGTTTTCAGAATGCAGAAACGCTATATTAAATAGTGGAATTTCATCATTCTGCATACCTTTACATTTAGTGGAATATAGAAGTCCCAGTAGCGTTGCATTCATTCCCCACAGGTTTCCGGTCTTGCAGGAATTGCAACAAAGCAAGCAAGATTTTTCTGTGCTTATTCCCAGCCCTGGGCGTCAATCAAATGGAACAGCCAATGGGCTGTTGTGTTCATGCTCCCGAAAAGCCCCTTTCCCTTTAAGAACTGTTTTTTAAAAATGCAAACACACCCATTGCAATGAATATGTGTTCAATCATTGCTTTAGAAAGACCTTTTTTGCTGGCATATCAGCTGGTGCTTAATCGTTTACACGCTCAAGTAAACCCACCCCCATGGGCGCAATTTGTGGCTGAAATTATGGGCAGTGTCGAACAGGGGCTGTATTGTGCTTGGGAACTTTAAAGACACTTGCAGTAGGGAGCTTTGTTTTACTGTGTTAATCACTTCTGTGGAGGGACTTTAGCCAGAGAAGCCTCGCTCGTTCGTTGCTTTCCCCAGTCTAAGGGGGAAAAAATGGCGATTGCTTCTCCGGAAGTTCGGGGGCGAGAGTGGGGGAGGGACATTCTTTCTATCACTACATTGAGAATGCACATGTCTTTCGCTGATGTGTTGCAGCTTGTGCTCAGAAGTGTAGCGATTTTTTCAGGAGGAATCCACTTTTCCCGATTTCCCGAAAAGCGATTTTTGCGGGAGTGTTGTAGGAATGTTGCAGATTGTGTGCGATGTCATGCGGAACGTTGAATTAGTAGCATTTACCAAAGGTAAGACTTCTGCTACATTTAAGTCGTGCGGAATAGCCCCATGGCTTGGACAGCTCCTTGCATTAAAAAGGTTTATTAACAGGAAGTTTTTGGACTGTGTAGATCTGAGAACTTTGGGCACATTTTGTCTTCAACAGTTTTGAATTAGAAGAGATCACACAGGAATTTATAGATCTCACAGTTTGGAGAGGGCTGTTCACCTCCCCATCAACCTACACTCCACAGAATATAATGTCCTGTTAGCATAGAGGTGGCACATTACCAATCTCAAGATCACTAGTCTGTTTAAGAAATAATAGTAAAAATGTTATCATGTGTACAAAAAACCACATTTTTTGTGAGTGTTGTTCTCTTGCTGGCATGGACTCACTGGGAGGGCAGGACAGCCTCTTTCTTTTCCATTGCGTTACTGGCTGGTTGGGTTACATATTAGCTGTGCAGGATTAATAGACATGGGCAGCCAATGTTTTTAAGTGGAGATAGAACAAATACATTTTATGGTGCCTTTCGCCTTTATGTGTGGGAGTTTTAAAGAAATAATATAACAGTTCTAAAGAAATAATGTAAATAAAACCATGGAAGTCCAATTAACCCCTATGAATCAGAGAGAAAGGCCTTCTCCCTCTGTTACCTGGTAATCAGTGTTACAAATTCTGTTTTCCTTCATGGATAACAAGCTTTCTATTCACCACAATCTATTACAAAGAATCAGCTAATGTTGCTTTGAAGTTGGGGAACATATGTTCCGTGATTGCTACCATTTTTCTTGAAAATGGCTTTGTTTTAAAAAGCTAGATTTTCAACAAATTTTCTGGTTGTAACATAGCAATTGAAAGTAGAAAGCCCCTGCGGGGAAAAAGAAGTGACAAACCAGTTTTCAGATGCCAGGTAAATATGTGTCTCTGCTTGCCTGATCACCCAGTACAGGTCTATGGTAAAGAGATATTTCTCAGCCTTGATGATTATGCCTTTAACTTATTCAAAGTCAAGCTTTCAAAAATTTCAGTTATGAGAGAACTCAATAGACTGAGGGCTATTTTAATACAAAAGTATAGTAAACATGCTTGTGTGACCTTAAACTGGCATTTCTAACTTTAATGCCATAGCATAGTATTGCTTTAAAAAAAATCAAAGTTTTGGTACCTCAAATTATACTTTTTCTTTTTAGAGTAAATATGCTCTGCCTTCACGCATAAAAGAATGTTCTCAAAGCATTTTACAAAAAATAAAATACCATACTAATAACAATTAACAAATAGAAGGACATTTAGTAAATAATCCAATTTCAGCATCATGGATAATAAAAATAATGACTGTGAAAAAAAATTCCATAAACTGGGGTGCAATCAGACAATCTTCCCAGTATCCACTCATCTAATCTTGGAATTACAAGGCCTTCTCCAAAAGAAGATGTCAGGGCTTTTCTGCACCCATTAAATGTAATGTCATGCCAGTCAAATGAAAGCTGAGGGGCTTTCCGCAAAAGGACCAGTTTTGCTAAATGTTTTCAGTATGCAGAAATGCTGCATTTAATAGTGAAATTTCGTCATTCCGCATACCTTTAATTCTAGTGGAATATTGAAGTCCCAGTAGTGATCTATTCATTCCCCACATGTTTCCGGTCTTGCTGGAATCGCAACAAAGGAAGTGATCTTTTTTCATGCTTCTTCCCGCCCCTGGCCGTCAATCCAATAGAACAGCCAATGAACTGTTGTGTTCGTGCTCCAGAAAAGCCCCTTTCCTTTATGAACTGTTTTTTAAAAACCCAAACACACCAGTAGCAATGAATATTTGCTGGTCAGAATGACCTTTTTTGCTGGTGTAGGAGCTGGCGCTTAATCGTTTACACGCTTAACCCCCCCCATGGGTGGGATTTGTGGCCGAAATTACGGGCAGTGTCGAACAGGAAACTTTAAAGACACTTGCAATAGGGAGATTTGTTTTACTGTTAATCACTTCTGTAGAGGGACTTAATCTGGAGAAGTGTCGCTCGTTAGTTGCTTTCGCCGGTCTAAAACAAAAAAAAATGGCGATCGCGTCTCCGGAAGCTCAGAGATGAGAGTGAGGGAGGGACATTCTTTCTGCCATTATATTGAGAATGCATATGTCTTTTTCAGATGTGTTGCAGGTTGTTCTGAAGAGTCTAGTGGTTTTTTGGGGGGGAATCCACTTTTCTGGATTTCCCGAAAAGTGCTACAATGAAGCGATTTTTGCGGGAGTGTTGCAGGAGTGCTGCAGACTGTGTACAATGTCATGTGGTACCATGTCATGTTGAATTAATAGTGTTTACCAAAAGCAAGACTTCTGCTACATTTAAGTTGTGAGGAATGGCCCTGAATATTCCGGACCCTTCACATGACGTTGCCCACATCCAGCATCTGGCCAGCTAACTGGTCGTTACATCCTTCTTTTTAAAGTGCTTCTTTGGGAATTGCAAAAGTCAATTCACCATCCTAAAAAGCGTTAGCGACTGGAGAGCAACCAACAAGCAACCAGCAGAAGGAAGGTAAGGAGGCTTAAACATGCTAGAGTTGTCTGCATCATCCCACCCTCTCCCGGGATGGGAATTTCTTTTTAAAAATAGCAACATGCCTGGAGCAATAAATAGGTGGACAGGCGTGTAGGCAATGCCCAAAATAAAAGAACTGTTCTGTCGAGGAGCACTGTGGCAATTGTGGGGCTCCTGAGCTTGCCCAGAGACTTTGATATCCCCCCCCCTCCTGCTGCAGGTGACCAGCCACCACTCCAGTGCTGGTTTTGGCTTTAACTTTGGGATGCAACATGTGTAACGCGGAAGGCTGCAATAACCTTGAATGGAGACAGACACGACAGGGGCAGGGAAGGTGGTGGGGAGGCGCTGTGTGGTGAATAAAGACCGGACAGGCACCAGGGGGAGAAGATACTGTGGGCCATTTCGCACGGCTTCAAAGTAGCACAATGGTTGCTATTTGGAAACGCTACTAATTTGCCATAACCCACGACGTCGTAGACAATCTGCAACAATCCTGAAACCAATCAGCAAAAAGCGCTTCGTTGTGGCGCTTTCAGGGGAATCCAGAAAAGTGGATTCACCCTCCGGATAGCGATACACTCCTGCAACCAATCTGCAACAGTAGCGCTAAAGACCTGTGCGTTACCATTGTTGCTGGTTCTTCAAAGTCCCTCCCCCTGGCTCTCTCCTCCAAACTTCCAGCGAAGCGATCGCCATTTTTTTTTCTCCGAGCGAGCGGGGATAAACGCACCAGCGAGCCTCTTTCTGTTTAGAGGCTTCCCTGGCTTCAGTCCTTCACCTTTAGTCACTAAGCACAAACCACTGAAAAGCCCGTTTGCTGAAATAAAGTCCCTTTATTTTTTACAAATAAATTCAGCCGAAAATCGGGCCCATGAGAGGGGGGGGGGATTTTTTTTTTATCACTCGAGGCAGCGTGCAAACGATCATACAATCAAACGACAGCTCACATTAGGCAGCTGGATGGGTCTCTCCGTAGCAACGAATCTACAGAGATTCGTTGCTATGGGTCGTTTTTTTTTTTTAAAACCTTTCTTAAAGGGAAAGGGGCTGTTTGGGAGCATGCTAACGGCTGCCCATTGGCTGCTTGACGGCCAGGGGCGGGACGAGCTTGGCAATAGCGCTTCCTTTCTAGCGATTTCTGCCGAGACCGGAAGCCTGTGGGAAACGCTAAAAAATGCAACTGATTCCACTACAAAGGCAGGTATGCATAACGACGAATTCCACTATTTTAAATGGTGATTTTTCATTCCGCAAACAATTTGCAACAAAGATCCCTGTGCGAAAAGGCCCTGTCTCTCCTGCGGCTGGCTGGATCGAGCACTTCTATGACTCTCCACAGGCAAAGGGATTTTAAAGATATAACCTTTTTAAAATCTCGCAACCACCACCACCACCCTCTAAAAAAAAAAAAAACAAGGCGGAAAAAAGTTCTCTTTCAATATGTGGAGAAAAATTTTGCTGCCCTTCAGAGCCTGGGTTATTCTTTCCTCAGGAGCTGTCATGAACAGAAAAGCTATTCCTCTTTTTAAAAACAGCCCAACCCCACCCTGAAGCTGTCCGGGTTTTGTTGTGCAGGAGATCAGGAAAGGATTGGGGCTGAAATAAGGAGAGAGGGCTACTTCTCACCAACCACCTTCTCTCTCAGGCCTGTTTCCTGACTATCCCTCAGGTCCCTGCCTCTCAACCCACTTCTTACTCTGTCTTCAGGGGTATTATATTTGGGGGGGATGGTCATCTATTTGTCTCTGAACATAGGGTTGGACTAGATGACCTTTATGGACATTCTAACTCTATGATTCTATTATTATCTCTGCTTCCTGGACAATTTTATCTACCCTGGCCTCAGCTTCTCCATTTTGCCCTGCTGCATTGTCCCTGCTTTCTATGCCTGCACACAGCTCTTTCTATTCCTACATTAGATGACGGGGAACTTTGTCTCTCCCCATCCTGCTGCAGCTTGTTATACCCTCCCACATCATGCCCCTAGATATCAATGAACCCTCATGGACAGCAAGAGAGGCAGCAAGTATAGTGGTTAGAGTGCTGGACTAGGATCTGGGAGAGCCAGGTTTAAATCGCTATTCTGCCAGGGAAGCTCTCTGAGACCTTTCCCACATGAAGGATTCTCCCAGCTATTATCCCCTGGGCTTGTTTGTTTTTTTGTCTCAGGTTAGCTCTCCTGATATTTTCCCACATCTGTATGGGGGAGACTTTGGTCTGTCCCCCCCCTTCCATTTGCCCTCAGACTGGGGTCTACACATGATTGGAAAAGGAAGTAAAAACTTTCCGCCATTTTTTCCTACTTGTCACTCATAGTCATGTAGCAAAAACTCATCATCTTGTAGCATCATTTTGTTGCATATGAGTACAATCACATTATAACAAAAAACATAACAACACAAAAAGGGGATACAAAAAGTGGGCTGTTTTATTGTGCCATTCTTCATCCATCCAAACACACACAGACTGTTCCCGATCTTACTAAAACCAAGTATGAAGTTGAATCCTAACGACAAAAGAGAAAGAAGGAAAGGTACCAACCAAACATGGGGGCTGCTATTTCGTTATGTTGGAATTGCATTGTACTGCAATCAGCAATTTAAGGGGGGGGGAAAAGCCGGGGATGGTTGTGAAGGTAGATGACAGGAGCGACACTTGGGGGTGGGGATGGGAGCAATGCCCAACAGGGGACAGCCTGAGTTTTCCTGTTTCTACATGGCCCAGCCCCAATATAAACCCAGTTGGATCCTGCAGCAAAAAATGGAATGCAGATTTCTGAGTGTTCCCTTGACATGGGCCAACTGAGGGGGGAAGTGGCCCAATTCCATGTAGAAGTGGAAACCCCACCCACGAACACATAATTATTGCAGCCTAATCAGTTATGCAGAAGCAATTTGGGTAACCTCAGTCCACTCACTCTCTCTCTCTCAGCCTAATTTCCTCACAAGATTGTTGTGAAGATAACTGAAGGAGGGGACAAGGAGGTTGTAAGGTGTTTTTGAGGGAAGTGGAGAATAAATGGTGGTAGAAAGTGTTGTCACATTGTGGCCACCTTATGGAGACAAACAGGTGGTTTGCCATTACCTGCCTCTGTGTAGCAACCCTGGACTTCCCTGGTGGTCTCCTAATGAGGTAATCTGACCCTGCTTAGCTTCCAACATGGACTAACCTGAGCCATCCACGGCAGGGCAAGGAATAAATACCCAAATATATAGTTAAGCATGAGGAATGCAACATCAGTCATGCAACATTCTGACCTCCCTGGCTGACAATTTCATTTATCAAATGGTAGATGAACCCACAAGAGGTTCAGCCATACTGGACTTAATACTGACCAACAGGCAAGAGTTGGTGGATGAGGTGAAGGAGGTGGGGACCCTAGGGGGAAGTGACCATGTCCTCATAGAATTCCTTTTGAGATGGGGAGCCAAGGAAGCTTGTAGCCAGACACGGATGTTGGATTTTCGTAGGGCAAACTTTAATAAACTCAGAGACATGATGAGTGTCATACCATGGACGAGAATGCTGGAAGGGAAGGGAGCATGTGAAAGGTGGGCGCTACTCAAACAAGAGCTATTGCATGCTCAATAAATGACTATCCCAGAAAGACAAAAACACTGCAGGAGCTCTAAGAAGCCTATTTGGATGAACAGAGAATAAGAGGAACTAAGAAAGAAAAGGGAAATGTTCAGGAAATGGAGGGAAGGACAGAGCTCTAAAGAAGAGTACTTACAGGTTACTAGGCACTGTAGATCAATCATCAGAAAGGCCAAAGCTGAGAGTGAGCTAAGATTGGCCAGGGAAGCCCACTTTAACAAGAAAAGATTTTTCAGTTATGTGAGGAGCAAACGTAAAGTAAAGGAGGCAATAGGCCCACTGTTGGGTACAGATGGACAAACTCTAACAGAGGATGCAGAGAAAGCAGAAAAGGCTCAGCGCCTATTTTACATCTGTTTTTTCCCACAGGTCAAAGGGTTTAGGCACATCTAGAGATGGCAGTAGCCAAGAGATAGTGTCTGGGTGGCAGGTTGACATGGACAGAGAGGTTGTTGAGAGGCATTTAGCTGCACTGGATGAGTTCAAATCCTCTTGGCCGGATGAAATGCACCCGAGAGTGCTCAAAGAAATTTCCGGAGAACTTGCAGAGCCCTTGTCCATAATCTTCAGGACCTCTTTAAAGACTGGAGATGTCCCGGAGGACTGGAAGAGAGCAAACATTGTTCCAATCTTCAAGAAAGGGAGGAAGGATGACCCGGGAAACTATAGACCAGTGCGTCTGACCTCTGTTGTGGGTAAGATAATGGAGCAGATATTAAAGGGAGCGATCTGCAAACATCTGGAGGACAATTTGGTGATCCAAGGAAGTCAGCATGGATTTGTCTCCAATAGGTCCTGTCAGACCAACCTAGTTTCCTTTTTTGACCAAGTGACAGGTTTGCTGGATCGTGGAAATTCGGTTGATGTCGTTTACTTGGATTTTAGTAAAGCTTTTGATAAGGTTCCCCATGATGTTCTGATGGATAAATTGAAGGACTGCAATCTGGATTTTCAGATAGTTAGGTGGATAGGGAATTGGTTAGAGAACCGCACTCAAAGAGTTGTTGTCAATGGTTTTTCATCAGATTGGAGGGAGGTGAGTAGCAGGGTACCTCAGGGCTTGGTGCTCGGTCCGGTACTTTTTAATATATTTATTAATGATCTAGATGAGGGGGTGGAGGGACTACTAATCAAGTTTGCAGATGACACCAAATTGGGAGGACTGGCAAATACTCCAGAATGAGAGTATGTCAACCAGACCTTGGGGTACTTGTGGATTGTAAACTAAACATGAGTAGGCAGTGTGATGCAGCGGTAAAAAAGGTGAATGCCATTTTGGGCTGTATCAACAGGGGCATCACATCAAAATCACAAGATGTCATAGTCCCATTGTATATGGTACTGGTCAGACCACACCTGGAGTACTGTGTGCAGTTCTGGAGGCCTCACTTCAAGAACGACGTAGATAAAATTGAAAGGGTACAGAGGAGAGCGACGAGGATGATCTGGGGCTAAGGGACCAAGCCCTATGAAGATAGGTTGAGGGACTTGGGAATGTTCAGCCTGGAGAAAAGGAGGTTGAGAGGGGACATGATAGCCCTCTTTCAGTATTCGAAAGATTGTCATTTGGAGGAGGACAGGATGCTGTTCCCATTGGTTGCAGAGGAAAGGACACGCAGTAATGGGTTTAAACTACAAGTACAACGATATAGGCTAGATATCAGGAAAAAAATTTCACAGTCAGAGTAGTTCAGCAGTGGAATAGACTGCATAAGGAGGTGGTGAGCTCCCCCTCACTGGCAGTCTTCAAGCAAAGGTTGGATACACACTTTTCTTGGGTGCTTTAGGATGCTTTGGGCTGATCCTGCGTTGAGCAAGGGGTTGGATTAGATGGCATGTATGGTCCCTTCCAACTCTATGATTCTATGATTCTATGAATAATACGGAAGACTGAAATGGGAGGGAGAAATAAACACCTTCCTTTCCACAGGTGGAAGTGCCTTCTGAAAGTGGAAAAAGATGCAAACTAAAATGGTTTCAGAGCAAATAATGTAGCAAGTCAAATACATGTAACAGATGTATGCAATCAGCCATAACATGTAATATTTCTATTATAGCAGCCAGTTCCTATTTGAATAAGAATACTCAGGGATCTAACAGACTACACAGACACCATGTTAGTCTTTACCTGCACATTTTTACTTAAGATGTCCATTCATTTGCCATACTAGTCTGGGTTTTTGTTTGACTTTCCACATGTTCCACAGAGGTTGGTAGTTCTGGGGCCCCGAGAATCATGCTTGGCCTCAACCTAGGCCAGGGCCTTTTCAGATCTGGCCCCTGTCTGTTGGAATGAGCTCCCAGAAGAGACAGGAGCCCTGAAGGAACTCTCTGGGAGATGGAGCTCTTTTGCCAGACATTTGGTTGAGGGACCAGGATTATAAATTTGGGTCCCCCACCTCTTTGAATAACTGGTCCTCCCCTGGGCTAACATTGCCTGATTAAATTAATGTAATATCATGACTGTGGATGGAGAGTTGATGTGGGGGGGGGTGAGTAGGGATTGTTTGCAGCTACCATCCATTGCAGAGTTGTTGATTTTATAGGATATTGGACTTTTAATGTATTTTTATGTTTTGGTAAACCACCACGAGCTGACTGGGCCAATAGCAGTATATAAGTTTAAATAATAATGGGCCTTTCTGGCCCCATAACATTTGGTCACAGTGAACCACCATACTTGATTTCTAGGGAAGGGCCTTCCCTTGTCCTTGACATGGAAATTACAGCTGGTTCAAAATACAGCTGCTAGGGTTCTTACTAGAACACCATGGAGAGCTCATAACAAGCCTGCGTTGAAGCAGATGCACTGGTTGCCAGTTGACCTTTAAGGCCATCCACAGCCTGGGCTGTATATCTAAGGGACTGTCTAACTTTGTATGCCCCCCACGGGGCTCTTCGCACTGTGAATACAAATCGGTTGTTCATCCCTGGCCCACATGAGGTTTGCCTGGCCTAGACCAGGCCCCTGCCTGGTGGAATGAGCTCCCAGAAAAGGGAGCTTTTCTGTATGCAGTTCTGTAAGACTGAAATCTTCTGTTAGGCTTTTGGTTGAGGCCAGGCTAGGGGGACATCTTGGGCCCCTCCTCTGACATCCTCCAATTTAGGTAACATCTACATCTACCTGGGAATGCCAGCCAGGGGGGGGGATTGTATGGGGGGAATTTATGTTACTTTTTAGTATATTGTCTTAGGTTAATAATTTTAATTCTGTATTTTAAATTTCTTGTTAGGTGCTGCAAGCTGGCTGACCAGGAGCAGCACCCAATAAACAGGCAGGCAGGCAGACAGACAAATAAATAAATGAATAAATAAATTTGAGTGACAGTTGTTTTAAGTCACATTTTACAGCAGCAAATCTACCCTCAGCACTGAGCACTGAGCACTGAGTAGGACTATGTGTAGTATGTCACAAAATACCTTTCATTGAAATGTGTCATGGGAACCAGATGGGCAGCTATTCATGCATAAATTCCTATTATATTCCTTCCTGAGGAGATTGCAGCAAAGCAGACTCAAGGGCAGGCCCTTATAAAAATCAACTCTTAATGAAATAAGCAGCTCTACAGACTTCCCTTTCACACCCCACTCACTTGATATGCCTACTAATTAATTCTGTCAGGAAAAATAATTAGCTTAGATCAGATTTGTCCAATTGCAAGCTAAATAACTCTGGCTGAGTGGTATACAGAGATGCTGTGAGGTAGGGGATTCTGATCTTATGGGAACTTGAGAATTTGAAGGCAAATCTATAAAAAGTCTATAAAAATGTCAAGGGTCTGTACACTGTAGGTATTGTCATAACTAAGTCATTTTCAGGCAAGGGCCAGACAATGAGTCCCTAACAAGACAACTGTTGGTAAATTATTCCTTTTAGGAATGATTATACAGAATCATCCTGGTACACAAATAACTATAACAACAACAAAACGGGGAAACAGATCCTCTCCATCATATTCTGTTCTTAACATATCTTCTGATGACCACATGTGGCCATGGTTTATCATGCTCTAGCCATTAAAATCCTTCTGGTCTGGGACAAGCATAATTAATGGGCAGCTTGTTCCCATACAAGCCTGCCTGGGAATTAGTATCTTCTGCAGAGGCCCTTCTCTCAGGTCCCCCACCTTTTATTTTATCTTATTTCATTATATTTATATACCGTCCTCCCCCGGGGCTCTAAGCTGAGGTAGGTGGCTACCAGGAAGAGGAAGCCACTGTGGTACTTTGATTGTAGTTACCTATTCACAGGTGCTAAGTTAAATTTTTTACATTCACTCAGGCTTTTGAATAATTTTGATTGTTTTGTGTGAATTTTCATTTCTGTGGACATTTGCTGACTAATGCTGACTTCTATTTTCATACTGGGTTTTTTCTGTTCCTTCATTGCTTGTTTATTTTATTTTTCAGTTACTGTTTTGATGCTGATTTTTGTCAGTTTTTACTGATATTCCAGCTATGGCCCTGCCTTGAAAAGCATTCATGCTGTGATCACATTCAGGTTAGACAGGTGTAATGCACTGTATGTGGGACTGCATCTGAAACGTTAGTTGATCCAAAATGTGTCACCCAGGTTATTGTAAACAGATGGATACAGAGAGCATAACATCTCTTCTTGGAAAGATCTGCATTGGCTGTCAATATGTCTCCAGGTACAATTCAACATGTTTCTTCTAATCTATGACTGAAAAAGCTTGGGGAAGGAATAACTGAAGGACCTCCTTCTCCTGTATTGTCCTGCTCACTATCTGAGATCCTTTTCTCAGGTTTGTAGAAAGATCTATCTTATCTGTCCGTGAGTCCAGCCTGCACAGATTTGGCCATGTTGAGAATTATACATGCTTATATATGTTTGATGTTCTTTTGCACATTATTCTGTTTTGCACATTATCTGGAGAGGAAGATATTTCCCTGAATAGATTTTAGGGAGGAAGGATGCCAATACATTTTCTGCCAAAAATGTTTGGTTAGCTTTTTGTCCAGAACCATGAACTAATATTGTTGACACATTACACAATCCGAATAATGAATGACTAATTTGTTCAGTGTGCAGATGGAGTTCCTTGTCTTTGGTGTAGGAAGTTGGAGTGTAACCTGGGGGCCTTCCAATAGTACATACTTCTTAACTGTATGCTGACATACCCAGTATTTAATTATCTTGATATTCATTGATATTCCTTAATATTATCCAGAAGTCTTTGGCAAAGTTACTTGATCTTAACACCCTGTCCTGTCTTCTTAACAAGTGTTAGTGAAATATACAGAAGAAAGTAAGGATTAAGATAACCATTAATTTTAGATGGTATACAAGTTAAAAGGAAATTTTAAACTATTTAGGTGATATTAATCTCCAGTAAAGTTAGCATTGACTACCACATTTTCCTACTTCTCTCAGCCATTTAAGTAGCTGTGCTTTTGGCCTAGAGAGGGTTTAGTTTTTGTTTTTAGAATTCCTCAGTTGGATCCCTTTGTATTTAGCTTCTTTTCCCCTAAAGGCCAAGGGTGCAACAAGACATCAGCACTCCTTCAAATATACATATCTGCTCAGCATTCCACACAAGAACATTAGCAAAATCATGGCCTGAAATATCCCTCTTCCAGTCTTTTTAAATATCAAACCTGATTGAGAGTTCCAAAAGCTTGTTCACTGGCTTTTGCCATTTGGATCAGACTTAATAGAAAGGCAATATGTGGTGTTTTTGACATTTCTTTAGCTGTTCCTCGGATTCAATCTTACTAGGGATCGTACTTGGGATTTAAGCATGGGCAGATCTCAGGCTATTCCGGAATATGTGTCCTTAGAAAATGGCCCATAAATGACTGCAAACTGAAAATACAGAGACGTGAACCCAAGATACATATTTGGCAAAGTTAGTGGGCACTTTCCTGCCATTCATGTCTCATCCTTGCATCTGTTAACTCATATCCAACAAGTATATAGCTTACTTCTTTGGCCATTTTTGTTGTTCTCTACAAGCCCTTTCAGGGAAAGTAACATTGTTATGTTGTCATGCCAACATCAAAAGGACTCAGCTGGTAATAAATGTGCTTGCACAAAAAGCTGGGTTGTGGGCTGACCACAACAAATCCAGCATAACTTCTCCTGCATCTTTAACAGCCCTTGAGTTGATAAAAACAGCCAGTGAAGCTTCTCACAATATGGAGGTAAATATTATTACCAGCCAATGTCAAAGGCCAGTAAAAAAACAAAAACACTTTCAGATGTAGACTGCTTCATCAACAAGATCTCTTCTTACTATACCTTGTTATGTACATATAAATTCCATGGCAAAACAGGGCATTGGTTTATTAAGAGCCATCTCAACTTGTCAGGAAGAGAAGCGCCATAGAAAATGTAAATGTTTGCTCCCATTTAAAACAATTCCTTTCATTCTGCATATCACTTATTTATCTTTTCTTTCTTTCTTTTTTAAAGTGCTACCTCATTTTAAAAAATGCTTTATTCATGTCAGTGTTCTGTGAACTTTGGGGAAAATGTGCTGAATATACCAAAAACGAAGAGATATTTGCATGTGTCATTTTCCTCAATGTTTACAATTCAGCAAAGCTATTTTTTAACAGGAGCTTTATAATAATGAAAATTCTACACATCTTATCTGGCAGCCATAGGGGAAATCTGTCAGAGACACAACAAAATATGTAATGGAAATGCATTACAGAAGATGGGAGTAAGCCACTTGAAAGTACTCACTGCCTCTCAGGGGCTGATTCCCACAAAGAAAGCGCTTCCGAGTGAAACTGCAGGAACGCACTGGCAACCTGAGCCTCCTCATATCTGCTGACAGTATCAACTGAAGATGTTGCCAGGTCCAATGGAATTGAGGAAGAAAGTGGCATTAGTGCTTGTCTCAACGAGGAGGCTCCACCCACTTGGCATCGTTGTGAAGGGGAGGTGGGCTTCTTGACGCTCCTGGGCTACCTCATTTTTAATTCTTCCTATTTTGGCTGCAGGGATAATGGACAATCCTGAGGCTTGAGGAGGGAAGAACAATGGGGCTGACAGAGCAGCTGCTGCTCACCATGGTGGAGAATCTGGATCTGGAGAAGTGAGACAGGAAGAGGGAAGCTGCACCCCGGGATGGGGGGGGGGGCATGGCTGGATATGTCTGAACAGCAGAGAAGAAATTTGGGAGGCTCTTCCAGGCCCATTGAGTGCTACTAAATTCATGCCCTTAGTAGCTCAGTCTCTTGGGTAGGCAGGGCAGTGAGAAAGTAAAGAGGAAGAGCTGTTTTAGTGCCTAATATCTAATCTTGTTGCAGAAATTTTTAAAACTGACACAGATCAAGCTGTGACTTAATAGGAATAAGCCCCCGGCCTCTGAGGCATGATTTTGGGGAATTACCTGGAAAAAAATACAGAATTTTAATGCTTGATGTTTTCACAAATATCTTATGTGACCATTTAATTCTCACGATTTTTTTCCTGTTGTTCCTGCTCTTTTCTTAAGACATATCCTTCTAGGGACCATTATCTCCAAAACATTTTTAAAAGAAACAAACAGTAAAAGGAAGGAAACAAGACTCTTAAATCCAACAGATTACATAACAGCAGCAGCAAAATCCAGCCACGTATTTGGATGAATATATGACCAGGGTGATGGCATTTTGATCATGGATGACTCAAACCTTAAATGATGAGACCTTCTAGGCCAAAGAAATTGCATTAGAGCTGATTCCTCATGGGCGGAAAAGGCAGAGGGGGTGGCCATATGGTAGCAGGACGAATCCTCAGTTTTATAGGATGCAGCCGCCAAGCAGACCCTCCTCCCAGGCCTCCTGCGGACCAGGCCTTCAGTTGCCCCAGGCAAAGGGAACACAGATTCAGTGTTTCCATAGCCCATTGTGGGGGCCAACAGGGCCTGTCCCACAGAAGACCCGTGTGGCCAGGGAAGAGCCGGGCCCTCCATGCCCGACTCCTCCCTGCCCTACGGTGGCACAGAGGGAGCAAGAAATCCCCCTGGTTGGCAAATTACTCCCCCTGCCCCCCACCCCACCCCACCCCACCCCACCCCACCCCACCCCATGAAGCTGAACCATTCCACCACAGGGAGACTCAAAAGCTGAGGAGCATGCAGCTCTGCAGCAACACACCGGCAGTGGCCACCACCATGCAGAATCACCCTGTTAGTCTGAGTCATGTCATATCCTATGCCTTCAGAGCAAAAATATTATACAACAAAGCACTGGTGATAATGCACAAAACAGCAGCCTTTAGGAAAAGCTGCCTCCCCCACATAATTGAAGTTCCAGGGCAAAGGAATGGCAATCTTTCATGCCATTGCTTGTTCTAGCCAATCTGCTGATGTTACCAGCTAATTGCTCCCTTGCAGGTAATTCCTCTTGCTGTCCTTGCTCAGAATTAATACTTTTACTCTTCCCACTTCACCACTTAGCTTATAAATCCTTTTTCAAAACTTCTCGGAAAATGTCTCAAGGTTCCTCTTGCCTCCTCCCAAGCAGTGTGCCCAGTGTATTTTATCATAAGCAGGAGAAAGATTGCCTCTAGCAAACTCTACTCAGGAGGTATAATGAAATCATTAAGCACTGGTTTCAAGAAGCTGTCAGAGCTTAAGCCCTCAGCTGCACATGTGGGTGACTGTCTCTAATAGCACCTGCAGTGCAGCTGAATGGGCCTATGGCAATTTGTTAACACTGCCTGGTCAGATTTCTACAACCACAGGCCATGAGCTGTGGCACAGAGGCTTCAGCCTCCCACAGTCAGGTTGAAACTGCTTGCTTGGTACTAGAGGGCTGCTTTACAAATGTTAGATTTCCACAGCAAAGACTTCATCAAAGTTACAGCAAGGGAAGAAAGATTTTAACATAACAAAGGGATCCCTCACCAATATGAGTCATAATCTAAATCGGAAAGCGCTTCATTTTCTTAGGAACAAAAAACCCCAGTTTATACAATTAACACATGTACTGTAACTCTAAAGACACTTGAGTTCCAAGAGATTTACTTCATAGAAGTGCTGATAGGATTGTAGCCATATTAGAGAGCCTTTGCTTAAAGCAGGGGTCCCCAACCTGAGGCCCATGGGCCACACGTGTCCCCCAAGCTCTTTCTGTGTAGCCTTCCAACCTGCTTGTCTGCTGCTGTCACCCTCAGGGCATTTTCCCTCAGACCAATACTGTCCTTCATGCCTCAAAAGGCACCATCTACTGCTGTTCTTCCTGTCCCTTTCTTGCAAAAAAGACAATAGCAACATTGTTTGTTTTGGTCTACATGGTTCCTTCTGACAGCCCCCTCTTGTTCTTCTCTTCCATAATAGCATTCTGGCCATTCTAGGTGCTTTGCTAGCTAGCAAAGCTCAGGCACCCATACCACTCAGCTTTTTAATTCCCCCTCTCCATGAATTATCATGTTGAAGCTATATATGTATATAAGGAAGGTAAAGTCGCTGTGTGGATGGGTTCGGGAGATGTCATGTCTGCTTTTGCAAAAAAAAGGCAGGAAAAGGACAATAAGCAGCCTAATATTTTTGCAGGAAAAGGATACAAAGTGTTTTGCATACTGAACATTTCTAGAAGCTCCACCCATCAAAGCAAGTGGCTTCCAAAGTTATTGGTGAGGTTACTGCTGCAAGCAAAAGCATTCTTCCTTCCATAACAAGAGCTGGTTGCTCTGACTTCTGGCCTTGCTTGCTTCTGTCTCTCCTCCCTTCCTTGCTCCAGCTAGAAGTCTTCCTATACATCTGTGACTGCAGGAGCCAGTGAGTGGCCCCTTCAATACTCTCTTAGCAGGAAAGCTTATGGCATTCCCCTTCCAGCCAAATTCCCCTCCCTCTGCCTGCCATTTTACTTTCATTTCAAAGAAATGAAAAATTGCAGATGAGCACTGTGTCTTTAATTACAAATGGACTACTGAGTACTTCTTTGTTTTAAACAAGGATAAAGCAGTTTGCCTGATTTGTCTTGAAACTCTCACTATTAGAGTACAGTATAAAAAGGCATTTTGAATCCTGTCACAAAAGCTACTCAATATATGAAGGAAAGCTGTGAGTGAACAAGATAAACTCTATTTAAAAATCAATGTTTTTGCAGCATAATCGTTTTTAAAAGCATGTTGAAGAGAACCTGTCTACTGTGAGGGCCAGCTATCATGTTACTAAATGTATTGCTGAGAGTGGTCGACCATTATCTAATGGTGAATTTGTTAAAAAGTGCATGGTTAAAGTAATGGAGGAAATGTGCCCTGAGAAGATATATTGTGTTAGTTGTGTCAGTTTATCTGCATCTACAATCACCAGTTGTACTGAAGAACTAGGAGAAGAGCTGCATATATCACTGGTTGTCAAGGCAAAAAGAGTTGATTTTTTTCCTTTGGCATTAGATGAGAACAATGACATAGACATTGCTCAACTACTAATTTTTATCAGGGGGATAGATTCTAACTTCAGAATTACAGAAGAGTTGTGTGAACTGCAGAGTTTGAAAGGTACCACAGCTGCAAAAAACATATACTTGAAGGTGTGTAAATCAGTAGAAAATCTTAGTCTGAGTTTGGATAAATTGAAAAACATCACAACTGATGGTGCAAGAAATATGGTGAGAAGTAAAACTGACGTAGTTGTACAAATCAATTAAGAGATATTGAAATTAAATGGTACACTTTCCATGCTATTTCACTGCATCATCCATCAGCAAGCCTTGTATAGTAGATTCTTCAGTGGGAAAGCATGAAGCATACTGTTGTGTCCAGCATTAATTCCATCAGGCATCATGGTCTTGCTCATCATCAGTTTCAAAATTTTCTCCCAGATATTGCTACAGAATATGGGGATGTATTGTACCATGCAGAAATTAGGTGGCTTAGCAGAGGCTAAGTCCTCAAACATTTTTTCAGTCTTCATCATGAAATGGATGTCTTTTTTAAGGAAAAAAGAAAAAACCAAGAAGCACTTTCTGACCCTGAATGGATTTTTGGTTTGGCTTTCCTAATGGATATCACAGAGCATCTGAACACATGAAATTTAAGGTTGCAGGGGAAAGGAAATCTTGTGTGGGATATGTATACTGAACTGAAAGCTTTTGAAGCAAAACTAAACATTTTTGTGAAGCAAGTTAGTGAAGGTCACTTTTCCAACTTCTCACACTGCAATGGACTAAAATTTGAGAAGGATGGGAATTTACAATTCAACATTGAAAGACACATTCAAGTACTGAATCTATTGCAGGTGGAATTTAAAAACAGATTCACTGATTGCCTTAAGCTTGAAAAGGAAATAAGAATGTTTCAATATTCATTTGAAGTAGCATCCGAAGATGCAAGTTTTTTCAGATGGAACTAATTGATTTGCAAGCCAGTGATAATCTCAGAGACATTTACAAAGAAAATGGTCTGTTAGATTTCTATTCTGATCTACCTGATATATTTATCAAACTAAAGAAATTTGCTTTGGGCATGTTCACAATCTTTGGCACCACATGCATCTGTGAACAAAGCTTTTCCCAGATGAAAATTGTGAAATCAAAGTGTAGGTCAAGGCTTACAGATGAATGTTTACATGACATTTTAAGAGTGTCTGTTACAAACCTTGATTTGGACATCAATGCCTTGACTAACAGAAAACAGCCACAAATAGCATGCTGACTAGGTAAGTAGCTAAATAAAAGGATTCCACGGTAAAATATTATTCCAAAATGGATTGTATTAAAGTTAACATTTCTTCATTTGCCTTTGAAAGTTTACTTTTGATAAGTAGGTTAATAATTTTGTAACATTTTGGTTTAAGATGTGGCCCGGCCCACTTTAGTCACTGGGCACATTAATGCTGCCCCATGTGCCAAAAGGTTGGGGACCCCCTGGCTTAAAAGACACAAATGCACAGTCTTCCTGGCTCAGATTCAGAACAAAGATTCATCTAGTTTCCAGCAATGGATGGAAAGATAATTTGCAAACAAAGGAAAACAACTGATGGAACTCCTTTTTTACAACCATCCTGCTGGAGTGAGCGACTCAGCATGACATTGAGGGGCACTGCATCACTCTAAAAGTATATAGGTGATATCTTCTTGAATGGGAAGCCTCTGTCTTAAACAGGGTGCTGCCATCTGACCTTTCCTCCTTCTCTTAGTTTGTCCTCTCACTCACTGCACATGGCGTTCCACATGGACCCATGCCCCCGCAGGTCTCTGGTGTAGAGACAATGCCCTCATACTCTCCCACACATAAGGCTTTGGATAAGGCTTCTTTCCCTTCCTTTGACTGCAAACTGAATGTGAACTGGATCTACTGGAATAAATATAAGTTTACCTTTTTTTGTAATATATTTATTGAGATAATTATTTACTGTACAGTACTCTGTATCATTCTTCTATATAGCCAAATATCCCAATACAGCCCTCTTTATTGCCCCCTCTCATAAGCAAATAGTAATTGCCCAGCTTTTCTTTGCTCAGGGCAGGATCCAGGCCACCACACCCTCCAGGTCCTCCTTTCTGGCAGCCATGCCTCAGAACAGGTCTCAGAATGCTGAGGAGAGGAGCTGACCACATCTTGGGGCCACCTCTTTCTAGACTTGCCATGTCCCTCCTCTCCTCTGGGGGTCGGATAACCAAATCCAGCTTCAGAAACTGCTGGAGATTTGGGGATGGAGCCAGGAAGAACAGGGACATCTGTGGGATACATGGCCATAGAGTCCACCTTCCAAACTGATTTCTGTATTCTGGAGATTAGTTGGAATTCTGTAGAATCCCCGAGTCCTACATTAGACTTTCTCCCTGGGGTTTCTTGACAGATCTGGAAGAGTGGGAGTTAATTAATTTTAATATACTTTTAAAATTTGTTAAACATTTATTGGGTGATATGACTATATATAAGGAGCCTCTTGTGGCGCAGAGTGGTAAGCAGCAGAAATGCTGTGTGAAGCAATGTCCATGAGGTTGGGAGTTTGATCCCAGCAGCCGGCTCAAGGTTGACTCAGCCTTCCATCCTTCCGAGGTCGGTAAAATGAGTACCCAGCTTGCTGGGGGTTAAAACAGTAATGACTGGGGAAGGCACTGGTACCTTGTATTGGGTCTGCCATGAAAACAATAGAGAGTGTCACCCCAAGGGTCAGAAATGACTTGGTGCTTGCACAGGGAATACCTTTACCTTTTACTTTTTATGACTATACATGGTCATGTTGACCCACCCCCGCTCCCAAAAAGGCCAGTGATGGGCCTGGGTGGTGGTAGTGGTGAGAAGGAGTGGGGCATGTACACAGCAATCTTTCCCAACCATATTCTTCATGATTGTGCCTCTTCTGAGGTTTATCAAAGCTTGAAGAACGTTTCAGAGGGTTCTCAACAGTAAAAGAGTGGAGGAAGACTGTCCTAAATGGAGACTGGCATCTTCAAGTCTCCCCTGGAATAGGTAAGTGTGGGGGTCAAATTACCACCCCCAGGCAACAGTCCAGAACATATTGCTCTTGCCAGGCATGTTCTATTTGGCTAGCGACTGACATACATGTTCTATTTGGCTATTATCATGGCTAGCCTCAAATCATTAATTTGTCCTACGCCCTTTCAAAGCCATTTCCCCACCATATAATTTTGTTTGCATGTTACATTAATAAATCATTTGTGCAGATGAATACTTTTTTGTTCATTCTTAAATCTCCCAAGCTTTTTCATCATGTTCTTTGATGATGTGCATGTGTAAAAGAGAAAGAAGTTCTCTCCTTTCTCCACCATGTATCATGTCCCAATAGTTATATTTTTTTCCAAGCTAAATACTTCAAACTTTCAGCTTTTCCTCATAGGAAAGATGCTCCCTCCAACCTCTTGATTATTTGGGATGTCTTTAGGACATTTATTGCCATACAACTTGTTTGAGACAGAAGAAAACAGCCATGCTTCATTTTCCTTCTGCTAATTCATTTACATTTATTTATCTACTTATTTATTTTAAACATTTCTATCTTACCTTATCTCCTTGGGCTCAATTGTATGCAAATAAGTACATACAATCAAATCATTTATTGACTAACAAAAAGCCATGCTTGGAACTTAATGACAATGTTGTGTTTCTGCTAGAAAAAACAAACTGAACACATTTCTTTGGAATCCATACAAACCTATGACACTGCCCCTTATCAACCCATCTATTCATGGAAGAAACATTTTTGGATTATGTCTGAAATGGCATGAAGAGAGTAAAGTTCTTATAGCCTTGGCCATTCTCCAAATCCTGTCTTTGGCCCTGACTTCAACATATCTCATTATGCTTCCTTAAAAGCATAACCAGTATTATCATGTCCTCTACCCACGTCTCCTGGTAATATTAAGGGTGTTTCCACACAAGGACCAATGTTGCCAATTGGTCCCACAAAGCAGAAACGCTATTTTTAAAAGTGCAATCTCGGCGTTATGCATACCTGCTTTTTTAGTGGAATCCAGTAGCATTTTATTAGTTTCCCACAGGTTTCCGGTCTGGCAAAAATCGCTAGAAAGGAAGCGTTTTTTTCTGTGCTTGGTCCCACCCCTGGCCGTCAATCAAACGAACAGGCAATGGGCAGTTGTTATCATGCTCCCGAAAAGCCCCTTTCCCTTTAAGCAAAGTTAAAAAAAAACATGTTGCAATGAATATGCCTTGATTCCTTGCAACAGAGAGACTCATCTAGCTGGAAGCTGGCGTGTGAGCTGGTGATTCATCGTTACCCTGCTCCCCCAAGTGAAAAAAAAATCCCCCCCCTGCACAGGCTGCGATTTTCGGCCGAAAATAAAGGGAACTTGCAAACGGGGCTGTGTTGTGCTTGTGGACTTAGGAGAGCTTTAAAGCACTTCTGTGGAGGGACTGTAGCCGGAGAAGCCTCGCTGGGTGAATGAAGGCTCGCTGGTTCGTTGCTTTCTGCTCACTCCGAGAAAAAAAAAATGGCGATCGCTTTGCCGGAAGTTCGGAGGAGAGAGCCAGGGGGAAGGGACTTTGTTGGAACCGCAACAATGGGAACGCACAGGTCTTTTTCGCTAGTGTTGCAGATTGTTTGCAAGAGTGTAGCGCTTTTCGGAGGGTGAATCCACTTTTACCGATTTCCCTTTAAGCGCTACAATGAAGAGCTTTTCGCGGAACTGTTTCAGGAGTGTGGCAGATTGTGCGGAACTGCAAATTAGTATTTACAATTTGCAAGCCTTCTGCTACATTAAAGTTGTGCGGAATGGCCCTAAGTTAGTGCAGATCGGTGTCACTAAGTACTTCACAATTTCCCACATGTGGTAGCCAGTGAAGGGAATCCTGGTACTCTTCTGCTAGGCTCTGACCTCAGTCTTCAAGTTGCTTTTCTGATAGCTTTAAGGTAGATGGTGGTGTTGCAGCAGTTGAGGACTCTGTTGTGGTAAGCGATAATAATAATGATATAATAAATTTATTTCTGTAGCCCGTCCCTCTCAGGGGCAGGTATCATCAATAAATTAAGAACAGTACAACAACATATAATTAAATCAAGTAAATAGGTTTTAAAATCATTAAAACAATTAAACCTTTACCATTTTTATGTCCAGAGGTTGGTTGGTGTTCTGATTGGTGGAGGTAGGTGGGTTCTCAAGCAGGTGGATTCTTGAGGAGGGATGCAGCTTCTTTATGATCCTACTTCCTGGTCTCAACCATAGGCCTGGCAAAACAGATAATAGCAGGAATGAGAGAAGCTGGAACAAGGCAGACACACTTGACATTGACATTTTGCAGACTGCTGCCACCTCTCATGTTTTTGTCAGTGCCGTGACAATTTCAGTCATCAGTGCAATCAGTTCATATGGACATTTCCCCCCTCAGTTTCCCCCTGCCAGTCTTCTGTCCCTTCAGATTCATATTTGCAGACTGGTTTCCCACTTTTGTTTTGTTTCTGTTTCCCACATATGCTGAAGGGCTGCAGCAGCCTCCAAGGGATGATCCTAACACCCACACTCTAATTCCCTCTCATGGTTTCTCTGTTCATCCCTATGGGTCGGTCACCCCCTTATCATCCACCCTGAGGTCCGGAACACCGAGCTTGCCAATGAGTGATTTCCCCTGTCCCCCAGCCCATTCCCCCAAACCCCCAAGGGCCAGGGCCTGAGTAGCACTGGGCTGCTTCCTCAGGCAAGCTGATCGGTGGTGGGAGGGAGCTGGAAGCACAGGCGGCCTCTGCCCTTGCCAGCCTTGCCTGCTCTGGTCTTGGTGCTGTCCACCCCAGCTCTGCCTTGCCGCCTCTCTCCCACTGGGCTCTAAGAAGCGTGAATGGGTGTTCCTCCGGTAGCTGCTGCTATGTCTGGGATTTCAATGAGAATGGGCTGAGCTGCCTTGCCAGGCATGCCTTTTAAGGTGACCCTATACCTGGAGCCTATGTATCCCCCACCAGATTTATCCAATCTTGCTGAGAAAGGCTAAAGAGTGATACTAAAATGTGTTTGAAAACAGTGCCCAACTATGTGCATTTTGGTGAAATAAAGGGAGCAAGGATTGGCTGCTGGTGTTGGCAGCTTTCCTAATGGGAATGGGAATGATGGCTTGTTTCAGCACTTTTCACTGGTGGTATACAAATTTAAAAAAACAACCTTTCTGGATGAATTTGGGGGCGAATGTTCACATTCTGAGGAAGAGGCTTCCTTGCTAATTCATTTCACAATGAAAATTAAAACCCAGCTCAAAAAGGAATGGGTGGGGGGGGGGGGGAGGAACAGGAAAGAACTGGGGCAGCCCTGGGGTATTTACAAAGTTGTCTGGATATGAAAAAAATGATAATATAAGGGCATGAAAGTGGAATGTTATGGCAGTCTGAAAAACATGGTTGTTTATTTCATCTCAACATTAATTCAAAGGGTTTAAATCTGTGTGTGAGAGAGAGAACTGTCACACTAACTTTTAATAAAAGGTCTAACCGGTTTTGTCTTCCTTATTAAAATAAAATGAAATGGCACTTGGATGGTATGTTATTTTTCAAAAATCTACTCTGACATTCACCTATTTAATTGCATTTCCAGGAAAGATTGTCGGATTCAAAGTTCTCCACATCAGTCGATGATGTAATTCATCAAAACCTGACAATTGTTGACATTAAGACGGTAACAACATAAGAAGCGCCCTGCTCATAAAAAGAGCCCTGCTGGATCAGACTGGTAGCCTCTCTGCTCCAGCATCCTGATCACACAGGAGCTCCCCAATTGCCCTGGAAGGCAAACAAGCAGCATAGAAGCCAAGCTCCTGCCCCCCCGCCCCCCACACACATCTCCTTGCCGCTTAGCACCAGGTTTCAGAGGTCTAGTTCCCCCCGAATAGGGTCACTGTACCTCAGAAACTTCTAATATGTTTTCTTCCCAAAATTTCAGATATCTGAATAGTAATTTTAATATAGTATAGTAATTATGTTATGCTTATATGCCATTTTAAAATATTTATTGTTCCTAAAACAGGTCATAAAAGATAAAATACTAATAAGCAATCACAAAGAAGAACATAAAATAGAGTAAACCAGTAGTTCTCAAACATTTTGAAACAGGATCCATTTCTAAACTGGGGTTTTCAGTTGATTCATCCAGTCCTTTACTATTTATTTATTTAAATGTTTAAATATCCAGCTTTTCTCTCCAGTGGGGACTCCTGGTAGCTTACAAACTTATTCTCCCCTCCTCCTTTTTATACTCATAACAACCTGTGAGATTGGTTAGGTTGAGAGAGTTTGATGGTCCCAAGATTACCCAGCAAGCTTTGATGGCAAAGTTTGAGTTTGAACCAGAGTGTCCCATATTTTAGTCTGTAATTCTAACCATGTCACCACACTGACTCTGATTCAAGACAGGTACTCAGGGACCCACAGATGTAAAGTAATATAGAGTTGAGTGTCATTGGCATACTGGTGACACTTATATGAACATCTGAAGTTGCTTTATACTGAATCAGACCACTGGTCCATCAAGGTCAGCATTCTCTAACATGTAGTGACTGTCCAAGGTTTCAGGCAAAGGTCTTTCACAACACCTTGATCCTTCTGACTGGAGACCCTGGGATATGCTCTGCCACTGAGCCATGGCCCCTCAGGCTTCACCCCACAACAGTTTCATGTAGAAACCACAGGAGATGAAATAGCCCTTTATGTGACTCTACATAATTATCAAAGGTCAAACAGAAATCTCCTAGTACCATCTTCAGAAATCTGCTTGCAGGACTGAATAAAGAAAAATACTGGTTATCAGAAGGCACGGGTAGATCTATGAGACTCAAAGGGATTGCATTGTTCTTGTCTCTGGACTGTGCAGATCAACCACCAGGATGAGCAAAAATGTCTTGGTCTTGGTCTATGAAAAGAATCCAGAGCTTCAGACGACTCTGCTTGAGCCATTTCATCATTGCTTTCAGGCAGCTGGTTAATGCTTCAGGGGGAGAGTCAGGGCGGCCATCCATCAGGAGGAAGAGCTGGGTATCATCTGTGTATTGGTGGCAACCCAGCCCAAACCTCCACACCAGCTGAGCAAGAGGTTGCATGAAGATATTAAATAGGATAGAGAGGACTGCTCCTTGTGGGACTCCACATGTGATCTGGTAACAATTAGATTCTCTCTCCTATTGCTATCTTCTGCCCATGACCCCAGAGGAAGGAGATCAGCCATTTGAGGATTGTCTCCCATATCCCAGTGTTGGCGAGGTGGTGAGTTAGGAGCTCATGATCGACTGTGTCAAGTGCTGCTGACAGGTCTAATAGTACCAGCAGCACAGATCTGCCTCGGTCCAGCTGGTGGCACAGGTCGTCCGTCAGGGCTACTAGCGCTGTCCCTACTCCATGGCCAGGCCAGAAAACCGACAGAAATGGACCAAGGGCTGAAGTTTCCTCAGGAATGCTAATATTTGGTCTGCAGCAGCCCTTTCAACCAATTATGCTGTCTACCTGGTGCAAGAATCAAGGATGTCATGGAAAGTGTGGAAATAGGGTTGTGCGATCTGGTCACCAAAGCTGCCGTTCCCGCCAATAGCAGCCAGCGCCGTACTGCGCAGAGGGGGAGTGTGTGCAGGCAGTGGCACACCAGGCGACACACACACACACACACAGGCACAGAGCTCTGCGCCTGTGTGTGTGTACCACCCAGCGCGCCAACACCCGCGCCTCCCCCCCTCCCCGCGGCGTGCCACTGGCTGCTACAGGTGGGAACAGCCGCTTCGGCGGCCAGATCACACAACCGTAGCATGGAAAGACTTTTAAAGCCCAAGGACAGATATCCTTTCCTGCTCATTCATGTGAGAACAAATCATACTGCCCAGTGCAGAGTGGAGTATATGGCCTTGGGGAAATAAGTGAAGGACTTGGGAGCACAGGTTGTATTTTCATCAGTTAATAGCTGAGGCTTAGGAAGGGAAAGAAAAATAATGCAGATAAATGACTGTCTATGTCATTGGTGCCATTGGGAAAGATTTGGATCACGTTGCTGTGATGAGGCTCTTCTGTCTGGAGACGGTTTGTACCTCATGAAGGTGAGAAAATATGTCTTTGCGATGAGTCCTGTGGACCTGGCGAGGAGGGCTTTAAACTAAGTCGAATAGGGGAGTGAGACATACATTCAAAACCTAGTTCGATGGATATAACTGTAGATGGGGACACTAATTGCTCAAAGATTTGAGGATTTAGAACTTCAACTTCTAAATTCAAGTCCCTATAGCCCTTGCTCCTCCAGTTTTTGGGGGCATCGTGGTTTCTTACAAATCTTTGCTTATTTTTATTCCTTGAACTCTTTTCAGGCAAGGAAAGCACCACTCCTAGCAAAATGAAATGTCTTTCCCTCGAGAGTGACCTGTGACAGGTGTTGCCATATTCCTGAATCAGAGAGACTTTGCCTCCAGCACCCTCCCGCACATCATCTTGGTCAGCCCAGAGCTTTGTACCCAACACATGCTGATTCAGGACTATAGAAACAAACTGAGGCTGAATTGCAGGAATGTATAACAAATCCTTAAAGCTTTGCTTAATGAGAAGAATCTATATCTATATCTATATCTATATCTATATCTATATCTATATCTATATCTATATCTATATCTATATCTATATCTATATCTATATCTATATCTATATCTATATCTATATTGACACCAGGTGTGCGGCACCTGCACAGCTGTCAATAAATTCTCCAGCATGCCCCTAATACTTTGCACAGTATCTCCTGCACACAACAGTGGCACAAAACTGTTCTTTTTTGAAAGGGAAATGCAGCTGTCTTTCTCCTGTCTGCTCTAAATCTAGAAGTGAGATGCCCTATAAAATATGGATTATCTGGATATCCTGTTTTTTTTTTTTATTTCTCTGGTTTGTGTTGTCCCCTTGGAATGAAACCTTCCCACACAAAACTGTGAAACTGTTCGTTTTAAAAAGAAAATTGACTGGGCAATCTATGATTTGAATCAATTCCAGAACAAATGCATGCCAAAGAGGTAATCTGAAAGGAGGTCATCCTGGTACAGAGCACTGGGGAACAAGTGATTTAGATATGGGCTGCCTGTGCTAAATCCAGGAAGTAGCTCTTGTGCACATTTTAGTATTTGCATATTGTTAGTATAACAATAGGGAGGAAAGAGCTGTCTTGTACACAGTTAAGAACATCTTTGTGTTCTCAGATTCAAGTGAGCAGCCATGTTGGTCTGAAGTAGCAAAACAAAAATTGAGTCCAATAGCACCTTTAAGACCAACAAAGATTTATTCAAGGCATGAGCTTTTGAGTGCATGCACTCTTCCTCAGGTGCTATTGGACTCAATTCTTGTTTGTATTCTGAGTCTTTCTAACCTGGTGGCTCAGGATAGTTAGATGTCCTTCTGTTGGCCCCTTCTCCATTGGAAGTCCCCCCCCCCCAAATGATTTAAATCTGTTGCTGATACTTTTTGTTCTGTAAAAAAAATGAGTTCCATGCAGTGTGCCTCTACAGCTACAGGGGATGTACTCACCTTGTTTGACAACACACAAGGGTATCTCTCTCCCTGACACTGCCATCATTGGTTTCAAATTGAGTCTGGAAAAGTAGTCTATCCTTGGCATTCCTGACCACCCACTGTACACTAAATAGAAGTAAACCAAACCCCCAGAACGACATGCCTTCACCTCCCCAATTTTGAACATTCTCTTTACCACTGAATGCTGCCATTTTCCAGTCAGACTTCATAGGTGTAGCGGCTGTTGGTTCTGGTGAGGGAGGGTGGTGACAGGAATGGAACTGGTTTATTTATTTATTTAGAACATTTTTAAACAAAACCTTTCTGACCAACTTTAGGCCCCCAAGGCTGCAAACAATGAAATAAAAACAATTAAAATAAAGCACAAATCCATAAACAGGTAGAAGATTTATGAGAATTAGTGAAGGAAGGCTAAATAAAGCAAGAGTCATTTTGCAGCCATTTTGTCCAGGTGGACTGAGCTCTTTTGTTTACCTTTGTTTCACATGAGGTAATATGTAGTTGACAGACATTAAGAACAGCGAAGGTCTTTATTAATAAAACTGCTTTGCCTTCTCAACTCTCCCTGCTAATTTCAATTCTCTCTCCTGCTGCTCTGTCTGCTGAGTGACTTCTTATAACTGCTCCCTCCCTCTCTCTCTTCCCCTGTGTCCCTGAGTGGTCTCCCTCTCTACTTTCCTCATTCACTTACACCTATAATATTACTTCTTTCCTTTTATAATGGAAACCATAATCCATTTCTGAAAACTAAAATAAGCACTATTTTCAAAGAACCAATATACCTGCACCCTAAATTTAGTCTTTTAGGTAGTGAGGTTTTCTCACTGTTCAACGTGCATGCATTTTAATTGGTGTTTTAACTACTAAAATTGTTTTTCTCTGTGCTTTCTCTCTCTCCTCCTCCTGTGTCTTTGAACTGTCCCTCGTTCCTGATTCTCTCAGTATCACATATGTTGTTACAGCCAGAGATCAGTTGTAATCCCAGGAGATCTCCACCACCATCTGGAGGTTGGGAACCCTGCCTTTAAAGGGAAAGGAGACCAGTATAGAATGATGGATCACTCATCCGGAATAGAGTTGCCAGGTCCCTTGGAGCTGCTAGTGGGGGATGAGAGATGCACTTACCTGAAGCAGGGAGGAATGACAGAACTTAATACAATGTGCCTATGTGACGTGGAAGGGACATAGGTATGTTGGGAGCAATGCTCTAGTTCTGGGACAGAACTCTTTGGCACATCACATTGATTTCTGGCATTCTTCCCTTTTGGGAGGATTAATTTTGAGATGTACTGGCTGAAAGTGGGGGACCCCAACATTGACCAGAGTGTCTGGCATCCTTAATCTGGAACCACATTTTGTGCTAGGGTGGCCAGGGCAGAGTCTGCACTTACTTTGTTTATTCCATTGTCGATCCTGTGTGTAAACTGCACGGGGCTTTTATTCCAATCCCAGCCCTCTACACAGAATGCGATTTCCGTTTGGATTTGGGGCGATTTAAAATTTCCTTCTGCAGCAAGAAGGATTGGCCCTACCTTTATTGTGCAATATCCTAGAGCAGTGGTCCCCAACCTTTATGAGGCTGGGGACCGGCATTGGGCCGCGGCCGCGGGGACCGCGGCCGCATGGGCCACGCCCACGTGGCGGGCCGCACCCGCGGGCCGCACCTGCGAGCCACGCTCACGGATCGGGCCGCACCCGCGAGCCGTGCCTGCGGATCGGGCTGCACCTGCGGGCCGCGCCCGTGGATCGGGCCGCACCCGTGGGCGCGGCCTGCATGGGCGCGGCCCAGCCCTGATTCCCTCTCCCCGCCCTCTCGCAGTAAGAAGCTTCCCGGGCCGCAAGCTTGCGGCCTGGGAAGTTTTTTACTGCGGGGGGGGAGAGGGAGCCGCGGCCCGGCGCCATGGCCTTTATGGCGCGGCACCGGGCTGCGGCCCGCAGGTTGGGGACCACTGTCCTAGAGTGCTTTTAAACCTCAATGTTTAAAGGCTGTTTTGAATCTGGGCTCTCCTGGTAGAGGACCCGTGATTGGCCACAGGTGGTCGTGTGACAAACTTGCCTTAAAGGAGAAGCCCCTAATTTCTCTCAACTTCTGTTGATCCTGGATTTTTTTCTCCCTTTTTTGCCTTTTTTGATTTTCTCCCCTCCCCCTCCACGAAAAGAAACAGGCTCCCTGCTTGGCTCCTCTCCCCCCACCCTTCAAGAAAAGAAGGAAAGAGGCTTGCCTCCCCCCCCTAACCACGTGCAGAACACTTTCCTGTTTCATTGGGGAGGGGGGGAAGAGGAAGATCCGAGTTCAAAGTGATCTGAATTCAACAGGATTGACAATGGAATAAACAAAGTAAATGCAGACTCTGCCCTGTTGAATTCAGATTGATTTGAATTCGAGTCTTCCTCCTCCCCCTCCCCATTGAAACAGGAAAGTGTTCTGCACATGGTTAGGGAGGCTCAGAAGAGGGGGGGAGGCAAATGGAGACTCTTTTTTGTTTTCTTGAAGGGGGGAGAGGATCAAAGAAGTCAGAGGAGGAAGGAAAAAATCCTTTCTTTTCTTGAAGGTGGGGGGAACGAAGAAGGCACAAAAATAAATCCAAGGTCGGCAGAAGTTGAGAGAAATTAAGGGCTTCTCCTTTAAGGCAGGCTTGTCACATGACCACCTGTGGCCAATCTTGGGTCCTCTACCACGGAGGAGAGTCCAGATTCAGAACAGCCTTTAAATATCTAGGCCCATTACGCACAAGGATCAATGTGGCAAATTGCTTACGGAAAGAAAAAAATGAAATTTAAAATAGTGGAATTCGGCGTAACGCATACCTGCCTTTGTAGTGGAATCAAGTTGCGTTTCAATCGTTTCCCACAGGTTTCCGGTCTCGCCAAAAATCGCTAGAAAGGAAGCGATTTTTTCCGTGCTTTGTCCCACCCCAGGTCGTCAATCAAACGAGCAGCCAATGGGCGGTTGTTACCATGCTCCGGAAAAACCCCTTTCCCTTTAAGAACAGGTTAAAAAAAAGAAAAACACATGTTGCAACGAATATGCCTCGATTCCTTGATTCCTTGCTTCCTCCTAACGTAGAGACCCATCTAGCTGGCAGCTGGCATGTGAGCTGCCGTTTCATCATTGCCACGCTCCCCCGAGTGGAAAAAAAAATCCCCCCCCCCATTCCATGGGCGCAATTTTCGGCCAAAAATAAAGGGAACTTGCAAACAGGGCTGTGTTGTGCTTGGTGACTTGAGGGGAGCTTTAAAGCAGCTCTGTGGAGGGACTGCAGCTGGAGAAGCCTCACTGGGTGAATGAAGGCTCACCGGCTCGTTGTTCTCCGCTCGCTCCGAGAAAAAAAAATGGTGATCGCTTCGCCGGAAGTTCAGAGGAGAGAGCCAGGGGGAGGGACTTTGCTGAAACCGCAACAATGGCAACGCACAGAACTTTCCCGCTAGTGTTGCAGATTGTTTGCAAGAGTGTAGCGCTTTCCAGAGGGTGAATCCACTTTTTGGAATTTCCCTGGAAGCGCTACAACGAAGCGCTTTTAGCGGGACTGTTTCAGGAGTGTGGCAGATTGTGTACGACGTCGTGCATAACTGCATATTAGTAGCGATTACAATTTGCAACCCTTCTGCTACATTAAACTTGTGCGGAATGGACCTGAAGGTTAAAAGCACTCTAAGATATCGCACAATAAAGGTAGGGTCACTCCGGATCAGTCCTTCTTGCTGCAGAAGGAAAATTTAAATTCCCTAAAATCCAAATGGAAATCGCATTCTGTGTAGACGGCAGGGACTGAATCGACCTGGGATTGGAATAAAAGCTCCGTGCAGTTTACACCCAGGTGTCCCCTGACCACTGGCAGAAGACAGGAGTATAAGGCTGCCAGATCTATGTTGAGAAACTCCTGGAGTTTTGGGAACAGACCCTGGGGGGGGGGGACAGGGACCCCAGTGGGGTATACTGCTGTAGTGTCATCTCTCCCAAGTATCCAGTTTCTCCTGGGGAACTGATCTCTGTCATTTGGAGATGAGCTGTAATTCCAGAGGATCTCCGGGTCCCACCTGAAGACTGGCATCCCTAACCTATGCTTATTTAGCACAGGTAGTTAGTTAATCCAGCTGTCTGTATATCCTTTGCAGAAGCACTCAATAAAGCGAGTCTACTTTGCTGAAAAATGACACCACTGCCAGTTAAAGCAAGATCACATTGAGTGGGTTTCATGGATTTGCATAAGTCAGTGTGGTGATCAATGACAGGAAGATCAATGAAATCCTCATTCTGAGCATATGGGGGGTGGAGGGGGAGGAATGGTTTGTCCAGAGCAATCACTTATCACTTCAGCCTCCCATTTACTTCTCCTGTAAACTTAAAAGATGAGGATGAGAATCTGTCCAGGTTTCAGTTTTGTTTTCTGGCATGCATGCCGAAATATCGTGCATATCTATTATGTATGGCCTGACTTTCAGTTATAATATTCTGGGAGAGAAAATATTTGCAGTTTCTGCCAGACATGTGTCATCCTCAGATTTAACAACAGAGCATTCCAGTTCCTCACGCAATATAATAAAAATGCCATTAGTTCTGAACCTACACATAATTGTGAAATCTCATTTATTTCTGGCACTGTTTGCAGTGGGCATTGATTATGGCAGCTCCATGATATGAACATTTCAAAAAGATGATATGTGCAAAAAAAGTAAACTAAGTCACCCACTTGCAATTTTCTGATTGCAAGTTCCAAACCCTGATCACACAGTGAACAAAATTCCAGAATCTGTTTCTGTCAAAGAAATAGGACTGAAGATTCTCAAAGCCTTATCCAACTCAGCATATGTGCAGCAGTCAGGGAGCATGCAGTAGCACAAATGAATTCCCGGCAATGATATTTTTTAAATGCCTGTATACGGATTCCTAAATTAAGCAGGTAGGAGCATGCAGACAACCACTCCATGGCACCTTTATCTCCCAAACCAAAAGTTACTTACTTCTCCCTTGCTGAAACACCAGACCCAAACACAACGCTGGACTTAGCTCCAATCTAGCCAATAGATCTAATTTGCATGGCCATTTGACCCTGGTTGCTCTGATATCAGCATTCACTGTTCAAGGTCAAACCGCTAAGCAAGCCAATGCAGGGTTCATAACAATGATCATACTTGAGCACCTGCCAGCATGCCAGGCCTTTTTCCTGTGCAGGAGAAGGAGCTAGCAGTTTCTTTCCAAATGTTATCATTGCATTTCCCTCTTTTTGATTATCTGGGGCAATTCTGCACATTTAAAAAAATAGTGTTACATCAGCGAAACGGCAATGAGAGCCAGCTTGGTGTAGTGGTTAGGAGTCTGACATGCCGGGTTCGATTCTGCACTTCCCCACATGCAGCCAGCTGGATGAATATGGGCTTACCACAGCACTGATAAAACTGTTCTGACCGAGCAGTGATATCAGGGCTCCCTCAGCCTCACCCACCTCACAGGGTGTCTGTTGTGGGGAGAGGAAAGGGAAGGCGACTGTAAACTTTCTTCGGGTATAGAAAAGCGGCATATAAGAACTTCTTCTTCTTCTTCTTCTTCTTCTTCTTCTTCTTCTTCTTCTTCTTCTTCTTCTTCTTCTTCTTCTTCTTCGTAGCTCTAAAAATAATTGAGCCTCCGACCATTCCTCACCTTCTGGCTTTCTCACTTTCATCTGTAACCTTCTCATGCTACTTACATACCGCATGCCTGCTTGAAATGGTGGAAGAGAGCAATACACTTTACACTTTACTTCTGCCTGTCAATCAAAGCAGGCAGCCAATTCCCCTTCTCCATGCTTTAAAGGGCCATGGTGCCAGCTAATTTTTTTTTAAAGTAAGACTTCTCCATTGAAATGCCTAATTATGGATGCATAGTGCATTTTATAATGCCACCCCTTATGGAATCACGAGTCAGTTTTGGGGGGGGGGACTTTAGAGAGACATGCTTTGTGTTTAAACTATGGGGGATTTTTTTTTTTTTGCTTTGCCTGCACTATTGAATGCCTATCTATTGCTCCAGGCAGTTTGCTTAAAAAAAAAGAAAACAAACTCCATCCCTGGGAGAAGGGAGAGAGAGGTGGGTGCGAGGGTGGGACACTGGAGGCAGAGACAGTGCTTCTTCACCTCCATACATTTCCTTAGTGTGTGGTTGCTCCTCTCTAGCTGATGCGTTTTAGCTTGGGGAATCCACTTCATGCAATTCCCCAGCTAGCACTTTAAAATGGGGGATGTTGCTAGTGGTTTGCTGGACACTGGAAGGGACACTGGCAATGTCATGCAAAAATGCAAAAAAGATGGTGTCTTCATAAGGTAAGCATTTCACTATATTTACCGGGTGCAGCGTGGCCCTTGGTTTTCTCTTCCTCTTCTAAACTAACTTTTGCTGTCTTGACTTTTAGGCATGAAAGTCAATAAAAATGATGGTCTGTCAATTTATATACTTATAAGCTTTTAGGGGGTCCCTAAATTTGTGTGCTGCACCTCGGATATTTAAATGCTGGAAGGGGGGCGGAATCCCACTGACTGATGTATATATTGTTTGGAGGGAAGAGAGTGTAAAATTAAAATGCTTTGTATGGTTGGCAGGCAAAATTTCAGATGAAAGATGCTTAAATTGAAAATAAATGCCTACTATGGAGAAAAATTGGACATTGATTTAACAGACTTGCAAAGAGCTCGACAAATTATAACCAAGCTCATAATAACATCATAAGTAGTAACATGTGCTTCTGATCCAGTAAGACTTTTCTTATGTTCTTATGGAAAGAGCCTGTTATGACCTCATCTAACAAACCCAATGACTTCAGCTCAGAGTCCTTAGAGTCTGACAAGCTAAAGCCAAGGCCTGAGGAGTGCTAGGGAGGGCCCAGCACTGCAGAAGACCCCCTAACAACAAACCAGTATCACACTCCAGCTCTAGTCACTAGCTTCAAGCTTCTCAAGCCTCCACCTTCTACCTCCAAGCTCCAGTTTACACCTCAAGCCCCAAACCTTGCCAGTTCCCAGGCTTGAGGGCTAGGTACTCCTTCTGGGAAAACTTTTACTGGGTCAGATTGCAGAGAGTGGGATGCATACAGAGAGGATATATTAATGTCTGGCTCAATTGTTTAAAAACGTTAGATCTTTCCTTAGGATCATCTCAAAACTCCAAATTGGATGTTAGCTGTGAGGCCTTTGTGAGCTATTTTGCAGAGAAAATATTGTCGTTCTGCCAGGACCTCTCCACTAGGTTTAATGCAGATGCCTCAGAGTCCTACTTTGGACCACTTCAGTATGCTCTCCTTGACTGAAGCAGACAAGACCCTGACAGCAATCAAGCCAACCACTTTCCCTCTTGACCTGTGTCCCTCATGGTGGGTGAAAGCTGGTGATGAAGAGATTCGGGGTTGCCTCTGGGATATTATCGACCTGGCCCTGACATTGAGAACATTCCTACAGAAAGAGGCAGTGGTGAGGCCTTTACTGAAAAAAACAAGAGCTGGAGCCAACCAACCCAGCCAAATTTCACCCAGTTTCACACTTAGCGTTTCTGGGCAACATGCCTGAACAAGCAGTGATGGGACACCTCCAGGGTTTCTTGGAGGAAACTTTGACACTTGACCCTTTCCAGTTTGGCTTCTGACCTGGCTGTGGGGTAGAAATATCTCTGGTCATCCTGACAGATGATCTCTGAAAAAAAGTGGATCTAGCCGGGTCAGCCTTGCTGTTTTTATTAGATCTGACAACAGTGTTCAACACAGTTGATCACAAACTTTTGACCCATTACCTAACCTCCATAGCAATTGGGGGCACAGCCTTAAAATGGCTGGAATCCTTTCTACAAAGTTGGGGACAGAGGGTGGAATTGGGGGGAAGTATGTCTCAGTGAAGGGTCCTCAATTGTGGGGTCCCACAGGGAGTCATACTTTCTCCAGTGTAATTCAACATCTCTATACACACACACCTTTTCCCAGCTGATCCAGAGTTCCAGGCTGGGTTGCCATCAGTATGCTGATGACACCCAGTTAATGGACGACCATCTGTTGACACCACCAGATAGGCTGGCCAGGTGCCTCAAGGCCACGGTGGACTGGCTCAAGCTAAGTCAGTTGAAGTTGAATCCAACCTGGCTGGGCCTGGATGCGGAGAGACAGGTGATTCAGCTCTGAGCACTTGACGGAGCATAGTTAACACTGGTGTCTTCTGTCCCGCCCCTGGCCGTCAATCAAACAAGCAGCCAGTGGGCGGCCATTATCATGCTCCCAAAAAGCCTCTTTCCCTTTAAGGAAGGTTTAAAAAAACACACACACACAAGTTGCAATGAATCTGCGTTGATTCGTTGCAACGGAGAGACGCATCTAGCTAGCAGGTGGTGTTTGAGCTGCTGTTTCATCGTTGCCACGCTCCCACCAAGTGAAAAAAAATACCCCCCCCACGGGCGCGATTTTCGGCCGAAAATAGAGTGAAAAATAAAGGGAAAATAAACCAGCAAACGGGACTGTGTGTTGCTTGGTGCTTGGTGACTTTAAACAGCTCTGGGGAGGGGCTGCAGCCAGGGAAGCCTTGTTGGGTAAACGAAGGCTCGCCGGTGCGTTGATCTCCACTTCCTCCGAGAAAAAAAAATGGCGATCGCTTCGCCGGAAGATCAGAGGAGAGAACCAGGGGGAGGGACTTTGCAGAAACAGCAACAATGGTAATGCACAGAACTTTCCCGCTAGTGTTGCAGATTGGTTGCAAGAGTGTAGAGCTTTCCCGAGGGTGAATCCACTTTTTGGGATTTCCCTGAAAGCGCTACAACAAAGCGCTTTTTGCGGATCGGTTTCAGGAGTGTTGCAGATTGTCAACAACGTTGTGCATAACAGCAAATCAGTAGCGATTTCAATTTGCAACCATTGTGCAATTTTGAACGAGTGCGGAATGGCCCCAAGGCTTCTGTAACTCACTCTACACAGGGCTTCCCTTGAAACTGCTCCAGAAATTCCAACTGATCCAAAATGTAGCAGCCCAAGTCCTTACAGGGACTCAGTGAAGAAGAAGAGGAGGAGGGGGAGTCGGTTTTATGCATATAAAAAACTGATTTTTTTCTTTTCATTATCCAAAGGAGTTTCAATTGCTTACAGTTGCTTTCCCTTCCTCTCCTCACATCTTGTGAGGTAGGTGGGGCTGAGATAGCTCTGACAGGACTGCACTGTGAAAACAGCTCTGTCAGGACTGTGACTAGCCCAAGGTCACCCAACTGGCTGCATGTGGAGGAGTGAGGAATCAAACCCAGCTCACCAGATTAGAAGCTGCTGCTCTTATCCACTACCCCGAGATGACTCCTTGGACGGCACATATGGCACCAGTGTTCTCCCAAGCTCCTTTGGATCCAGATTGGAGGCTGAAGCAGGGCCAAGGTTTTGGCACTAACCTTCAAAGGCCCACAGTGTGGAATCAGCATATCCACAGGACTGCCTTTTCCCTCCCCCCAAGAGTGCTAAAATCTTCAGAACAACACCTGCCCAGGATCCCCAGCCCAAATGAGGTGAGACTGGCTTCAACCAGGGCCAAGGCTTTTTTGGCCCTGGTGGCTGGCCCCAGCCCGGTGGAATACTGTCCTGAAGGCAATCAGTTCTGCAGAGCCTGCAAGATGGAGTTGTTCTGCCAGGCTTATGGGTGGGGCCCAGAATAACCACCAAGAAATGCTGGGAGATGGACAGATCACCTCCTAGATGCTAAAACCCCCTTGTCTGGCATATTGGCTGGGATAATTTAGATGGTTATGTTTTTAACTTAAGCATTATTTTTATGTTGTTTACCCAGCATGAGCAGTATTGAAAAGATGGGTTAGCAAAATATTATTATATATATATTTTAGATGTGTGCTCCTGCCCCTCTCTTCCCAAGTTCAAGAGGAACATGTCTGTTTTTAAAACTTCTTTTCAGAATAGAATATAATTTTAAGAACGTAATAAATATTCAGAATCCTTACAACACAATGATTGATTAGCATTTATTTCTCAAATTAGCTTATTAATTTTAGAAAGCAGAACTATAGACTTTTCTGTCCCAACATGGAAAACAGTAAGATTTCAATATATTTTGTTGATAAAGTTATAGAGAAAATAAAACGTGACAATGGGAAAATGGGCTTTAGAACAACAGTGGCAGATTTCATGTGAGTGACAGCATCATTGTGGAGTCTGGATATGGTGTGTGTGTGTGTGTGTGTGTATGAATCATTGCTTTGTCTTTAGATTTAAGTTTATATGTCACTTTTAAAATTAGTAGTGCTCTGCTATAATTACTAGATTGACTTTCCATCGGAAGTTGAATGTAGTACCAAAGGAAAGATGAATGTTTCCCAGCAATGAATTTCTCCCCTCCTGTTGAAATTTAAATGCTAGATAGTTATGGCAAAATCCAATATGGCCAGCATCTCAGCAAGCACCATCAATCACTTCCTCTTTTCCTCTACAACTGGAGATTGCTTGTGAGAGATATATTTATTTAAGGCAATATTTCTGTATTGCCATCATTCCAAAAAACAATTCCTGATATGTATGTCCCATGATGCATTCTCTTCCTGATTGGCCCTTGGGGACATCACTCGCCCCTGGAGGACCAATCAGTCAGAGGACACCCGGCCCCTGACTGCCTCCACCTCCCTGATTGGCCATCAAGAATATCACTTGCCCAGGACTGACAAGTAGGGGGCCCAGTCAGGAGGTGTGAAGTGCCTCCTGATTGGGTGCTCCGCTTGTCATTTCAGGGCCAAGGGGCCAATTGGCAGCCACACACAGCATGGCTGCCAATTGGCCCCTTGCCCCAGGACTGACCAGTTGGGAGGCGAGAATTGCCTCCCAACCCGCCCACTTCCCAACGTGGACCACCTTCACCCCGTGGCCGCCATTCCTGCGATGGCTGCCGAGAGGAAAAGTAGGCCCCAAGGCCCTGGCATCCAGGGACAGCCTAGCTGCATCGCAGATGCGGCGGGGTTGTTCCTGGGCTCGGCCAGAAGCCCCAAGGTCAGGTGGGAGCTGGGGGGGCTGTCCCTGGGCCCAGCCCGAAGCCCTGATGTAGCCTCGGAGCCAGGCGGGTGCAGGGGCTTCGGCCGGGCCCAGGAACAGCCTTGCCAGACACGGTGGAGCTATCCCTGGGCCCGGCCCAAAGCCCAAAAGATCGGGTAGGAACCGGCTGGGTGGGGAAGGTTTCGAGGCGGGAAGGCTTCGAGGCTGGCCATCACTGGGGGGGGGTGAGGCAGGCTTCAGCACAGGGCTCAGAGCCCCGCACTGAAGTGGGGGGGGGCCTGCCCGGCATCCTGCACCTAACCACTGCCCGCTAGCGCCCACTGTATTGTTTTTACAGGGGGCTTACTTTCTGGTCTTTAAACAGCCCCGCAATCGAGTAAGGGCTGGTGGGGAGGAGTTAGGGCGGGCTCTGTCCGGGATAAAAACTTGGGGGAGCGAAGCAGGAGCTCAGGACTTTGGGGAAAAACCTTCCCCTCCGCCCACCGCATCCCTATCCCGCCTACAGAGCTCCACCCGCCACCCCAGCCCTTCCCACCCCCACCCCGAGCATCCGCTCCCGCTTGTCACAGCCCCCGCCCTTCCCACCCCGTTCAATGACCGACATCTCTACCACTGACAGCCCTGCCCTGCCCTTCCCACACCCCCCCCTCACTTACTGCTCCCCGGTTCCCCGCCTTTGCTCACATTCCCCACTGCCGTCGCCACCACCCAAAACCGCCAGCCGACGCCTTCCCGCTGCCAACGCCGTTTGCCGCCACCGCCCAGACAATCTTCCTCCAAGCAAAATGGCGCCACTAACTCGGGCCGTGCCGCCGAGCCGCTCTACAGTCCGCTGCACGCCGCACCCGCCTCCACAGCTGTGCCGCCATCCCCGCAGCCTGCGACATCACGCCTGCCTCAGGCCCGGGCGCATTACTATGTCAACATGGCTCCCGGCAGCTGAGGAGCCACCGCCGCCGCCCAAGGTAGGCCACTTCCCCGCAATCCGGCCCCAGCCCCGCTACCACGTCCTGTGCTCTGAGAGGGGGGGGAGCCTTCTCCGGCCTCACGGACGCCGCACCCAGCCTCCCTGACCCACAACACGCCATCCAGCCCTACCCTCAAGCCTTGGGGGGTCGGCGGTGGGAGGGCCATGCCATCTAGCGCCCATTTTATGCGGGATAAAATGGGCTTTAAATCTAGTTTCTCAATAAAATCAGAGTCCAGTAGCACCTTTAAAACCAACAAAGATTTTTTCAAGGCATGAGTTTTCTAGTGCAAGAGTCCTTAGTCTGAGGAAGAGTGCTGGCACTCGAAAGCTCACGCCTTGAATAAATCTTTGTTAGTCTTAAAGGTGCTACTGGACTCTGATTTTATTGTGCTACTTCAGACCAACACGGCTACTCATTTGAATCCATTCTAGTTTCTGGATTACTGAAAACATTCTAGTGCTCATCTGTGTAATAGTTCATCATAAAATCATTTTTTGTAAAAGTAGAAAAAGAAGAGCTGGAAGGGGGGGGGGTTGTACCCTACTTTATACTACCCAAAGGAGTCGCAAAGCAGATTACAGATTACTTTTCCTTCCTCTCCCCACAACAGACATCCTATGAAACAGTTGGGGCTGAGAGAGTTCTGAGAGAAACTGTGACTGGCCCAAGATCAACTAGCTTGTTACATGTGGAGGAGTGGGGAATCAAACCCAGTTCTTCACGACACCAAGCTGGCTCTGTAGGTATGAAATTGCCTGAAGAATGGCAGGGCTGTATCCTGTAATACTGCTTGCCTTCCAAGATGCTTTTGTGCTATGATGACTGCATGGTAAAGAGAAGTCCGACACATGTGGTTTCTCTCATCACTGCAGTGGTAAAGAAAACTGTTGCTCTTTGGATGTGTGTTAGAACAATTAAGTGAAAATTTTATTATGTGTGGAGTTCCAGTTAGTTCTGTTAAAATGCAGGCTCAGGAATTCACAGTCTTTGCATTTGTTTTCTTAGGCAGAGTGAATGCCTACATAGAAACCAAAATTTCAAGGTGTTGAGCACACAATCAGTTCACATAGAGGAAGATCAGCAGTAAGCATCTGCTCACAGTTGGACTAGATGGACTCTGGTTGAATGCATCAGGTCTCATCTGGTTTTATTAAGATTTTTACCATGTATGAGACAACTGTATGACCAGCTGTGATGTACATTGCTCTCTGACTAAGGCCAGGAAAGCATTTCTCTCATATTAATAAGGCCTATTTTCATAGGAAAGAGCCAGAGCAGGTGCTAAAGAATGCAGTCCTAAAAAAGAGGTATACATTGAAATGAACTGGCTGAGAAAGGTACAGTCCTGCAACCTGACATATATTTATGATGATCCCCAGAGAGTGAGTTTTCCTAAACTGTTTGACTCTTGATTATTTTCCCATAGAATCACTTTAAAAGCTGCTCTGCAAACTCCTTAATTGCCATCAGTCAAATTATATTTCATTAAAGTGCAGCCCATTTTTTCTGCACAATCCCAAAATGTAGCTAAACCTCTCCTCTAGAGGCCCTCAAGCACTTGCTGGCATTGATGGTGCCAACATACCTGATGACCACTAGGTCCTCCCCACTGCTACCTAACAACCTATCTATGAGGAATGTGATATCTCCAACTTTTGCATTAGCCAGATTTCATTATGTGGTTGCCATGTCCATTCCTACCCTATCTCTCTCTGTTTCTCTCTATGGCCCTATCAGGATAGGCCCACCCTACTGAGACATGTCCTAAATGCAAGAGGACATCTGCTTAAGTGATCAGTCTTTTTTGTGGGACTGGCTCCTAGTGTTGTGTCTGTAAACCTGCTGAGAACCAACCTTGAGGTCCGAGACAGGATTGTAACTCTGTATGCAATTAGCCAATGCATGGCTAGATCCCGACTGCTGGATCCAGTCAGTTTGAACTGAAACTGACCAATAGTGTGCACTGGTGGGAAGTTCAATTGTGTTGCACTATATATAAGCTGGGGGTTTGGGTGGGGTTTTCAGTTCAGATTTTGCCTCTTGTACCATCATGCTGGGGTCACAATAAAAAGATGAAATGAGCTCCCAGTGTCCTGGGCTGAATCTGCACTTAAGTTTGTTTCTTCTAATGTAGATCCTGCTGAACCAGATCGATTTGAACTCAGGTCTTCCTCTATCCCTCCCTTCCCCAGAAACAGAAAAGTGTTCTGCACATTGTTAGGGAAGCTCAGAAGGGGAGGGGGGAGTCAAGCATAGCAGGAGCCTCTTTCTTTCTTTTCTTGAAGGGGGGGATAGGATTGGAGACCGCAGAGGAAGGAGAAAAAAACCAAGAGGCAAAGCTCTACCCAGAGAAGTTAGGGCTTCTGGAGCTTCTACTGAGATAAGTTAGGGCTTCCCCTTTAAGGCAAGCTTGCAGCCTGAGAACGAGAAAGCTTTTGAACTGAAGCCTTGGCCAATCAGGGCTTCTCTACCATGGAGGCCCAGCAGCAAGTTCAGAACCAGCAGAGGCTCGGCAGCAAGTTATTTTGGGGAAAGTAGACAGCTGCATGCTGTCTCATGCCAATTTTTCAAATATTGAGGGTTATATTCACTCTATGATATTGCAGGGGAAAGGTAGGGTCACTCCGGATCAATCCTGCTTGTTGCAGAGGGAAAATTTAAATTGAACAAAATCAAAGTGTATATTGTATTCAGTGGAGACAGCAGGGACTGAATCGACCTGGGATTGGAGTAAAAGCTCCGTGCAGATTCAGCCCTGGTCTCTGAACCTACAGATTTAACACTTAACACTTAGCATGGAGACCTTCTCCCTCCAGAGCCTCGATAACCTCAGAAGTGCTGTCAGTTTTCTCTACTGAATCCCACAGACCATTCTGTCTCAAATCTCCCAGCTGCTTTGGTTTTAAACTTACTCCCTGAGATTCAAACATTGGTCTGAGCTCATACCCATGTCTTTAAGTCAGTAGACAGATAAAGTGCATTTGCCTTGACTTCCAGATTTCAGGTGGTGGTTGTTTTTTGAAGCATGGACTCCACATCATCTCTTAATTGCCCCCTTTCCATGCTTTCCCTGTCCCTTTCCAGAAAGAAAGTCCATGTATGCTAGCGATCCATCTGGTGGAAGGGGCCCATTTGGATGGTCACATGATGAACACATGAAGCTGCCTTGTACTGAATCAGACCACCGGCCCATCAAAGCCAATAATGCCTACCCAACTGGCAATGGATCTCCAGGGTCTCTGGTCTTTCACGTCTTCTGTTACCTCATCCTTTAAACTGGAGATGTCAGGGACCTAGGACCTTCTGCATGCCAGTCAATGCTCTGCCACTGAGCCACAGCCCTGAGAACCCCTTCCCATGTTAACCGTTTACCTTCTGTAAGCTCCTCACAGCCACCAATTTTCCTTCCATCCAACTGTAAGGCTTTTGGAAGACTTAAACAAAAGAAGTTGTTGCTATTGTATGACAGTTCAATAACATAATGATCTTTTGCTACACTCTGCTAAATCCTCAACTTTCATTAAAAAAAATAAAAATTAAGTCTCCATGCTTTTTTAAAAAGGAAATGTGGAAATATAAAGGGAAATGTGGCTCTTTCATCTTACATCTCTGTAATGTAATGAGTTAGTTTAAAAAAATTAAGCTGGGGGTTCAAAGGAACTAGTAGATTGTGGCAATATAATACCACAGCAATTACTGATTTTTTAAAAAGCCCCCCCTGTTGTGTGGAAGCATAGAGGAAATTGCGGATGACTGAGGGAGGAGTGAATGCTTTGGAGGAAGTATGAAGGCAAGAGTCATTGGTAGCACTGATGACGGCCAGCCAGCGAATCCTTGCCATGTGGGTACAGCCATCATGACACACGTGGCTGTTAAAGCAAAGCACTGGGAAAGCCCCCACCCCCTCCTGACTTCCAAAGTTCATTGCTTAATATTAATCATAGCCAAGTCCAACGATTCATAGAAACCACTGGCCACCTCCTTTTTGTACAGATGCATCCCTCACCAGTCCTTGGAGGCTTGGCCACAGGGCTGTGAGGCTTCATCCCAACAGAAAGGCAATCTCACCTCCTGGCCGGCAGAAGACAAATGCAGGGGACCTGGGACTGATACCAGTCAGATGCAGTTGCCGTTTGAGCTGTTAAAGCAGGCCCAACTGGAACAGTTTTTCCAGCTACGCCTTGTGGTTTTGTTTGACGAATACAGAGAAAAGCATGTCATTCAGTTAGCTCTGTTGGCAAGTAAATTATTCCATGGACATAAATCCTCCAACAGCAGCAGCAGCAGCAGGAGGAGGAGACAGTGGCTTGACTGTTATAGAGGACAAAGGGGAATTAGAACACGGCTTGGCCTCTGTCACGGGGAATGTCAGATGCTGAGGCCTGCACAAGAGATCAAACGATTGTGTAGATAAAATATGCATAAGTGATCATCTCTTCTTTTAAGGACTTATCTGAGACCATCCTTATCATTCTCTTCCAGATCTCCTGGAAGGTCACTGAGTAGCTCATTATAGCTGATTCTGCAAGTCATTATTTATGACACGTTCCACTGCTCTTGTGAAAAAGTCTGCAGAGTCCATTACTTGTTGCAAAACACAAGCCATTGTCTGTTCTGCTCCCCATGCCCAACGATTTAGTCTCTGGCCCTGTATGCCCAATCAAATAGCACAGGTCAAAATAAACACTCCCAGCTTTATTATGGGGTCAGGTATACATGTGGAATGTAGTGATTATACCCTTGGCATTACAACAGTAGTAGCTGTCACAAGTGGAGAGGGCACAAAGCACGGAAATAACCAGCGGAGGAGGAAAGTTGGCAGCTCTTGATCCAGAGGCAGCAGCTGTTGGCTGAGTGGCTCCTGGAAAGCAAGCAAAGGGCTTTGTGGGAACAATAACTCTTCCCCCTGTGCAGCAGCTAACCATACTCCGGCCTTTCTGTCTTGCCTGCCATATGTATGAGGAAGCAGGGCTCCTGTTCTGCTTCGCAACTATTCTTTCTGCTCCTCAAGAATTCCAATCTACAAAAAGAATTTAACTAGGCACAAATGGAACCTGATGCTCTTTTAGAACTCACAGATTAGAATTATAGAACCTTAGAGTTGGAAGGGGCCATGCAGGCCATCTAGTCCAACCCCCTGCTCAACGCAGGATCAGACCATTAGCTATTCTGCAAGACAGCCATCCTTTTAATCAATAATTCAGCATCCAAACTTGAGGCCAGGCATACCTTCCACGAGCCAGGGATCACCAGCAAACTCATACCCACAGAGCAGAAAGTCCTGCAGTGGGCATAAGGTAAACAAAACTGAAGTTGTTGAGAGCCGCGTCTGGAATTTATTGACTAAGTGACGGTACTACCCACAGAAAGGAACACACCGGGTGAAAATAGACACAAGTGAGGGTTTGGGGGAGAATATTGTCCTTTTAGGGCAGCTTGTCCATACAGGAGAGGACTAGGGCACATTCAAAATCAAACTGCAAAAACAAGAATAGTACAGTATTTGCTGGCGTATAAGACTACTTTTTCCCCTTGAAAAACATGCCTCCAAGTGGGGGGGGGGGTCGTCCTATACGCCAGGTGCACTTCAGTTGGGATGGACATAGCTGCCCATAGTGGCCCATAGTACTATACTGTACTGTAATGTAACAAACTATATTTTGAGTGGAAATGTTGGGGGTCGTCTTATACGCCCAGTCGTCTTATACACCGGCAAATACGGTATTTTAAAAGCATATGAGATGTATTTTTCCCTTTTAACAAAACCTAAAAGCATTCAAGAATTACTTTTCTTTAACAAAGGGATTTTGGCCTTTGATGCATATTTCATATAGGAACTCTTTTAACTGCATATTACAATGGTTGCTTATTACAGGGAACCAGTCAGCATGTCAGAGAGATAAATACACACACAATTATTTAGCTTGAAATGGGGGTGGGGGAGCGCAATGCTGATAAACTGCAAAGCAGCCCCATCCCCAGACGTCTTTCCTTTGTGGCACTCATCAAATTGAATGTTGATTTAATCTGGGATTGCTTGAAGATGACTTCATTTGGAAAGGGTCCAGAGAGAGAGCTTTATGGATTGCAACCTGTAATCTGTCCAACCTTCAAAGCCAAGATTGCCATGTAGCACAGGCACCCTGAATATACAATGAGATACCATTGGAAATGAAACGGACTACAGAGAGTTTTGGATATCTGCATTAGAGAAAACAGTTAGAGAGTACCAAGCAATTGGCCCACATTGAACTACATTGAAATAAATGCCTGGTAATAGCCTGATGCTGCTGTGATGGAAGTCATTCAGTGGAGGACATCTGCCATTGTTCTGTACAGAAGGAATAAGTACATCTTTTGAAAAAGAAATAGATCAAAGTGTATGTCACTGATTGCACCATAATTTTAAATCTTGCGCTTTCTAAAATATATGTACTCGTCTAAGAATGGCAGTGAAAGTACATCAAAGGACCGTTAGAATCAAGAGTCATTGACATTTTCATTTCAGGGAATAATAAGATGGCTTTTGTACACCCAACTTCTGCTAATGAAAGAGAATTTATTTTTCAGATCTCATGGTCAAAAATGTAACTGGATACCCCCAGCATTAGAAAAAATGCTAATAGAAGATGTGTGAATGCCCAATATGGGTGGACGGTGGTGTCTCATTCCCCATTTTTTTGCTAGCAGTCCTTTCCCACCCCTCCTATGCATACACTTGCTGTTATTGGTTGTCAACGCAAAAATAGTAGGAAGTTTTATAGGGGCAAAAAGATCCTTGTTAGGCACCAGTGGTTGAATTCTTTTCTTCATCTTTGTGGTTTGCTTTGGTCTGAGTATCACAGAAATAGTTACGTGTTACACTGTAGCATCAACCAATGCTGTTGTGGCACCCAGAAACTGGTGATGATAGAATTCTAGGGGTGGGGAGGGAAAATTAAGCCAGAGGTTACCCAGCAGGAAACTCCCAGAACCTGTGGGAAACACAGACATTATAATAGGTAATTCAGTCCCATTAGCAAGCAGGGTCAAACTACACAACAGCAGTATGTCAAATGCTCAGTGCAGAAGGTTATATTGGTGTATCAAGTATGGTTATATGCTAGCCATGTGTTAATAGTTGCTTCAAAACAAACAGGACTTCTGCAGTGTTTTGAAACAACGCAGTCTGTCCAGCTGAAGTAAAAGTGTACAGAGAGTCAGCATGGTGTAGTGGTTAACAGTGGCGGCCTCTAATCTGGAGACCCGGGTTTGATTCCCCACTCCTCCTCCACAGGCAGCCAGCTGGATGACCTTGGGCCAGTCACAGTTCTCTCAGAGTTCTCTCAGCCCCACCTACCTCATAGGGTGCCTGTTGTGAGGAGAAAAAGGGACAGTGATTGTAAGCCATTTTGAGACTCCTTCAGGAAGTGAAAAGCGGGGTAGAAAAACCAACTCATCTTCTACATGCCCCAAAGCAGCAATCCCATTGTCAGGCAACTTTCAACTGTGAAACAAACCTGTTTCCAGCTGGCATATGAAATCAGACTATTATTCCAGCTACTTCAATATTCGGTACTTTGCTTCTCATCAGCTTTCTAGTCTCAGGCTTGCCTGAGCACTTGCCGGCTGAGATCCGTTCAGATGAAGATTCCCAAGACTGAATCAGGAGCCTTCTGCATGCCAAGCATTTGCATGGCCAGTAAGATCCTGCTGTGCTGTATCTAGCAAGTACAATGTCCCAGCAAGAGCCACTTGACGGGAAAAGAGGATGCTCCTTATTATGGATTTGAACGAAGCAGAAGATTGTCAGGACTTCTGGGAACATAAAGAGCCTCAGCTGATTTGCATGCGTGGGAGTGCTGTGAGGCACTTCACCATAGGACAGCAGATATTGCATTCATTCAACATTCACTCACAAAAGAGATTCTCCATGAGAGGGGCTCATGGGAATTGTAGTCCATGGACATCTGGAGGGCTGCAGTTTGACTACCCCTGCTCTAGGCATACAACAAGGGTCACTGGGGGACCCTTCAGCACCCATACTGCAAATGCACCATTTCCTATCCCTGCCTAAAGCCTGCAAAATTAGTCCTGCACATTTGGATGGGGAAAGGGAGGATTGACTATGGAGGGAGTCTATTGCTACTGGCATCAAAAGCATACCTCCTTCCATACCCCAAGTAGTTTTTAAATTTTACCTTTTTTTAATGGTAAATATGGGGGACTAACTATGACCACAAATAAAATATTGCACTTCTCTTCAGTTTATGGCCATCAGTCTTAGGTAACTTTGTGTCAGAAGTCAGGCATCTAGGACTAGAAAACACTAGTTTTGTGAGATCACAGATAAAAGGGGAAATGTTGCGGCCTACACCGGTCATTCATTCTTATCTACTAATTCAGTCATGCATACTCTATTGTGGATACAAATGCTGTTCAACCTCCTATGTTTGGCTCTGTGCCTAAAGTAGAAACTGAGTCGGAGAGAGCATAACTGCAGGGACAGCTGCAGAACCGCTGCAGTCAATGAATATACTAGTGCCCAGCAGCAGAACCCAGTACCCTATTGTGGCCAGTGTCAGCTCAACAGGGCTGCAGCACGGAATCACAATCCTGGGTGGTATAACGGAGACAACAGAAACCCAAATCTATTTGGCTTTCCATGATTCGGATACTGCATTCCTATGGGGACGTGCAATTTGGCTAAGAGGAACTCAGAAAACAAAAACACAAATCAGCATTGATTCTCCCCCACCCTCAGATAAATTGAATCAAATCACAAATCCCTAACTAAATGTTTTCTCTGAAAGAAATTACATTGTTAGGCAAAATTCATTTTTATATACCATGAATAAATCAAATTCAAATTTCAGTAAGGAAAAGGGCTTTCAGACAAGTTTTAAATTGCTATATAAACATTTTTTGTGGTATACACTAGGGATGTGCACAAAAAAAAAATAGGTTTCTCCCCAGTTTGGGTCTATTGGATCCCCAAAAATTCAGTATTACTGAATTTACTGAAATTTACAGGGCCATTTCGCACGGCTTCAAAGTAGCAGGATGGTTGCCAATTGGAAACGCTACTAATTTGCCATAACCCACGACGTCGTACACAATCTGCAACAGTCCTGCAACCGACCCGCAAAAAGCGCTTCGTTGTAGCGCTTCTAGGGGAATCCAGAAAAGTGGATTCACCCTCCGGATAGCGATACACTCCTGCAACCAATCTGCGACAATAGCGCCACAGACTTGTGCGTTACCATTGTTGCGGGTTCTTCAAAGTCCCTCCTCCCGAGCCTTTCCTCCTAACTTCCGGCGAACTGTCCGCCATTTTTTTTCTCCGAGCGAGCGGGGATCTACGAGGCAACGAGAAAGCGACTGGCTTTCAAGCACGATCACTTTCTGAAATTCTGCCCGGACACCACAAGAGTTTTTCAAAAGCACAGTGGCACACACCGTCACGTTCCAAACATTTGCCCAAAGCTTAAAACCCCGTCTACCTTCGGCCAGTACTAGCGGAGTCAACGTACGGGGAGCATTTTAAAAAACTTTCCTCTGAGCGTGCCAACGAACGTTCGCCGCTCGCAGTCTCCTGTTTAGATTAGTGGGGTTCAACAGAAATGATTCGAGGTGATACCATGAGGGGCGGTTTATGTGTAGTGGGTCTTTGTGTGGTTCCGGGTGCGTGGTTGTGCTTGGGTGCGGACAACCCCTTCCATCGGCGGCTAGACCTCCGGCAAGCGGAGTCGCCGTCCGCCGTTCATTTTAAAAAACTTTCCGCTGAGCGTGCCAACGAACGTTCGCCGCTCGCAGTCTCCTGTTTAGCTTAGAGGGGTTCAATAGAAATGATTCTAGCATGAGGGGCGGTTTATGTGTAGTGGGTCTTTGTGTAGTTCCGGGTGCGTGGTTGTGCTTGGGTGCGGACAACCCCGTCCATCGGCGGCTAGACCTCCGGCAAGCGGAGTCGCCGTCCACCGTTCATTTTAAAAAACTTTCCGCTGAGCGTGCCAACGAACGTTCGCCAGTTACATGTCATTGATTTATGCTTTGGTTGGTGAATATTATTGGGGAACTGTCGAGTACCGCTGCACTTGCTCCCGGTTTTACACCGGCATGCGTTTTTGTAATGGCGGACATTTCAGTAAAATGGCTCCCGCTGCATGTTCAAACTGCTCTTCCCGCGTGTGGACGAATCAGCGCATGCGAGAAGTCAAACAAAAGGCGCTAATCTGGCCATTAGGAGCAGATCCTGTTCCCGCGCGAGGAGTTTTGAACGTGACATGTGACCTCATGTGGCCAATGTGCGTGTCCCCTACTGCCCTCCACCAATCAGGAGCCGGCTAGTCCCTTTGTCTTTGTGTGCGGGAAGGTATATGATCCGTTGCACCCTGCACCTCGCACCTCCATTTTGCTCAGCTACTAGCGAAAGCACCATGGAATCCTCTTCGCAAGCCTCGTCCGTCCCTGCAACCGGCCGTGGGCCAACTTGGAGGGACGCGGAGATCAGGGACCTGATCGCGATTTTCTCGGAAGAGAAAATCCAGGACGCCTTCCAGTCCTCGCACAGGAATAGGGAGGTCTTCGAACAAGTGGCCATCAAGATGCGTGCCCTGGGCCACAACAGGACCGGCCTTGAATGCCGGTCCAAAACTAAAACAATGCGGGCGGAGTACATGCATGCCGTGAACCATAATAAGGGTTCCGGCAACGAGAAGGTGACCTGCCCCTACTTTGAGGAGCAGCGCCCGCTGTACGGCGACGGGGAAGGAGCCGGCAGGCCGAAGCGCGTCGGGAGGAGCCTTAAGGTGGTTCGGAAGCCGGCTGCCCCGGTCGAGGAACCACCCGCTGAGGAGGATCCCGGCGAGGGCACCTCGTCCAGCTTTCGGCCTCCACCCCCCGTCCAGCAACGAGCCGCAGCCATGGTCACGCTGGACCTAATGGCCATCGCTCCTGGGGAGCCAGAGGAGGTTCCTCAGCAAACGCCCCTTGCCTCCGGTAAGTAATTTTATTTTTATTTTATATTTCATTTTGAGCAAATGTGTGTTCTGACGTTTGGGAATCGTTTTCTCGTGTGTCCGTTGCAACGCATAATATGCTAGGATGTTTGTGGATTGCTTTTGGTGGCTTTTTAAAACGGTTGTGTTTAACCAACAACCAAAACAGTTTTGCAGCATGTCTCAGCCATAGGCCTTCTGCAGTGCTTTAGCCACTACTTTGGGAGCTTGCTGTGTGCTTCAGGTTGTATGCTTGCTCCTTTTTCACTATTGTATGCCTTGTGTCCGTTGCAACGCATAATATGCTAGGATGTTTGTGGATTGCTTTTGGTGGCTTTTTAAAACGGTTGTGTTTAACCAACAACCAAAACAGTTTTGCAGCATGCCTCAGCCATAGGCCTTCTGCAGTGCTTTAGCCACTACTTTGGGAGCTTGCTGTGTGGTTCAGGTTGTATGCTTGCTCCTTTTTCACTATTGTATGCCTTGTGTCCGTTGCAACGCATAATATGCTAGGATGTTTGTGGATTGCTTTTGGTGGCTTTTTAAAACGGTTGTGTTTAACAAACAACCAAAACAGTTTTGCAGCATGCCTCAGTCATAGGCCTTCTGCAGTGCTTTAGCCACTACTTTGGGAGCTTGCTGTGTGGTTCAGGTTGTATGCTTGCTCCTTTTTCACTATTTTCTGCTCTTGTCCACAGAGACACAGATGCCTGGGACGGTGGTCCTCGAGTCCCCTGCAGCGGTGGCAGAGGACAGTGATTCTGGGGCGTCCACAAATGTTGGTGAGTATCAGTTGCAATAAGGGGGGGGGGTTAACTGCTTTGTGCTTTTCTGTTTGTGCAGGGCAGCAGCACTGCCAAGAGACAGAAGAGAGTCCCTCAACGTTGCTGCTTTAGGGTTTGAAGCTTGCTTTGCCACACTTTGGTCCTAAATCATGTTCTTTTTTCCCTTTTTTCAGATTTCATACCCGGGACGCAGGAGGAGGAGCGTGGGGTGGCTGGACCTCCTGCCCTGCGCAGGCGTATACAGATACAAGATGGTGAGCGTGCATGAACTGTTCCTTTCGAGCCATGGCTGCAGGACAATGTCTGTGTGCAATAACTGTGTGCTTCCTTTTCATTTTTGTGCTCCCCTGGCATTGTTCTGAGTCTTGGTTTAACAATATGTAACCAAGAAAGGCCACCATGGGCAAACAAACAATAACCATGTGCTCCCCTGGCATAGTTTTGAGTCTTGGTTTAACAATATGTAACCAAGAAAGGCCACCATGTGCACCAGGGTGGGTTTTGACTGTCTTGATGTTACTAACAGTTCTGTTTCTCTTTTTTTGCCAACAGAGGTCCTTTCAGAAGACGATGAGCCAGCCGGCTCACCACCTAGAGGTGCTCTCCAAGCAGAGGAGAGGCTGGCGAGGGAACGCGGCAGGCTGCGGCGCGTCTCCGTATTAACTAGCGTGGGAGAAAGGATCCTGGAGCACTGCCAGGAGGAGTCCAGGCGTGCCGCTGCCGCAGACCAGGCGATGCTCTCCCTCGTGGCCCAGGAGGGAAAAAAATTCCGTGCCATCCTTAGGGAGTCGAACCAATCCCTACGCGAAAGCATGGAGGAGGTTCGACTGATAAGGAGGCTGATGGAGAGGGCGGTCGCGGTTATGGAGGCGGCCATCCCTCCTCAGATTACCGTGCACGTCCCCCCCCCACCCACACCTCCCCCACCACCTCCAGCACCCACCCCACCCACCCCGTCTCAGAATGCCTCGACCCAAACGAGAAGGAGGACTGTTCTCGGGAAGAGAATAGTTAAACCCGCGGACAAGTTCTCCCCCTCCTAGTTTGGGCCAGTTTGTCTAGTTATCTGTGTTTGCTGTTGTCTGTTAAATAAAGTTTATATTTTTGACTCTGTCTCTGTGTACCCTCTCTAGTGATTGTGCCTATTCTGGCACCGTTGTGTGGGTTGGAGGTTGGAGGGTGTTTTAAAGGTTAAAGGTGTTTTAGGAGTTTGGGGTGAAAGGTGTGCGAGTTTAAGGAGTCACACTGGAGTCTTTTTCAGTAAATTTACAACAACATTTTATTTTCAAAAACAGTTCAACAGGGGAAAAAAACAAGGGAATGTAACTTGGACCCCCCCACCACCACCCCCACCCTCCAAGAAAGCCAACTTTTTTTTAACAAATTCAATATATTTAACAGGGATAGAAAAATGGGCAATGCAACTAGGAACCCCCCCAACCCCCCCCACCCCAAAACACAAACAGAAAACAAAACTCAGGTCCCACTGCTCCCCTCCCCAGCCCCTTCCATCTCCCTCACTCTCCTGCACAACCGTCCCATGGTCCCCCTGACTTTGCGGCGGAACAGGTCTTCGTCCTCCTTCTTCTTAACTGTGTGGGGAGGGAGAAAAAGTACACATTAGTGCCACACATATTTTCCAATTTTTTTAGTTTACATGCATACACTTTTTAGTGGCCTTAGCCACAGTGTGAGAAGAGTTGGGCAGTGGGGAACATAACCTACGTTCTTCCGCCTCCCTCTGCTGCCTTTGCTGCTCTAACTCCCCTTTCAGGTCTGCCACTTCAGCCTCTAAGGCAGTCACCCTGGCCTCCATGGCACGCATCCTTGCCTCCATAGTTTCTGCTATAGAAATCAAACAAAGAATTTAATCACACTTCAAATGGAAGCATCACAGCGGGCTCCCATATGGCTCCATGGGGGTACACACACATGGGTCTCCATCACAGACATAAAACTCTCACCTGCAGCCTGTCCTGAGGTGGAAGGTCCCTCTTCCTCCCCCTCCTCACGCTCAGGTGCTTTTGCCAGCTTGGATGGTGATTGTGTGGCTGGGCAAAGAAAAAGAGAAATCATAAGTAAAAGCACACAAACCAGAGATGAAACACAGCTGGTGGCCACACCACAGTTAGAGTCAAAGCGCATAACCAAAGTGGTTCTACAGTACTGGCGGGCTAAGTCAGAGGGGGTAGACAGCATCTAAATACTTTCTGGAATTTCATTGGGGACAGTAGGGGAAAGAGGCAGCTAGTCATTCCATGCATGTTTAAGGGTAAAACACAACGAGGGCAGCACTCACCCATATGCCTCCTCATTTCCAGGGGGGGCTTTCCAGCCTTCTCCCATATTTTCACCATCTGGTCGTGGAAGACCGTTCTCCCACTTGGCTGCGGGACCCCCCCCCCCCCACTGTTCAAGACTGTTAAGGAAGTCCAGCTTCACCCGCTTAAATTTTGTCCGGACCTGCTCCCAGGTCCGGACGTAGCCCCTCTCCCTCAGCTTCGATGCCAACACCAGGTAAGCACCCTTGGTGTGGCAGTGGGTGCTGGCCATAAGGCGGCCAACACTTTTCGATTGGAGCACAAGCTCCAGAAGTGCCTCAGCCTCGGCGCGCTGCCAGAAGGAGCCCTTCCGTGGCTTCGGCATCTTCGGAATGACGGTTAGGGAACGAACGTGCGTTGCTCCGATCGACCACCCCTATTTTAAATGTATCAAAGCTGCCCACCAATAAAATTATTCCTTGGAACATAAGTGGATTGATCCTCCGGTTTGACAGGGGTCGCCAATACTTCCTGGCTACCCGCCTCCCCAAACTTTCCATGTTAAGTGCTTCCGTATTGTGTTTGTCAATTTCAGCGGGGAGTTAGCATTTAGGGCTGTCAAAGTGCTTTTGGCCCAGAGAATCCCCGTTTTTTTGCTGGCTAAGTAGACAAACCGCACAAGACAAGGTTAAACAAAGAACATAAAACTTTATTCAACAACAGAGTAGGAAAAACAATCAAACACGCCTCCTGTTTCTGTAGATGTGGGTGGCTATGGCGTCCCGAACCTTGCACCCCTCCGCATAGATCCTTTTTCTCCTTGCTTCAGGGATGTCTTGTGTGTCCTCAAGGACTACAGGATCAGGTTCATCCACAGGGAAGGGGATGTTATGTCCCTTGTCCTCGCATATGTTGTGCAAAATGACACACGCGATGATCAGCGGAGTCACATTGTCTATATGCACATGGAGTCGTGACATCAAGCAACGGAACCGGGACTTCAAACGTCCAAAGGCACGCTCCACTACATTCCTTGCCCGGGAGTGACTGAGGTTGTAGTGGCTCTGCACGTCTGTCCTTGGCCGCTTATAGGGAGTCATGAGCCAGCGGCGTAATGGGTAGGCTCCGTCCCCGAGCACCAACGCCGGCACACGCACGCCCTCAATGGTGGCGGTGGGGTTTCCTGGAACAAAGACCCCTTCGTCCATGGCTTTCCTGAGGTTTGATTCCCTGAAAACAAGGGCATCATGCCTCCTGCCACTCCACCCCACCTCGGCATCGATAAACCGTCCGGAGAAGTCCACAGTTCCTTGCAGGAGAACAGAACAAAAGTCCTTCCTGTTCCCGTACTCCTTTATGCTTCCCCCGGGGGCACGGATAGGGATGTGGCTTCCATCGACGGCCGCAAAACAATGCGGGAATCCAAGCCTGGCAAACCCGTCCATACTCTGGAATAAGGGAAAGAAAAGAATATAAGCCATGGCATGTCAGCGTGGGGTGTATCGCGTCTTCGTTGCTGACCTGTCAAACAAGAAAAAAAATTTAAAGGGCAAAGGGGATAGAATGACACTCACCGCTCCAAGCCGGTCTCCGAGGCACACGACTTTGCTGAACAATTCCGCCTCCATGGCGAGGCAGAACTCCTTAAGGATATCGCCAACCGTAGTGACTCCGAGTCCGAATTGCTGGGCTACTGTCCGGAAGTACTGAGGGGTGGCCAAGTACCACAATGCGGCCGCCACCCTTTTTTCCACTGGCACGGGGCACCGCATGCCAGTGACTTGCCTCTCCATGCGTCCACGTAGAGCCTCCACGAGTTCAAAAAATGTTCCCCTAGACATTCTAAAGTTGGCAATCCAGTGGTCATCATCCCAGCGAGTCCACACAAAATTTTCCCACCAGTCAGAGGATCTTTCGTCCGCCCAGAACCGGGGGGGGAACCGGACCTCTGCCAGAGCTTGCCAGTGCCTCTTTGCCGCCATGGTTGCCCGTTGAGAACGTCTTGTACTGCTGGTCATCGCTCTGGCAATACGTTCTCGGTATTCCTCTGAAGCAGCCCTCCTACGCCGCACGGTGGTGTGGATACGCTGGACCACCGCAAGCATGTGAGACAACAATTGAAAAATAATCCTCTCCATTGCAACGTTAACCTGTGCTGCGGGCAGTAGGCTACGCAAACAAAGAGTGAGGCCGACCGCGTGTCTGCCCAGGTGCATATAAGCAGGTAACCTGTGGGCGTGTACTGTGGGCGGGGATTAACCAATCAAACATATCAATGCATCAACCTCTGGTTCATAGAAAACAATAGAAAACACGTTCCAAGTGCGCCAATGATTTGACGATAACGCGTTGCTACGGGGTTTCCTAGGTTTTTAACAAAAAAAGGGAACCCTGACAAGTCCGGCTTTAGGGTCGAGGTCAAAGGTGTGCCCGCAGTTTGATTGACGGGCACGGGAGGCCAGAAGCGCTAAAAAGGGACCTCCTTTGTAGCGAAAAGACGGAGAACCGGAAGCCTGTGGGTTACGAAAGTGACGAGAAGTGAAAGTGCTAAATTCCGCAAAAACCGCAGCTGTGCGTTACGGGCACAGCTAGTTACATTTCGCTAGTTGAAGTAGCGATTTCGCTAACAGCAACCAAATGGCAACTTTGAGCTCTGTGCGAAATGGCCCACAGTATTACTGAATTTACAGTATTACTGAATTACTGAAAAATCCTAGGAAATGCAGAAATCCTGAATTTTTTCAGGGCCAATAGACCCGGGGGGGGGGGGAGATATTTTTTTTAAATCCAGGATCACCTGGCCAAATCCAGCCTGCCTCCCCTCATCTCCCTATGTTTGCTTTGCGGGTATGAATCTGTTGATGATCCCAGACCTTTGGGAAGTGTGCCTGGCTTCGACCAGGGCCAGGGCCTTTTTAGACCTGGCCCCTCACCTGGTGGAATGAGCTCCTGGAAGAGCCAAGGCCCTGCTGGAGATCTCTGAGGGGCTTTTCACACGCCTTCAAAATCGCACAATGGTTGCCAATTGAAAACGCTACTGATTTGCCGTTATGCACAACGTCGTTGACAATCTGCCACACACCTGAAACCGATCTGCAAAAAGCGCTTTCTTGTAGCGCTTTCAGGGAAATCCCCAAAAGTGGATTCACCCTCCGGAAAGCGATACACTCCTGCAACCAATCTGCAACACTAGCGAAAAAGACCTGTGCGTTAACATTGTTGCAGTTTCTACAAAGTCCCTCCCCCTGGCTCTCTCCTCTGATCTTCCGGCAAAGCGATCGCCATTTTTTTTTTCTCCGAGCGAGCGGGGATAAACGCACCAGCGAGCCTCTTTCTGTTTAGAGGCTTCCCCGGCTTCAGTCCCTCCACAGAGTCACTAAGCACAAACAACAGAAAAGCCCGTTTGCTGATGTATTTTCCCTTTATTTTTTACACATTCATTCAGCCGAAAATCGGGCCCGTGAGAGGGGGGGGGGATTTTTTTTTTCACTCGGAGGGAGCGTGGCAACGATCAAACGACAGCTCAAACACACCAGGCAGCTGGATGGGTCTCTCCGTTGCAACGAATCAACACAGATTCGTTGCAATGGGTCTGTTTTTTTTTTTAAACTTTCTTAAAGGGAAAGGGGCTGTTTGGGAGCATGCTAACGGCTGCCCATTGGCTGCTTGACGGCCAGGGGCGGGACGAGCTTGGCAAGAGCGCTTCCTTTCTAGCGATTTTTGCCGAGACCGGAAGCCTGTGGGAAACGCTACAAAACGCAACTGGATTCCACTACAAAGGCAGGTATGCATAACGACGAATTCCACTATTTTAAATGGCGATTTTTCATTCAGCAACCAATTTGCTACAAAGATCCTGGTGCGGAAAGCCCCTGAGTTCCACAGGGCTTGCAAGATGGAGCTCTTCTGCCAGGCTTTTGTTTGAGGCCGGGCTGAATACTGGGTTAATAAGAGCAGATCCTCCCCCATTCTTGTGAAATCTGGACACCCTTCAGGAGGGATTAATCATTGCCCCATTGATTTACATCTTTTTAGATAATACAACTGGGAATGGATGACCTGAGGAGTAATTGGTCTAGTAAAGGATAGTTATTGTCACCATCTATTAGATTCAAATGGGTAGCCATGTTGGTCTGAAGTAGCACAATAGAATCAGAGTCCAGTAGCACCTTTAAGACCAACAAAGATTTATTCAGGGTGTGAGCTTTCAAATGCAAGCAAGAGGGCTTGCACTCGAAAGCTCACACCCTGAATAAATCTTTGTTGGTCTTAAGGTGCTACTGGACTCTGATTCTATTGTGTCACCATCTATGTTATTCTATCCCACCTTCCTTTCTGTATTGTTATCTTGTCAGCAAGATGGCATAGTCTTATGGGGGCTTAGTGTTTTTATTGCTATGCTTTTATTGTACATGTACACCAGCACAAGCTAGCTGGTCCAGGAGTAGCAGTATAGAAATTTAATATATACATTTTTGAGCCAAATAAATAAATAGCTCAGTTTATGCTGACTTACTTGTAAACTGAAGCACAAATTTTAAGGACAGTATGGAAGCTTTGAATCCCCAAATAAGGTTTAGGCCACCATAAATCATACACCCCAAAGTTATCTTCTTGTGCCAGCTGACCCATGCAGTGATTGGGCCCAGGCTGTACCCAAAAACAATCTTTGGACCACCAAAAATAACCCATACCCACACTGCAGACATTGTCCCCTGCAAGAAGACATACAGTGGTGCCCGTTCATAACACTGGGTCTGGCACCATGAATTTCTATTGGGGTTAATCCCAAGAAGTCTACATTAAAAATAAAATTTGAATAAGGAACTGGAACAACTGCATGCCTTCTACACCCCAAAATGAAGGTTGGACCACCAAATACCTCTCCATGTTCTGGTGACTCTGCCCTCTTAGAGGACATGTGCTCTTTCTTGAACTAAAGCCCATTTCTTGTTCCAGCTGATCCGAAATGGGGTGCCCCCAGGGCAATTGCACAGACAGATACTGGGGCTAGGCTTCACCCCAAAACAATCTTTGAGACACCCCAAACGAAACACCCCCAACACCCCAACACGCCAAGCGAAACACCCCCACATTCTGGAGACTGTCCCCTGCTTTAGGATGCTTTTAGGACTGCTTTAGGATGCTTTGGGCTGATCCTGCATTGAGCAGCGGGTTGGACTAGATGGCCTATATGGCCCCTTCCAACTCTATGATTCTATGATTCTATACAAGAAGATATATTATGGTTCGTGGTTCAAACACCAGTTCTGGCACCATGAGAATCTACTTGGGTTGCCTCCAAGAGGCCACCATTGCAAAGAAAATTTGAATAAGGAACTGGAATGCCATTTGAACCCCAAAATATGGTTTGGACTGCCACATGTCATCCCCCCACCCACAAATACACATTCCGGAGACTGCCCTCTGAGAGGACATATGTTGTTTCCTGGGAAAGTGCTTGTTAGCCCATTCTACATGTGGGTGCACGCACACACAAATCACCACTTCTGAACCATGGTCTCTTTAATTTTGAAAAGACTCCTGCCTGTACAATCAGCTCTTTTCCTAGTGATGAACTCATGTTAACAGACTCATCCCACTTATAATCCCCCCCCAAGCCCCAAGTTTACATGATGGGAAAATTAAGCAATAGTGGAACTTGGACACTGGTGAAGGGGGGGGGGGGAGAGAATGCCGGAAGGTGCATAGTGGGAGAAATTATTTCAATACGGGTCATGGGTTGGCCTCTGGGAGGTGAAAAACAAGCAGTAGGAAGGAGGAAACCAGGGGAACTTGTATACTTTTGAATTCCCTTTGACTTGGAAGTGAAGCAAGGGAAAAACTACCATAAAACCTGGGGAAACAGCAACTGGAAAGCAACCTGAATGCTTGAAGGAGGAATGCTCAGCAGGAACCAATGCCTCCCGGCACTTCTCTCAATGGCCTGGTCAGTGACTGGCATAACAGACTGCTGACTGCCATTGATGAGATAGCTCCCCAACACCCTCTCCAGCCCCGTCTCAAGCGAGCTCCCTGGTACACTGAGGAACTTCGCAACAAGAAACAGGAACTGAGAGCGAGTTTGGAGGAAGACTCGTGACGAAGCCTCAAGAACATCTTATAGAATGCAGATGAAAGCCTATGAGATGGCGGTGAAGTCAGTAAAACGCAATTTTTACTCGGCTACCATCGCATCTGCAGACTCACGCCCAGCTCAATTGTTTAAGGTAGTTCGATCCCTCACTGCCCTGATTGAAGGGCAACAAAACAGTAGCCAATTGGACATCAGCTGTGAGGCATTTGCGAGTCGTTTTGCGGACAAAATCTCGACACTCTGCCACAACCTCCCTCCAACCTTAGATACTAAAAGTGAACTAGAGGCACCTTGGCCGTCTTTGGAGAAAACTATAAGTAACTTCAGACGACTCACACTGACCGAAGTGGACAGGATTCTAGCGACAACAAGACCAACTACATGCCCACTAGATCCTTGCCCATCCTGGCTCTTGAAAATAATCAACCTATCTCTAACAACAGGAGAATTCCCGGAGGGTTTGAAAGAGGCTGTGTTACGTCCACTGCTGAAAAAAACATCTCTAAACCCACAAGAGCCTAACAACTACAGGCCCGTCTCGCACTTAGCGTTTCTGGGCAAGATGATAGAAAGGGCAGTCGCAAACCAACTGACGGAATACCTGGAAGAAGCTTCGGTCCTAGACCCATCCCAGTCAGGCTTCCAGCCTTGCCATGGGGTTTAGACAGCGCTAGTCGCCCTGACGGACGACCTCCGTCACCAGTTGGATCGAGGCGGGTCGGCACTGCCGATATTATTAGACCTCTCAGCAGCGTTCGACACAGTCGATCACGAGCTTCTAGCTCGCCACCTCATCAATGCTGGAATACAAGGGACAGCCCTTCAATGGCTGATCTCCTTCCTCCAGGATCGTGGACAGAGGGTTGCAATAGGAGAGAAAACATCAGGCCGCCGGCAACTTACTTGTGGAGTCCCACAAGGAGCGGTCCTCTCTCCTATCCTATTCAACATCTTCATGCGCCCTCTCGCACAACTGGTCCAGAAGTTTGGGCTGGGTTGCCATCAATATGCAGATGACACCCAGCTCTTCCTCCTGATGGATGGCCGCCCTGACTCTCCCCCAGAAGCATTAGCCAGCTGCCTGGAAGCAGTGACAAGATGGCTCAAGCAGAGTCGTCTGAAGCTCAATCCTTCAAAGACGGAGGTCCTGTGGCTAGGTAGGAAGGGCCCATGCGAGGAAGCGCGCCTGCCTACCCTGGATGGCGTGCAGCTCTCTACGGCTCACTCCGCCAGGAACCTAGGCGTGATTCTGGACGCCTCCCTCACAATGGAGGCCCAGATCACAAAGGTAGCGCGGCTGGCATTCTACCATCTCCGCCAAGCCAAACTACTAGCGCCCTACCTGGCCCTGGAACACCCAGCCACAGTGATCCATGCGACGGTCACCTCTATACTGGACTTTTGTAACTCGCTCTGTGCAGGCCTGCCCTTAGCCCTGACCCGGAAACTACAACTAGTTCAAAATGCAGCAGCCAGGATCCTCACGGCAACACCGTGGAGGTCCCATATCCGGCCTATTCTCCATCAGCTGCAATGGTTACCAGTTGAATTCCGGATCAGACTAAAGGTTCTGGTAATTACCTTCAAGGCCATACGCGGTCAGGGCCCAGTGTACCTGAGGGCCTACCCTCCTATGCCCCCAAATGAGCTCTACGCTCTACTGCCTCCAATCAGCTAAGGATCCCTGGCCCTAAAGAAGTCCGTCTGGTCTCGACCAGGGCCAGAGCATTCTCTGTTCTGGCCCCTACCTGGTGGAACGAGCTCCCAGAGGAGATCAGGGCCCTGACGGAGCTTAAACAGTTCTGCAGGGCCTGCAAAAAGGAGCTCCTCCACCAGGCATTTGGCCGAGACCAGACGTAATCTACAGCGACCAAGGGCCCCTGTTCCCCCCCACCCCCCTTCAGAATTCAATCAATAAGCCACCCCCCTCAGAATCCCATCAACAATCCCTGGACCTGTTTGTATTACAATTGTTTACTGTTATACTGTGTTGTGTTCGGTTGCAATTGTTGGTTATCGATGTACATGTTCTACAGACTGTTTTATGTATGGTTCTCTGTTATAATGTAAACCACCCTGAGCCTCCGGGGAGGGCGGTATAGAAGTATGATAAATAAATAAACAAACAAACAAACAAACAAACATCAGTGCAGCATGACATGCATGCTGAAAGTGAGAGAAAATGCAGAACAAAAAAGAAAACCCAACGGACATGCATGGTGAAACAGAGGGAAAATACCCATGCGTAACAGGCCAAAATTACATAGAATATTCCTAAACAAGCCCAAACATAATCCCATATCAAAGCAACAGTCTAGCAGAAATCAACTGAAATGACTGCAATTTGGAAGAGAAGTTACCTTTAGATGTAAATATGAGAAACATGGAGAACAGGACAATCTCTGCAAGCAGAGAGTCTGTACCAGTTAGCAGAGAGAAACAAAATATCAGTTCTCTGAGGAATCTAAAACTGGCTCTAAATTCAGGCCAGCTGCCCTTCTTTTGTCCCACTCTGGATAATATGGGATCCTTTGAACATCAAAAAACTGGTACTTGACAGAAAAGTGGGAAAGCTGTGAAACTGAAAGTTTATTGCTAGAGGAGGAACCTTGAAGGTAGGTTTACATCTGAGATTAAGGAAGGCAGGTTTGCATGGCAATTTAGAAATCAAATGACAAAAGCACCTTTAAGATCAACAAAGATTTATTCAAAGCGTGAGTTTTCAAGTGCCTGCACTCTTCCTCAGACAACATACAATGCAACAAGGATCATGAAAGTACAGATATAAGAAAGTAAAAGAGTAGCAAATTAGTAAACTGTGTCATTACATCCAAATTACACAATGTGATAATCCTTTGCTAAAAAGGCTACTCAGTCTTTGGGGTTCAGTTGTAGTTCACAAAAACATTGGAGAAATAAAAATGTCAAGGTTAGTAATTAACAGCAAATTCATATTTTGTTGTGCTGCTTCAGACCAACATGGCTACTCACTTGAATCTAGAAGTCAAATGGTCAGTGATAGCAGCATATCACGTCAACATACTGCAGGAGGGCTAAGCTTTGCCTTCTCACTTAATGGGACTTAATGGTCTTTATCCTGTTGATACAAAGAAAGCAACAGATTCTAGGCTAGCTGATACCAAGGAGGGTTCAGAAAAATCAACACAGGCTCTCATCTATCACCAACCTAACAATTCCCCTTTCCCAGATTGTCACTGGCCTGCTGGCATCTTCAAGTGCATGTCCACAGTACCCACAGAAAGCCTTTGTTGGCAGGTGAAACATCAAAAGCCTACATTAATAACACATGGATGTTCTTGTACATGTGAAACTTACCCTCCCTTCAAGTAATGACATGAGTCCAGCAATGGGGTGGCAACTGGGTTGGTGCATTCCATGTTTGGGGTGGCACTGACCCTCCCCCCCATGCCACCCCGTCTCACCTAGGATGACACTACCAATGTTAAGTAGGAGATCATGCCTAAGGTTTTGATTTCTTCCTTAGGAACTTAATTCCTTTTCTACAACCACAAGAGATAGTAACATAGTATAGTATCTCTGCACTCATTTGTTAGGGTATATAACTACAATCATGATAAAACAGCTCATGCACATTCATGGCACACAAACTGCCTATCCAAGCAAACTGCAAGTTGAGCTAGATTGTGTAGAAGATGCCTACCACAATTGCAGCTCCTGTAATTACAGCAGTCTGTACCATGAACTTCTCAACAGGTGCAATTTTGGACTTAGAGCCAATGGAATGGATCTGTCATGTAAACTCTTGTAAATGGTAGCTTATAGAATGGAATGGGAAACCTCATCATGAACCTTGTTGCAATGAAAGGCCTGTCTGCTTGACTCTAAGTCCTGAAGTTTATCAGAGAGCCTTTTCTTCTCTGAAGCATCAAAACATCCTATTTTAAAAAATGAGACCTCTCCCATAGCACTTTAAGAACATCCCTCAATTCTCAATGTGGTATGTGAGATAATGAGATTTGGGTAATATGTGCTTCTCAAGAGTGGATTGTTCAAATGGAAGCAGCAATCCATTACTAAACGAGAATGGTGAAGTTAACAGTCCTTTGCTGTACTGTAGCAGGCTGTTCTGCCAAAATGTTTTTTAATACTGATGATTTATGAACTAGTGTGGACTCTGGAAGAGTATTGCAAAATATGGTAACAAAAGCAGGAAGATACTGACTGGTACTGAGCTGAGCAAGTATTGCTATTATGGAATATTTATTTAGTGCTCATGGCACTATACTATGGTCTGTACAAAACCCAGAAAGTGGCCCTGGGACTTCTATGACAAGATTTGGGAATAATCTGCTCTGCATTTCTACTGAGAACGTAATGCTTATACTGGCAGTGGTTGCCAGCTCTGGGTAGGGAAATACGTAGATATTTTGGGAGTGCAGTCTGAAGATGGTGGCATTTGGCACATAATGCCTTACAGACCACCTTCCAAAGTGGCTATTTTATTTATTTTTATTTATTTATTTATTTATTTATTTATTTATTTATTTATTTATTTATTTATTATAAATAATAGGTAAAACGCAAAAGCAGGAGATCTCCACCACCTGGAAGTCGGTAACTCTTTGTGGGAAGAGTTAACCAAGGTTGCCAATTTCCAGGTGGGCATATTATAACTGATATCTAGATGACAGAGATCAGTTCCCCTGGGGAAAATGACTGCTTTCAAAGGTCGATTCTATGGTATCATTTCTAGGTTCAATTCTACCCAAACTCTGCCCTCCACAGGCTCCACTCACAAATCTCCAGGAATAATCTAGGCCAGAGGTGACACCCCCCCCCTCCCCCTGCAACATATCAGTTTCCAATAAGGGAAGAAAGCCAGTCTCTGGTTTCCCACAAACCACGTAGTGTATCAGCCATTGCGGAAAAATGCAGCCTAATTTCTTCCTGGCACCCTTTCCTCATCTTGAAAACCTGCTCAAGTCCTGGAGCAATAAAATGGAACTCCAGAGTAAAGCTTAGAATGGGTAACGGTTGCAGAAAGGAGAGGGGGGGAGCACATGTAGTGGTAGAAAAATAAGTTCAAAGGCAGAACAACAACATGCATCTTTAGACTGCTTCCCCATGGGGAATATTCTCCACGTTTTCCTTAAGCTTGTTTATTAAACATTTTAATGAAGAAAAAAGGAAATAAAAATGAAAGGAAAAAAGGAAACAGGAAAGAAAAAAATTCTCAATTGTGCTTTCATTGCCATGGTCAGTGGCGAGGCATTTGCAGCAGTGAGAGAGGATCCACAGGGGTATTCTCCTTGCTGTCATCTCAGGCTCACCAGCCACCTTCCTTTAATAATAAAAAAGGTAGTTGGTACACTGCTATTATGTTATAATGCTATAGTAATATATGTACTGCAACACTTTTGTGAAGAAGGGGGGATGGTGGGCAAAAGGGGAAATGGGAGAGGAAATAGTGCCAAATGTAGGCGCAGAGATCCACACTGTCCTGTGCACCCTGTGACAAATTTCACTTTGAATACCCAGGATCATTATGCTATAACATATTAGGGGAAACTCTCAGAGGAAAAGAAAAACCTGGGGGCTGGAGAGTTGCATAACAAAGGCTGATTCCACACGGCGGTGGCTGTGCCGGGCTGCTGGCGGTGGATTGCTGCAGAGCTGCATGTTCCACAGCAGTCTGTGTCCACACGCTGAAATATGTCTCCCTGGGAAACAAAACAGTAGTGGTTTGGTTCTGCCACACAGGGGCCCCTGCACGCACGTGGGGTGTGAGTGTCTTTATTCTGCACGCAATCCCACCTTCCTGCAAAGTGACAATAAATGCCCCGGTACACGCCGCAAAGCCGACTGGGACATTGTTTGCCTCCTCTGGGCCACTGTAGGACAGATTCTGTCGGCCCTCGCAGTGGGCTGAGGGAACGCAGAAAATTCCATGCTCCCTTAGCCTAGGGCTTCTGGGGTCTGATCCACACCAGGCCTGTGTGTGTGTGTGTGGGGGGGGGGGTGTGGCAGCCTGGTGGCAACATCATATAGAAGCAGGGATTTGTCCTCTCGGCCTTTTCTGTCCATGCATAATTGGCCAAAGTCACACAGCAGCTTTAAAAAGAGACTGCAATTTGGTAGGGAAGTGTGGCTCTAAAAGTCCATGCAGAAGCAACCTTATGCTGCCTGTCTTTTAGACAACGCAGTATACATTTACTTGGTGTGTCCATTTTAAGAGAGGAATATCACAATCACAAATATTTATGCTTTTAAAATATGCTCTTTGTTTTGTTTTACAAGAATGAGGTAGCTTTGAAATATCTGCAATTAAGCAACATCATGTTAATAGAAAGAGTGGTGTCATTAACCTTTCTTTTGCCCTCTGGATAAGGAATCCTGAGTAGGCTGCCAAATACCAGCTACTGTCAGACAGTAACAATTTTTGGTAATTACCGGGGCAATGACAGCCAGCGAACCTCCGTATTCCACTCCCGGTTCCCTGAACATGCCATTTTGCTGAAGAAGGCATTTTAGAAAGAGAACCCATAGTTAAAGTCAATTGAAGTTTGAAGGAATCAGGTGTTTTCTCCCCCCTTCAAACTGACAGCACTTTTAAAGCAGAATTTCACTGGGCATGTCTGAGAAGGTTGAAAGGGGGTGACAGGAAAAATGGAGAGGCGAGGAAAGAATTATTTCTATGCTGAAAAAGGGACTAAAACCCAAAAGCAGAGGATGAGTTTGTGTTCTTTCCCCCAGAGTGCAGGCAGAAAAAAAAACCAGGGTAGGAAATGAGGTGGAAGTATTGTTTATGTGGAACCTCAGGAAGCATCCTTCTGTCCCTTTTTGTCTTCCTTCTAATGAGGGACTCTGTTTAGTGTAATAAATGGGCAGAGTTGCCACTTTAAGAACCAATGGACTGAGAGGTAGGGTGGAGTAAATGAATACTAAGCCCACTTGTGGAAATGGGCAGTCAATAATAATAATAACAACAACAACAACAACAACAACATTTTGTGGCTATACTGACATCTATACCTCTGATGAAATATATTTGAATTAAAAATATTGTATTTAAAAAAACCTGAATTTTATTTTACTTTTGCCACCACAATCTGTTCTATCCAGAATCCAGAAACTGGATCCCAGCTCCAAAATGTCACCCTCTGAACCTCAAGTTACCTACTTTCTCTTAACTGAAAGCAAACATGGATCTTTGCTATGTCTATTTTCTGTTTACTGAAGCGAGGGAACTGATAGATTTCCATAAATACTGTCTCTGAGAAACTGGGCAGGGGAATCTCCTTCCAGAGCTGCTTTACTCAGAGGGTGAAAGAGGTCTCAATTTCAGGGATCCACCATGCCAGCCTCCAAGTAATGCCCCCTGTAGCAGCAACCCTGCTAGCTTTCCTTTATAACCTGGAGGGGGCAGCTAGACAGGTACACGGGTATATAGAGGAGGCAGTCAACAAGTGGTGCTAGCTGCTGCTGCACACATACCAATGGGTCAGATGCCCAGCTCCTCATTGTTTTTGCCAGGCATGTCTGCAACAGTGTACTTGCCTCAAAGCTCAATCCAAAACAGATGCCAGCAGTCCCTGTTAGAACCAAGGCAACAAATTCATTAACCTGCCATGTACTGAGTGGCTGGTAGCAGCTCTCCAGGGTCTCACGTAGAATCTTTCAAGTCAGCTACTTCTTGATCCCTTTAACTGCTAAGGATTGAAACAGGGACTTTCTGCAAGCAAAGCAGATGCCTAGTCATGGCCTCCAACCCTAAAAGCAGCAGACAGAACAGGCATTGGAGATGTTGATGTCTTCCATCAGTTTGCCAAGACAGGGAAGCCCTTGTCAAGACAGCCTTGTTGGGTCAAGGGATATTTATAACTAAGATGAATTCCTGGCTGTGGAAGAGGCAAAAACGCCACTACAGAGGCGGGCAATGGGGTTGGAGACTGTCCCTCACCAGAATACCTGCTATAAACTTGTTGAGAAGAGACAGGCATGGAGAAAGGAAACACATCTCCCACTTGGGAAACTCAGATGTTAGATCATACTCCAAGAAAGTCCTTCTCCTATTCCATCAAGAAAGAGCAAAAAGGATGGGAGTCTCTCTGTTGAGGATGGGAGTCCCATTATCCCAATCCTAACTGTTTTCTATAGACATGTTTGTCTCAAACAATCTCAAGCAGTACGGCATGTGGGGAAGCCCAGGTCCATCTTGTCACTTAGCTATCAGGCTGAATGTCACATTTTCCTGACATTTTTAATTTTAAAAATCTAGTCTATATTTTCCTAGAAACCAGCCTCCATGGTACCATACACGTTGTATCATACCAGACATTAATCGTTGCATCTGAACTGTTTCAGGGCTTGGGAAATTGTGAAAAACAGCAGCTAAACATTTGGCATGCTACAGTTGTTGGAGCAGTGAGGGTTCTCCCCCCACCCAATGTTCTTTGGTGTCACAATTCTGTTCAACATGTCATGATGTTGAAGTACATTTGTAGCCGGAGGACATTCTATTTTTCCAGTAGGTTCTACCTAAGAAAGATGGAGGAGGGCACTAGTTCATATTTTGCCCAGGGGCTACCAGGCTACCTGTCCCTCACTACCTTTCATCAGTTTTTAAATAATCCATTACATTTTCATGTCACCGTTATTTCAAAAAGCTCTGGGTGGCAGACACAATCCTTCCCTCTCCCCACTGTATCCTGTGGGGTAGGTTAGGCTGAAGGACAGTGACTATCCACATTAATCCAGTGCATTACTTCCACAAAATGAAAAAACAGTGTGTGTGTGGGGGGGGGGGAGGAGGAATCTTCAAAAGATTCACTGTGCACATTAAAATAAAATTAAAGTATACATACACTCATTCTACCCAACCCCTCATTACGTGGCACACAAATAACAACAATCGCAAAAATATTAAGGTATGGTTGCTAGGCAGGGGAGGAAAAAATCCTCATCAGTATATAAATACACCAAATACCACACCAAACACAGGGAAATGTTTTCTTTAAGATATACCCGAGAATGGTGAAATCATTCAAAGTTCACAAGAAGTAGGTGGTACTATGAGATATAAAGATCATAGAAAAAAATCTGGGGAGGCATCATTGTTTAAAAGGTTCCAACCACAAATCTCTACAACCTGCAGAAATAATTCCCCACTAAAGATCTCCCACCATGGGCTACTAGGTGGTAAATGTGGGAAAGACCTGTTGCTTGGAAAAGATCCCTTTACCACACATATTTTGTGTCACAGCAAAAAGGACATCATGTTTGTTGTCATACAGACGAACAAGCAACCATGCAAAAAACTCTACTGTGCTAATCTATAGTGGCTTCAGGAGTGCTTGGTTCAACTCACAACCTGTTCACCTGATCAAACTGGTTTGTTCATTTGTTGCATTCCTTCCCACGTACTCAGACAGCACAGAACAATCAGCAAAGTTTCATGCATGAGAATTCTCACACAGCTTACTGTGACTCCCACTTTTCCCCTCCCACATGGACCTATTGCTGCTGCATGGCACTTGGTAGTCAAATGGATAAATAAACAGTGATCAAATCCATCAGTCAGCCAGTGATAATAAACACTGTACTAAAAAAAACTACCTTGCCATTTGGTGTTCAGCTCATTGTTATTATTTCACACATGTGTATTTTGCACAACCTGATTACCTGACTTGACCATCTATGATCTTGGATCACATCATCTCATCCATGTCACAGATACAAAAGCTCCTGTAAGGACAGGAATAAAACTGTACCCCATGTAAACTAAACTCTTCCACCACGATTACCATGCAACTGTTAAGCAATTAGTCATGCAAGGTTGATGGCAGACAGATAAAGGAACTGGAGTTCTGTTTATGGGTGATCACAGATGTCAAATATGCTGTGCTTGAGTATTGAACATGTTAGCCACAGTGGTTGGGATTTTATATATGCATTGCTTTTCAAAGGAATTTGTCATTGTGAAATACAGACAGAAGTGAATTACCAAATATCGTATGCTGATTAATTGTCTGAAGAGCAATATTATTACGTTTTGCTCTTTGGGCTTGCACAATCCTAAGTAGCGTAGTAAAGAACTCATTACTTTCTTCTGCTGCCTAGGGCAGTGGTCCCCAACCTTATTATCACCGGGGACCAGTCAACGCTTGACAATTTTACTGAGGCCCGGGGGGGGGTAGTCTTTTGCTGAGGGTCATCTCCGCCACCTGAGCCCCTGCTCTACTTGCTTTCCCACCGCCTGCTGGGGGGCGCCAGCCATGGTGGCCGCTGGAGAGCACCAAAGGTGAGCTGGCGGCAGAGTGGCAGGGCAGCCCCCGAGGCAGCAGCTGGGGAGGAGGAAGAGGAGCCATGGCCCGGTACCGACTGATCCACGGACCGGGGGTTGGGAACCACTGGCCTAGAGTATCAATGAATCTGATAGATTCAGTACATTTTATTTCTTTAGAATATTGTGATTGTTGAAGACCATGGAGAGTTCAGAGAGAGAGAGAGAGAGAGAGAGAGAGAGAGAGAGAGAGAGAGAGAGAGAGAGAGAGCATTTTCCAGAGATACCTTTTAATCTCTGTTTTTAAGACTCAGTTGACCTTCTACTCATCTTCTCTGAAAATGATTACAATAATTGCACAGAGTTCTTCAGATAATAATCAGCACTTTCTTTGTAAATATTATTGGATATAATTAGCAGAGGAAATGTTGCATCCGTGAATGAAGTATAGAGTAATAATAGCATTAATAATAGCAATGAGAGGTCTCTACAGACATGCAAAGGTCTAATAATGAAGGACTAGACAAGCACTCGTGAGAGTCAAATGATACATTTGTGTGAGTGAAGTTCCCAATGAGGCTTGGCTCAGGTGTAACTGCAGTTGTTTTAGTATGGCTCTGGTTCAAACTAATAAAAGTGCAGTAAGTGGTTCAGTACACTTTTGGAATCCATTCAGTTCCAAGGTGAAACATAAATATGATTCATTTTAGATTGCTGATTGCAAACCAGAGTGGAGAAAGTTAATAGGTCTAATGGTACAACTAAAGTGTCAGCTGTAACCAGTAAGTACCATGAAGCAACCCAGAATATTAAATTCTCAGGCATCCAATTTAATAGGTTTAATATTCCCAGGAAGATTAATGGGCCAGATAGGAACTGCCACCAGGAACTTCCAGGCTAGAACTAAAAAGAACCAGTAGCTGGGTACCAGATTGCCAAATACAAAGGGCTGTAGAGTAGAAAGCATAATGTTAAAAGTAAATATGATATCTGAAGAATATTGGGGAATTTCATCATATTATATATATGTGTTTCCTAAAATGTACTGTTCTTGTCTATGTTCTTCTGGATCTAATTCAAGGACCCTTCACAATTTGGGTCCTGCATATCTGAGGAACAATCTTTGCCTGTATTAACCCATGTGCTAGTTACAGTTGGCATACTTCATGTGACTTTAGGATTGCAACTAGGAATAGTGTCTTTATTATCTTGACTCCTCCTAAACATCAAAATGATCTGGGGGGGGGGGGAATCAGAAAGTGCTGTTCTTTGTTTATCTTTCATTTAATCCTAGCATTTGGCTTGTATTTGACTGACTTTGCTTGGTAAAATTATCTCTTTCTGTGTGTTTTTTTTTTAAAAAACTATCCTGTTATCTAGAATTGATGTTATATTTGGTGTTATTTTTGTGTCCTAGAAATATTATTCTTTCAACTATGCCTCTACCCTAGAATGGAAGAAGTTTTTCTGGCCTAAGGTACCTTCATTCATCTTAAGTAGCTCATATGTTGAAGACTTCAAAGTTTGCTTAGCAGTGTGGAAGGATCCAGGCCTGAAAATGACACTGCTCAACCCCTGTGTATATTGTTCTGAGATCATGGTGAGGAAAACAGAATCCAGAAACGATCAGTTGTGTTAGCATGTTCCATAGACTTTTGTTTTCAGCCTTTGATATATGTGATGATTTGAACAAACACCAATTGTATCTTGGTTTGATCAGATTTCCTTGGTAATGCATACAAATGACCTGATTCCTATTTGCTTTGTATCACCTTTTCAAAAAAGGGACAATATCAAACAACTCTCCTTTGATGTTATCAGAAGGGCTCCTTGAAACCCAACCCCCCCCCCAAAAAAAAATTTCTGAAAGATTTATAGATAATCTACTGGCTAGCCATATGGCCCCTGTTCAGAATCATTGATGTAGAAGTTGAATTCGTCACATCACCTGTACAGCACAGCATAAACTTTGACAGGGCAACTGTCCCTAGTGAAACCTTGCCCTTGATCTGACAGGAATGGTGTGAATACCATCTGGTTTCCTAGACTCTTCCTCTGATGCCTTAAAGAGTCGTAGTCACCTCTGCTACATACTCTTGGCATTGGTATAAATACAAAGAAAAGCAGTCTGATTTCTGTCAGAATTCACTGTTAAGGCTCACGCAGAAAAAGATTTGTGACTGTTGCAATGCAGGACCTGATTGGGGGATCTGTCTTCAGTCATCTTAAAAAAGCAGGCAGGCATTTTCTTTTAAAGAACCAGGGTTCAGTGCATGAAATGTCAACCTTGGAAATTAAATACTAAAGCTAAAAACAACAAGGGCTTTTCTACATATCTTAATTTTAGTGTCATACTTACCCTCTGAAGATGCTATATTTGGGACGTTCCACATGACATTGCCAACCTCCAGCATCTGGCCTGCAAACTGCTTGCTATATCCGCCATTTTAAAACGTAAGTTGGTGAATCCCAAAAAGTGGATTCACTAACCTAAAAAGTGCTATCTCCCAGCGGACAACCAGGAGGCCACCAGCCAAAGAAATGTATGGAAGCACTACCTCCGTCTCCAGTGTCTTGCCCTTCACCCACCTCCCTCTCCCTTCTTATGGGGGAGGGGAGGTGCTTTTTAAAAATTGAGAACAGCCTGGAACAATGAATAGGCGCACAAGCATGCAGGCGATGCCAGAAATAAAAGTATTTTTTCCAAAGTTGTGACACAAAGCATGCCTCTCTAAAGTTCCCCTCCCCCAAAAAATATCAGGAATAAGATTAATGTTTAAAAGTATCTAAAGACTCATGATTCCCTAGGGGGTGGTGTTTTAAAAAAAAAACAGAATCAGGGAGTTTTGTATGGGGGGTGGGGGGTGGGGGGTGGGACTGGCATGTTGAATAAACTTCCTGCTTGGTCCAATGGGCATGTTTATGTTAACACTGCCCTGAGCCACCTGAGAAAGTGGTATATACATTCAATTAACAACAACAACAACAACAACAACAAGGCATTTCTTCAAGTTGCTGTGTTTACTCTCCAGTGTCAGTCAGGACACACTTATTTTTGTGACATGAGCTTAGGAATAGCCAATTTTTAAAAGTTTGTTTTTCAAAAGCCCAAAATTTGTACTGAATCTACTAGAATTGGCATGCAGAACTTGGAAGGGTGAAGGTGGGGTGAGGTTTGTTAAATTCTGTGATGGAAAGAATTACTGGCCAAAGCCAGAATCAAGCAACCTCTGTGTATCTAGGCTATGTCCCTCCCCCCTAAGCCATTGAATAGGCTGCAAACTAGCTCAGAAAAACACCATCTAAAACTTTCCCTGATTTGTTTTTAAACCAGGGAAGTGAGGCTTTTGCTGCCTCATTGGAAATGGGGGAAAAAACCAAACTAAATAAACCTGCAATGCAACATCGTGTTGGAATGGTTAAAATAAAGGAATCCAACTGTAGTGAATTCCCTTAATTAAATATTTTAAAATTGAAAAGATGGGAGGGGAAAGGAGGAAGGCAGACGGCAGTTCTTGGGAACGTGTCTTACCCCCTCCCCCCATGTGATGCTAGCATCAGGAAGAAGAAGGGGGGGCAGCTGGAGGGGATCGACAAAGCATGGCTTATCTATAGTTCTAACACTGAACCTCAATTCTCACAAACTTAAGGGGGGCTTATTTAGAAAATGAAACACTTAAGCTGTACTAGAAGGTGGGAGAACCTTACACTAAATGGAAATCCAGAAATGAAAGAAGCTTTAAGAATATCTCCTTATAATTTCAAAAGGTCCGCTGCCTGAAACTGACCAGTGAGCAGAGACACTGGCACAAATCAGTGGTAGAGGAGGAGAAAATTCAATGGAGGAGCTGCATCTGCTTGTGGAAGACTGTGTGATGGATGTGCATTTCTCACTCTTGGATACCTGTGTGTGTGTATGGGGGGGGGGGGGGGGATGAACTAACTCCATGGTGGAGCCTGAATATTGTGAATACAGTGCAGATGGAAAAAAGGGGGGAAACACTTCTGAGTGGAGAGCTGCAGTAGATGCAGAAATTTTATTTTAAACTGAGTGGAATGGACTGCTGAGCTGCAGGAAACCCCAGTACATAATCGGCCCTGGTTTCCCAAGTACAGAACACTGGTGTTTTATTAGAATAGTGATATATCTTTTCTCTTTTTGAAAGGATATTTGTAGCTCAAGTGGCTTCATAATAACTGACTTCCTGCTAATAAAGGGCACTCTCTTATCATTTGAAGTCCCAAATTAAGCTTGAATACATAGAAGCAATTTCTTCTGAAGTTAATGGTAAAGGAAATTTGATGGTGTCCTTCATAAACCAAAAGCAGAGATTCATCTCATCATAAGAAGACCAAAAGCTGCACATGCATTGTAAAACACAGGAAGATTGCAATTCAAATGTAAATCAGCTTCCTGCATGGCCATTAATTGATTCAGAAATGTGGTACAAGAATATTCAGAATTGCCTTTCTGTTTTTCTCATGTATGCAACAACTGTGGGAGCAGAGCTGAAAAGTGTTTTGTGGAAGTTCAACCACAGAGTTCTCCCTGTCTGCCTGGAGTTTTTGAATGTTCCTCATGTCTGATATTTCTTTTCCCAGCATTAATAAATGCAAAATATTAAAATGGTATGAACAAACTACCCAGCAAATTCATCTTGGCCCAGAATCCATGATTTTCACAGTGTACAGTTTTGGCTTTCTGACTGCAGAGTATTCTCAGAGTATTCTCGGATTCTCTTGTACAAAATTCTAATCTACACACAATAATAATACTTTGCATTTGCATAGCACAGCAAAATGTTCAAAGCACTTTGAGACCATTATCACAGTAATCCTTTCAATTAACCTGTAAAATCTAATAGGAAACTGGCTGATAACAGAATAAACCAGGCCACTCACAGACAAGATGGGGAGCCTGACATAATGGGGGGGGGGATCTCTAGATACATAAGACAAATATGATCTTGTAGATTAATCAAACTGGGGTGGGAGGAGAGAGATGCTCCAGAAAATACACCGATTGATATCTGAGGACAACACAACTAGGGACATAAGCCTGAGACAACCCACAGTAGCTAGTTAGATAAGTGGGAGAGAAAGAGTCTCTGGGGTACAGTATAGTGCACAAAGTCTGGAACAGGCTGAGGAACCTAAGGGCATTTCCACACATCGGGAAAAATAGCGTTATGCCAGCTGAATGGTGTAGCACTAAATATTATCGCGCCTCCCGGCCACTCTGCACCTTTTTGCTGTCTTGCTCTTGTCTGCAGCCTTTTCGTGCTTCTTACCTTCCATACGCGGCTGGAAATGGCAGAAGAGAGTAAGATGCTTTATACGTTATTCTTTTCCACCTGTCAATCAATTCAGGCAGGCAATCACCTTTCTCCATTTTTAAAGGTCCCGCGATGCCCACTAATTTTTTTAAAAACTTAATACTTCTCTGTTTAAATGCATATGCATCTAATCATAGATGCATAGTTTTTTTTTTGAACACCGCCCCTTATGGAATTATGATACTTTTAAAAATTAGTCTCATTCCTGATTTTTGAGGGGGAAGACTTTAGAGAGACATGCTTTGTGTTACAACTTTGGGGGAAAATATTTCTGGCATTTCTGGCATGCTTGTCTACCTATTCGTTGCTCCATTAAAAAAAAAATCCCGTCCCCGGGAACAAGGAAGAGGGCGGTAGGTGCAAGGGCAGGACGTTGGAGGTAGCGCTCCTTCACCTCTATACAGTTCTTTTGCTGCTGGCCTGCTGGTTGTCCGCTAGGGGGAATATCACTTTTAAGGTTGGTGAATCCACTGTTTGGGATTCACCAATCTGCCCTTTAAAATGGCAAATATAGCAAGCAGTTTGCTGGCCAGATGCAGGAGGTTGGAGACGGCATGCGGAGCAGCTGGAATATAGCATCTTCAAATGGTAAGTGCACAATTGCTCTTAGTATTCACATTGTTTAGCATTCCACCTCCTCCCCAATGGAAGCTTATAGCCTTCTCCCTGGTGCACTTAGAGATCACTGAGGCAGCAGTTGTATGCAAAACAATGGCTGGAGTTGTCAAATGGATGTGCAAGAGGTTGTCCTGTCCCAGAAAGGAAAAACAACCACTTAGCTGCTTCATCCCTGAGCCTATGGGCATGTTGCTTCAGCATTCAATCAACTTTCAGAGGGAGGGATAGAAAGTTGGAGGGAAGCACACCAGGAACTAGTTCAGGTCTGCTTAACCAAAGTGCTGACAGTATGAAGGGTAGCTCTGCCTGGTAGAGTGGTATAGCTCTGCCTCTGGGAGAAGATGGAGTACTCAGTTGTTAGGTGATGAGCAGACCTTATACCATTTAATCTGACTCTTGGGGAAGGGCATCTGGTGTGGGTGGAATCCTTTGTATATGTGTGTGAAAGTACCCAACTTAGTGGCTCGTCAGTGAAAGCCTGTTAGTACCTATAAGTATTAAAGAAATCACACTCTGTAGCTACAACTAGCTAAAATGTATGTGATTCTGCCAGACTTCATCTTTGACTGTCTGGAGACAGTCCTTAGAGGTCCTCAAAAAGTACTGCTTTACTTTCTGATATTTTCTAAAGAACTCAGAAATATAAGGGTTCATTTGATAAAAAAACTATTTAAACTTATGAGGATCAATCATATGCCAACCAAGAAAGGGCTGAAAAATGGAAATAGAAATGGTTCTATTTCCAAAGCCGAACTATTTGTTCCAATAATTTCCTGTAATTGTACCAGATAAACCATTCCAAAAATGGCAAACTCTTTAACTATTAATACATGGAACAGTAAGAGATCTCACCACAGTAAAAACAAAAACGTACATATAGTGAAAAGGAAGATGTATGACAACCAACTTAGAATGAACTGCAATGGAAAATAATACCAACAATAATAGCTTTCCACAAATGTTATTCATTAGGGCTACCGTCCTCACAAAAATAGACAATGTGTGTAATCATTTTATATTAATTACCATGAAAATATGGAGTCAAGGGATTAAGCAATTAGCATTATTGAAATCACAATAATAATGTATACAACCACCCAGAACATAAGAAAATGGATAGAAATTCTAGTTTTCGTTTTTGGAAACAGAAAGGAATTTTCTGCTTTGTTAACATTATATTAAAATGGCAATAAATCCAGCTCACTACCAACCTGGAAGGGTAGATGTAAATTGGTATCAATTATTACAAGCCCAGCACTTTGTTACCTATAACTAGATCTGTACTTAGATTACACAAAAACTGACAGGCCTGGAATAAATGCCCAGCTATCCTAGCCTAAAAGAATCAAATTGACTCCCATACAAATTGTTGCTCAAACTGTTCAATATGGTACCCATAAGGCACCAAAAGTATGTTGGGAAGCCATCAGTCGCATAATAGATCAACTACAACATGACAATTGCTTTTGCTCAGGATCTATGGAGGTAGTCAACAGTGGAACGTGGGAGGTGGGCTGAAAATGCTGATCAAGTGAAGAACAAGAAGAGTTGGTTCTTATATGCTGCTTTTCTCTATTAGGAGTTTCAAAGTAGCTTACAAGTGGCACCTTCTTTTAAAATTTTCAAAAATTGGGCCAATTGTTGAACCAATTATTGTTATCTATCATAAGCCTTGTTTGTGAGTGGCAGGATACAAATAGAAATATAATAATAATAATAATAATAAGAAGAAGAAGAAGATATAAAGAAGAATTAAAATAAAAGAAGATATAAATAGATGGGGAAAACTAAATTAATCGTTAATAGGAAGAATTTTTGTAATTAAATCAAATATTTTACCCAGAGTTATTTCTTTTCCAAAATATACCTACGTATTTTAAATTCAGGCAAACCACTACACTGTTGGCAAAAGATTTAGCAAAATTCACTTGGCAGGATTGAAAAACCAGAATTAAAATAAAAACACTCTGGCCAATTCTGTGTGGGTAGAAAAGACCAGAGCGGCATCAGTATGAACCTGGGGCTAATCCCTGGGTTCACACGATGTCGCCACCAGGCTGCTGCCCTCCTGGGCTTGGTGTGGATTGGGGCCCAGAAACCCCTAAGGGAACATGGATTCTTCCGCATTGTTTTGATGCTACAGGGACCAACAAGGCCAGTCCCATGGCAGGCCTTACGGAGGCTGGCAGCGGGCAAAAAAATGCCCTGGACACATTCACGGTGCTTCATATCGCTGCAGGGAAGACCAGGGCTTTTGTTTTATTTTGCATGGAATGCAACCCCACCTTCCTACAAAATAACCCCACCACCTGCGTGGCAGAACCTTTCTGCCTCCACTGTGTTTCCTGGGGGACAAATTTCAATCGGATACCTGGTATCCTGCTTAAATGTGTCTCCCATGAGGACACAGAATGCCACGGAGCATGTAGCTCCACAGCAACGTTCTGGTGATAGCTCAGAGTGGCACCACTAGTGCGGAATTGACTTCTGTAATGCTAAAGAGGAGGTCTAAAATTTTCTAACAAAACTTTACTTTGAAGCAGTGGCCCTCACCTGGTTTAAATATTGGCTATTACTAAAAAATCATTGACTCCTATATTTGGTATTGGTCACCATATATTAAGCTTTGATTAAACAGGATATGGAGAAAGTATAAGGCAAAATTATTAGATAAAATTACATCATGGCTGTCTCCTCATGAAGTGCTATCGAGGAGTCAGATGAGTATAGAGAGGAATCATGGCTTACATATACAGAATTATTGGTAGAATTAAGAGAAGATGGTAAGATAGAATTATTTTTATTTTTTTATTAATTTAATTTCTATGCCACTGCTCTTCTCCAGCTGGCCAATGGTGGCTCACATCATATGATAAGATAAAATAGCTGGCTGGATAGCTGGCATTTTTTTCACCACTGCCAAGCCAAGCTACTAGCATCCCACTTGGCCCCAGAACACCTAGACATAGTCACCCATGCAACGGTCACCTTTAATCTTGCTCCAGAAACTGCCACTGGTCCAGAATGCATCAGCCAGGGTTTTTACAAGAGAACCCTGGATAGTGCCCATTCATCATGTGCACTGGATCCCAGTGGAATTCTGGATCAAATTTCAAGTATTTGTACTTACCCATAAGGCTATTCATGGTCCAGTCCCTGCGTACCTGAGAGACCGTCTATCTATTCCCCCCAAAGAGTGCTTCGCTCTGCTAACACCAGTAAATAAGTGGTTCCTGGCTCCACAAATTGGTGTCAACACAGAGCCAGGACTTTTTCTGTCCTGGCCCCTACCTGGTTGAATGAGCTCCCAGAACAGATCCAGGTCCTGTTGGAACTGTCACAGTTCTTCCACTAGGTTTTTGGTTAGGGCCAATGACATGAGTAACATATTCCGATCCCCCTATTGCAAGATGCCCCAGACTGGAGTTTGGTTTTGGGAGAATTGAGAAAATCTAGGATTGTTGATGTCCAACCCAGATTGTCATTATTGGTTTCAATTTAATTTTACATTTGAATGTGTTTTAATTATTTGTATGTTCAGAAGGAAATTGATGTATGCTGCCCTGAGTCAGCTTGCTGGGGAGGCGGTATAAAAATGAAATAAATAAATATGATTATGAGTATTTGATAAGGTTGGCTGTATAGCCTTTAGAATAAGATATTATTAGATATTATTATGACATAATAAACTATGATATAATAAAATATTTTCTGTAAGAACTATTTCTCTGTAAGGAAAGCTGGAATTCACTTGTAAATTATGTTACTTTTTTCTCTTTTTTATATTTGTACTTCTTGAATCATTAACCTGTAACTCTAATGTAACTGTTTTGTATAACTAAATCATTTTAAAGATTTAAAATTAAGATCAAATGGATGTCGTATCGGTCCCCAACAAACACAGCGACTTTGCAGTAGCGTAGATGGACTTTCAGGATATCATTGGGTGAATGCTTGTATGTACTCTCAACTCACAGGAGGTAGCAATGATGCCCAACAGGCCTGGCTAGTACTTTATAAAAACCCAATTTACTCCTTTATATTTTATATATATTCTCTGTAGAGCTTTAGCTGCAGAGCCCATTGAGAGAAGGTGATACAGGGAATGTTTCTTATAATGGTGGTGGCAGAAAGTGCCAAGTCAGGCCTTACTTGTGGCAACTGAGTAGGGTTCTGAAGACAAGATATGTTTGGAGGTAGTTTGCCATTGCCTCCTTCTGTGTAGCCACCCTGGATTTCTTGATGGTCTCCCATCTAAAATACTAATCAGGACTGATTCTGCTTAGCTTCTACGAGCTGGTGATATTGGGCTAGCCTGAGCCATTCCAGTTAAGACTGCCTTAAGGTAGGAAGCCTGAAAACTATAGGCTGGCATTAGCTTGTCATGTACAGCTTGTCCTACTGGGAGAAAAGAAGCAGCACCTGCTGAAATTCTTTGTTCTATACAACTATTCTACATGTCTTCCTTTTGCACCTTATGGAGGTTACAATTTCACCCCTCTTGCTATTGCTATGCTCATTGATATGCTTGCAAGCAACCCAGCCAAGAAAAAAAAGTTAAAACTAGGGAAACACTGCAGCAACCCAACAACAAGTCCCATGATCTCACTCACAAAACCTCCACTCTGTCTGCAAATGTTTACTTAATTTTTATTAACATCTTGCAAGACCAATTGGTGTGATGAGTTTCAGCTCTGCATTTGGTCCTGGTCCAGGAGGTTCCTCCTCCCTCCAGAAGAACATTGAGTTAAAATACTGAATGATTAGAAATGGAAAGAATAACAGCTGTATTTACTATGCAGAAGTATTGACTTGCAGATGATTCACTCCAGTTGTTATAAAACATGAAAATGCAGGGCAGTAAGCCACAGAAATGGTCATGGCCTAGGACTCTGGATGATTTTGCCACAGCTGGACTCCAAGACTGAAAGCAAGTCCAGCTGACAGAAAAATCATCTCAGGAAACAGATGTTAGGGAAATCATATGCAAGTAGGGATCATTTCAAGCCTCCACTCCTTTGCTTCATTTTCTATGTCAGTGGGACAGATTTAGCTTTAAACACTTGCATAACTACTACTAAACAATCACAGAGGCTGAAGTTGCATGAACTGATCTCTCACATTTTAGAGAAGACTACGAATAGCAGCATTGGGAGAGCCTAATAGAAATCAACCCCTATGCTTTTTCAAAATGCAAAACTAGCCCCCACTGCTGCTGTTTGACCCGAATGGAAAATATGATCCCGGGGAGAACAACTGGAGGAGGTGAGATATTTACTTCAAGCAAGGATTAACACCTTCCCCAACACACATATATGGCTACCATGCCGTTTTCTATTCTGTTTTTTGGCCTCCCCATGACTGCTTTTAACATTTAAAGGACCACAGAAGATCCATTCCTGGATCTCCCACTACAATCCCTTTTGTAGCCCTTGTTCCCTGAGGATGCACATAGAAGGCCCGCATGAAGAAACCATGCACTGCTGTGGAAATGAACCCTACTGAATGACATGGTACCTACTTCTGAGTAGACCTACTTAGGATTGCTCCCAGTTTCCTCTTTGGAGGTCCTATGACAACAGCAATTTTATATGGAACAAAGGAAAGCACATCAAAACTAAACACTCATGCCTCGATTCTTCAAGACAATATAGAGGCAGAGAAGCAGATAGAAAAGACTCTTAATGGGATCCCTGGAGTCTCCCTGAAGCTTAGTTCATGACAGGCCATCTTCTTCTGTCTTCAACCCTATATGGACCCAGACATGTGACCCAATAATAAAGGGGCCATATGTAGAGTTGTATATTTGCTGAAATAGAAAAACCCTGGATTTGTTTTGGGTCTATGGTCTGCCTGAAAAGGAACACATATGGGAGAAGGAGGTAGGACAGCCTAAGGTAAAGGTATCCCCTGTGCAAGCACCGGGTCATGTCTGACCCTTGGGGTGACGCCCTCTAGCGTTTCATGGCAATATGGGGTGGTTTGCCAGTGCCTTCCCCAGTCATTACCGTATACCCCCCCCCCCAGCAAGCTGGGTACTCATTTTACCGACCTCGGAAGGATGGAAGGCTGAGTCAACCTTGAGCCGGCTGCTGGGATTGAACTCCCAGCCTCATGGGCAGACAGCTTCAGACAGCATGACTGCTGCCTTAACACTCTGCGCCACAAGAGGCTCTAGGAGAGCCTATCATAAGACTTATACTATGAAAAGCAGCATTACTAATTGTGTAGAGGAGCTGCAAGCAGTGAGCTGAATGCATTTAAGACTCACTGCAGATTTCACTGACCATGCATACAGTACATTTGGGGTCACTACTTCCCTCTGAATGTACCTATTGTATTTATTTAATTTGTTGTTGTTATTTTGTTTTTATATGCCACCCTACCCTATGGCTCAGTTTAAATATGCATATAGAGCTAGAATAATATGCAAAGTGCTAGAATGACTGGTGGAAGGGCCCATGTGGCTAACTGTTTGATATGCTTATGCTCTTAGAATGCTTTCCTTCTTTTCCAGTTCCCTTTATCTCTCCCAGCCACTCATCATCATCATCATCATCATCATCATCAATATTTAATGCATTTCAATCCACCTTTTGACCCAACTCAGGTTCCCCAAGGCAGTGAACATTAAGACTTCACACATTATAAACAGCATTTAAAATACAAGCGTATATAAATATTTTAAACACACATACAAAGAGGGAGGAGAGCTAATAAGAGTTAGTGAAGGAATGCCAAACAATATAAAAAAAGACTTCACCTGTTGGCTAAAGTTAATTATAGAAGCAGACAAATCTCCTTGGGGAGGGAGTTCCAAAGTTTTGGTGCCATGACTGATAATGCTCTTTCTCAGGTTGCCACTTGTCTAGCTTCAGATGTCAGGGGAACCTAAGCAGAGTCCCTTGGTGCAGCTGGAGGCTGGAATGTTGAAAGTTAAGGCAAGGGTCACACTTTCCTCTCTCCAGCTTTGACTTAAACTGTTTTCTAACCCTAGAGGCCTATTACCTTTAATTCTAATGGACAGCTTTCAGTCTAGCTGGCTAGTGGTGGTTAGACATAAGATTGAATGTCTAGGCTTTCCCTCTCACACCTTCCTCTCAATAGGCATGGACTCAGCTAGAAATTTGATAAAACAGAGAATTCAAGATACTGAATGGCAAGCAGATCTTGCTAGTGCTTCTATTTTTAGGTCATCATCCAGCAAAAGATATATTCTCTCCCCTGCCACATATCTTTTTCCTTTGGAAAGCAACAGCCACAGAAGAGCTTTTACCTTGGCTAGAAACACAGTGTTGCCATCTGTGGTATTGACTGGGGGGTACAAAAATATATCCTTCCTTGAAAGGTTATGCCCCTGTAAATCTGGCCAAGTGGAAGATCTCGATGGTTTTCTAAGTTGCTCTTTTTATGCTAAGGCCTGAGCTAAGTTCATCCATCCTTTGGTGAAGTAAAACCCGGGGTAAACTACATTAAATATTTCTGCTTTTAGTTTTAATCTTTGTCATAAATTTTAATTATGCAATTTTAATCTATTCATGTCTATATATATGTATATTAGTACATTTATACTGAAGCAGTGTTCATTGGCAAACATATACTGTATGTGATTGTTTTTTGTATCGTTCTGGTTTAAGAGTGGGTGAGTTTGGTATTAGTCACAATCTTGGACATTGTGGAAACTGTTTGGTATTTGGGTTGTAATTTTATTGGGGTTTTTACTGTAAGTTTTATTGTGATAACCTGCCACAAGCCATTGTGAGTGGCGGGATAGAAATCAATCAAACAAACAAACATACACACACATTAGCCTATGCTTTAAGTCAGTGGTCCACAACCTTTTTATCACCAGGGACTGGTCAATGCATGACAATTTTACTGAGGCCCGGGGGGGGGGTAGTCTATTGCCGAGTGATGTCGCTGCCACCTGAGCCCCTGCTCCACTTGCTTTCCTGCCAGTGCCCCTGACTTCCTGCCGCCTGCTGGGGGTGCTGCCAGCAGCAGCAGCTGTGCAGTGCCATGCCGAGGGGGAGCCCCAGCCATGGCGGCCGCTGGGGAGCACCAAAGGTGAGCCGGTGGCAGAGTGGCAGGGCAGCCCAAAGGCAGCAGCTGGGGGGGGGGGGGAGGACGAGGAGGAGCCACGCCCCGGTACTGACTGATCCATGGACCGGGACCGGTCCCCAGACCAGGGGTTGGGCACCACTGCTTTAAGTTACACCAGCCACAAGCCCCTTTTGTCCACTGAACCCCCCTGGCTCAACTGTTGGTCTGAATTTCCCCCCTTTATTTACAAAATCAGTTGGTTACAATTTCTGATGGGACAGTTGTGTTGCACTCTGACCTGGGGAGACTGATCATCTCAGATCTTGAAAGCTAAGCTAGGTAAGCCTTGGTTAGTAATTGGATGGGAGATCACCAAGGAAGTCCACGGTGGCCATGCATAGCCAGGAAGTGGCAAAGCAGCTTTAATAACTTCTTGCCTTGAAAATCGCTGAGGGGTTGCCATGTCAGCTCTGACTTGATGGAGGAAAGGGGAAGCTATGTGGCAGCAAAAGCAAGAGGAACACATGCACTGTGAGTGTTTTTTGGCCCGTTTGACCATGTGAAGTGAATTCTCAGCAACCACAAGAAGCGAAGCCAAATTGCAAAGAAAGAGAAATTCTAGTTATGCCATTTCTATGTAAAACCCAAAACTGTTTGCAGTTAAGTACAATAACACTTCCAACTGGTGATAATGACTTAAGTTATGAGACGCATGAGGAAATGCTCATTTTCTCACGCTCCTCTCCGATAAATTCCACCGCCACCGGCTGGCGCGGTCCCTTTTGTCAAAGGCTGTCTTTCAGCGGAAAGTGAGTGGCACCTTCTCCCGCCGCTCTCCCTGGCGAGGGGGGGGGGGGACTGAAGCAAGAAGGCTTGACACTAACGCAGAGGCGCTGGCGGACGGGAGGAAGCAGCGGCTCCGCCTGCTTGCTTTCTATCCGCCGCTGCACGGGCGGCCGGCGCCAGAACTTCGCTGCCCTGTACCGCATGGCCGCAGCCCGTCCGGCGGAATGCCCGGCAATCCTGCAGCGCGAGCCGGGGGGGGGGGGGAATGGGAGGGACCCCAAGAGGCTTAGCGTGTTGCAACCATGGCGACGCACCTGGCTCCGCCCCGCGCGGGGTTGGGCTGCCGGCGATTGGTCGGTGGGTGGGCGCTCGCCCTCTGCCCCCTGACCCTGCGCGGCGGCCGCGGCAGCGCCTGCTGCCCGTTTCCTGCTGGCCTGGCGGCGGCTGGTGCCGCTGCTGCAGCACTGGGCGGGCGGGAGAATGCGGCGCCGGTCGCGCATGCTGTTCTGCTTCGCCTTCCTCTGGGTGCTGGGCATCGCCTACTACATGTACTCGGGGGGAAGCGCCGCGCTCGCCGGAGGCGGCAGGAAGGTGAGGGCGGGAGCCGGGGCGGCAGAGGTGGGTGGGTCGCCCTCCCCTCCTCCCTCCCCTCCTCCCTCCGGCAGGGCGGCTGAGCCCTCGTGCCGGCGCCTCCGGGGCCGTCTTCCCCTCCGTCCCCCGAGCTGCTCCGCGGCGGCTCCCCTCCGGCCAGCCCGCCCGCCCGCCGCCTTGGCCGCCCCTCGCTCCCTTCTCCGACCCCGCCCGCCGTCCCCCCTCTGTGCTTCTCGCCGCGGTGCTCTCGGAGCCTCTGCAACTGGAGTTCTCGGCGGTGTTGCTGCTTTTTCCCCACTCCTCTTCCATGAAACATGGCCGGGGTTGCTGCCCGCTTCTTCTGCCGAGTGTGTGTGTGTGTGGGGGGGTTATTTCTGCCTGCCTTTCTGCCCCACAGCCTGCCGAAGCATCGCTTTCCTGGAGAAGGCGAGGCTCCCTTTTTCCGTGGGGGGGAGGAAGGGGGTGACGCTTCCCCCACTGTGTGTGTGTGTGTGGGGGGGGGTCCTACAGCATTACCGAGCAGTTTCCCGTCCCCACCTCAATATGACATTGGCACGAGGTGAGAGTTGTTTGTTCTTTACTCTCGAGAGAGGAGAGAGAGTGTGTGTGTGTGTGGGGGGGGGGGGGAGTCCGGAAACCCCTAGTACCAAAACGCGGACTGCCTTTAGCTTTTTCTTACCGCTCCTCTTTAGTGAGGGACGGGCAGCTCGCTTGACTCATCCTCTAAGCGCATTTCTTGTATATAAAAATAATTATGTGTATATAGATAGATATAAAAGGGCAGATAGGTTTCTTTGTGGACTTTAAACTAGCTTCCAACTCGTCATTGCACGAATCGCTTCCAAACCAACAAGCGTCAGCCACGTCGCAGATTGCGGGGAAATTCGTGTGGGAGGAAGTGATATTAGAAATGGGGAAATCTGGTAGGAATAATGTTTTACTCTGGATTCTCCTTGTGTGTAGGAGTCGCTTATCTCTTAAGAATTATGGTTTATTTTTTTAAGGAAACATGACTCCTTTTCCTCCTGAGTTAATGTTTTAGATTGTTTAAAATTATTACCTTCACTATTTGAGTAGTGCTAAAAAGAGGCGGCCCAGATCCTTTTTTTCATTGTATGCCCATTGAGCTGTGTTTAAGCATTTCCTTGGCATGCTTTAACAGTTCATTGGATTGGGATTACATTCAACAAACTGCTGACCAAGGAAGAGCTAGGTTTCTTGTTGATCAAATTACGATAAGTGTACATGAAACACCCTGATGTGGATGACTCAGGCTAGCCTGATCTTGCTCGATCCCAGAAGCTAAGCACAGTGAGTCCTAGTTAATGTTTATATAGGAGATGTGTGATAGCCAAGGAGAGCCAGGATTGCTACTCAGAGGCAGGCAATGGCAAACCACCTCTGAATGTCTCATGCTTTGGAAACCCCCACAGGGTTGCCATGAGGCATCAGCAACTGGCCAGCACTTTCCACCACCATACATGAGAAATCTCATACAAAAGAAACCTTGTTTTCCTGCTGAAGTGCATATTTGATTGGTGTGGTGTGGTATTTGAGTTCAACCGAATAATTTGGCAGTATATATACCAGAATAGCAAAATGGAATTATTTTATGTGGGAGCCAAAGAAGGTGAAAGATGCAAAGTTGTGGTTTCCTTTGTATATTTATAGTAGTTGTTGGTGTATAGAACAGATAAGTGCTCTTTTTTTAAAAAAGTGTCTAGGATAATTTAAACAAGTTATGTCAAATGCAATGTATTTAAATGATACTTTTCAACATTCATATAATGATTATACAATCATAAAGTAACTTTCTACTTACTGCCATTTATTTCAACATGATGATATTAGAGTCAATCGGCCTTGTGTGCCAAAAATTTACAGCAATGGTAATCAGCAATGAATTTCTTTGAGAAATAAGGATGCCCACTTAATGGTTGGAAAGAGTTTATTTACCGTATAATCTTATGCAGAATTCCTCCAGCATAAATACATTGATGTCAGTAGGTTTAGACTGTAGTAACTCTGAATAAGATGGCTGTATTGGTGATTCCTGTGGTTCAGGGATGTCAGTAAATGTATTGCATTTGGACTATGAGAGTTACTGTAAATACGTCAGCATTGTGTGGGCATTGTCATGCAAATTTTATCTTTGCTTTTGCAATTGTTATGTGTGAATGTTAGTATTAAGCTTGTTTTATGGTTTAGGAAATGAGGTTATATAGGAAAATTAAGGTTGGAAAAAGAGAACATGATTCTTTACACAAATCTGTAGTTTGGAAAGTATAAAATAATGGCACAGTAGGGCTGAAGGATGGACTCTGTGTGCATGTATGTATGGGGAAGATGAACAATTATATATGGCTTGGTTATTTAGGATTCTATTGCCTGTCAGTGAAGCATAACATTTCATCCTAGTCATTAGAGTAGTTTAGTGATTGTAAGTAGAAGGGTATGTAACAGTAATAGCGTTTGAAATTATTGTGAAAGGCTCATTACCAGGCCGTGAAATAAAACTGGTCTGTTTACTCTATGAATTATGCTGTAGTGATCTACCCAGTTTCCTTGAGTCTTTCTGTTATCCTAATTACTCCCAAACCATTGTTAAATATCAAACTATGCAGTTGGATTGTTGAATTTATAGGACTTGAAAAACTGTGACCAATAAGTGGCTAAGAGAGCCAGTTTGGTGTAGTGGTTAGGGGTGCGGACTTCTAATCTGGTGAGCCAGGTTTGATTCTACATTCCCCCACATGCAGCCAGCTGGGTGATCTTGGGCTCGCCACGGCACTGATAAAGCTGTTCTGACTGAGCAGTATTATCAGGGCTGTCTCAGACTCACCCACCTCACAGGAGTCTGTTGTGGAGAGAGGGAAGATGAATGTAAGTCACTTTAAGACTCCTTCAGGTAAAGAAAAGTGGCAAATGAGAACCAGCTCTTATTCTGATGTCTTATTACTGAGATAATGTTTTGCGTAGTATAGGCCACTGTGTTGACTAGTCTGCTTTATGGTTGTCACCTGGGATTGGTATCCTTGTGCTGTTGCTGGTCTCTGCTGATGCTTCTCTTCTGCCCACTGGCTTTAAAATTCCATGCACAAAGACATGGGATTAAATATATGGAACAAGTGGGGGTAGGGATAGAAACAAGATGAGAGCCATGAAAAAGAAAGAGACAGGGCATCAGTTGTTACAGAGGTTAATTTATATACAATTCAGAGGGTGATTAGAGGATTGTAAGTGAAAAAGTGTTATTTCTTGTGTACTACCCAGTTTCAGTTCAGCAATCTTTGTAACATCCTTGTGACATATTGTAATATCCTGCAGAACTGTAGTCACTCTTCCCACTCACACTGTAACAGAAAGTAAAAAAAAAAAAAGTGTGAGAATCAGATTGTCACAGATGACGTGGAAACACATTCCATCCTCCTGCGGTCCTGGGTGTGCCTTAACATCTACCACTGCTGCCCACCTTCCCTCACTGTCTTCCCCTGAGGCTGCGTCCACCACAAGTGGCCAGTTGCACTTGTTCTCCCTCTGTCGCAATGTGAAGATCTGATTCTTGCTTTAATTCTTTGTGGGAACATCATGGCCACGGGTGGTGGGGGGTCCTTGTGCACCTGGGTTGCCAACCTCCAGTTGAGGGCCTGGAGAGCTTTAGGTACCAATTGGAAGGGAGAAGAAATGAAGGAAGGAAAGAAAAAAAGGAAGGAGGAAGAGAGAAGGAAAGAAAAAGAGTGAATGAGGGAGAAGGAAGGGAAGAGAGCCTGCAAGAGGAAGGTAGGTAGGTGGGTGTCCAGCTATGGGCTCCTCAAGGGCCGTCCTGGACTCCTGCCCCTCACTGGCAGATTCTTGCCCCTCCAGAATGCATCCGAGGAACCCCCACTGACCAATCTGAAGGCCCACCTGATGCAGCCATCAGAGCTCCTCTGCAGGGCTGGCACACATCCCCATGCCGCTACAGCTTCGACCCAAGGGCTGGGTGGTGATGAACTTTTGGTGGTCCAACAGCCCTGGGTTGTGTTGGAGGCTTACAGAGAGTCAGACACCAGGCCTGATGATGGGAGGGGACACACACAATGGGGAATAGGAGGAAGAGGCTTCCCCCGAATAAGAGGGGCATGGGAGGGCTGGGGAGGGCGAGGGAGGGAAACACAAACAGAGGGCATGCAGCTGGGGTGAGGTAATATGGATGGTAAGGCTCTGGCCTTTGCTTTGCATGTGAGTCCATCCTGCTGCCTCACTGCTCTTCTACACATGTTCAAAAGTTGCCCCACAGCACCTTGGAGATCAGGTAAGCTTGGCACGGCAGGGTGGCAGGTGACTGTGTGCCCCAGGTAGTGCGGTGGAGGGCCAGGGCCCTGGGCATCCTGAAGCATCTGCTCATGTGACCCAGCTGTTTCCCTTCTACCCCTCCATGGCTGGTTGTCAGGGTCCCTGCAGGCTAGATGGGATCACTAACAGTATGGCTGTGATTGCTTATGCCTCGCTCGGGGGCTGGAGAGCAACAACAGGGGTGGAATGGATACACATTACATCCATAGTCATTTCCATTTCTTTTCAGTCTCCAAGTCTGCAGAAGATGTGTTTCCACACACTTTCCTCTTGCCGGCTTGCTGATAATTAACTTAGCAGATAACAAAATGTAACAATGCAGACACTTATGCCAGCTATAATAATTTGGAGGAACTAAAGTACATGGGGCGGGATAGTACAGAATATTATGGAGATGCTGGGTGTGGGGGGATGCTTGTAGAAGAAGAACTTTGGCGTAGAGTTGACTGAATCTATAATAAATCACAGGCAGTTTTGCGCATTGCAGACCACATGATCCTGCGTTGAGCAGGGGGTTGGACTAGATGGCCTGCATGGCCCCTTCCAACTCTATGATTCTATGATTCCATAGTTCTTGTTAACCTTTTTGAAACAAAATGTGTATATATGTTTTTTTGGCATCAAGCTGCATCTGACTGGCGGTGTCCAGACAGGCAAGAGATGAAAAGAGGTAGTTTGCCATTGCCTGCCTAGGTGTAGCAACTGTGAACTTCCTTGGTGGTCTCCCATCCAACTACTAATTAGGGCTGACCCTGCGTAATTTCTGAGATTTGATCAGGCTAGCCACCCAGGCTAGAGTTCACTTACAGCTATACTAGCGTGATATCAATTTACATTTAAGGATATTTTAAAATTATGAAATATCAAGCAGTATAGAATACTTACATGGGAGAAAGTACATATAACTTTTGCTTAAAGGCTCTGTGATAAATGCAGAGATCATCCTACACATCACTGTACTGAAGGCTGGACTAATTCATGAACTCCCATAGCCAAGAGCAAACAAACAAGTGTAGGACATCTGTTTCACCCTCTGAAAACAACTTTTACTTGAGAGTGGCAAACTTATGTAGTCTTGTTAATATTGATACAGCCACTAAGGTTCAAATACAATTGCTTAATGGGAGAACTATTACATAGGTTTTTTTTTTTAAATAGTTATGTGATGGTTTCTAGTGTTACTTAGCTGCTGTGGGGTCTCAAATCTGTCACCTTAAACTGGTCCATAAACAATTGGGGAGAGTTAATATGTTCTGCAAGATATAATCTGAAAGAGGGCCACAGAATACATACTTTTTCAAGCATCCTTTGCAGTTCTGTGCCAAGATTGAGCATATCCAGTTTAAAGGATTTTGGTCCACAGGGCTGGGAAATCAGAATAGATAATAGATAATACTGGGCAGTATGGACCAATGGACAGAGCTGGTATAAGAGAGTTTTATAAGGTCATATGCAACTTATTTAAGGAGAAAATATGGATCAGAGAAGAAAGGAAATGGGGGGCTGAATTTGGAAATTTGCTATCTGTAGCAATTTGTTACAAGGAGGGGTTTAGGATGGCATTGCATACTGTGAAGGTTTTTTTTTTGCCATTGCTATATCTAATTTTCCCCCTCATCCCCAGTCCTCTCAACTTCTTCCACTATTTTACCTTGAAATCAAGAGTTCTCAGGTCAGACAAACCTTGATGTCTTGGTGGAATTGGTCCCTCTGTGTTTCCCTGTGTTTCCCAATGCTTGTTTTCTTGAATATGAGAGTTCCACAATAAGCAGTGGTGGTTTTTCCAAGTGTTTGGCCTGTTAAGGATAGAGTTCAGCACATGGTTTTCCTGCTGTTAGATGCTTTAGTCACTTTGAAGAGTCTTTCATGTAAGATACTTCTGGAAATGTGTCTGTATTGAAAGGTAGACTAAACTGATATTTGGTGAAATGTAGGTTCAAAGGATGCTGGATTTAATTTTATTTGTAGTTCATGTGTGCTCATGAGGTAGAATCTTTGAAAGAGTTAGTGTTTTCTTTTAAAAATGTGACTCCCTGAAAAATCAAGGGCATGATTATTCTCTGAAACAAGGGCAGAATGATTAACCGATGGTTCAGCTGGCTATGAACCACTATGCACTCGTGATATCCCACCTTAAGCCATGTTTTTTCCCAAAACATCTTATGGATTCTTTGAAATACTGTATTAAGTATTCTGTTGGGACATTCTGCTTTTTCAAGGGCACGCATGCTAATATTGTGATGTATTAGAATGTGTTCTTGTTGAGTTTCCTACAAAGTGGAAGCTGCTCCTCAGCCTGAAGTATGATACTAAAAATACTTAAGCGGGCAAATAGGAATCTCTGTGTGTAAAAATCAACTGCAGATTAATAAGGTGTCATCTTTGTGGCTTGCCAGTCACTTACGTGGCTGTCAAATATGGGTGCTTGCCAAGTATAGAACAGTGGCTCATTGAATTAGACAATCCTAGCAGTTTTGTGATTACCTGCAAAGTTGTAGAATTATTTTAAGTCCCCCCACCATTTAAAAATATTGTGCTTCAAGAGGAAAACCATTTTGAAACACACATTTCTACTTGTCCTAAAAGAAACTATCAGTGAAATTACAAATGAATTTTTGTCTATTCCATTAGTATTTGCTGCCTGCTTCTTGGAAGATCAGGTGTAGTATTTCCCATCAGGTTATATATTCTTTTGTTCCCCCCACCCCGCCAATACTCCCTGCTGTTGGAAGATGAGCTCTGGGGGAAGGGAATATGGATAGAAGGGGCCTCACAAGGGAGTTGGGAAGATGTATGGATTTTCCTTTTGCCTGGTTTTTATAAATTAGGATCTTCTGAAATTTTCTGAGAAAGCATGATGCCAGTCTGAATTGAGATGGACCATATTTGTGAAAATACGATCCCCGGCCCCTGGGAAGGGCTTTAGGCTGGGGGAGGTGGAGAAAGCCCTTCCCAGGGGCCAGGGAGAGCGACCGCTGGCTTTAGGCTGGGGGGGGGGGGCGGAGGAAGCCCTTCCCAGCGGCCGGGGAGAGCGACCGCTGGCCAACATAGGAATGGCCGCCGTGGGGTGCAGGTTTGGCCACATGGGAGGTTGGGCAGGTTGGGAGCTGCTTGCTGGGGCAAGGAGCCAATCAGCAGCCGCGCTGTGCACGGCTGCTGATTGGTGCTTTGGGGCCAGACTGACGAGCGGAGGGCCCTCTGCTTGTCAGTCCGGGGGAAGGGTCCAATGGGCACCCTTCCTCATCCCGGACAGGGCCCACCCTAAGGGCCCTTAGTCTTTTATTTCTACCGCTCCCGCGGAGCGGTTTAAAGATGATTGATTACAAGATCAGTGACTAATTATACCAGGGTGAAATGATGTGACTTCTGTCCATACTGCCAAGAAACCTTCCAAGGGAAAACCATTTAGGCATGGATACCATTCTTAATAAAAACAGCTTTCTGGTTTTAAAGATCTGCAACATTTTCACCCAAAACGTGTGTGCTTTCATTGAAGTAACAGTTCTTTCATCACAGTGATTTTAAATGCATGTTAAATTGCCTAATGGTAAATTGTACATGTGAAATTAGTTACGGTTTTAAAAGGGTGGTTGCAAGAAAACAAATAGCACTCAATTATGTCAATATAGATAGATGTGTTTAAAGTAGTTCCAAGTGCTGTCCTTCCTGTCTCTAAAACTGCATAAAACTCATTCCAGTTAATGCTAACAGTTTACTTCTCATGCTTGCTGGCTGCTTGCCACAGTGCTTTTTGTGGGTTGATGGAAATTACACTGCTGGTAAAGCAGTCCCCTTTTATTTAGCTGATAGCTCTTATAACTGTATAAAAGTAGGTTAGTCTGCATAGCTGTGCATGAAACACAGTATGGGCTAGAGTTGAGTTCATTGATGAGTTAGTTCTTTGCATGTGGGAAGGAACCAAGTGTATAACCAGTGACTACGTACCATTGATTCTTAACTGAAAATATGAATAGTGATAATTATATTTGACTCCTGTCAAGAGATATCTTTATCCAGTGACATAGCTAAGTGCATAATTATTGAAGTGCTATGCTCGTATATTGCTTGTATAGTGTTGTGCTCATATACTGTTATGGTTAGAGTCTCAGATGATGACTGAGAGAAATTCCTGTTCTGCTCAGCGAGCAACCTTGGGCCAGTCACTCTGTCACTCTGCCTACCTCACAATGTGGTTGTGAGGATAAAAAGAGGAAGGTGTTGGAAACTGCTTTGTGTCCCCAATAGGGAGAAAAACAGGATATAAATTAGGAATTTTCCTCATGGGTTTTAATGAAGCTTCAGGTTGA